>NW_012267229.1:8387381-8509950 GCF_000151885.1 Dipodomys ordii
GGGAGGGGGGGAGGAGGATGAACTCACAAAAGCAAGTGTCTTGAAAACTTTGTACTGTATCCCATTTCCCTTACCTACCTCCACCCCCACCAAAAAAAAAAAAAAGCTGAAGTTATGAAACTCATGCTAAATATTGAGCCATTAAACTTAGGAATACTGAGAGAAGTGTTTTCTTAAAAGCTTATTTTTTTTTCAGCTCTCCTTGTTTTGCCCTGAGTGTTTTTAGCAGTTCAAACAGGTTGGGTTTGCCCACAAGGAGCAGGGCACAGGTTTTTTCCACCCCGTAGGTTGAGGTATTCATTCCCACTTTAAACCTCTCTAAATTTATGTGCCAGTATTTTCCACGTAGATGTATTTGTAGGTATGTTCAGGAGAGAACGAGACATTCACGACACTGACTGAGACTGGGAGATGACAGCTGGACAAATTCGAGGTTTTGAGCTTCATCCTCAGTCTGACCTTTGGCAGCGATGGAAATATTTTCACTCAACAAAACTTTGTTATTTTCTGTGCATGTGAGCAGGTGAATGTGTAGGAGTGGGGAGGGAAGAAGGAGGGGAGGAGGAGGAGGAGGAAGAGGAGGAGGAGGAGGAGGAGGAAGAAGAGGAGGAGGAAGAGAGAGAGAGAGAGAGAGAGAGAGAGAGAGAGAGAGAAATGATTTGGCTTTTGAAAATAATAGTATGATTCCAAAATGGGTCAGATCTTGGATTTCATGGCCCCAGGCTTCTGAAGTCCACTTTCAGTTCTGAAAGAGACATCATGACATCTTACTATATTATAAGAGATCTCTATGATTGTTATGACACTTCTCTTGAACTTCTATCCCCCCAATACATGCCACCTTTATACTAGGGACCTAACTTGGATCTACTAAGTCAGCTTCATTGACATAAAATTTACTCCCCCATTTTGATGAGTGTGTAACACATTATAACCAAGATCAAGCACAGTTCCCTTACCCTAAGATACCCCATCAATCAGCTCTTTCTTGGCAGCCAGATTCTTTCCTAATCCCCAATCCCCAATCCTCAATCCCTGGTACACACAGGACAGTTTTCTGTTCTTACTACTCTGTTCATATCATGTATCCTATAACAGTCTGTAGCCATGCATGTCTTTCCCTCCACCTCTTACATAGCATAATGCATTTGAAATTCATCTATGCAATTGCTTGTGTCAGAAGTTCCTCCTCTTCCTCCTCCTCCTCCTCCTCCTCCTCCTGCTCCTCCTCCTCATCCTCCCCCTCCTCCTCCTCCTTCTTTTTGCTGGTTCTGGAGCTTGAACTCTGGATCTCGGCTCTGTCCCTGAGCTTTTTTGTTCAAGGCTAGCTAGTGCTCAACTACTTGAGACCCAGCACCACTTCCAGCTCTTTCTGAGTAGTTTATTGGAGATAAGACTCCCACAGATTTTCCTGCATGGACTGACTTTCCAACCACAATCCTCACATCTCAGCCTCCGTAGTAGCTAAGATTACAGGAGTGAGCCATCAGTATCTAGCATTTGTTTTTTTCTTAATAATATTCCATGGACTAAATGCCTCACAGGATGCTATTGCTGGACCACTCATTCATTCACCAGTTGTTTCAGGGTTATATCAGTTATGAATAAAGCTGCTATCCACAGCTTCACATGGCTTTTTGTATGAGTCTCAAGTTTGTTACTCTTGGGTGGACACTGGGGGCTGAGATTGCCGTTTTGTATGGTTAAATGTACATTTATTACAAAAAAGTACCAAATGCCTTCAGGGTAATATAAATTGCCAATTGTTTCTAACAACATCAACAAAACCCTTCATTCTCCTGTCATTAATTCCCGGAAACATAATGAGAAGCAATATATGGATGATGATATGCATCAGGTAATTTATTATCTAGCTTCAGAGTCCCAGGAACAGTGGGTGAACTACAGATGGTCCCTGCCTTTATGACTATATGAGGCTCCAAAAGTGTGCACATACATTCTCTTTGTCACTTTCAGTACAGTTCATGTTAGATGATTTTGTCCAACACAGGTTAACTTAAGTGTTCTGAGTACATTTAAATCATGATGTATATCATTCAATGGATTTTGTTTGCTTTTGTTTATTTATTTTGTGCTGTTCTTTGTAGGGTTGGACCTAGGGCCTACACACAATCCTTTAGCTTTTTTTCCTTAAGGCTAACACTCTACTACTGGAGCTACAACTACACTCCCAGCTTTTGGGGGACTAATGGGAGATAAGAGTATCATGGGTAAGAAACACCTTACCTTGGCTGACTTCAAACTGATCCTCAGATCTCAGCCTCCTGGGTAGCTAGGTCTGAGCCACCAGCACCTGGCTCATTCAATGTATTTTTAACATGATATTTTCAGTCTGCAACAAGTTTATCAGATGGTTATCAGAGTATACATGGGGGAGTATCTGGTATTGCTACAACCCAGTACCATTAAGCTATCTTTGTCACAAAATTATGAAATGAAAGAGCTAACTCAACTCTCTGGATGACTCTGTCCTCGGGTTGTGAATAAGTCTTTCTGGCTCATGGGAGCACCAAGCCTATTATTAATATCTATTTTCCTATTTCCAGGACAAGATGATAGGTAATGCCTGAGGAGTTGAAGAATGACCTCAAATTTAGATATTCTGGTATCTAATTCCTACTGTGACAATGACTCACTGGATAATTCAGGGACATTGAATGGATGCTCCTAGACTCAGTTTCCTAAAGTCTAGGACAGGATTGCCCTGTTGACTCAACTCATGGCTTGGGGTAAAGGAGATTGCAAATCTGAAGAGTGTCATTCAAGGGCGTTGAAGCTACTAGTCTCATGGCATCATGGGCCTGGGCACCTTTCTTCCCAAGAATGTCAAAGGCCATTATTAAACCAATCCCTAGATAGAGACTCTCATAAAGAGAGGTCACATGACTGGCCCTGTGAGCCACAGTGAGTCAGAAGAGTTTAAAGAGTCCTCAGCACTCCTGACAATCTTTCTGAAGGTAACCATCGACTCAGAGAATCCCTTCTTTTTAGAATAATTTTACAAGTTGAAAATACTTTTTGTAAAAACATTTTTTGGTAAAGATGTTGTGCAGCAAGGTTACAGTTACATGAATAAGGCAATGACTACATTTGAAAATACTTTTAAACATATCACTTGGGCTTTCTCAAAAGGGTTAATAGGTGAACTCATCCATCTGCACACTGGCCATCTTACTTTTTTCATATATATATTTGTTGTTGTAGGTCATAGGGCCTGAACTCAGGGCCTGGGCACTGTTCCTGACCTCTTTTGTGCAAGGCTAGTCCTCTATCACTTTGAGCCACAACTATACTTCAAGTTTTCTGATGAGTAATTGGAGATCAGTTTCATGGCCTTTCCTGCCTCCTGGATTACTTTGAACCATGATCCTCAGATCTCAGCCTCCTGAGTAGATAGGATTACAGGTGTAAGCCACCAGCATCTGGCTACAAATACATACATATATATGAATATATATAAAACCCACCTTTAGGGGATCCAGTGAATAGGGAATCCTGAGAAGTCCATGGAACAGGCTCATCCTACCTACCTCTTCTTGACTTTTTTTTTTTTTTTTTTTTTACCATTGTTGGGCACCCAAGCCTGATTTCCCACTGTCAATACCTGCATCTTGGAAGATGTCCTGAATACTGCCAATGTCTGTCTTCATCCTACCAGGGCATCCCTAATCCAGAACTGATGCATGTTGGTATCTTTGGGCAGTGATCATATTGATGTGCATGATTTCCATGTTCTCCATAGGCTTAAGCTTACTTTGTGAAAAGTGCCATAATAGCACAGCTTTTATTTCCTGCTTTATTTCAGTCTGGTCAATACTTTCCTTCAGCTGCCCCGGTTCCTTGTGCCATCCAAATGAAACTACTGGCTCTCAAATCCTGTGAGTCTGATTCTGGGAGCATTCAAACTTAGTCATCAATATTTGTATTCCTATGTATGTACACATCTGTCATTTCTGAAAGCATCCATAGTCTTTTCCTCGGCTTCTGAAAGGGACCGGTGACTCATTTCAAATAATAAAGAACATTTGGGTTGACTGCCCCCCAGCTTTCCAAGTAGACAAGTGGCAGAGCCAGGGCAAGAATCATGGCTATAGGGCTTACTCCTAATTTCCTTCCCTGGAAAGATCTTTGAGTTTTCTACCTGTGTATATACAAGTGGTTGTGAGGGTGAGGGAGGTCTAACCTCTCAAGACTGACTGTTCCATCCACTTTACAACAGAACAAGAAATCAGTCTTGAAACCTGACAGTAATGTGTGATTCGGCACATGAGTCTTAGTCAGTGAGCATAGTACTTGGGCCTCAGCTTGGGTTCTACTTCTTTCTACCCCATACCTCTTCTAGCTGCCTTGTTTTTATCTTTTATCTATATAATAGCAACAAATAATAATAATAATAGCAAATAACAACTCACAACTCCACACATTCTTTCACTTCTTCCATCACTCCCTTCTGTCTCTATATGACATCTTTCAGTATTAGTCCTCTTGCTATAAATCTACAGGGAAGAATCATAAATTCATGCACAGTAATATTTAGTGATCATAACTTCTAATAATTCATAGTATCTAAGATAAATTCTTTCTCAGCGATATCTTAACTTGGAGAGATAATTAAAGCACCAAGTAGAAAAAAAGGATATTTGTATCTTCAAGGAATCAAAATACTTCCAGATATTTTACAGGAAGTAGTCAAAGTAGCAAGAAAAAAGCGTAGGGTTAATTGTTGAGCATCTTTCTCATAAAGCACTGCTTGCTCTGTTTCATCACACAGATGAGGCTCTGATGACTGAATTTATACGTGAACACATAATCTTGCATGTAGACCAAAGACAATTATAAATCTTATAGGCATATAAGACAGACACAATTGCTTTTAACTGTCTATAAAAGTAAAGGTGTGTACCTTTCTAGAAAAGGTTAGCAGCTAGGAGCTTGCCATTCAAATAGTTTTACTTGCTGATTTATGACCTGTGAGTCTCTTAGTGGTACTTTGTCCTCAAGTTATTTCTAATGTACTGACCACACACAGGCACACACACACATGCACACACAAACACATGCCCACACACACGCCCACACAGAACTTTCAAAACAAAATGCACAATATTTTTTTCCTATCCAGTATTAACATCAAGGAATATTAAACATAATGGCTGACAGCCTGAGGCTTATTTTCTGCTTTCAAGGAGTTGCCAAAAATGTACAAAAGTAACACTTTGATTCACAGTGGGGCTTTTTCTTCGTTTACCTTATCTGAAACTCAACACTGTCATAACTCCTAACATTCTCCCTCACTAGCCTTAGGAAAGAAAGAGAAACTCATTTTCCTCAGCGCAGGACTATTTACTGTCTGTTTGACAAAGCTTATGTTTGACCTTCACATGCCTACCCTAGCCAAGAAACACAGATCAAATTTCACTTCTGTGATCAGGCTAAAGAAATATTGCCTTGTAACTTACTAAAGAAGTGGTATGCATGTGGCTATTGCAAAGATAGAATTGTCAAATGGAACCACTGGCTTATGCCGAGGGGTCAGACTTTGCAAATTAGCAGGAGCTATAGACACATATCAGTTCCACATTATAGACACACACAGTCCGGAAAGGAAAAAAATGCCTCTATTTAATTACATCCACTTCCTTCAAGCACAATTGACAATCAGGCATCCTCTGGCAAGCTAACGAAAACCACTGTTTAAGCTGAAGGAATTGGAATTATGTATTTGCTGTCTGGTAGCTGTGTGCATGCTTTCTGGGGGCAACACCTATTCTCAGAGGTACCACCTTGTGCTTTACAAACAGTGAGAAATTAATGTAAGGGATGTAATTTGAATACAAAACAAGACTGATTAAAACTTCCAGCTTCCCAGGAGCATTTCTTGAGGAGGTCTTCAGGAAAGAGTTGAAGTAAATTCTAAGAACCTGGGATTTCCTACAGATGCAGAACTTTTTCTTTGGATCAACTGTATTTGTTCAGAATACCTTCTCTCTTGCTATCTTTTCTTTATTCATCGCTCCCTCCTTCGACATTTACTTTGTCTCTGCTTTTTGTCAAAGCACAAAGTGGACTACAAAAGAGATTCAACTTGATTTTCATCAAGTGAACACAGATTACAGGTAACCCCTAGGTGAAGGACATCAGATTGCCAGATGCCAGAAAGCCACAGGTGGTTACCTGTGTCCCCAGGAAGCCGCCTTGTAATCATTTCCAGTTACTCCTTCCTCTAGCAAAGATGAGTGCACTTCTGCTTCTCACGACAAACATTCATTTTGCCAGTCTCAAACTATGTAAATGAAATATACAGATGTTCTCTTCTGTGTCTAGCTGTTTGTGGTCTTTCTACGTCATGTTTGTCAACATCATCATATCATCAACTACAACTCTAGTTTGTTCATTGGCATTGCTGTATAGTAAAGCTTTGAATATCTATATATGCAAGCATTATAATACCATTATATACCACAATTCATTTATACATTATTATATTGGTGGTGATTTATGTGATTTACAGTATGGGAATATTGCAAATGAATTTACTCTAAAACTTCATGGACAACTTTTTTGATATCATAACAAATGATGATTCATTTCTTTAGAAGAGAGTTACTGAATCCTATAGCACAAATGGCTTTAGTCGATAGCCAAATATCATTACAAAACGATGTGTACACTTGGTATTTTTCATTCTTATACTCTAAGCATTCTGATATGTGCATCATGCTATTTTTAGTATGTATGATTAAAATTTCAGGGGGACAAACCAGTTCCTAGGCACCAAGGACCAGATTAGTGCTTATGACTTACACTGGTAGGAAACAAATGAGAAGTAAATGTGGAGTACTGTGGACACATCGCAGATTTGATAAAGCCCTGAAGAGGTGATAAATGACATACAAGTTAGATCAGGAAGGATAAGCACTGGTGGAGAAATTGAATACACAAATAGGGAAAGAAATCAGCAAGGGGCCATGAATAGTTGGAGCATAGTGCTCATCTTGTTCAACGGTAGGAAAACTGGCATGAAGAAAGAGACTGAGGCCAGAGGCAGCAGAGCCCTTTGTCCTTAGGTCTTCATGAGGCTTGAGGAATTTAAAATGGAGATCAGCTTTTCCCAAGTATGTTATTTGCAACCATACTGAGTTTGCAAGAGTGGTAGAAATCTGCTGTGGGCTCAAATCCTGCCCCCAGTAGGATGCCTGTTAGCTGAAAAGCCCATACATCCTGGAGCAGCTGGAAGAAGACTACCCAAGCAAAGGCCCCAGCTGCAGCCTGGCAAAACATAAGTGCTCTAAAGGTATTAATTACTAGGTTAAACAGGAGATTAAAAAAAGCACCAGGTTGATGACTTACGCCTTTCCTGTGGAACACTATGGGCGTTTTATGTACAAACATGCAAAGGTAATAAAGTTGGCATGTTTGAAAACATTCTGTGATTCTAATTATGCATTCATGTGTATAACAAGTCAGTGTCATGAGCATGTTTTGTATAGCATGGAAAGGTAATAAAGTCAACATGTTTGAAAGCATGTTGACTTTTGCATATTAAGCAAATAGGCACAAAGACTCTTGGAGAGTCAGACCTTTTGCTGGATGTTCCAGATGCTAAGAAAGGCAGTGATTTTTTCTTGGTAGAGACACAACTACAGAATAAGTAACTTTGACTTCTCACAGAAAGAATTGTAGAGAAGCATTTGATCCTGTCTGAGGCAGCCAAGAGAGATTTCCTGGAAGTAACAAGTAGACAGATATTTGAACAGGGAAACTGAATCCAAGGCATGTTAGATGTGGGCATAGCAAGGGATAGGGAGAGATTATGGAGAAAATTCATTAGAAGTAGTGATGTTAGGAAGTTAGGTGAGGTCATTCATTCTGCCTGCAGTGTGCTAATAATGTGTCGGCTGTAAGGCCTCAATGACTTCGCTCAACAAATCTTTACTGAGTACTAACTTTTTGCCAGGATGTATTTCAGATGCTGGTGAAACACATCTATCTAAGATGCTTCTGCTGTCTTAGAGTTTATATTCTATTCCTGTAGAGAGATCATCTTGCTGAAAATAAGTCAACAGGTAAGTAAAAGCAGGATACGTTGTGATAAGATACTGACATGAAGCAAAATGAGGTACTGAGATAATGTGAGTGGTTATGATAGAAGAGATAGGAATGAGACCATGGTTCCAAAGGGGTGTCATGGGAACTATGGCTTTGAAAAGATTGGGGAAATCATACTCCAAGGAGATAGAGACCATAAACACAAACCCTGGAAGTGGACTTGTACTACCAGGGTTGGATGTATGTATTTGGGGATGTGAGCAAGGTCAGGTTACATAGAAACAAGAAGGCCAATATCAGATGTGATTTTATTCAGTGTACAGTGGGAAGCTAATGTACAGGAAGGCCAAGCAGAGAAGTGACAAGCCAGAAATCCTACTGTGTGTTAAACAAAATGGAAGCTAGCCAAGGCAGGTAGAGGAGATGTCTTGAGCAACTTGAAGAAGTCTTAAGGTAAAGTCCAGTATATCTGTATTATATTAATAATGGCCAGATGTGCATAATATCTAGCTAGATTCCACTCAGTCACAGAAGAAGGGAGTCTTTTTATCTTGGAAGATACCAGATGATTCTGTAAACCTCTTATGAGTGCATTGGTTTCTAATCCTTAAGTGAAAATGTAACCAACCTAAACATTCATTGCTACTTCCATGTCAAGCTCCGAAGTAGGAACTGAGTGGTTCTTTCTTTAAAAAGAAATAAATCTAAACTAAAAGAATGTGAGATGTTAAAGGTAAACAAAAGTAGAATACAAAGAGCCAGGTACTACTAGTGACTTTTATTGCTTTTACTATGGGAAGGCAAGGGAATTTTAGGAGAAATTTCCCCTCAGCCTCTAGGAAATGGTGACTTTATCCATCTATAGTGGCTCCCAGTGTGCCCACATAGACTGGATCCTGGTTTGTTTTCATCTTGATGGAATAATATCATGGTTCAAAGCCTTCTTATTACTTCCCTAATCTCTCTGTAGAAAAGAGGTACTCATGAATCCATTTACAGGCCTCAGGAAACAGGTGTAGGAGGCCTAACTTGGAAACAAGGGTTAGTTCAAAAAACTTATCTCCATTTAATCAGCTATACAAGCACACACCCACAGATAGGAGGTAGAAAAAGCCAGAAGATGATGCTCAAATAGTAGAACATCAGCCATGAGTGATAAAAATAGACCAAGAGGCTCCGAGTTCAAGCCCTAGTACCTACTTCTTCCCATCTCCTATCCCCTACCCACAGATCCAGGAGCTAATCAGATTTTTTTAAATCTTAAAACATGTACTTGTCCTATTTTGGTTATTTTTAATACTCAATAACAGAAATCTGGCATATGTAGGTATGACATGGACTGGTAAATAATAAGCTATCTGCCCTGTGTCTCTGAGAACCATTCTGGAAACTCACCATACAGTACTCATGGAGGACTGTAAATAAACTTAATTGTGAACTTACTAAAGATATTTATGGGAAAAAAATCATGTAGTAAGTTCCAAAGTTAAAGATGACTGGAGTTCTATTACTCATCTTCTGGACATGGCGTCAGAATTGTTTTCATTTGTTCCTAAGAAATAAAGCTATGGAAACTTGTACTAGAGTTTTGAAAGTACATATCCTGTCCAACATAAGTTTTGATCCAGCTAAATCTGTATGTCTTATCTGAGATGCTTCCATTTAGAAATACGATTTTCCTTCTTCTTCGATCTGTCAAAACCTCAGGTTTTCACTCAAAGTAATTGTAGTATTTTTTTTGTCTCAAATATTTTACTACCTATGTTGGTTCCAAAAAAGTAATGTATTTAGAACTAGGATATTTATTTATCAGTACAATCAATGCAATGGTATTTGACATTCTTATCTTAATGATTAAAATTAGCCCATTTTAAAGGCTAATTTCTCTACTCTTCATTAAGAAGCAAACCTCTTTAGTTGATTAAGAAACCTTATTTGCAATGGCAGCAATTATAAGTTCGTTTTTTTGTGTATGTGCTGAGAACATGATTGTCCAGATCATTCATGAGTAACATTGGGGTGGAGTTAGATGTCAAAGCAATATCTCTATTTTCTTTCTTGCTATTTGGTTTTTAAATTTATGGCTCCCAATTTTTTAAAAAAGCAAGTCTACATTGTTACTCCAACATGCCTTTGAATTTGTTTAGTGATGTGTTCAGAGAAAAGAGATCATCAGACTAAACATAATTGTGAGCATATTAATAAAGAACTAAATAACGCTTTAACCAGAATCTCTAGTGAGGTTGCTATAAGAACAGTTCACAAGCCAGTTCTTACTGGCTCTATAGCCCTCAATAATAGCTAAATAGTATCCACAGTGGCATTTGTCTTCTCCATACTTTTCACCTACTATTTCCCTCCCCTTTCCCTTGACACTCCCCCCACCCAAACACTATTATCATGGAAATGAAAACTGTCTCTCTTTTTTTTTTTTTGGTAGAATTTCTCCTGTTAATAAATGTTGGTGGAAGTGGCGCTGTGGCTCAAGTGGTAGAGCTCTAGCCTTGAGCTAAAGAGCTGAGGGACAGCGCCCAGGCTCACAGTTCAAGCCCTACAACCAACAACAACAACAAAAAAATAGCTTATGGGGCTGGGAAGGTGGTTCAGTGGTAGAGTGTGTGCCTTATATGCATGAGGCCCTGGGTTCAATTCCTCTTCACTACATAAGCAGAAAAAGCTGGAAGTGGCGCTGTGTCTCAAGTGGTAGAGTGCTCGCCTTGAGCTGAAGAGCTAAGGGACAGCACCCAGGGCTAGGATTCAGGCCTCATGGCCAACAAAAACAAAAAAATGTTGGTGTGTAAGGGAACATTATAATTCATGCTTACTAAGATTTTGTTATTAGATAAGAGATAACTATAGATTCTTTGTTTTTCACTCTAAAATATATATATATGATATGATCAATAAACCTTTAAAATTTACTGGGTATTTAAATTTTTCTTTACAATTGAAATAGACCAAGAATAATTTGACTGTACCACAAGACTTCATGTGTGTCACTATGTCATGTGATATACTGAGACATTTATATTCTTGTTCATTTATATGCCCTAAACACCTTTAGAATGAAAAAAATGCCTTATTTGGAGAGAAAAAGTTACAACTGAGACATGCTAATATATAAATTTCACCCAATGGTTTTTGAGTCAAGTTATTTATGGTTTTATTTTTAATATACAAGTCTCCAAGTCTACCTTTTCAAAGTATTGACTGAATTTAACTGCTTTTCATGAATGGACAATCTTCCCTTACATTTAAACACTGGTAGCTCATGTTCATAAATCCTACCTATTCAGAAGGCTAAGATCTGGAGGATCAAAGTTCAAATCTAGCCCAGGCAGGAAAATTCAAGAGCCTCTATTTTCCAAAATAACCAAAGAAACACCAGACTGGAGGTGTGGCTCAAATCAATAAGTCAAGCAATTAAGTTGAACAAGTGCAAGCCCTGAATTCAAATCCCAGTATTGACAAAACAAAACAAAAATTGGTTTTAATAACCCAAGGTTTTCAGAGAAATGGGGAAAATAAAGGACTTTTGTAGAGTCTTCTTCATGGGTTTATCTCTTCAATAAAAGGACTGGAAGCAATTGACAGATATAAGACAAGAGGAAAGGAAATAGACCTAAACAGTGCCTGGACTTTAAAACATTTTTTATTGTTATTATAAAATGATGTACACAGTGCCTGTATTTGGCCACAAATATGGTTCTAGGTGTCTTGAGTAGCAATCTTTGCAGAGTCTAAGGTACCCCTGAGTCACATCCAATGAATTACCTCAGAAAAGCATGGATCCTCTACAGAAGACTGAGACTTCAGTCCTCTACACACTTAATTGGAAAGCAAGCATTTGCCGAACAACTACGCTCCATGCTTTCCAAATCAGGTTTTAATTGCATATAAAAAGGATTATTTAAACTGAAACACCCCTCCCTTTTCTTACAATTTCTCTTTCTTTGGAAATAATTGCTCTGTTACTCATTGTCTTATGACATTCTTGCTGGTCTTGTTGGTACTCTACACACCTATGTCTCACTGCTTCAATGACAGCCTAAACTCTGAGGGCAGGAACAACGTCATCATCTCCTAGTCTTGCAGGGCTATGGCAGAGTCATTGTCAAAAAACTGCTAAGCTTGGAGGAGAAGAATAAAGGGCAAGGACAGAAAGATTATTGAGTACTCTTATCATCTGTCTGTGGGCCATTTGACTAAGAGACAATGGCTGTGCAATTGTCATCAATCTACAATGTTTTATGTCCTTAAAGGCATGAAAAAAAATGTAATACAAACTCATTTCTGATGTCAAAACACAAGGAGAAGTGCTTGACTTGTGTACAAGGGCAACCTTCTAGAGGAATTTATCTGTGTATTGTTAGGTTCCAAAGTTTTGAAATGATGTGTTTCAACATCTTTTGAACAACATTGACTCTGTGTCAGGCAGGATTCTAACTGCTCACTATGCACAGATTCATTGGCTGTCTGAGTTTAATGACTCCAGCCAATGTCCTCGTTGGATTGCTACAAAGCTGTCAAAAGTTTACAAATACCCACTTTTGCCCTGTTCCAGCTTTCTGATTTTTTAAAATCAATCTCCACATTTTCCTTTTCCAACATTTCCAATATTTAAGAACCTTTGAGGGAACTGTGAGGAGAAAAGTGCCAACATTTCCAATATTTAAGAACCTTTGAGGGAACTGTGAGGAGAAAAGTGGGCAGCTTTCTTAGTGACCCAGAAGGTGCATTGGCAGGAATGGTTTAACACCTAGAATCTCTTCTTTAAATGGCAATCAAGATGATATCCCATTCAAATGAATAGCAGTACTTCTGTCCCACCACCATGTAGAAACAAGTTAAAGGTTCATAGCAGAAAATGTGTTGTACTGTTAAATGGACATTACATGGATTAACACATTCCATAATATTCATAAGTACAGCATGATGACCTGTATAAGTATATCCTAATGAAAAATATATTCATCTGCAAAGATCATGGAGATATAAATGTTTACTACTTAGCAGATAGGATCCTATAAATACATAGGTTAATGTCTTGGGGAAAGTCATTTAAAATGTTTCTCATATTCATAACACAATATAACATACACCTATAGAAGGAAAATAAATATTACAGGATCACACATGTAAACATAAAAAAACACTGGCTACGTACACAGACATTGATTTTGTATAAACTATTGTCACAATAATGCTATAGAACAAATCACACTCACACTTGTGTGCCAAGCATATCTGCAGGTTGACAGAGTTCACCAACCCAGGTTGTACTTGGGAAGAAAGTCCTAATCACAACTCAGCTGTGAAGTTGTCTCAGTGCCAAGGGACTTCAATTCTTTCTGTGAGTTGTGGTTTGTCCTGATCTCCCGAGGATAACAGATGAGAAAGAAGAAGTAAATCTGATCATGATTGCACATTTCAAGACCCTGCTTATGTCGTAATGGCTGTCATAATGGCTTCCAGTCCCATTGTCCATCTCAAGGGTAGAGAACTACATTCAGGCCCCCATAGAAAAACACCATGTGCTGAGTGAAAGCCATAAATATGGAAAGAGGTAGGGAATTGCCATCAATAAACCAGTTTATTATGGCTATATATGTTTATATACACAGGTGTCACTTCATTTCCTTCTACAAACAGCATCCTTACCCTAAAGACAATTTGAAAGTCCACTGTTCATTCCTGGCAACAAATACATAGCCTCCAGAGATCTTAACCAATATAAGAGGATTCTTTTGCTCATAACCTCATTTCATTTTTACAAGTTAGAAATGATAGTTTTTAAAGATGGGAGACTGAGGTTCAACCATGTAACTCAGGCAGGGATATGGAGAGGCCTGGATTCAAACTCATTGGAGGATGATTTCCCAATAGCATGTGCTGCTGTTTACTTGCATGCTACCTCTTACTGTACTGAAGCTTTGTGCCACACTTTCCAAAATTGCTCTTTCCCTTACTGCCCATCGCCCACTAAACTGGACCCATGAGCAAAAGCATCTTTGTCTACAATGCCACATTCTCTTCTTTGACTCTCAGAACCTCTAAACTCAATCTCTGCCAAAAGGCTTACTTCAAATCCTGTCCCTCATGTCTCAGTGGGCAAAGCTTTCTGACTTTCAGGCTTCCATAGCTATAATCCATTCTAACAATGTCTGTATTTAATACCAACAAGGCAGGCTATCATATTCTCATAAGAATTAATGATGCCAAATGATAAATCTGAGGAGGCGCACCTTTATATTCCTTCCAAACACCTCACTTTACATTTGTTAACTTTTTGAAAATGAATTGATTGACATCAATACCTTCCCCACCCCCACCCCCAAATCTGGTCTGAACACTAAATGGTTCACAAAGCAGGTACTTGTATTCAGATGATAATTCCATTGTGCACACTGAATTGGAAAAATAATTGCCAGAAAGTGATTTTGAAGAAGAAATTTATGGTATGTAAAGGATTGTTTGTAGCCAAGTAAGTAAAAAAGAAGGAAGGAAGTAGATGGACACAGGGGTGGGGGGTGGATGAAAGCATGATATATTCTACAATGAGAGAAGACAGTGGAAAGAGGAGGAAAGTGACAAATTGCGATGGACAAATTCTGTGCCCTTCAAATTCACATTGAAATTTTAACTTCTAATGTGATAGTATTAGGAACTGGAGCATTTGGGAGGGATTCCCTCTTGAATGGGATTAGTGATCCTATCAAAGGGATCCTCGACTTGTCCCACCATGGAAGAATACATAGGGTCCAGGAAAAGGATCCCCACCAGAATTACTGTGATGACGCCCTGAACTTGAACGTCCATCTCTCGATCTAGGGAGAATACATTTCTGCTATTCATAAATGCCTCCGTCCATGTTATTTTTCATAGCAACCTTCTAAGCAGAAGAAGGGTGGAGAGTGGAAGAGAAGTTAAAAACAAACAAACAAAAACCCAAGGAGGAGAGATGGGGGATCAACTAAAGCAACCGAGTAGTAGAACCTCAGAAGATGGACAGTCTTCTATCTTGTGTAGATTTGAGATTCTTTAAAAAAAAAAAAAGTAACTAATTGCTGATGAAAGTGAGCAATGCTGTCTTCTCAGCATTGGGGAGGTCCTGTGATATGGCTGGGAACCACATAGTTGTGACTATGCTCCTGATTGCTGGGACAATGTTCCAGTACTGAAGCAGCACCTCTGCCTGAGTCTAAACAGTTTTTGTTTAATCCATCCTATTCTTTAAACAGATTTTCTCTTCTCCAACAGAAGGAAGCAAGCACATCCGTTAATGATCACTTGGCTATTAAATGACATATGGTATCTCATCTGTTCCAAGCCTTCTGGCCAAGGCCAGAGAGGTTTACATGGTTTGAAACGATCATCAAACACTCCAGTGCTGGAGCTACTCTGGTGTCCAGAGGCAAGGATAGATCCAAGCATGTCTTGTATAAAACTTAAAGCATTTTGAAGATGGAATGCCTTCACTCGTCTCTGGTTGAAATCCCACACTTTCCAAGAGCAATAATCTCCTTGGCTGTTTCCACCTTCATACACTTGTGGGCAGGAACATTTTCCCTTGAAATCTTCTAGGATTTTCATAGTCTTCCTGAATGTGTTCTAAGATGATCACTGGGAATTAAGACAGTGGAAAAGCCAAAAAAGATTTGATTTATATAATCAGTAGACCCAGACCCAAAGGCATTACTTTGGCTCTTGAAACTTTAACCAAGTCATTTACTCCTCTACTCTAATAAGAAAGCCAACTCTGGAGCTGGTATTCCAACTAGTGTCTCACCAGGATCCTGAAGAATGAGAATGTTCCTTTTGTAGTGTGAAATAGAGATTTCTCCCTCCTACTCCTCTCCCCCCCCTCCACTGCCCCACCTCAGTGCTGAAAGCAAACCAGGTTCTTTTTCCACCCAAATATCATGTTGCAAACTCCTATGCAATTTGCCCTCTGTCATATTCCTCTAGATCTTTTCCTGGCCTCACTAACTTCCAGGTTCTGAACTCCCATGGAATATCTGTGTTTCTCATTAATTTCCACCGATGTATTTCCCTTCTCTCTAAGTGGAATCTTGGCATCTTGAGCTTGGTCTAGATTTCTAACCTACAGACCTTATGTACATTACTGTGGTCTTGGGAGGACATTCTCCTTCGCCTCATTTCATCACTCTCAGGTAATGAACTTGGTCAAATGAGGCAAGGTGAAGCCGAGCTCAGTCAGCAGCATGTCTCGTTCCTTATTCACCGGCTTGGCTTCCTCCTGTCTATCACATCTTGAGTCATGAATAGATGGAGCAGACTTTTCCCCTAGATGATTGCATCACTGGCAATCCCTTGTAAAGCACCCTTGCTAATAGACCCTGGATTTGAATTCTGGCAAATCAGAAATGGTGTATTTACTGAGCATACTCTACCCAGCTATTGCATGCAAGAACCATAGGGTACAACTATGTTGCCAATCACAATTGAAAAGCAGATATGACATTCCTTTGGCAGCTTCATCTTGAAAGATGGTTTTTCCATAGCCTGAGGTGTTCTTCTCTGAAAGTCTTCTTAAACTTCTACTAGGGAAATTAGCTAACTGGAATTTCCTAAGTGGTTCCATGAGCTGTTGAAGATCTGCATGCAAAACAGGGTTCTATGATCGAACAAAGTATGGGAGGATTTCATGCTCTACCTCCATCTTGGAGAACTTACACATATACATGTAAAGCTTCTAGGAAATAAGATATATAGAAAAATTATTTTTCTTTGTTCAAACTGTAGTTCTAAACTTGTTGAGAATGACTTGTTTTAATTCAAATATACATAATGAAGATTGCCAATCAATGGCTTTCCTTGTCTGCCTGCTCACCAGTGAGGACTGGAGTTTTTTTCCACTGAGCTTCTTTCACTGTTCTACCTTCTAAAGTTGCCCCATATGCTATTTGGGCTTCAGCTGTGGTAAAGAGTAGAAGCTAGAAAGATAAGGGTTTATGGAAGATTGTATTTTCCCATCCTGTCTGTTTCTATTAGTGTGAATTCCAGTAAGAGATAAACTCTCAATCAACATAGCATTCATCTCTCTCTGTCTCTCTGTCTCTGTCTCTGTCTCTCTCTGTCCCTGTCTGTCTCTGTCTGTCTCTGTCTCTGTCTGTCTGTCTCTCTCTCTCTCACACACACACACATACACACACACACACACACACACACACACACACACAACTCACAAGCTTCTGCATTGTAAGAAAATTCTAGACACATGGAAAAATTACATGGAAGTTTGGGGTCCAACACTATTAGCTAAGAGTTTGTGCTAAGAGCTAGTACCAATTTCAAGACTCAGAATCCTTTAGATGATTCCAGGGCCCCTCTTTTGAACTAACAATGCTCTGTGGAGCAGAGATGACCTATTCTTATGGAACCTGGCTTGTCATCATCTTAAGCCACTCAAGTTCAGCGTCGTTTGTTATGTCACAAAAGTAACTGGGAAAGCTTGGTGTGAGGGAGATAGTTCAACATGATTTGTCCTAGTGGGAGGGCTGCATTTTGATGGAAGCAATTACCAGTCAAAAAAGAGTGACTTCTGACAAGACAGAAATTCTTTTCTAGTACTTGAAGTGCTACAAAAATGTACTGGATCCTTTCTGGTTTTTCAAGAAAAGCCCTTCAAATATTTATTATATTTTCTCTTAGCATACTGTTTACTCTGTAGTTTCACTAATTCCAGAAACACTGTGGACTGGACTTCCGATATTTCACCATTTGGCTCCCAGTCTTCTTCTTAGCATCCTTACAAACAAGTCCTTCTTTCCTATCTAGCGATTTTTCTATCTATGCATTTGTATTCATTATCTATATTATTTCACTGGCTTGATTACTTACTGATTGATTGTATCTTGCCATTAGATTGCAATGTGTTACTGTCTTTATTCATCAATTGCTCTGCCTGTACAATGGCCAGCTAGAGTAGAAGTAGTAATCTACCTATACCACCTTCTCATGGTTGAAGCTCACCAGTATTTCAAATGGCCTAGAGTTCAACTCTGGCAAATCTAAATCTTATACTATTTAAGCTGATCTTTTTTTAAACACAGAAATTGCATTCAATCTTTTGAAAATCTAGGTTGCAGTTTCATCTGATAAAATCATTTGTTTGGGGAACATTTAGTTCTGGCAGACACACCTTTGTTCTCAGACTAGTCTGTATGTTCCAGACATTGCTCAGACAACAGGCAGGAGTGAAAAGGACTGGACTTTTTGTGGTACTTTGTAACTCTTAGATGCAGTCAAAAACTCAGGTACAATGACAGACAATATAATTAATTATCCAAGACACTTTTGGGAAAGGGGGGAAATTGGTTGCTGCTAATGATTACATCCAGGAAACAGAGCTGAGTAAGAATTTTCTTAACAAACCATGATGTTTAGTGATTATTTTCTAAAGCTCAAGAGATTACCAAGGAAGAGTTATAGTACCCTTTTAATTCATTTTCAGCAGTGGTAAAATAAAGAGCTTCTGATACAGTGCATTTTGTGAGCTGTGAGGGTTTTTTTCCCCCATGTTATCATGTTATCTGTTTTCTTAATTTTCACACTGACTTTTTGATACTACTAGTGATGGTTAGGGTTTTGGCAGAAAAAAAGAGTTTGCCTGGAAAGAGTCTAACTGAAGAGAAATGAAAGATGGGGTATGAGATACAGATGTGAGCAGGTTTGTATTCCCATTTGTATGTTTAATTAGTGTGTTTTATTGATAACCTTTATTTTCAGAGAAGCTGTAGGTTTCCAGATATGTTGAATTGAAAGTAAAAGTTCCTCCTCCCCCACAGTTGTCTCTTTTATTAAAATATTACATTTGGTGTGTTCCACTTGTTACATTTGATGAAACAATATTTATACACCATTACTAATCGAAGTCCAGAGTTAGCATCAGAGTTCACTTTGTACTTCCACGCTAGGGACTTTGACCAATACGTATTGGCTTTTATCCACTATGGAAGCAATTAAATAGTCCACTACCTAAAATTCCTGTGTTCTACCTACTCATCTTTCCCTCCCTCCTCCCTATGCCTGGTAACTACTAGCCTTTATCCTACATCTGCAATTTTGCCTTTCAAGTAAGTTACATTGTTGAAATCACAGAGCATGTAGCCTTTCTGGACTAGTTTCTTTCCCTTAATCATATGCACTTAAAAATTTCCCATGGCTCTCTTGAGGACTTCTTTTTATCTTTGAATAATAGTTGATTGCACAGACTTTTTTAAAAAAACCCATTCAAGGATATTTTGGCTGCTAGTAATTTTTCACAATTATAAATAAAACAGCTTCTATAAATATCTTTGTGCTGATTTTTGAGTGGAGATAAGATGCCAACTCACCAAAGAGCCAGTTTGCTAGATTATGTGTCAAAACTATTTCCAACTTTGTAAGAAACTGACAAACCATCTTCTGAAGTGACTTACCAGTTTTCATTCTCATCAATGAATGAGGGTTCCTGTCACTCTGTGAGCTGTAGACTACTTTAATGGGACCAATAAGAGATACTGAGCAACTCTGAGACTGGCAACAGCTGGAAGGCTTTAACATTTCTAGATACAAAGGGCACAAGAAGAAAGGCAGGACAGAGTCCTGGGGAAACTAGACCCATGAAGGATGCACCAACCAGCTATAATGAGCTATAATGATGGACCTATAGATAACCAATGACAAGGAAGAGGGGCCAAGCTTGAGGGTGGGAACAAGAGAATAAGTATCATCATTTCTTTTTCCTTCTGACCTCTGTTTCCTTGTCTTTGTCTCCCCTTGGTTGAGCCAGGTAGAAGTTGAAAAATGAGAGAATCTATATGACATGGTAAGAGGTAACACCAGTGACACAGAGCAGGTCTGTAAAGGACAACCAATGGATATTCAGGTGAAGGTCTAGATAGAGGCAGGAGTATACATATAACCATTTACAAAATTATATCCAACAGTGTACTCAATAATAAGGCATTCCATTTTACGAGCACTGTCGGCTTTTTACCGCAGAGTTCTTAAGTGATATATCACTATTTTTTAACTGAGTGTACCACAGTCATTCAAAATACCCTTGAGGATGAGAAATCCTTATCCTCATCTAATATGGCCTGTGGATTATTATTTCTCTGAGCTTGCACAACTGTTTTATGCCCTGTTGTTTATTTCTTGTCAGTCTCTGCTGTCTTGAACATCTGTTTTGTCCTGCCAAGTAAAGAACATTCTTATGAACATGGAAGACCCAAATTAACCATTAAAATATTCATTTTCTCTAGGCTTTGGTATTTGATTAACAGCATCCTCTAGGACACAGAAAGAGGTGGGGGAAAGGGACACTTCTGGAGAGAGTTTGGTATTGTTCAACCTTAGCCCATTTTGAGCTGGTTAATTATTGGCTGTTGATAGTGTTTCTCTGTACCGCAGGAAGCTTGGCTTAATCCCTGCTCCTACCCACTACCTGCCAGCATCCCCCTCCCTGTTTATGACAGTCAAAAACATCTGAAGACATTGCCAAATGTCCCCTAGAGGCAGAATCTCCCCTCCCTCATCCCTTCTCTGTGCTTAAGAACTGTTGTCCTCATAAAAGGGAGACACTAACTTCAGTTGGTTCAATTCCATAGGACTTAACACAAATGTGGTTGTTGTATCCAACAGGTTTACAAGGTGGATCTCAACTTATTGTGACAAAATGCCACTTTTCAGAAAATTCTGTGGGGAAAGATGTCCTTTCTGAATCAACCCATCTTTTCTACTTCCTTTACCCTACTTCAAACCTGCTTTTAGCAGATGTCTACGTTCCTTGTGGCCACATGGGTTGGGTCATTCATAATGACTGTTGTAGATTTCAAATGGCAGTAGGCATAAAAGATCAGGGTGTTCTGGGATCTCTACACTGCAGGCAATTGGCAGAGCGCATACGACTTGGGTCTCCAGCAAATCACCATTTGTGGAGCTGCTGCCTCTCCTAACTGATCATACTCACCCATTGGTCCTGTTCATCTGCCGTTCTTGTCTCAGTCTATAATACAGCAGTTTCCTTTAAGTGTTTGAGAAGGAACAAATCTTCAAACTGGCCCAGACTTTCTTTTTTACATTGGAGTCCGTTTTATTTATTTATTTTATATCCTGCCTCATTCCAAAAAAGGTTTTGAGGAGAGTGAAGAAACTAGATGGCACGGGTCAGTGAGAAAGAAACCAGAAACGACATTCCCCAATTTAACACTATTTTCTGAAACAATGTCAAGCCCTTACAAGGATGGGAAAATAACAAAGTCACATACCGTGAAAGTCAAGGATTCTCTCTTAGGGAATAAGTGTCCTCCAGCTACTGTCCTCCCAGCACATTTGTGAGCTTAGCAGTTTGGAATGTCAACAGAAAGGGTGATTAGGGGCAGAAGCCTGCAAGAGACTTCACGGCCCACTCATTGATCAATGCAAAGAGAGAGGAAACACAGTTGGAAGTTGTATGGAAAGAATGTGCAGACTAACCACTTTGGCTTAATATGCAAGAGAGGTTTCTCTTCCCTAGACATGAGATGAATTTCAACCAAGAACTCTGAGCAAGCACATCATCTGAATATAATACCATGCTGTGACAGGGAGAGAACTCTGCAACTCAACATTATTTGTCTTTCAAAGCCTCCCACTAATCAACCTTACAAATAGTCAATCCAGCTGGGGAGATGTAATTCATTTTATGATGTACTTAGGGCTAAATCTGGCTTGAATTTTTTTTTGGTATATTGACTCATCAAAAAAAAGGGAAAGAAGGAAGGATGGGAAGAAGGAAGGGAGGGAAGGATAGAAAGGAAAGAGAGAAAAAGCAAAGGAATGGGATAGGAGAAAGAAAAGAAGAAGAAAGAGAAAGTGTGGGAACAGTATAAGTGGTCTTGTTGGGAGTCCTTAGTCTGATTTTTCCAAAGAGGATATAGAATCTTGGGTTCCAAGATCCTATCCAGGGTAGGATTTCAGTCTCCTGAGAGAGTTTTAAGCTTACCAGAAGACAAATGCCACAAGTTACTCAGAGTATTCTCAGCTATTCATATCCCTTCAGAAAGGCCCTAAGGCACTCAGTATGCAGGTTAAAAATCATCTGGACTGGGAGACCAGAGGCTTGGAGCCTCCTCAGACTCAAGAAAGTTGATTTGAAGTAAGGATGAAAGTTGGGGTAAGATGTTGACAGACCTAACAGAGGTGGAGGACAGGGTGGCTTATTTAAAGCAGCAAGAAAAACACAATATAAGTTACAGGCATAATTTCAAGTTCTCCAGATGTCACCTTAAAAAAAGGAAAAGAAGAATTTTACTGAGGTATTTCATCTATCCTAGTATATCCAAAGTATAATCACTTCAAGATACCATCATATAGTTATAAAAATAATTAGTGAAATAATGTATAATCATTTCTATACTGTTTTAGAAATCTGATGCAGTTCATAGAACATATGTGACTCTTGGCTACCATAATAGACAGTGTCTCTTATATAAGTTGTAATCTCTCAATAACTCAGAGTATCAGGGAAAATCTCAGCATAGCAATGGGGCAAACTTATCTTGAAAACCAGATATAATAATGGACAGCAAACAAGTTGAATCTGAGCTCCCTAGCCTGCTAGCTGTATGACCTTGGGCAAGTCTTTTCATACTTCTTTCCTCATCTATCATTTGAAGCAATTATCTATGTTAGATATTTAACACAAATCCTCAAGGTCTCTAGATTGTGAAAAACACCTATAGTAGTTATAAAGACGTACTTCTAGTGAATAGAAATATGAATAGTAAATGGAAATAGGAATAACGAAGAGAAACAGTGAATAGAAAGTGGCAGAAGTTATACAATGTCACTTTTGAGATGAGGTTATACAAAAGATTGCACCTCCCTGTCCTGCCTCTTCCCCCTCTGTCTCTTTCTTTCTATCCCTCTCCCCCCTCTCCTTCCACTCTACTCCCTCCTTTGTCAAGCTCTGGGACAAGCCAGCTTTCATGTGACTAGAAAGCCTAAGCAGTTCATGGAGAGACTTATGTGGTAGAGAACTGAGACCTGCTATCACCTCATAAATGACCTTGGAAGCTGATCATCCTCTACTTGTGTTTTGGGGATGATTATAACAAGCCAACAAGGTCACTACAACCTCATGAGAAACCCAGAGCAAGAACCACCATGCTAAACCACTCCTCCTTTTCCAACCTACAAAAACTTGAAATAGTATATGTTTGTTGTAAGCTGTTGAATTGGAAACACTTTTGTTATATAGCAGAAGATAATAAATACAATACGCCAAAAGTGGGACAAGCAAGCTGGACAAACTACAAAGCAGGTCAGTTACAAGTTGGACAATGCACAGCTGATCTTTCCATCACACCTGGGCCCTTTCAGGAAGCAGCAGTGACAGGCAGGCTCATCAGCTGTCAGAAGTAATAGTAACTGGCACTGCTTCAAGCACTTCAGATCTTAACTCCTTTAATCCTTACAATGGCTTATGAGGTGGGCCATCCTGTTACTGCCATTTCATAAGGAAGAAAACAGGAGCATGGAGAAGTAAGATGGTAGGCTGCAAAAGAGAAAGCTGCAATTTGAGAATTGAATATCTCTACCTCTGTGTTGTTTTTTTTTAAATAACAAACGCTATTGGGTGCAAATTAGGTAGATGTTCTTCCCCAAAGCCTACCTCACAGAGATGATAGCAATACACCCAGAAATAATGACTCTCCAGACAAGAGTTGTGGGTCCCAGGACTTTACCTTTATAGCTTACAATTTCTCACATAATGATCTGGCAGCAGCTACAATCATACTTCTAGGTACTTCTGAGATAAGAAGATTGTCTACAGCATCAGTCTCAGCTTTCAGAGAAACAAAAAAATTCCAATGTTATAAATGATGATGGTTAATATCATCTCTATATAAATGAACTTGTTATTTTGGGAAATCAGTTTCCTGTATACAATATAAGGGAGTTTTACGTTGCCCATGTAATAGACAGAATGCAGAGTTGCATTTTTTTTTAAACTGGAAAGGAAAAAGTGATGTTAAACCACAGCAGATAACCCTAAAGTTCAAGGTTTGTGAGGATTTCCTCCCAGAGAAGGTTATAAAACTATGAAGTTTCCTTCCCTGAAATTTCCCTTACTGAGGTTTTCAGGCTTCCACACTAAAAGAGGAAGATGGAAAGGTTGAAAAGAAGGCAATGGAGTTAGCTTTGATTTCTTAGAGCCCTTTAATGTTGTCCTATATAAGTCATAGAAACTCAGATGACCCCCAAATTCTCCACCTGTAAATGAAGAGGTAGAGCATGCCCACAGGAAGATCCCACAACCTTGAATAAAATTGAATGATCAAGCTGAATAAGTTTGCCGCTCATACTGCAAACTAACT
This sequence comes from Dipodomys ordii, assembly GCF_000151885.1. NCBI lineage: Eukaryota > Metazoa > Chordata > Mammalia > Rodentia > Heteromyidae > Dipodomys > Dipodomys ordii. The sequence continues at coordinate 8,411,822 of NW_012267229.1, forward strand.
TATTCAATTTGACCATTCTGAATGTCTCTTTTTCAATGGATACCAGTAGCATTCACTAATTGGAGATATGTGAGGTCCTCTCTCACCAACTCCTCAGTCAGCTAAAAGTCCAAAATTTCCCTCAGGTACAAGTATTTCTTTGTATGCCAGTTATCAACTGCTCGGAATTCCTGACTTTAACTCTTTGTTCTTCTAGAACCTTCAAAAGAGTCTGACCCAGAAAGTTCATTTGACAAAGATGAAAAATATTCCAGAGGGAAATTTTAACCAAAGTGAGATAACAAAAATCTTTCCACAAACAAAAAGATAGGACTATTTCATATTACTAAGCTGAAATGCTACTCAGAAGTTAGCAGATTCTTAGGGGTCACCCACCCCAGGAATGCAAGGAAAGCATCCTGGGAACATTCCCTCCAAACCCACAGAACTTTGACCGCCCAGGGTCACTCATGTAACGCTATTTCTGATGCCCATTATGCTGATTTACTAGCTTTCTGATTCGCACCAAAAAATAAAATGAGCTTCTACATTTATAATAAAACTTGATCATCGCAGGTGGGCTAACAAACAGCATCTCAAAATCATATGACTTTTTGCTTTCCCTTGAATAAATATCTCATCAGAGTTATTTCATGCTATGAAGATGCCATCCCTGAGTGAAGAGTGTCTGTCTGTTATGAACTGGCAGAAGCTGGCTCGGCATCACAGTTGAATATGGTTTTAGGGTTTGGAGTCTTCCAATTCTGCCTACCTAGTTTCCCAAGACACACCCAAAAGTTAAAATCTCTATATCTGTTTTCTTATGTTACATAAAAACTGACCCCTTACCTCACATTGTAAAAACAATGTGTGCTTATTATCTTGGTCTCTGTGGCTCAGGAATCTTGCCATAACTTAGCTGGGTCCTGTTTCTGATTCTCTTTGGAGATAGTACACGAGGTGTTGGCCACATCTGTGGTCTTCTTGGAAGGGATGGATAAGAAAAGATCCATTTCCAAGTTCAGTCTTGAGAGTGGGGGACCTCAGTTTCTACAGGAAGTTTGTTGAAGGTGATCCATCATTCCTTTCCATATGGATCTCTCTGCTTCATTGTTATAACAGAAAGAAAGAGGGAGAAAGAGAAAGGAAAGGAAAGGAAGGAAGGAAGGAAGGAGGGAAGGAAGGAAGGAAGAGAGATCACAGGCTTCTATAAGCTAATCTCAAAAATGACATCGAATCATTTTGGCTCTACTCTGTTTGTCAGAAACAAGTCACTAGTTAGTCTGCATCCAAGGGGGAAGGGATACACAAAGGTATGAATTCTAAGAAGTGGCCCCCCTGGGTGCAACACATCATGAACTCCTAGACTTCACCCATCTCTATGTCCATGTGCTACTCATCTAGAAGTTTACCTACTTTGGATAGAGAACCTTTGAAAAACATTACACATATATAGACTGTTTCCATACAATTAGCAGCTAAACAACACAATAGATCAATTATTTACATGGAGTCTCATTGTGTTTGATTTTATAAATAATCTAGAAATGGCTTATTACATATGAGCATACATGTGTTTAAGTTATATAATAATCTTATCATACCATACTATATCTGCAAATATAGGCATCAGTAGGGATCCTGGAACGAATCCCGATACTACTAAGGAAAGACAGTGTAAATAAAAATGAATTCCTAAGTACATGTTCCACTGTTCATAATGAGAACATTTTAAATTGAATAAGCCATATTTACTAAGACAAAATGAAAATGTTCAGTAATTTATGTTTTAAATTTTTTCTCTTTAATTTATAGTAGAACCAGGAATAATAGGTCATGTCTGTAATCCCAGCATTTGGGAGGCAAAGCCAGGAGGATTATGAATTATTTAAAAACTCTGTCTCTAAATAAATTAATTTATTAATTTATTCATAAGAGCATTGGCTAGTCTTAGTCAGGGATCACAAATTCGTGGTCCAAGAACTTCAATTTGGGAAACACAATGGTGAAAACGTTTGAGGATGTTTCTACATGCTTGACCTTTGGTTTTTTGTCATAGACTCCACCATGCTCTATTGCTCAAACAGGTACATATTGTACTGATGCTGGTGATTTGCACATGGAGACCCATGACATTCATTGTGATAATCTGAAGATAAACCTCATTGGATCATCTTCCTTAATCTCTCCATTTCCACCAAGCCCATTTTCCTCACTCAATAAATATTTCTCGTGTTTCCAGTGCTTAGGGATCATCTAAGGCAAGTCACGTGACATAGATGACCAAAGGAGCTGGGTCTCATGTAATTTTATTTGTTTCATGACCAATCTGGTGAGAGAAGAAACAACCAGGGACCAGGAAAATTCAAGAAATCAAATCTCACCTTTGAGCAAAGGAAGCCTCTTCGTGCCGTACTGAGGGTATTTTGGATTGGGGGAATTCAGGAAGATTCTTAGAAAATAGCCTGGTATTAGATACTACAATGAAGAATGGTCCCAAACTACTGATTTAGCAACACATAGGAATGTGTGAAAAAATGCCAATGTGTGGGCCCTACCAAGAATCAGCTTTTCTGAATAAGTATGTGGCTAGAGCTCTAATACACATTGTTTTACAACAGTTTTAGGTGATTTTGATAAGGTAACATGCTCTAGTCCATCACTACGCATGAATGAGGAGACAGAGGGGCCAAATAGACATGATTGGTCAATTTCACTTAGGAGGTGAGTATCTGTCTTCCTAAAGCACCACCATCTTGAATCCTGAATAAGCAGGCCAGGAGGCTGGGCTCTCTCTGTCAGCCTGAGCTCCTGTCTCAACCCATTCTTTTGGCTCTGAGTATTATCAAGTACTTCTGTCCAGTCATGCATAGCACGTCCTACCTGGTTGTTGGGTGTGGTCCATGTACTCAGAGGTATGCACTGGAAGAGTTAAACAATTACCAACCTTTGATGGCCTTCCTGCTCTTTAATGCCACATACCTGCCCCATTACCTGCAAGGTGAGCTCAGACAGAGGCTGTGACCACATACCTCCCTGGACACCTGCCAAAGCAGAGGGGGCTGGGATTGCTTGCCCTTCTACTTGTTTACACAATTAATGTTTGGATAATAAACCTGAACCTCCCCCAACATAACACACCCTGAAACACAGGATGGTGGTGAAGGGCACAAAATTCCTGCTTCAGGTATAGCCTTTTGAATCATCCTATGGAATGTCTAGACCTTGCAAAGACACATTGTGTGAGCAGGTGAGCAGATGGAGAAGCCGAGAAACCACTGAGCCTTTCAGAGAAAAGCTCTCAGAAAAAAGCAGTGCCTTTTAGTGTGAAAGCATCCCTTAGTGGATCAGAATATGAATAGAAAGCCCAGCTCTACATCATTCAGCCCCATAGGGGATGAGAGAGAAGGTTCAGAACTGTTTTCAAGTTCACCATTTCCACTGAGGAGACTGAAAGAAGCAAGAATGGAACTGGAAAACACATGCTCTTATCAGGACTATTGGATACTTTCTAAGTTACTTTTTTGAATCCTCAAGCCAATTTTCCAACATACTGAGAATGTTTGGATTCATGAAGAATGAAGGGAGGTAGGAGGATGGAGGGAGGTTGTGTTATTCCATGGCTAGACTTTTATGTTACTTAAAAGAAAATGAAGAATGTGTGGCATTATAGGGGACTGATTTCTGAATTTGTGGATACTGGTCTAAACTGAATGTCTTCACAGTAGGCAATAGGGAGCCTGTGTTTCTAAAGCATCCAGAGCATTTTAAAATAATATAGACTAACTGAGACTCTTAGGACTACTTTCCATATTATCTTGATACATACTGTCATCTAATCTTAGTACCAGCCCTTTCCCCAATTGCCTTCACTCCAATCATGTTACAAAGTGAATATGTAATTCATAGAAATTCTGAAAATCCACAATACTAGATCTTATTCCCAACCAAGAGGAGTCAAATCTTAATCATGTTGGAGTCCTCATTCTCTAACACAGAGGGAAAACCTAGTGTTCCCCCACCCTCAATAACCAGCTTACAGACACACTTCATGCTATACACACAGCTTATAATTCATTTTCAAAATGAAAGATTTTTGTTTCTTCATTTTTCCAGTGTGGAAGACTTAACCTAAGACACTGAGCCACATCCCCACTCCCCAAATAAAATAATGAATGAGTTCCACACAGATTATATTTTTCCAATAGGGTGGCAAAAGTATCTCTAGCCCCATACTAAAATGTACATGTAAATGTGTGACTCTCCAAGCAGTAAAGTCTAATTCCCCACTTCTGGGATCCAGGTTATGACTGCTTTGATCAGAAGAGGAAGGCTGAAGTGACACTGTATGACTAAGACTGAATCATAAAAGACCACGAAGCTTGCTCCTTGTTTGTGGGAACATTCATACTTGAAGCTCTAAGCCAACATGGAAAAAGTCTTACTACTCTGAGGCCATGGTAGAAAGAAGTCAGAATTCAGAAGTGACTCCAATTGGTAGTTCTGGTCATTCAGGCTTTCCAGCACAAGCCCTGGGCCTTTAGATTTACAGCCCACAGTCTCCACCCTCAGTTTCCCCAACCTTTGCATGTTACCAGCTAAAGCTTCAGATACAGTAGAAATATGAGAGCTCCACTCTCCCAGTGAATCAAGACTACAGATTCCATAAGAATAGAACTGCCATATCTAAGGGGTGACCCTGTGAGTTAATTTGTTGCACAGAAATATTAATGAATGAGAATTCTCCAACTCTTTTTTTCTTCCTAAAAGAGAATGTCAGATTCTCTTGGAAAACCAAAGGATGTGGCAGTCTACTTCCACAGAGCAAGGATCTAGACAGCTACTTTCTCAGCACAAATCTGACACAAGTCTGTTGTTTTCTTGCTCATCAGAACTTGCTTCCTTTAGAGAGGGTAAATACAAGGCAGAGAATGCCCTGGGTCTTTTCTTTTAGCACCTTCTTGTCTGGCTCCTGAATGTGTTTGAGTTCACAACCTCTGCCCTAGACTGTAAGAAGCACGTAATAAATATTTGCTGAATTTCAAAATCAATCCATCCTTCTTGTTGGTTTTATGTTTATCTTGGGATTCTGTTGATAAAAGTTACTTTTCCCATAAGTTTAATAGCACTTAAGAAATCCATTTCTTTTTTTTGTTGTTGTTGTTCCTTCCTTTCCTCTTTCTCTCATTCTCGCACCTCTCTCCCTCTCTCCCTCCTTTCCTTTCTTCCTTCCTTTTCTTCCTGCCTTCCTTTCTTTTCTTTTTCTTTATCTCCAAAAAAGGATCCTTTATTGACCAGAGCAGGACCATGGCATATATATACACACATGCATATACATAAGGTTTGAAGATCTGGCAGGCAGTAATCCCTTTGTTTGCCCACCACCCTCACACTCTTTTCCTGTTTCCTGCACATGGAAGGGAAGGGGAATGACTGCTCCATGCAGGCCACAACTGCCTTCCTTTCTTTTTTCCTTACCTGTGAATTCATTTTGTATAGCAGAATGCCTAAAGCTAGGTAAATTATAGTGATCCGAAATTTGTTTAGCCTGTAGATCTAATGTCTGGGAAGGCTTTCTTTCTGCTTGCTTTCTGCTTCCTAACACAGCAGAAACCCTACATGACAGGAAACCACAGAAGAGAGAAAAAAGGGATTATCACTCCCTTTAAAAAATAATTAACAAATTCCAGTGACAATGGTCTTAATCTATTCATGAAGAGTTTTCCATAATGTAATCACTAATTAAAGCCCTCATCTCTCCATGCTGTTATAATGGTAATTATATATCAATATAAGTTTTCCCTCCTTTCTCTTCCCTTTCCCTCTTTTATCTTCCCTTCCTTCCTTCCTTCCTTCCTTCCTTCCTTCCTTCCTTCCTTCCTTCCTTCCTTCCTTCCTTCCTTCCTTCCTTCCCTCCTTCCTTCCTTCCTTCATTCTTTCCTACTTCTATACGTTTTAGTTGTATCTGTTTATATAACATACCACTGAATACTAGCTATCCATTCATCTCTCATTCTGAATGTAAAATAATAAAAAAAGAATCTTTCAGCTAGAAAATCTTTGTTGCTTAGCAGAACTACTACTTTATTCAAGAATCACCTACTGCAGAAGATGTTAGGGAGTTCTTTAAATGCTGAAGCCAGTGTTTGGTGCTGTTGGCTCATGCCTGTAATCCTAGCTATTCAGAAGGCTGAGATCTGAGGATCACACTTCAAAGCCAGCCAGACAGCAAAGTCTATGAGACTCTTATGTCCAACTAACTATCCAAAATGCAAAAGTGGAGCTGTGGCTCAAGTGGTTAAGCACTAGCTTTAGCACAAAACCTCAGGGACAGTGCCCAGGACCTGAGTTCAAGCCCCAGTACCTGCATACACACACACACACACACACACACACACACACACACACACAAATACTGATGCCAGGGCCCCACCACAAACATATCAACTCCAAGAAAGAGTGCTAGTACAAAAATCCATCTGCAATTTGATCTTCATCTCCAACTTCAACTTCATCGAGCACTTCAGGAGACTGGTGCATACTGCAGATTTTTAAATCAGCCAAATCTTCTTCAAATAACTAAGTGTAGAAGGTAGGTTATGTCACAAAAGAACTGTGGGTTTGCTGAGATGTATCTTATGTGCCAGAAATGTTACATGGATGTCAAAGAATTCCACATTTGTGGTACTAATTGAGACATTTGCTTCCTTTAATTCTTCATGTAGGCAACAAACCACAGGAATATCAGGCAGACACATGACTTTGTCCTTCAAAGAAACTACAGATATTTTTACATTATGGTTTTCTCATTGCACCATTTTTCTTTCATCACTACTTCAAAATTAGGACAATTTCATAGAAGTGTGTTTATTCCTAGATTGCACTTTTGGAATATTTTGGTATGCAATTGGCTTATTTTGCAGTCTCATGTATTTATGTTATGGCTCTAGCATATTCTTTAGGAAAGGTACACAGGCTGCATCATACTGTCAAAAGCCCAGGAGCAGGCTGGGAAGGTGGCTCAGTGGTAGAGCGCTTGCCTTGTGTGCATGAGGCTCTGAGTTCGATTCCTCGGCACCACATAAGCAGAAAAAGCTGGAAGGAGCACTGTGGCTCAAGTGGTAGAGCGCTAGCCTTGAGCTGAAGAGCTGAGGGACAGTGCCCAGGCCGAGAGTTCAGGCCCCATGACCAGCAAAAAATTAATTAAGTAAGTAATTTAAAATGCCCAGAAGCCCTGGCTAAATAAAGCAGACCAGCTATGTCATAAGCCAGCCTAGTCCTCAAAAGACTATGGAATAATCCAGGCTGCCATGTTCTATCTTCACATCTCTCCTAAGCAGGAGTGAACTGAAGCCACACTCAGGAACCAGGCTGGACATTTCTCTTGGATATCTCTAGATAGGCCTGTGCACTGCATCCACCAGTCTACCCGGGGGAATCCGTAGTGACAGTTCTGGAGCAGGACATACAAGATCAAAGGGCTGTCTTCTCCTGGAGACTGGGTCTCCGGCTCTCCAGCCTCATGTCTGTCTAGGTGTCACCAAGCCCATGATTTGAAGTCACTTAATGGCCATCCTTTTTTACATCAGTGCAAGTGCTAGGATGAGACATTCCCAGGTACTGACAAAGTGACACGTTCCTTTGAGAAGGACCTAAAAAAGACATCTAACTTGGAAGTGGCGCTGTGGCTCAAGTGGTAGAGTACTTGCCGTGAGCTGAAGAGCTGAGGGACAGCGCCCAGGCCCAGAGTTCAGGCCCCATGACCAACAAACAAACAAAATAAAAGACTTCACTCTAGAAATGGCAGCCCTGGGTTACAAGCAGCTAGGCCAGGCACTATGTAAAGCCATTTATTCATCATCACAGAAAGTCTTACAAAGCCTAGGTTTCAAGGTTCGTGTTAATAGCTCCATTTTCCAGATGGAGAAAAGAAGCGCCATAGATGAAGCACCATAAAATATCAACCATTATTTAGCAACCATTAGTTATCAATAATACAGTACAATTAATAAAAGTACCACTAATGTGATAATAATTTTGACACTGATACTATCTGCCACATTAATTAATTATTAATTTCCCAGTTCTACTTATAATTGCTAATGGTGGACCAGATCATGATCAGTGAATTATACTTTCATTATTAGAATACTCTTACCATTGCCATCTAGATGAAGACATCCGGGGTCAAGAACTTACACAAGGTCCTGATCAAGGACCTAGCTATTTCTCTGGGGCTTTGGGGTTTGAACCAAGGCTTCTCTGACAGAAAGTCTGTAGGTGTTCCCTTCTGTTCATGGCTTCTGGTCTTCACTGTCCCACTTACATTAGTGTCCCTCTAGCTGAACACAATCCTGTCTAGTTTCAGTCAGGGAAAAGTAGTCATAGAACTTTCTAGAAAAAAGAAAGATATGGACAAACTCAGAAGTTTGAAGTCCCTGGGAGTTTACCTCAGCTCACAATCCTGCACATCTCCCTCCACTATCCCTCATACCTTTTGCACCTTGAGTCAGCAACTGAGCAAAAGCCACAAAGGCAGTCCTAAGAGGTGTGGTATGACCAGGAATAAATATGGTCAGGGAACGTTTGAACCAAAATGTACAGAAGCCTGACAGCCAGGATGTGCCAGAACATGCCGGCTCATGGTTTATAAAGATTGTAGCTCTTACTGTGAGCATTCCTAGTCATTTGGTTCAAATAAAAGGAACTCCTGATACGCACTAAGGGTTCACTCAGATTTCAATACAGTACTATGCAAAGTTTACTGTTGGGAAAGGGCTGTGAAATCAGAAGTAAAATGGACATTTTCTTGCCCTTGAAAGTGGGAGGGGCAGGGTAGGGTTAAAGGGAAGAATTTCCCTGGCTCACTCCATCACGCCAAGACCAAGGTGAGGAATGAACCAAGCCACCTTGTAAAAAGCATGATCTATAAAGTCATCTGTTTACCTCAGCTGCTGCTGTCACACGCCTCATGTTCCTATCAAGGGTTTAAAGCAAACACCGTAACTGGCCTAAAAGAACCACATCATTTCTGATTCTCTGCTAAGACCCGATTCACTTACCAAATGGGCCTATGAACATAAAATCATGGGAGTGGAGAAGGGAGGGGAAAGACAAGAACCCTTTTATATAGAATTTTTATTCACAATGAAAACTGGCACAGAAGCCAACCACATACATTAACATAGCTTGGGTAAGTTTAAAGCTTATGAATCCATTTCTGTGGAAAAAATTGTGACTATGGAAAAAAAATCCCCTTTATTATTTTGCCTTTTCCAAAAAAGCAATGAGTTTTGGGCTCAATGTGTATCTATAGCCTTACGTTGAAATGCCAAGTGAGACTGAGCTGAGGGAGCCCCGGTCTGCAGGCAGGCAGGATCTGCTACCTAGGAAAGCAGAAGAGAGGAAGGAAGGAGACCTGCAACTCACTTCAAAGTCAGATTTCATCATAACTGGGTGGGGGGGGACTCATTCAGAGTGTGGCAAGGTTCTCCGTGTCTCTTCATTGACAATGCATGCTTCTTGGAAAAATATTTATTAAAACAAGAAAAGAGGGAAAGAGCTATGTTTCCACACTGCTCAATACATGGCACTATAAGGAGAGTTAGAAGTCAGGAAATACAAGCAGCTATCTATAGACCAGAGTCTGCTACAATGAGTTACTTACAGAAATTCTTCCTTGGGGAGCTGTTAAGTATTTAGAAACCCAACGTAATTAATCCTAAAAATTGCCTTGAGGAAAAACATTTGTGATGATATATCATCATTTCTATTATTTAACAGGCACTGGTAGATGCTTTGTGTGACAATCTTTCAAGGGAATAGAAGATTTCACAATTTATTCTTCCAAGAAGGAAGACAGTGGATAGGTAAATGTGCTAAAAAGTTCTGTCAGTGGTTTCAGAGTACCAGCTTTCCATGCATTTTCTTCCATCTACCCATCCATCTATACAACCATCCCTCCATAGATGCATGCATCTATGCACTTACCCATCCATCTGTCCATTCTCCTATTCATCCATCCATCTTTCTATTCATCTATACATACACCTTCCCAGCTACCCACCATCTCAAGAAATATTTATTAAGTGTCCAAAGAAAAATTGCTCACACCTGTAATCTCAGCTACTCCAAAAGTAGAGATTGGTTGGATGGACCTCCCAAGCAAAAAGGTAGTGAGATTACATCTCAAATAAACAAGCTAGATATGGTGGTGCATGCCTCTCATCCCAGCTATACAGGAAGCATAGGAAGGAGGGTATGGTTGCAGGGCCATCCTCCGGGGGGAGGGAGAAGCAGAAGCTCTAAGGAAGATACTTCTTCACTGTCTATCCAAAGAGCCATAGAGGTGTCAGTCTTGGTGGGGGACACAGTACGTACAAGGTCATGAAATAGAAAAAAGCTAATATGAAGTGAGTGAGTAGAATTGTAAGTAACCACTTGGAATTAGCAAACACTCTGCTGGGAAATATCAGCAAGAAACAGAATGACCAGAAGCCAACAAGTCATTTCTATGGAGCACTTGAAAGATAATTATTGAACACTCTCTTAGTAGTGTCTATTCTGACCTGGAAACTCTCTCTCTCTCTCTCTCTCTCTCTCTCTCTCTCTTCCTCTCCCTCCCTCTCTCCTTCCTTCCCCCCCCCCATCTCCCTCTCACACACACACATACCCTTTTTACATTCAACTCACAGTGTTCTCACACCCAACTGAGAAGCTTGACACCAACAATGTATTCACATTCTGGTAAGTACTGCTCTAGGAGAAGTAATGCCAGAACATATGACTGGTATAGAAGGTAAAGGAAGAAGCAGTGTGTGGAGAGGCAATGCTTGTATAGCAAAAGGGTACCAAACATCTCATGTGCTCAAGGCTATGCTGAAGGTGATGCCCAGCCAGACTGTTTCCAGCAGGGAAGAGATACCACCATGTTTGTGTTTTGAAAATACATTCTGGCTTCTGAGAGTTGAACGGCCATAATACCAAGTAGTATGAGCTGGGAGACCACTGGAGTAGTTGCTCAGGCAATATGATGGTGGCATACAAGCTAGAGGATTTAAGATGGAGATGACAAGAAATGGAGAAGTAGAGGTAGATAGAAAAAGAGAGGTGAGCCAGACACCAGTGGCTCATGCCTGTAATCCCAGTTACTCGGGAGGCTGAGAGCTGAGGCTTGAGGTTCAAAAGCAGCCTGGGCAGAAAAGTCTGTGAGACACTTATCTCCAATTAACCACCAGAAGACCAGAAGTGGCATTGTGGCTCAGGCTGAAGAGCTCGGAGACAAGGCTCAGGCCCAGAGTTCAAGCCCATGACCAACCCTCCGCACCCCCTCCCCCAAAAAAAGAAAAAAAAAAGAAAAGAGAAAGAGAGGTGATAAAACTTGTATGGAAGGGAAGAATGAAATCGGAGCCTATCTTTGGAAGCAAATGATTGGGAAGGGAAGAATCACAGTAGGCCAGGTAAACTCAGGAGCCTCAGACAGGGAGTAAACTCCAGCTGTATGCTAGATGTTGAGGGAATTGTGGGTAAACTGTTCTTGAGGTCAGCTGCCCACCCAACTTAGCTATGGAGACAGAAGATTTGAATGGAAACAGATACCAGAATATCAGCTACCTTGCCACCAATTCTCTTTCTTGTAAACTTGCTTTCCCTGTTCTTTCTGCCTTCATTATGAAGTGTCTAAGTCTGAGATCAAAAGAAAAACAAATTTTCTAAAAACAGATGAAAATGATGTTTTTGATATTTAGAATTACAATATCTCACTTTTCTTTCTTTTGGTCAGTCATGGGGCTTGAACTCAGGGCCTGAGAGCTGCTCCTGAGCTTTTGCATTCAAAGCTAGCATTCTTCCACTTGAGCCACAGTGCCACTTCCAGTTTCCTGGTGATTGATTGGAGATAAGAATCTCATGGGCTTTTCTGTCTGGGCTGGCTTTGAACTGTGATCCTTAAATTTCAGCCTCCTGAGTTACTAGGATTACAGGCATGAGCCATTGGCACTCAGCTTCTCACATATTTTTTTTTAGAATAAAATTCAGCAGTCACAGAAATATCTGTGTAAATATTAAGATGGCAATTTATTTTTCAACTTAATTTTGAAAATCATGAAATAACATGAGGTTTGTTGGTACATACCTGTAATTCCAGTACTTGGAAGGCTGAGACAGGAGAATTTCAAATTTGAGATCAGCTTGGACCCTGTTTCAAGAAAAACAAAATAAAAGGGAGGAAGGGAAGAAGAGAAGGAGGGAGGGAGGAAGGAAGGGAGGGAGAGGGGGAGGGAGGAACGAAAGAAGGAAGGGAGGGCAGGAGGGAGGGAGGAACAAAGGAAGGAAGGGAAGGAGGGAAGGAGGGAGGAAGGAAGGAAAGAAGGAAGGAAGGAAAGAAGGGAAGGAGGGCAGGAGGGAAAGAGGGAAGGAGGGAGGGAGGGAGGGATGAGCAAAAAACATAAAGTAAATGTTCAGGTGGCCTGAAATCATATAAGTATGCCTTGCCTATACAAAAATTACAAGCTTTCTCTTATATGGGAAAGTTGATAGGACAGTCCACCATGTATGGTCACTCTGTATGCATCCACCTTTTACTACATTGACGGTCATTAAGTTGACAATGACTCTGAAGTTTTTGCTAAAAAGCTTCATAAATTTCATATCAGAATTCCTTAAATGATTTGAAAATTGGGTCTAGATGTAGCAGCATATGAAGTTGTCACAACTTGACTCATTTGATGTGTATCTTTGACTAATGATTTCTTTTTACAGTAAAGCATGTATCATTTTGTCAATCTGTTTGTTATCCAAAGGATAACTCTGACCACTGACTCAAGTGTAAAAATGGACCAAAGGCTAAAAGTAAATAATAATAATAATAAATGTTTCTACATCTCAAGGATGCTTCTTCATTTTATTTTTTTAGTTGTGGTAAGTAGGCAGAGAATAGAAGGTGGTTCTTGTTATTTTTCAAAACCAGTTCATCTTTTCTAATGAGTCACATTCCTGTGCCTAAGCCAAGTTCTTCCATGTCCCCACTGGCCTCCACTTTCGGAACCCTGGGTCTGAGTCATGGGTCATGATCTTGAAGCCAGAGCCCTACATTTCTCCAAAAACAATTTGGGTCCCTGCACCTGTGGTGCAATGATACAACTCCATATAAATCAGTGTAAGCTTTTATGAGTTGACTAATATGTTAACACCCTCTGATCCAGAAATGGACTTGCCTACGCTTCTTCTTTTTTTTTTTTTTCTGTAAATCTGGCTCATATAAACTTTGTCTCACACAGTGGTTCTAGGAGTTTTTAATGTCTTCTAAGATGCTGAGGTATGAAGAGACAAAGAAAATGGATGGTTAATATAAAAAATTTTACTCATTTGGAGTTGGTAAAAGATCAGTTCTTGTGGACTTAAGTCAGCTCTCGACTTTAACCCACCATTCTTGGAATTGTACAGGCTGTGTCTACCTCCCAAATAGAAGCTAGAAATCACAAAATTGGAGCCTCATAACTAGACACAATACCATCTAGCCTGATTTGGAGAACTGAATGAAATCTTTATTTGCACTTATTCCTAAGGATTGTCATCCTGAGTCTCTATTGGCAACAAGAGTTACTTTTGTGCTATCTCAACGAAATTTCTCCAGGGCCAGCTAATTTCATTCAATATTTTGTAGACAGATTTTTTTTTCTTTTGGTGCTGGTCCTAGGGTTTAAACTCAGGGCCTGTGCATTGTCCCTGAGTTTCTTTTGCTCAAAGCTGGTGCTCTATTACTTGAGCCACAGCCTTACTTGTAGCTTTTTTGCTGGTTAAGTGGTGATCAGAGTCTCTCACACTTTCCTGCCCAAGTTGGCTTCGAATTGAGTCTCTCACACTTTCCTGGCCAAGTTGGCTTCGAATTGTGATCCTCAGATCTCAGCCTCTTGAGGAGCTAGGGTTACAGGTGTGAGCCCCAGGAGCAAGCCGTGCTTATAGATTGATTTTTTCAACTGCGTTTGTAAGAAAAATAGAATCTACCTTTTAAAAATAATAATCAAATTACCTGTACCTGTTATTAAATGATAGGGTTTTCAAACCAAACCAGCAATGGGAACTGAAATCAATGTGTTGTTACCTGGAAGCAGTAAGTTGAAAAGGATAGAGATACTGAGAGGGAATAACTATATTGATTAGTAATGTCTGCATTAGACCCAGAATTGAAAGTAGTGGATTTCAAGACATCTGTTTGCCATTCACACAGTCTTAAGCTAGAATACTAAAAATCATTTTACTGTAAATAAAGAGACACAATCCTAAGATACATTGCTTAATTGTCTCATTGTTGTAAATACTATTCTCTCTTCTTAGTCAAGAAAGCCCCATTACCAAAGTCAGAGGAAATGAACAGTGATCTGGAGTCCTTATGTATGGATACGGTCCCCTGAACATAGACATGCCAGTGACAGCTAGGTTTAAAAGCTTCCATCATCCCTAATCTCTGGGCTGTATTTTCAATTGCTTATTACTTACCTTCATCTCAAGCATAGCAAAACTGGAAGAAAAATAGAGAGAGTCCTCTTAGAATTTTCTTTTCTATTAATGACATCATTATGAACTCAGACTAGAGTCTTAAAGTCATTCTTGGTTTACTTTCGACGATTTCACCCAGTCACTCACCATGTTCTAGACAGATTTCCAACTATCTTAAATCTCATGTCTTTCCCCTTGGTACTAAGTTTCTAAATGTTGCATGACAAATTGAAACACATAATTTATCATGTCACTATTTCCCTGGATAAGAGAAGCCTGGCCATGCATTCTCTCTGAGTTCCTTCATCATAGTGGTTCTCTGTAGGCCCCAGAGATGATTCTGCTTTCTGTGATTGTTCAAACTGTTGACAAAACCTAGTTCCTTGCCACTGGAGAACTGAGGTTGCATTTCCTTGCCAGTAGTCAGCTGAAGCTTGCTGTCAGTTCTTTTTTTTTTTTTTTTTTGGTTCCGGTTGTGGGGCCTGAACTCTGGGCCTGGGCGCTGTCCCTCAGCTCTTCAGCTAGCGCTCTACCACTCGAGCCCAAGTGTCACTTCCAGCTTTTCTCTCTTTTGCTTATGTGGTGCTGAGGAATCGAACCCAGGACCTCATGCATGCAAGGTAAGCGCCCTACCACTGAGCCACCTTCCCAGCCCCTGCTGTCAACTCTTAACAGCCACATTTCTTGTCATGTGACCTTCAAAGCTTGCAGTTAGAGAATTTCATCATCATCAAATCTCTGAGTCTCTCTCCCCAGGAAGATCCCTGTCTTTTTTTGGACTCAGCTGATTAGTTTCAGACTTAATAGAGATAATCACCCTTTCTCAAAGTCAACTGATTAGGGACCTTAATTACTTTTTGCAAATGCCTGAACATCAGCAATGAGATCAATGCTTAACTAAACAGCTGGGAGTTGTGGGTAAACCAGAGATATGAATGGAAGGGTTGGGGAATTTTAGAATTCTGTCTACCCGAGTCTCCATGGTCATTGCTTTATCCATGGCTTTTTTTTTTCTTGGGGGGGGAGGGGTGGTCAGTCGTGGGGCTTGAACTCTTATTGACCAGGTATGGAACCCAAGGGCCTGTGATAGTCACCATGGTTTCCACAATGGAAAGACTGCCACTTTTGGAACTCATGATTGGAACAGTCTAAAAGATAAACCCATAATTCTTTAGCATACCTGACCTCACCTTCAAAATTTGGTGTGAATTTATTTTCACAGTCTTCTTTTACCTTTTTCCATTAAAATCACCCTCGATTCAAGTCAGGAAGTTTTCAGTCTTCATGGGACATACCTATGTCCATTCCATCAACTCTGTTTAAACTGAAATGTTTTCTTGTCTGCTGTTTCAGGTATTTTATTTATTTCTAAATACCTGATTCAGTGTCTGCTTCCTCTGAACACCATCCTAGCCCCTCCCCTCAAGGAGGGGGGTTTAGAATAGAGGGAGAGGGAGAAGAATAAGGAAGGGGGTGACATTGATCAAGATGCATTATATTAATAAATGGGTGCATTGAACTGAAATTCCTTGGTACAACTAATTAAAGAATTTTAAAATGATTTTAAAAATTAAGAAACATTTTAGAAAGAATTTAAAATATTGTATTATATATTTAGTAGATTAATATGTTATACCAATATAACATATCATTATGTATGATATGTAAAATATATATCACATATCACATATATATTATATTAACAAGCCATACATAACCAAGTCACACAAAAATTGGACTTATTCAATTGTTCCCATCTTGGGGCCTGTTTGCATAAAAGAACAAATGCACCTTGTCAATAAGAGACAATATTGAAGTAGATTCTTTGACATCAAGAATCATTATAAGACTTCTTTTGATTTTATATGTCCATATAAGACAGTTGGTTAGTTTTGGGGCCTGAGGGCTTTGTAGATTTTTGCTTATTTGTTCTTGTTTTTGCTTTTTTTTTGTAACTCTGAGAATCAAACCTAGACCTTTGCAATAGTAAGCAAGCACTCTACCCAAAATTTGTTCTTTTTTTAAAGACAGGATTTCACTATGCAGCCTAGGCTGATCTCAAATTTGCAACCCTCCACTCTCTGTCTCCTAAGTGCTGGGATTACAAAAAAACAATGTGTGTTACCATGTCCATCTCATGGCATTTTTCTTGATTTCAGATAAACATCTGTAGTGATGGATGGAGAACTAAGATAGAGATGACTGGATATGCATCCATAGATAGAGAGGCAAAATACATAGATAAGACAAGAATGGTAATTTAATAGCGATGTAAATTGGGCCAGATACAGATGACTTCCATCTGTAATTCTAGCTCTTCAAAAGGCTGAGATGTAAGGATCACAGTTCAAAGCCAGCTTGTGCAGGAAAGACAGTGACACTTTGGTCTTCAATTAACCACCAAAAAGGTGGGAAGTAGTAGAATGCCAGCCTTGAGTGAAAAAAGCTAGGAGAAAAACCCAAAGCTCTGAGTTCAAGTCCCAGTACTAGCACTATCCCCCCAAAAAAACTGTAAATTGGTTTTTGGTATTCCAAGATTTAGTCCAAGAGTTGGCTGGTCACTGCATCTTTGGGGCTGATTTAAAATCAGAATGTCTTATTCACATGAGGGTAAATTAAGCCAAGCCCTCAAACTTAATATAAGTAAAAAAAAATTTTCTTTCTTTTAAAATTGGTTCTTCTCCACCATTTCTTCTCTATGGCTCGTGGCCTTTTGCTTCCTTTTCTGTACAGATCAAATATTTCAAACATATGTCCATACTAAAAAGGCCACATTTAAAAGAATCAGCTTTATTCCTGCAAAGACATCATAAAGTAGATAAAAGTGATTTCTGTTAAGCAAATATATGAACTTTTCAAATCACTGAGGGTCATATGGTAAAAACACGTGTTTTAAACAAAAATGTCCCATGTTTATCCTGCCACTAAAAATGAGCTCCTGGGCTCAGAAATGTGAGGTGCATAGTTAAGATTCCTTTTGTTTCCCTTGAGTCCTTTTCTGTTCAAGGAAATGGCCAGCTCTAGAATCTATTTCTCTTACTTGAGACTTTGCTTTTAATAGCTGTCCTTGGTCCCTTGTCACCTGCTAACCACTATACTATCGGTTGAGAGTTCAAATATGAAAAGAAATACATCCAGGGAGAAATATTCACTTTCTGTCTCCAATATCTTCAACATGGCCCAGTTTTTCAAAATTCAACTAGGAAAAAGCTTAGCCGAATGAGATTTAAACTTAACAATTACCAACAGCGACTAGAGTTCCAATAACTAGCAAGTCAGCAGTCCTTATATGCTCCCAGGACAAATGTGTAAAATTAAGCCTTCCAGAGATTAAGAAATGGAGGGAGGGAAGTAAAGGAGAGAGAAAAAAAAGAGAGGAAAAAAAAGAAGAGGAAAGAGAAAAGAAAAAATAAATAAAACAAACCAACAACAACCATAAATTTCAAAGAAAGAAAGGATAGAAACGTTTATCTGACAGGGTGGAGGTCGAAAGGTATAGAATCTCCAGGACCTTCCCAGCACAGCAGAATCTGTGGGGCTGATCCTGGCCCTGGCCCTTTCCAACAATGAGACGATAGGGGAATTCATGCCCGGCACAGCTCCTGCATAGCTGCGGACAAATTTTCCCCCATATGTTTACAGAATTCCGAAAGTACAGAAATAGCTGTTGAACTCTAAGCAGTTTTTTTGTAAAATTACCCTAGCTCAGAGATGTTTTCATTCTACCCTAGGGACTCTGGGGTGAAATCTAAATAAGTGGAAAGGTTCAGCTATTTTGGAGATTTCCTGGTGCTAAATAACATTCTGTAGATTGGATGGCACACAGAAAGAGTGAGAGAGAAAAAACAAAGTATGTAGATATTTTTCACATTGGCATAAATCAAAAATGGCTGAATGTTTAAAAACAAACAAAGAAGTACCCTGAGGCTGAAACCAATTATGGAAATTCTTAGCCGAAAGGGATAATTTATTAGATCATTTATAACAAGGAGCACAACAAGCAAATGAAAACTGCTGTCTGTGACATCAGCTACCACAAACAGGGTGATGTTTTCTATTTATACGAATGATCACAATAAGGTTTGCAGAGGGCCCACGGTAGGAGGGTCAGGCCCCGGTTCACAGAATCCTGCCCTCCCCAACTCCCTGCAGCCCTGTGATTTAGGAAGACAGTTGTCTCCAAGGTTAACAAGTGGAGGGGACCTTTTTTTTTCTTCTCCTGTGAGGTTGACTGACTCCATTAGCATTTAGAAAGTTTATTTCTAAATCAATCCACTCATAACTGCACAATGAGAATAGTCCTCTTCCCCTAAGTTAATTCCTACTCACTCTCATTCATTTTTTACAATACAGAAAAAGCAGCACTTTCTCGGGGAAGCCTTCTCTGATCACAAACTCCCTACAAAATCAAGCTAAAGATGGTGGCATTATAGCTCTTAGTTTGTCTCAGTCCCTCTCTAGGACTGGAATCCCCAGCAGTACAGAAATATTGCCTACTATGTTCATCCTAACCCCAGTGTGTATCAGTGAGCTATCAGATACTAATGAACATTAAAAAAAATAAATGCAAGGAACAGAACATTTACTTGTACTTAATAAGACATCCAAGAAGCAGGTGTTTCCAGAGTTGGTTAACTGAGCAACTTAATCAGGTCAGGACACTATGTTGACTTCTCTTGGTTTTCCTTCATAGGCCCAAACATGGCTGACATAATCATAGGTGCACACACACACATTGAGATTAAAGCCATTAAGTAGAAAGGGAAGAAGGAACTTCTCCAATCTGTCGGTTATAAAGAAAATCTTTCCTCAGAGATCTTTGCAGACTTTCTCTTTGGCCCCTGGCTAAGATCTGGCCATATGCTCTTGATCTGTTGGCAAGAAAGGCTGATAAGGCAAGTGTCTAGCATTTCCCATATCTATAATATTGGATGAGATCTGCAGGCAAGAAAAAAAAAGAGTGGTGCTGGCAAATAGCTATTACATAGAATCAAGTATCTGCCAGGAAGGTCTGGGATTATATTCATTACTTACCATTGTTTCTGAAAGACTGTCATGAGCTCTATTGTTTCACAGAACATAGGGAAAATATACTCTTTACATAGCTTTCCTTGGTCCAGAAAGGACCATGCAGGTGAGACAAAGAATTCATGAATAGTTATATTCAATGTCTGATGAGTAACTAATTTTACCATCATAATGAACTTATACATTGTTTCGAACCTCAATCAGAAAATTGTAATCAGAAGCATGCCCCATTTCGTCTTGCCATGATTGGCTGATGTTTGTTTGTTTGTGGGCCTGGAACTCTTGACCTTCCTGTCTCAGTCTCCCAAGTACTAAGATTGCAGGCCTATGCCACCATGTCTAGCTAGTTGATGTTATTTAACAGATGGCTGCTGCCCATTACAGTCGAATGATTTTCTTGGATCTGAAACAATAATATTCCATCCCATTGTTAATTCCATTATATTTCATTGTCAGTGAAAGAAGTACCTTCTAGATAAACTAAAACACCTCGTGCACACCATTGAATTATAAATGTGTGAAGACCCAAAGGGTCATAGACAACTCCATGTATAAATATTATGTGTAAATATTAGAAAAGGCAGCATTTCTCTCAGGAAATTTGGAAAGGGTTTAATTTTGAGGACTTGACATTCCTCAAAGTAACTGAAAATATTTGATAGGATTAATCATATTTAGGACACATTCTTTCCCATGTGTGCTGATACTTGGGCTTGAACTTGGGGCTTTCTTGCTTATAGCTGGTGTTCTACCACTTGAGACATGCCTCTAGAGTGGTTTTTTGTTGGTTAATTGGAGATGGAATTTCTCTGATTTTTCTGCCTGGGCTGGTTTGGAACTGTGATCCTCCAAATCATAGCTTTCTGTGAAGCTAGTATTACAAGTGTGAAACACCAGTGCCTGGCCAGGGCATATTTAAATTTTTTTAAGCCAGGAAAAGGTAAATGCTAGGTTTCCTTGTGCTCTCCAAAATCTATATGCATCAAGCTCATGGTATTTATGCAGTCTCTTAGTTTTTCTATAAAAACATTACAGTAAGTTTGCCCTATTTGCAGACTTTTAAAACAGTTTTGACTGAATGTCTACATTCATAAACAAACAAAATCAAAAGAAATTTCAAGAGTGAAGAATTGACCTTCTCATGAATATGTTATGCAACCCAGTTGATACCCAGGAGCTCAATCTGTCCCACAGTCTTGTCAGTTGTGTTTAAATTGTGTGATCTGCTGAGTATTTTCCTTGACTTTGATTCTATGACAGTCTGCTCCTCTAGAAACAAATTGTACCCCAGAAGCAAAGTCAAAGTTAGTTCTCTTAATTGAGGTAATAAGGTGAACACTTGGGATTGGTTGAAAGGTGGCGGACTTTAATGAAAGGTGGATGGTGCTATGGGGAAAAACAGATTCATCATCCACAGTCCAGAACTGAACTCTACCCATATGGAGAATTTGTGGGTTGTCCCCCCCCAACAGTAGTCTTTTTGGAACCATATACCCCAAGATAACAAGAATCTGCTGTAAATCCAGTTTTTTCAGAGTGACATTTTAAAAATACAGATTTTTAGAACCTGCCTCCTCTCTAGATGATTTTTAGACATTTTCAAGAATTATTCACAGAATTACCCATCTGACAATTTCCCTGATTCATCAGTCAATCAGAAACACAGAAGGTGTAAGAATAATCTAAACGAACAGAGTTGGTCATAGCTACAACTTAGAGCATGTAGATGAAGGGCCTTTTGGTATCCATGTGCCTTGAACTTCTTTAGCAGGTTGGGTAAACTGATACATACCTTCTCAGAGTAATATTTTCAAAAGCATACAGCCAGTCATGGTGTTACATGCCTGTAATTCTAGCACGGAGGAGACGAGGCAGAAGAATCTCAATTTCACCAGCTCACCTGGGCTACACAAGTGACCATGTCTTACAGAAAAACAAAGCAAAATCATGTAGGATCAAGAAGAAAATGAGTTACATTAAGAGTTAATTGCATCTATGGACCCTCCCCATTAGCATCTCAGTGAACAAAAATTAACAATCTCTGTGCTAAAAGACAAAGTAACCCAAACATCTAAGTAAAAAACATCTAAGACAAAGTAACCCAAATCAGAACACAGCCGTGCTTCTGGGGAGAGGAGTCAGTAATGATAACAAAAGGGCTTCAAGATGGAAGTAGGAGTAAAAGGGTAAACTTATCTCCCATCTCCTTTACCTTCTTGTTGTTGTTGTTGTTGTTGTTGTTGTTTTTTTGGTCAGTCGTGGGCCTGCACTCTGGGCCTAGGCACTGTCCCTCAGCTCTTCAGCGCAAGGCTAGTGCTCTAACACTTGAGCCACAGCACCACTTCCAGCTTTTTTCTTTTCTGCTTATGTGCTGCTGAGGAATCGAACCCAGGGCCTCAGGCATGCAAGACAAGCACTCTACCACTGAGCCACCTTCCCAGCCCCTCCTTTATTGTCTGTCACACTCTTTGCACTGTCTCCTCCTCTGTCTATATGAATCAAAGTTTTCTTCCATGTTCAAAGACATACCTTGACCCTATATCTAGCTACCATCCCCTCCATCACCAGTTCACTTCACTGAAGCATCTAGAAAAAGTCACCTGTACTTCCTCACTTCATTCCTCCTTCATTTGTGACCTGTCTCCCATCACCATACTACTACTGCTGTAGTTTCTGACAAAGCCAACAGCTTGTGACCCTGCTCATTGGACTTTCTGTTGGCAGTCCACTGGTTCAATGTCCTAACTTGCCTCTGCCTGGATTTCTCCTACTGATGGTCCTTTTCAGTCTCCCCTCCATTGGTTCCTATTTCTCCATCACTCCCAAGGTGTCCCTCATCTCCAGATTCTATCCTCACCCCTCTTCCTTTTACTTTCCTTCCCACCAGATTTGTTCCTCATTACCAGCTCCACAAGCTTCCTCTTAAGCCTCCATCCTTAACATCTTGCTTATTGTGTCATTGCCTACCCACCTGCTTCTCTTGTGGTCAACCCTTTGGCTCACTCTTCCTCCTCCTCCAATGTGGAGACATGTTCTCCTAGGAGCTTCTCCTTCTTTCTTGGTTTGCATGGCATTGTTTGCTCAAGTTTTCTCCCTAAATCCCCTCCCAGAAGCTATTCGTGTCTGGTAAGGCATC
This sequence comes from Dipodomys ordii, assembly GCF_000151885.1. Classification (NCBI taxonomy): domain Eukaryota; kingdom Metazoa; phylum Chordata; class Mammalia; order Rodentia; family Heteromyidae; genus Dipodomys; species Dipodomys ordii. Next base: position 8,434,461 of record NW_012267229.1, read on the forward strand.
TCTCTGCCTGTCCACTGAGCACCTGGAGACCAGAGTGATGTTCTCAAAATACCTTTGCCAACGATCTCTTGCAGATTAGGAGCTCCTAGAAGCTTTGTAAGACAGAACCTTTATGCCTTTCTTCCCGAACACCCAGAAGGGTCACATAATTCTTCACCCAATCAGAATTGCTTGAAGAAAGAACCAAAATATGGATTCAATAACAGAGAACATAAACGAATAGCTAGAAGAATCATAAACGATTGTCACTCACTGTCTGTCTCTTTGCTTAATAAATGCCTGTAAGAATTTTTAAGTAATGATATGAAATAATAAGGGACGTGGCAAAGAGAGGGTGACGGTCAATCTTTTAGACATTGAGGGAAATAAAAATACAAGCCCATGTCAGCTTCTTGCTGCCATGGTAAATTCATTTCACTCATTAATTAATTTATTCATTGGATAATAGTTTGTAGTGACTACCACTGCCAGTGTACATTGGGGATTTAATGATGAAAAAAATAAAGAGAGTTAACAATGAGGCGGAGGTAGACAATAAATTTTTTAAATGCATATAAACTGTAGTGAGTACATAAGAAAGAAAAATTCTCAAAGCGTTTTTGGAACAAAGGACAAATGCGTTCTATTTTTAGACACCTCTGAGTCCTTGTAGCAGTGAACTTGCCCTTGTGTGTTGGTCGTAACTATTTCCTTCGTCCACTTAACTAAAGGCTTAAGCTAGAAGTACTCTGAGAAGTCCCGACAAAGGCTGTAATTATTAAACACATCCCGTGAACTGGGGAAATCACTGTCCTATCACATTTGGAATCATTGTTCCAGACTAGTAAGTCTCAGCAGCATATTAATGTTACCAGAAGAGATGTGGAGTTATTTATCTATTTTTATGTAGCTATGTCCAGGCCCTACCCATTCTCAGACACTCTATTGATTTGAGGATGGAGCTAAGACACCAGTAACTACTTATTTATTCCTTCCTTTTTGCCTTTCTTTCTATCAGTAACTTTTAAAAATGTGTCTTTAATGTGCAAGACAGGGTTGCGGAACCATCAAGCCCAGGCCGCAGGGGAGACCATTAAAAAGTAACCAGCGAGGATCTTCTCACGTCTGAGAAAGGTCCTCACTTTCTGTACTCAGCCCCATTCTAGACCACATTCTAACTTCCCTACGTGCAGGAATGTCTCCCAGTTCCTCCCCACCCCCACCAAGCACCAATCTCCATTCTCAGCATCTCCAATCATCTAAGCTCTTCAGTGAATGCAAAGCATAAAGTATGCACTGTGTTTAATAATGGGGTTTCCCATTGGCTACATTCCCAAGTAACATCCTTGATGTCCTCCAAGCTCCTCCCCTTTACAAGTAACTTCTATCTAGGACAGGTTAAAAAATCTCAGTTTCTACTGCTAATCTTATGTAATTACATTACTCAGCTTACCAAACCTACTCTGTAAAAAGACTTTCTAAGAGAGATAATTTTTTTCCCTTGAGACAGAAAGGTGGGACCTTGACACTCCCTCATAGCCTGATTTGGGAAGGAATCTTTATCTGCAGGACAATGGCTCAAAAAAAAAAATCCCCACCTCCTCCTTGCTGAGTTTTCCTTTTTGCTGAGCAGGTGCTCAACAGGAAACAAAATCTCATCCTCACTGATGGTACTGGCAGTGTCTTCAAAGTAGGCCAAAGAATTTGGAGCTTGTCTAACCAGAAATTCTTACCCACTCCCAAAAAATGCATATCCTGTTCGTCCAAAGGATGATAATTAGCACCTGCTTCCACCTCTCAACTCCTGTGGGATCTGGCAAGTTGCTCTCATAGTTCCTCCAGTCTGCCTTGGCCACTACTCTCTAATGAACCACACCAGTCACCTGACCTGTCATCTAATCTGCTAGAGAGGGAGTTGCAGGACTCCTTGGACTTAGGTGTGACCGCCCAAGTCCAACAAAACCATTAGGGAGTGCGTAAGGAAGGGCATAGCTAGAACCTAGCCAGGGTGGTAATCCAATTAACTTGTCAGCCAAAGATTCCTCCTCAAGAAGATTATAGCTATTGAAGCTCAGGGATTCCTAAGAAATCACCCAATTCGAATGCTGTTAACATATTGGGACTGACTTGTTGCCTCGATTAAAAAGCAACAGAGAAATGTGTGCATAACACTGAGTCTTTTTCACTCAACCTTAGAGAATTGAATTACAAATTATACAAAGGAAGATATGATTATAGTCTGACTACTCCCTGGTGCACACACATGGCATGCATTCTTTGTAGATGGAGATACTGTGGTCCAGAGAGCCATGACACGTCCACAGAGGCTTACAGGTGAATCTGTTCACTCCTACAACTGCTGTTGTACCACTACGCAGAGATGCAGGTTATAAATTCTTGATTCTAGTCTTGTGGGAACAATTCCATACCACTGTCCAAATACTTCCCTAGAATATGTTTGGGGACTGGCCTTTTCTGGGACAACTTATTTCTCTTTGTCTGAGGATTCCTGCTTGTGGACTTCCTTTGTCTGTAGGCTCTGTCTTTTTTTTTCTGGCAAGATAGTCACCCACATCTCCTTTCCCTGGGTAGTTTCTTTCTTGGAAATAATGACTAAACCTACTCAGACTATTTCTAAGCATAAAGACAAGGTGGTAGAGAGCCTTAGAGAGCCAGGACTTCACCAGAGCACCACCTGGTGGAATATTATAATAAATTCTAGGTAAGCAAGAGGAAGTACCCATGATACAAGGGACATTTACCAATTCTTCCATCTATCATGCCAGGAAAATAAATCTAACCCAGATTTTCGACATGCTTTTTTTTTTTTAAAAAACAGAAAATGTTGCCAAATAAAATCTGATTCAAAGTGGAGGGGATTAGTCAACATATTCAAAACTTTTATTCTTCCCTCTTTATAGAAAGTTGTTGTTCTTATCTTCCCCCTTTAACAGTAGATAGGTCCAAACACAAAGGTGAAAGGTAATTCTATTGGAGAAATATTTGCTAACTCCACTTGAAAAATAAAAAGGACGTCAACCTCGGGGGATTTTCTTCCACAGCCAGTCCCATTATTGACAGGCGATGGCATTCTTGTTTCTATCTCTGCCGCGTAGAGGCCGTGTAATTCTGGGTAAGTCATTGAATCACTGTCATCTGTGACGTAGAGATAAGTGGAGGCAATGATCGCAGCACTCTGTCGCTGCCATATGGCTTCCATACTTTATCACTTAAACTTCCTGTGTCTCCCTTTCCTGTCCCTTAAAATAAGAATGATAACAATGTTACTCATCTCTTGAGATTGTCATGGGGATTTGGTGATGTAATTTATTCTGTTTTATGATACTCTCTGACCTTTGATATGACATGAGCTTTGTTTGAAGAGCGCATCAAGGTTCCTTGAGAATGAAACATGGAAAAAGTCATTGGGTATTTGGGAAATTGCATGAAACACATGTGTCAAACATTCTGCGTCATATCAAGTTCATTCTATATATTTAATAGTTTTAATAACTCATTTACTAGAATTAAGTAGGTATGATGTACTGATTAGACCATGAGGTTAAGGATTTCAATACATTTGTAAAATTCACATAATACTGACACCTAGAGAAATCAGGTCTCTAAGTCATGGGTAAGGGAACCAAGCCACCACCAACTTCATTTGCTTTCTTTGTAGAAAGCCCATGCCAGTCTCAGAAGTGCAAAGGGACAACTCAGGGACACACAGCTATGACAAATTCATGACAGAATAGACTAAAACTTAGGATCCTAGCTTTTAGTTTTACTTCCTCTGAGGACTATCAAAGCAGGAAAAAAAAACAAAACAAAAACTCTAAGGTGTTACAAGCACAAGACAAGCCTTCTTATTAGTCAATTAGCTGTGTTACTAATCTTCAAATGGTGCTCACTATATCTCAGACTCCATCTTTGCATTGAAGTTTCTCAAGCCCCAGCTACAGTAGCCATCAATCACACCTCCTTTATCTAAAAAAAGGCCAAGCCAAAGCCCATCTCTCTGTGTGGTCAGATCTATCTGCTCTGGCAACATCTGAATCCCATGATATATGGCAGACACCATCTGCTTGAGGTTTGAGACCTCCTAGGCAACTGGAAGCATTCCTGGAATAGAAGAGGGCAGGAAGCAAGCCAGGAAGTTCAAACGACATGGCCCAGGCTCTTACCTACGCCCCGAGAGAGACTGCCAAAATGGCTCATGTGTATGTATGGTCTTTTGAGTTGCAAATTTTCCAAAAGATGAATCTATTCATTTTAGGAAAGCTGTCTCTTTCTAGTCTGACTTCTCCATCCCTCTTTCCTTTGTGTGATATGTGCTATGTGAGAGGTTACGGGTGTTTGGAGGATCTATAAAGTGAAGTGGGAAGAGTTTTCATTTGGTGGGAAATAGGTAAATGGCTCATAGTCACTTGTAAAATGTAAAATGAGTTCATATTTCTCACACTAGTGTTGGGATGGATGATCCTCAAAGACATTTCTGTTGCCTTTTATGTCAATTCAGCCAATATCATGATGGATCCAGGATGGAGAAGGTTTCAAATGTGAATGAGTCCCATTGTGCCTCACATGAAAGATAGAAGAGTAGTGGAAGAGAATAAGGTATAAATGTGGGGATCTAGAAGGTACTCTAGACTTGGGAGGTTGTAAATGCAGGAGAACCTGACAAAATACAAAAGCTCTCTCTCATCATAATACACTGTTTCCCAACATACCATTATCAATACACTACATATATATAGAGAGAAAGAGATTTCTTTTGTGTGGTAAATATTTGGAATAGAATATATGGGAATTCCTGTGTTCATACAGTTTTGTTAGAGTGCTAACGAGAATGGGTTTACTTGTGAGGTAGCATATTTTGTGCATTTTGCCAATAATAAATAGAGTACATTTTGATCATTCATCTTAAATTATGCTTCTATTCTTTATTAAAAATAACAAGACCAGATGCTGGTGGCTCACACCTGTAATTCTAGCTACTCTGGAGGCTGAAATCTAAGGATCAAAGCCAGCCTGAGCAAGAAAACTCACAAGATTCATTTCTAATTAACCACCAAAAAGCCAGAAGAGGAGTTGTGACTCAAGTGGCAGAGTACTATCTTTGAGCAGAAAAGTTCAGGGACAGTGTTGAGTTTAAGAGGATTGGCATCAAACACACCACACACACACACACACACACACACACACACACACACACACACAGAGTGATGGCACCAGTAGTTCACACTTGTAATCTTAGCTACTTAGGAGGCTGAGATCTGAGGATCACGGTTTGAAGCCAGCCTGGTCAGGAAAGTCTATGAGATGCTTATCTCTAATAGACTACCCATAAAAAGACAGAAGTGAAACTATGGCTCAAGGGGTAGAGTGCTAGCAAAAGAAACTCAGGGACAGCACACAAGACCTGAGTTAAAGCCCTAGTACCAAGACAAAAAGTAAAATAGAATAATTAGAGAACCAAAGCACTGATGGTTCAAGCCTGTAATCCTAGCCACTTTGGAGGCTGACAAAGGGAAGATTGCAGTTCAAGGCCAATTCCACCAGAGAAAGCTTAGAGATACCTTCTCAACCCATAGCTGGGTGTGGTGGAATGTGCTACATGTATCACAACCAGCTGCATGAGATGCGGCTGTTGGGAGAATCTTGGTCCTAGGCCAATTCAGACAGAAAACTCTGACACCATTTCTACAGAAGGGGAGCGGAACATGATGGCAGGTATTTGAGATCCCTGCAACAATGGGAAACCTAAAATATGGAAAACCAGGTGCAAATCTAGGTGAGAACTGAGACTCCTAAAAACAACCAGTGAAAAATAGGGCTGAAGCATTATTTACCATAGCTAAGATATGGAACCAACCCAGATGCCCCTCAGTAGATGAATGGATCAAGAAAATGTGGTATATATATACAATGGAATTCTATGCCTCCATCAGAAAGAATGACATTGCCCCATTTGTTAGGAAATGAAAAGACTTGGAAAAAATCATATTAAGTGAAGTAAGTCAAGCCCAAAGAAACATAAGTCCCATGGTTTCCCTTATTTGCAATAACTAGTATATGTCTGAGTCAAGCAGAAAAGGTCAGATAAGGTGAAGTTAAGAAAATGAACCCTGGGGCTGGGAAGGTGGCTCAGTGGTAGAGCGCTTGCCTTGCATGCCTGAGGCCCTGGGTTCGATTCCTCAGCACCACATAAGCAAAAAGAAAAAAGCCAGAAGTGGCGTTGTAGCTCAAGTGGTAGAGCACTAGCCTTGAGCTGAAGAGCTGAAGGACAGCACCCAGGCCCAGAGTTCAAGCCCCACGATTGGACCCCCCCCCGCAAAAAAAGAAAATGAACCCTAAGATATGTATTTAAATGTTTTTTTTTTCTTTCATGCATTTGTTTCTAAAGCATTTATAGGATTATTTCTTTGTTGCTTTGTATGTCCCTTCCCCACAGTATACCCCTGCTTTCACTGTATTTGATGTCAGTATAATTTGTGGGGGGGAAGGGGAAAAACAAGTCGTTTAAATAAGGATACAGGTGGACCCGTTGCAACAATGAGAAGTACAAGTTGTCATGTCGAAAACGAACTTTACAACTTTGGTGGGGGTAGGGGGAGGATTAGGTGGGGGGGCAGGGAGAGGCTGGGAAGGGTAAACAAAGGAGGAGGCTGCAATGCTTGATAAGAAATGTACTCACTATCTTGTCCATGTAATTGTAACCCCTCTGTACAGTATGTTCACAATAAAAAACAAATAGGGCTGAAGGGATGGCCCAGTGGTCTTGTCCTAGTCTAGTAAACATAAGGTACTGAATTCAAACCCAAGGAACACCAAAACAACAATAATGATAACAGCCATTGACAAATTGTAATCAATGAAACACATAGTGGAAATTTGGGGAATTGAATGCTGTTTCAAGCATTTGCAACTTTGACATATGTTTGGCAGTACAGAGATTTGAACTTATGGCCTCGTGCTTGTTAGATAGGTGCTTTACCACTTAAGCTGTGTCTCTAGCCCTTTAGTTAATTTTTAGTTAGGGTCTTGCATTTCTGTCTGGGCTATCCTCAGACCATCCTCCTCCTACCAGTTCCTCCCTTGTTGCTAGAATTGTAGATGTACATCATCTTACCCACCTTACTTTGATGCCTCCTAACTATTTGCCAGACTATCTAACATCAATCCCCCTGAGTAGCTGGGATTTGTAGGTATTTGTAGGTTACCCTTCTGGGCTAACTTCTTAAATTTTATAATTTCTAGTGATTTAGATTTTTATTTACTTTAGCTCAACACATACACGATAGCTATTTTTTAATCATTTTTTCATTCATTTGTATTACATAAATTTGTATGATATAAAAGCTTATATTAGTGAGTAGGAAGGTGACTTCATGGTAGAGTTCTTGTCTTGCATGCATGATGCATTGGGTTCGATTCCTCAGCACCACATAAGCAAAAAAAGCTGGAAGTAGTGGTTCTGTGACTCAAGTGGTAGAGCACCAGCCTTGAGCTGAAAAGCTGAGGGACAGTGCCCAGACCCAGCGTTTAGGCCCCACAACTGACAAAAATAAAGAAAAAAAGCTTAATTATTATTACTACACATAAATATCACTGGACCTCTATTTCTAGGGCAGGGGCAAAGGAAAAAAAGAAAGATACAGGTAAGAGAAAGAGAACCAGCTCCACAAACAGAAGAGTCCATCCCAATTGGATCAACCAGTTTTAATGTAATTTGACTTTGACCTTGACCAGACAAAGGAGCATTTCCTATTTTCATCTGTCTTTCTTTACATCAGATATTTCCTTAAACAGAGGCAGGGAAGTCTGACTGTGAGTTCACCTTGCTAATTCATGTTTGGATGCTTAAAGACATCCAATAACCTCCATTTTGTTTGGAGTATGGGCTGGATAGTGCAGCATCGATGGGCATTTTCTTTTGTGCAAGTAAACCATCACTTTCCTCTAACAAATAAAAATCAACAGGATTAAAAAAAAATCAGTAAGATCCCCAAAAGTGAAGAGTAGCTAATCAAAGGAGACTCTGCTAGCAAATAAAAAACAGCTCTTTAAAAGAAATATTAAGAAAAATTGTAGGGATATTGCCATTCTTCAGTTTCTCCTTAGTGTCATTAAAAATTTCTCTCCTGTGGCCAGGCACCAGTGGCTAAGATCTGAGTATCACGGTTCAAAGCTAGCCCAGGTAGGAAAGTCATGAGACTCTTACCTCCAATTAACCAGTAGAAAACCAGAGTGGCACTGTGGCTCAAGTGCCTTGAGCTGAAGATCTCAGGGACAGCAGCTAGGCACTGAGTTCAAGCCCCCTGACCAACAACAACAACAAAAATTATTTCCTGTGGGTGAGAATGTTGAAAGGGGTGACATGAATCAAGACACATTGTATTCATCAACTGCTTTGTTAAACGGCAACTCCTTTGTGCAACTACTTTAGATAATAATTTTAAAAATTCCCTCCTGAATCTACTTAAGATGGTTATAATGTCATTCCTAAGGAGAAAATAGGATATAGTTATAAAATAATAGTGTGCACCATCCACACAATTTTATTCTGACCAAACAAGAATTCTATGTCTGAAAGCTCATGCTGGTGAAAGGAAGCTTACTAGAATCATAGTGGCTTCACCGGGCTCTAAGAGATATTTCTCAATTACTTATGCAAGAAGATAACAGGGATCTCTAGGCTATGAAGCAGCTGCCACACCTAGAAGCATAGTCAAAGTCTGATGATATTCTACGTACACACACAATAAAATAACCTTGTCTGTTTCAGATCTCCTGGCCACTGGTGACTACTGAAAGACTATGGAAAGTTTTCAGCCAAGCACTATGGCATGGGAAGGGTGAATAGCACATGCCACTGGACTGGTAGACGATTGTACAGTGTAAGATATTAAGAAATGAGCGATCACAAGGTAAAGAAGTATTCCCTGAGGTTGAGCAAAAGAACACAAAAGGAGTTAAGAGCTGTCATCATTTGGGTTGGAGCCAAGACCTGAGACAGTTGTCACAATGAAGCTGTGAGCCCACCCAATGCATTTCCACTTTGTTCAGAAGTTCTGTGACTATAAAAAGAATATCCCAGTTTGGTGAAGGAACAAGCTCCTCAGGAACTTCTTATTCCTTGTCTGTGGTTTCTCTGAGAAGGACAGTTTCATGCTTTATTATCTCCTTTAGTCAGCTTAATTGAAAGAAATAGAAATCCATTCAAACAAACAAAAGTCCTGAAATCATATTCACCAAAAACAATGAATGAACTGTGGCTGTATATAACTGGTAATATCCTCAAACAAAAGATTCCAGAGCCAAAATCATTCAAGGCAGAAACCATAGGTTCCATTTTTACAACAATGCAAAACTAACTTTCAGTGTACGAAAACTGTTGTCATTGTCTGGTGGACATGGACCAAATAGAGTGATCGACATGGGAATGAAAAGATGGTCCTTGCATTTCTCTAAAAACAAAGAGGTAGCAGGCCAAGAAGGCAATGCAAATGCTATCCCCTGCTCCTTCAACTTTCCCAAAGTAGGAAGTGAGGGCAGGGTGGGCAGGGTGCCAATCAGCCGCTACTGGCCAAAAACCTTTTTACTGGCACTAACTCCTCCCTCTCTCTGGTCTGTCAACCAAATCTTGAGCTCTGAAGAAGCTAGGCTCTTTTGTCTTAAAGCCCATCAAGTGCAGGGCTCTGCCCAGAGAGAGTAGGAACCCCACAGAATCTCACAATTCAGCTAGAAGAAACAGAATACTACACAGATTGTAAGCATTGATAAAATATGTATCATTGGATAACCCTTCCTAACAAACAGAATCAATCTAAGGAACATTGCACCATATTGGTGGAAGAAAGGGGACATACAGATCACTATGAGTCACTGATCTAGGAAGGATGCCGATAATTCATAAACATTTAATAACTTTGCACAGTAAACATAAACCACTTATGTAGCCATATCTGCCCTTCACCTGTGGTATAGTACTAGCAAGGAATTTAAAAGTTCCTTAAGGAAAAGACAAAAGTACCATGGGGGAAAGAAGTAGAAGCTTTCCATGGGATTACCTCAGTGGACCAGTGAGTGACAGAAAGTAAAAGGTGTGTGAATATTGTACATCATCTTCACTCTCGAGTACATGCATGCTCTGTTAGCAACCGGCATCACTACCAATGTGCCCTCCCACATATTATGGTTGTAAATGCATAGTTATAATTGGGTGGGGAATGGTATGTCACAGGTAAGGGCTGGAGAGTAGAGTTCACATCAGATTGTTTAGTGGTGGCTTAACACTAGATAAAAAACCATGTCAACACTCTAGACATGTCATTCTGCCTCCATATGACTTTTAAACTATTAAACCATGGATACAAAAAAACTGAGCCACTTCTTCAAGAAGAATAAAGTTTTGGTGACAGACAGCAGAAATCGCAGAGCTAACAAACAGTACAACTGAATGTAACCAGAATATTGGATGATTTGTTTACTTGCCCTTAAATTCTTCCTTTGCCCTTCCTCTGCAAGCTCCATGTCTTGGACTCTTACCAACTGGCTTCTGGGTTAGTGTAGTCAATGAAAAGCACTGAGGCAACAGGAGCGTACATGGAAGGAGAAGCCAGAGCGGATAAGGTCTCTGGCAGTATCCATGACTCCCCTTTGATCTTGTTCCCAATAGGAGAAACCTCTGCTATCATTATCTCTTGTGGGTGGCTCTGATTCTTGGATTCCGATAACTCCAAATCTTCCTTCTGTCCTTCTTGTCTTACTAGAAGAAGTAGCTTCAAGCTATTGCCTCTCTGGTCTATTTCTTTTTCTTCCTTCCTTCCTTTCCTTCTTTTTTATTTCTTCTTCCTTCCTTCCTTTCTTTTCTTCCTTCTTTCTTTCCTTCCTTTCTTTTTTGCTTCCTTTCTTCCTTCCTTCCTTCTTTCTTTCTACAAAAATGTCATAATTTTAGCATTTTCTCTTTTTACATCAAGAAATGGAAGTCAATCATTTATTGCTTCTCCTCTTCATATTTTCTGGGTAAGTGCTTATTAGGTTCAAGGTTCAGAATACTTAGGTCATTGTGATTCTGAGGCATCCAGAAAGTCAGTCTTTAAGGTTTGAAATCTTTAAGCACTTGTGCTAAAAAAGAGAAACACTAGCCCTCCATCCAGCCTGGATCCAACCTCTGCTTTACTGACTTGAAACTCAGGATCAATCCCAGATCAATAAACAACTCTAGGTTAAGACCATAGTCAACCAGAAGGGAAAACATGTGAGATATGTCCATCTCCACAATGACACTAAGTACTTTTTTATTAATGTGCATTAGCTATACAGAAGGGAATTCTATTGCGACATGTTCACAAATGTATACCATGTATTCCAACCAATCTCCCCCACTCTCTCTCTCCCATATCCCCTCTCTCAATCTTAAGGATACATCATTCCATTTTCCTATTTGCCAACAATGTATTTTTACATCTTGTTAGCCCAACCCCACACTAGTACCCTCCAACAGAGTTTGTTTCTCTTTTTCCTGTCCCCAACCCCTCACCGATCAACATAGTTGCATTAGATCTCAAAATTATTCACCTGCTGTCTTTCCCTTTCTCCTTTCTAAATATGTCTTATGAAAAGCTGTAGAAATGGAGATGTGAGGCAGGAAGTGGAATGGGAAGAGTTGGGGAAAAAAAGAAAACCAGTTAACAGGTGGCCACAAATGGCCATGTTACATAACCAAATGTAGAAATCTTTTTAAAAGTGTGTATGTATGGGGATCAAGTATGGTAGAGCATTTCTATAATCCCAGTTACTCTGGGCCAGGGTCTGGGCAGTGGAGGTGGAATGGGGATTACAGTCCAAAGACTGGGTCAGAGCTTAAGCGGTAAATCACTCATCTAGCCATTATGAGGCCCCGAGGTCAATCTTTTATACCACAGAAAAAGAAGGAAACATACACATAGCTATTGAGCCTTTGTGATCCTCTCCGAAGAATATGGTCCTTTGATCTCACAGTGTGTGAAAGACTAGAGTCCTGAATAATTTATCATGTCCCAATGTACTATTTTTTAAGCATCCAGTGTGTTTACTTGTAGATTTATAGGCACATTCTAGCTACCACTAATGAAGGAAACCATGATGTTTCTCTTGGTCTGGCTTACTTCACCTCTTATATATTTTTTTTCAAGTGTTTCCATGGTACAATACCATTCTTTCTGATGAATTCTGGGAAATGGAAACAAGAAGTTTTGTTTGTTTGTTTGTTTTGTCGGTCATGAGGCGTAAACTCTGGGCCTGAGCCCTGTCCCTCAGCAATTCAGCTCAAGGCAAGTGCTCTACCACTTGAGCCACAGCGCCACTTCCACAAGAAGTTTTTTGTTTGTTGGTGTTTTTTTTTCTTTTCCTTTTGTCTTGTTTGTTCATTTATCTTTCTTTGGGAGGGTGAAAAAGGGTATAGAAATGATGGGCCAAAGGGTGAACAAATACAACAATAATATTCACTGGACACTAAGATGAAAATGAATGATACAATTTGTGGGTGGGGACAGAAGCGGAAAAACTGGGAGATAGTAAGGGAATGGGTGACATTTTTCAAAAAGAAATGAACTCTTTAGCTGACTTATATAACTGTAATCCGTCTGTATATCACCTTTATAATAATAATAAAAATGCATGAAGGAAGAGGGGAAAAAGGTGAAATTAGAGAAAAGGAAAGGGAAAAGAAAAGAAGAAAAGAAATTAGGTCCACAACACTTCAAAGGAAACATTAGACACTCTAATAGATTTGTTCTGTTACAGCTTTATTTGTGTTTTCTAATAGCTAAAGCTCTGACTATCTTTCAAGTACTTATTTACCATCTTCTATATCCTCTTTGGATATCTTCAATTTTCTTGTCTATTTAACTTTCAGAGTTCTTTTCATATTCTGGATACATGTCTTTTGTCCAATACATATTTGTATTGATCCATGCTTATATTTATATTTTCTTAATGAGTATCTCTTGAGGCAAAAATGCTTTTCCTTCCCCTTCCTTCCTTCCTTCCTTCCTTCCTTCCTTCCTTCCTTCCTTCCTTCCTTCCTTCCTTCCTCCCTCCCTCCCTCCCTCCCTCTCTCCCTCTCTCTCTCTTTCTTTTTTTTTTTGGTCTGTCATGGGGCTTGAACTCTGGATTTGGGCACTGTCCTGCACTCTTCAGCTCAAAGTAAGCGCTCTACCACTTGAGTGACAGCACCACTTCATTTTCTAGTGGTTTATTTGGAGATAAGAGTCTCACAATTTTGCTGCCCAAGCTGGCTTTGAACCATGATCCTCAGATCTCAGCCTCCTTATTAGCTAAGATTTCATGTGTGAGCCACTGGCACCCGGCTTGCTTTTCTTTCTTTCTTTCTTCCTTTCTTTCTTTCTTTCCTTCCTTCCTTCTTTTTTTTGGTGCCATTCCTGAGACTTGAACTCAGGGACTGAGTACTCTCCTTGAGCTTTTTCACCAAGGCTATTTATTGCTCTACCACTTTAGCCACACTTCCAGTATTTTCAGTGTATAATTGGAGATAAAAGTCTCACAGACTTTCCTGCCCAGGCTAGCTTCAAACCTTGATCCTCAAATGTCAGCCTCTTGAATAGCTAAGATTATAGGAATGAGCCTACAGCATCCAGCTACATTGCCTTTACTTTTTATAAGGTCTAATTTTTTAATGGATCATATTTTTGTTCTTATACACAAATGACCTTTTTATTCTAGTTAACAAAAATTCTCTATTTTCTTGTAAATTTTTATAATTGACTATGATATAAGAATTTGGAAAAAATTATCAAAAGTATTCCATATTGCCAATTGGCTATATGGAATTTATAATAGAGAATACTATGTATTATAATTATGTTATATTCTAATTAAATAATACATATTTTAAGTATATAATACCTTTAGTATAGTAAAGTTGATAATAAGTATATAACACACATGTGCACACACACACATACAAACATACATAATTTTCTTGGAAATCTGTCAGGTACATTAGATACACTGGTGCTTTTGACTATGGTTTTAGTTCTATTGGCCTCATTTGCTGGTTATTGAACTTCATGTGAACTGATTAGCTCTCTTGACTTCGGTTTAATTATATGTTACATGGGTAAATGATTGTAACATTGGTTGACTTTGCAGGGTTGTTCTTTTTTTTATCACATTACATCATCTAGATTTTAAATAGGCCTTCAAATAATACCTGACACACAATGAACTTCCAAAAAAATGTCAATTCATGATGGCTACACAGGATTATGTAAGAATAATTGTGTCTTATTCAGTACAGCTTAAAGGCTAAAAAGGAAATACTATGATTTAGATTAATTTCAATCCAAGTAGTTTAAAACAAAAGCTTAATATTTTAAAAAGAAGATCAGACTTATGGAAGGCATCAAGAAAATTCCCTTGAGTGACAACCATAAATTACTTCTGTAGTACTTCATTGTCCACCAAGAGTACGGGAACAAGCAGCTTTCTTAGATCTCGATGGTCAGCAGGTACACCAGAGTTGACTATAGAATTTCTATTGTGATTTCTCATTCATTCAGGAGCTGTTTTTGGTTATGGTAAATGTCAAAGTAACTTTTCCTTGTCTTGAAACATCCAATTTAACTGACCTCTGACTTCTTGACCTCATGGGAAGCTGACCAGCCCAAAGGAAGTATATAGAACTCTTCTGCCTGGTGTTATTAACCTGTAACCAGCAGGAGGGTTGCTTTTCCTGTTTGCCAATTGCCTTTGTACCAAAATGTTCCCTCCCCTCAAATACCCTCTGAGCCTCACTATAAAGTGGGGCAAGATAACAGGAAGCCAGGAAAACTGGTTTATGCTGTGGTCAACAGGACAGAAGTTAATGTGTCACCACAAGAAGGTTCAGAAAGACAACATTGAGATAGCACAACCCTTCCCCGTGATTTTGAACAGCTCCAGTACTTGATATTCACTCATAGAACTGCTCAACAAATACCCAGATGTCTACATTTGCCACAATTTATATTTGTAGTTGTATATACTGTATATGTATTCATAGTCATTTTCATAGACATATAAAGCTACATGTGTCTTCATGGAAAGATATTTTAATGACTGGTTTCATTTGCATCAAGCCCAGAGGATTCTCTAGGCCAGACAATAGCCCTACTCTGTATGTGCTTAAAGGATTTTATATTTAAAGGATTTCTTAGCTTTATGGCACTAAAGACTTAGCCAAGGTTTGCTTTTTATTATCAAGAGCCTAAGAAGAAACAAGATATATCTCTGGATAAGAGATATACTCTCTGGATGTGATATAGTTAATCTACTAACATCTGTAATAGACAGGATGTGAATCCTGTCCACACTAGCAGTTTTTATATTAGATAAGTATGTTCTAAAAGACTTATTATTACTATTATTATTTCCATGCCATTTCTGGGGCTTGAACGCAGAGTCCGGTTACAGTTCCTGAACTTGTTTTGCTTAAGGCGAGCATCCTAGCACTCTACCACTTGAGCCATAGCTCCACTTCCATCTTTTTATTTTGGGTGTGGGGGGGAGTTGGGTAGGGCAGGGTAGTTAATTGGAGGTAAGATCTCAAGGGCTTTTCAATCGGGATTCTCAGATCTTAGCCTTCAGGGTAGCTAGGATTACAGGCGTGAGCCACAGTGCCTGCACACTTTTTTTTTGTCCACATAGAATCCTCTCTCTTTTTTTTGGTAACAATAATCTCAAGTTGTACTTCAAGAACCATTTCTTCTATCAGTCCAAGTTAAGTGGAGTTGACCTCCCCTGGTTCCATGGATGGATACGTGTGTGTGTGTGTGAGAGAGAGAGAGAGAGAGAGAGAGAGAGAGAGAGGCAGACAGACAGACAGACTTTGTCCTGACCAATCAGAATATTGTATCATATTGATCCCCATTACCGATTCAGAGTTAAACACATGAGTAATTCAGGCAATTATACTCACATACTTTTGCTGGAATCTATGGTCCTTACATAAGCTTGCTAACCTGATCAAATGAAATAATAGGGTCTCTGTGCTATCTTTAACAACATGCATAGAAACTTTCATAGAATGAAGCCAGCAGAAGCAGCCAGGGAATGTTGAGAAATAACTTTAAAAAAAATCACACGGGTCATCTACAGCTCTGATTATCACTCCTGAAATTCTCTGCTTGAGTTTCTGTCACAATTAAAAGGATGTTAACTCCCTCCCACCACACACACAAGCAGATGTTTATTGTAATATCTAATTGAAAAGAGCATACATAGTTTTCTATCTAGGGATCGATCCTTACTAAGAAGGTTAGTTTTGATGTTCTCTTCCATTTTTTTCTCTTCCTTGTTTTGAACAAGGATATCATGAAAAGCTATTCGAAGAACTTTGATGACTGAATCACATACACAATATCTACTTGTCCAAAGAAATACATTGTGAAACAGGAAAATCATCATGCATTCGATGTATTTTCAGTTCTTGAGGATAATTGCAAACATTCAGTAGTCTAGAATCTAGTTTTCTTTCCGAAACACATACTTCAGCCAGGCGCCAGTGGCTCAAGTAGTAGAGTGCTTGCTTTGAGCTAAAGAGTTCAAGGACAGCGCTCAGGCCCAGAGTTCAAGCCCCACAACTGATCCCCCCAGAGAGAGAGAGAGAGAAAGAGAGAGAGAGAGAGAATAAACTACAACAACCTTCTAGTTTTGGCAGGCAGGCAAAACTAAATCCAGCTTCCTTCTTCTGTTTGTAATCCCCAAAATACAAATTTTACATTTGTCCTGACAGGGCTAGGGGCAAGTTTGGGACCAAACATGATCCACTCAGGGACTTCCATTGTTCTGAGACTTTACATTTTGATTAACCCACAACAGGTAAAGATAATGGATAATGGTTGCTTGTTTTAAATAAGGAAACTCATAGGAATTTTTTTCTTCATATAAAAATAGTGCTTCCAACTTTGTCTTGCCTACTAACCAACTGATCCTTAGAGGACCATCATTGTTTTGCTGAAAGCTGACAAACTCTCTGTTTAATAATCAATCTTATAATCCTTTTTCTAGGAGCTTCTTTCATTCATTGTTTGCTCCAACTCACCCTTTTCTCTGCATAAACTGTAGCAATATTTCATCCTTCCTACTAAGTAGGAATTCCTTTCAATTTCTGTCTCCTTAAAGCTGATGGCAGATCTAAGTACCACCCACTCTTTTAATACTTCTAGGTAGATTAGGTAGATTTCACTTGAAGATTTAAGTCTGTTAAAATTAATTTGGCAATGCCTTCCTAACTTCTTTTATAATTTGACTCCAATTGACATACGATAATTTTAACACTTACTGCTTTCATTATTTTGCTCAAGAAAAAGAAAAAAGAATGAAGGATAGCAGATAGATAAGCCATCATTCTAGTACGAAATAAAAGCTTTTGCCTAAATGATCAAAGTGAGTTTACTACTTCTGTTGTTTAACCAGAGTATGCTTGCTTAATCTTTTTGTTTTTCTTTTTTGCTGGTTCTGGGACTTGAACTCAGAGCCTGAGCTCTGTCCCTGAGCTTCTTTGTACTCAAGGCTTGGTTCTATCACTTGAATCATATTATTACTTTAGCTTTTTCTTATTAGAGATAAGAAAGAGTCTCAGGACTTTCCTGAGATCCTCAGATCTCAGCCTCCTGAGTAGTTAGGATTACAAGCATGAGACACTAGCACCCACCACTGGCACTAGGCTTGCTTGCTTATCTCGATAAGAGTCAAGCTGCTAATCCACCAGTTGGACATAGTGAACTCTACTATGGCATTTGTTAATAAGAACTACTACAGCAGAAATTCACTATATCTTAAGTTTTTTTTCCTTTCCTGGCCTATAAATAAGATATTTGTAGCTTCTTCCTCCACCTCCTTTGTATACATAAATTGTATGAGGAAGCTGTCATTGTGACTTTTTCATTATCACTTTCCCTTACCTCACTACTATCTTGTTAAAACAATTTTAATAGTTTGTCTGTTTTCCAGTCCTGGGGTTTGAACTCAGATCCTGGGTGCTGTTCCTGAGCATTTGGGGCCCAAGGTTAACACTTGGGCTACAGCTCTACTTCCAGATTTTTTAGTGGTTAGTTGGAGACAGGAGTATTTGCAGACTTTCCTGCCTGAGCTAGTTTTGAATCAAGATCCTCAAATCTCACCTTCCTGAGTAGATAGGATTATAGGCATGAATGACTGGTGCCTGGCTTTATTGCCTTCTCCTTTTTTTTTTTTTTTTAAATTAAGTATATATTAGGGAAGATGGATCTCCCTCCCCCCATCTCCATTCCTAAAACAATTTAAACTGGTTTCATTGTTTTTTTTTCCCCCATAAAGAAACATTTCAATTTGATGTAGTTTCATTTGTCAATTCTTATTCTTGTTTTCTGGGTGACTGGAGTTCTATTCAGAAAATAATTACCTGCGCCTATGTCTTACATGAGTTTTCCCTAGTCTAGACCAGAAGAATCATAGGAAGAAACACAGACATGTGATCTAAATAAAAGTGTTGCCATTTAAGTCAGTAACTTTTAAGTTAGCTAGCTACACTATAAAATCTAACTGTAAAAAAGAAATAAGCTAACTGTAAAAGCTAAACATTCATTTGAGGACATAATCACTTATTATTTTATACTGCCTTCCAACTCTTTCATGTCTAGTCTTACCAGATGACATTTGTTAAGTACTTAATGGAAAAACTGCATTATGTGCATTTTAAAAAAGTAGTCCTTAATTGCACCTGAACGGTACAGTATGCACTGTAGAAATTCAAATGTTTTCAAATGAATTAAATAAGGTTTTCCATAATACTCTGGTCACATGAGTAGTATATATGGAGAGGAAAACAACATTAATATTAAAATACTGACAGCAGCTACAGGTATTAGCCCATTATCATGTTATCCCAGTGGCATTTGCTCTAATTACAACACCCTTCTTAGTAATGGAAATACCATTCTGACTTCTAAAGAAATGACAGAATAGCTACAGTAACTCTGACTCCCTTAAAATACCATGCCAATGTTGGATCAAATAAAGAATGGTCCACAGGGAACCCCAAAGCAACATGGAAATTTATTGGGAATCTCAGCTCAGTTTCTAAATGCTAGAAATCTTTCAGTAAAGGCAAACAAACATTATTCATATCTATGTGAATAGATAGATAGGTGATAGGTAGATATACATACATGCAAACATACATACATACATATATACAAACAACTACATATCAGTTTCTCCATTAACAACCCTCTCTGCAAAGTGTTCAATGTACAGCAGAATTTCTTTATGTTGCTAAGCATGTGTCTTAAGGGGCTCTAGAGATGGAAGAGGGGGAATAGGCCACAGCCTACCTCTAAAATCATCCAAAAATCTCATCATTCCATACTGGCATTGTATTAACAAAAAGAAAACTAAATGTACGACTTTAATGAGAATAGTGACATTGAAACAGAAAACAGCACTTCTCTTTTTTTAAAAAAAAGCAACATTGTTATAAGATTATTTCTTTGTTGCTTTGTATGTCCCTCCCCCACAGTTTAACCCCTGCTTTCACTGTATTTGATGTCGGTATAATTTGTGGAGGGGAAGGGGAAAAACAAGTCGTTTAAATAAGGGTACAGGCGGACCTGTTGCAGCAATGAGAAGTACAAGTTGCCATGTCCAAAACAAACTTTACAACTTTGGTGGTGGGGGAGGAGGAGATTTGGAAGGGGGGAGGCTGGGAAGGGATGTGAAGGGTAAACAAAGGAGGCTACAATGCTTGATAGGAAATGTACTCATTATCTTGCCCATGTAATTGTAACCTTTCTGTTCACAATAAAAAAAAAAAGCAACATTGTTATCTAAATGCTCATGGAACAAAAACCTCATAGATGACTTCAATTTTTATATAAATGGTTGTACAAGTTAGAGTTAAAACAACTTAGTCCTTGCATATTAAGAATGGTCCAAAAACATTTTCTTTATTCCCATCATGATTATTCTCTTTAATATTGTTAGATATTATACCACATATCATCATTTATTGTATTCTGAGTAGATTCAAAATATAATTCTATGTATTCTTTAATGTATTTTTAATTAATTAACTAAACTAATTAATTAATTTTGGGGCTGGAACTCTGGGCCTGGGCTCAAAGCTAGTGTTGTACCTCTTGAGCCACAGCTCCACATCCCAACTTTTCTGGTTAATTAGAAATAATAATCTCACACTTTCCTGCCTTGCTGGCTACAAACCTTAATTCTCTGATCTCAGCCTCCTGATTGCAGATGTGAGCCACCAGTGCCTGACTTCTGTAATGTATTTTAAACAAATTCCCTAAGGAAGCAGATATTTTATAGATACATATAATATTAAATATTATATTATATATGTTACATATCATACATTATATATTATAGATACCATATTATATATTATAATATAGTATATATGTTATATATTATATATAATATAGACCATATAGTATATATTATACTATTATATATACACATATATACATATATAAAATACACATATAATATTTAACATATGTGTATATATAATATATGATATATATTATATATATGAGGGCTCCTCACCTCTCAGCCTTCTGGGTAGTTCAGATAATAGGTACCTGGCAAAAATATTTACTTCTGTAACATGTGACATGTGAATGGGATTGGGAAAGATAGGAAGAACAATGGAAGAGGTGACATGATCAAGATGCATTGTATTCATTTAAAAAAAAACAACTGTGGGCTGGGAAGGTGGCTCAGTGGTAGAGCACTTGCCTTGCATGCCTGAGGCTCTAGGTTCGATTCCTCAACACCACATAAGCAAAAAGAAAAAAGGCAGAAGTGGTACGGTGGCTCAAGTGGTAGAGCGCTAGCCTTGAGCTGAAGAGCTGAGGGACAGCACCCAGGCCCAGAGTTCAGGCCCCACGACCAGACCAAAAGAAAAAAAAAAACACTCTGTCCAAATTACTTAATTTTTTTAAATGCAAAAAGGAGAAATATAATTTAAAATGTTGCAATGTCCCTAGGCCTCTAGCAACATCTTCAAATTAATTTTCTCTTCTTTCCTACATCCACATAGGTATACTAAAAAAGTCTACCACCTAACTCTAGAAGGAAAAAAAAAACTAAACCTAATTTCTAGTCTTTCAAGCTCCTTAGTATAAATGCTCCCACCAACACAATGTCACTGAATGCATACAGTTGTACACAGCTGTGCAGTACACTACTGTGGGCACTGCTTCCCCACACAGCAACTGCTGTGATCTGAGCATGCTCCTCAGAGCTTACCTGCAAGAAACCTAATCCCCAGTGCAACAGTGTTGGAACTGGGGATTCACGAAAGCTATTTAGGATTAATGCTATCCCAAAAGGAGCTTGCAGGAGTGGGTCCTCATCCTTCTGCATATTTTGTCACATGAGGCACAGAGAGTTAACCCCTTCTTTGGCTCTTCTTTCTGTCTGTCTTCTAGCATGTGAGAACACAGCAAGGAAGCTGACCAGAATCTGGCATTTGATCTGAGATTCTACATTCTTCACAACTACAAGAATATGAAGTTCTTTTCTTCCTTTGGATCCGGTCGTGGGGCCTGAACTCTGGGCCTGGGCATTGTCCCTCAGCTCTTCAGCTCAAGGCTAGCACTCTACGACTTGAGTCACAGCGCCACTTCCGGCCTTTTTTTTTCTGTTTATGTGGTGCTGAGGAATCGAACCCAGGGCCTCATGCATGCAAGGCAAGCGCTCTACCACTGAGCTACCTTTCCAGCCCAGTTCTTTTCTTCCTAAGTTGATTATAGCAGGACAAAATGGATGCAAATAGGCCCCACACATGTAAATAACCTCCAAAGCCTATATGAAAGTAAAAAGAAGGGATACAGTAACTTCTTCACATTTAGTTATGTTGTCTTAAAATAATTCAATTGCAGGTTTATATAAGTGTTTGATAACTGTTGTGTACAATAACCAATTGAACCTCTGTTCCCAAATCTTAAACATTTAGCATTGTCACTATTTTCATTTACTTGAAAATCAGATGGAAAGAAAACAGAGCTTCTCCTACACCTTAAGAATGTGGGAATCAACACACGATTCTCACCTTCAATTAACTAACTTTCAGCCTTGGTTTATGGTTATCATGTTTAAAAATGCAGTTCCGAAATGAACAGGGGTGTTTTTAGCTGGTTCTAGTCCTATTAATCTTGCTGTCACCTGGAGCATCGCCGAGATATAGTATTCCCAAGAAGAGACTCTTGGCTTCCTTCAGCCAATCTCAGGAAGTTCCTTCTCACAACTAACCTAAGTCCCTTTTGCTGCAGTGAAAGCTCATTCTCCTTTGTACTGTCTTTAGTGAAGGTCAAAACACCTGGCTACCATCCCTTCATTAGAACTCTTCATGTAAGGAAATGAAACACCCCAAACCAGCTCCTAAATAGGCTCAGCTGTAAAAACAGGCTCTTCTTGAACAAAAACAAACAATAAATTAAGCGGAATTGGGAGTTGAGAAGTACTGCGTATTTCACTCCAGGAAAACACCTTGGGCAAGGTTTTGCCCTCCTCAGCGTTGAGCGATCAAAGGCACATTTTCCCTGGAAACAAATTCAAGGAGTGAAACAGATGGGATTATTAATCAAATTGCTGTGTGTGTGCCATTTTACAGAACATTCTTAAGCAGGAGGTGTCCTGGGCTTTATCTTGTAATGAGATTGTAAGATCTTGGCAAAATTCACATTGCCTTGCGCGCTCACGCCTTGCTTCTTATGTCCAAGGTATTTTTGTCTTATGAAAAAGAATGCGATAAATCAAAGTAGCTGTAGAAGCCACATCTTAGTTGGTACAAGTAGGTCAGTAGAAACTAAGGAGCCAATTAATGTTCAACAGTAGGCCACACACATTTGAATGCTATGCCTCTAATCTCTGGTGACATATCTTAAAAACAAAAGAATGAACCCAGGTTCCGTTGATTGGATCCCCAAACTGGTCATTTGTGTGGGTGGATTTTCTTTTTTTCAACCAAAGCTCAGTCCTGCTTTCAAACAAAGAGCCAGAGAAATTATGTGATCTTGTCAATCTCTCTGTGGATGCTCTCTGGCCTTTCCTTTGCTGAGAGCATATCTCCAAAGGGTTAGGGCTACATATTTACATTATGCTATTTGTGATGCGCTAATGTAGCCTGTCTGACTGATGCTCAAATACATACTCTTCAAAAGCTATAGCAGAAGTTGAAATATGACAATCAACATTTCATATCTAGCCTGAACAGATAGATTGAGTGGTCTTCACAGAGCCTTTGTCCATAGACACTTATCATAGCATTTGCTCTGCTAGCTGTGTTTCTAGGCTTTCTACGCTCTCTTCTGTCTTTCCCCAAAGCTACCAGCCTGGAAAAGTTCAAGAGATGAAAGGCAAAGCCAAATCTGTGTCCTGCAGTGTAAACCTAACATGAACAAGAATTTGATACTGAGACTAAGAGATTGGATAAGGCAAATAAAGAGAGGGGATTTACTCACCAGAGAAGTGTTGCCAAAATTCTGTTTTCCTATCATAGACTGGAGTGGGAGTTGTCAGAATCCACTGACATTAAAGGTTTGGGGTCCCTGCAAGAAAATAAATCCAACAATCTATCAATGGTATTCCTGTACCAGTCCAAAGACACTCTTTAGCAGTTTCTAGAATTTACTTTTCTCACATTCTTGCACTAAACAACAGAAAATTGGGGGAAATTCTTTCTCATTTCAGACTTTTTATACCCTCTTCTTAAGTGATTACTTATATCTGTTATGTCTAGGTATCTATATATTTACATATAAGTCATTGTTATCTACAAATAAAATTTATATGTTGCTCATTTGCACTGAACAATAGTAGCTCATGTATTTCTTCAACAGTCTGTCTGTTGAAAATGAAATTTTTATGGTTGTTACAAAATGATGTACACCTGCCATCCTAGCTACTCAGGAGGCTGAGATCTGAGGATCACAATTCAAAGCTAGCCTGGGCAGGAAAGTCTGTGAAACATATCTTCAATGTTCAATCAAAAAGCCAGAAGTAGAGCTGTGGCTCAAGTGATAGAATGCCAGCCTTGAGAGAAAAAGCTAAGGGACAGTGTGAAGGCTCTGAATTCAAGCCCCAGTATCAGCACCAAAAAAAGGGGGAGCACAAAAGAGGTCTTTCTTTGTTGTTGTTTTTAGGACACTATGCATTTTTTGTTTCTTTTGTATGTTTTTCCTCCTATGGTATATCCCCTGTCAGCACTGTATTTGATTTTGGTACCCTGGTATTATATATACATTTATTTAAATTTGGGAAGGGAAGGGGAACAACAGAAACAACAGAATGGTGAGACAAAGGACAAGGGTAGAAAGCAATGCAACAGCAACACTCACAAGACAATATGTTGGAAATGATGTGGACAACTGGGGGTGGCATTTAGGAAGGGGAAGTAGGAGAAAAATGAGGAAAGGGATAACAGGTTTGACAAGAAATGTACTCATTACCTTACTTATGTAACTGTAAACCCTCTGAACATCACTTTGACAATAAAAAAGTACACATTTCCACTAAATCACTCAAATGGCAAGTTAAAAAATATCTGAAATGACCTTGAATCATTCTTACTCAGAAGCAAGGCTTACTTATCTTTGAAGAACTTCCTTACAGACATCTTCCCATGGATAAAACAGAGAGTGAGTCAATGAGAAGAGAGAACCATGGGAGAAAACAAGGAAGGGTGACCTAATTGTACCGCCATCAGCATTTCTATGCATGGGAATCATGTTAGGACATTTTGAAAGGAAAATTTTGACTTGAATTTTTCTTGACTTCAAAGGTGAAGGGGAAAATAAACAACTGAAGAACTGTTCCATTTCAGAAAAAGAATGTTTCTTCCAGAATGTGTCCATTCTTAAATTATATCTCTTTAAAGAACAATGTGTAAAACATAAGCCATTAGATAATATCTGCTGAGTCCTCCTAATGAAAAAATGTGGAAACTAGCATTCCTTATTTTATTATGTATATTATTTTTATATTTTTAATGTCATTTTCAGTCTGTTCTGCAACACTAACTTCAAAAGCTGGTTTTTATTACGATAGTTAGATAACACCAATATGTTATTTATCAAAAATCTCCCAAGATGGTGGCCGTTTCTGTGTTGATTCATGGACTGAATTAAAGCTTCTAATATTCTGTTGATTTTGTTTGCTCTTGAATGTGTCATTATTTGAATTAATACTTGAAGAATGATTAGCTATGATTTCCAGTTCATTTTTCTCCTCCAAACCCTGGGAACATTGTTTTACTGTAGATCTTTTGAGAAATTCTGACTTCTTCACAATGAATAAAGAAGTGTTTGTAATTTAGTGTCTTCATGAAGATTTGTCTTGTTGTTGATTATTATTCTATTTGGGCCTTAACAATATGTACCCACTGGATCTGAAGATTTAAATCTGGTGGGGAACATTCAGGAATACAGAGTCATGACACAGTAAACTAACTCTCTCAACGTTATGGAGCTAAGAAATGGCAGGGTCTGAATTGAAACCTAGCTGTCTGATTCCTTGACTCCCATGTCCACTTCATACAGAACAATTTATCCAGTTGAGCTAGTTCACCCATTACCTGCTCTCTAAACCAGTTAGTCAGATGCCTGTGACTTATGCCCAAAGATGCCTGTATTTGGCACGTGCTAGACACTCCTCAAACAATCATTTGGAAGTCACAATGGAGTGCAAGAATAAAAGATTGAGGTTCATTTGCGTTCCACATGCTTGTGGAGAGGGAGAAAAATGGAAAGGGAAAATGTATCAAAGGAAAGTAGGGAAAAAAATAAGGTAACTATCATAGGACTTTCATCCATTACTGTTCACGTCAAGGACAGCAAAGCTGAAATAGTTTCACCCCCTAACTTCTTGCCTGGACAATGTTTGCCCTAACCAGAACTTCCCATGGTGGTCTCAAGCTGCTTTGAAATCTCTGGTCTCAGCACAGCACCGATCAAGAGCAGATCCTACAGGAACCTGACAAAGTCAACCCTGTAGAAAGTCAGTGTAAGTAGCAAATCTCAAGGTGTGATTGAGCAACAATAGCCAGTTTCTGTACCTAGCTCTCTCTGGATAGATCTAAAGAATCAGGTATCCTGAAATGTCCACCCTCAGAAGTCATTGAGTTGACATTGTCACCTCAAAAGGCCATTTACTGGCAGGAAAGAATACACCCGCCAGCCTTTGACCTATGAAAACACAGTAGACTCACAAAACTGGAAGAAGATGTAGAGAACAGAGGATCTGCCTCCTCCTTTTATCAGGTGAGGCAGCTGAGGATTGAGTTTTGAAATTAGTGAGCTGTATAATTAATTAGAAAGCAAAATACATAGAGGCATGGGACTGAGAGACCTGAGAATCGGGACTGTAACAGGATGGTGGGTGCTGTAGGTAATTTACCCAGGTCCCTTGTACTGGGCAGGTGCTCTCGTGCTTCATGTGATCTGGCTCTTCCTACTTTTTCCAGGTTGTTGCTATGAGACACCAGTAGTCACCTTACACGGAAGCTCACATCCCCTGCCTCGGGCAGCCCACAGGCATTGACTAAGTCAGGAATATAAGAGAACACCAAGAGATACACCTCGATGTGCTGTCTCAGCACACGCACACTGTGCAAGTCCACAGGAATAGTGTTCATGGCCACAATCCAGCCTTTACATTCTCAAGAACAGAGATGAACACTTGCTCAGAGTAGCAACTGTCCACCTGCACTGCTGAGCACTTGAAATATGGCTTGCCTGGGTGGGGTTTGCAGTGAATGTACAATAAACAACACATTTCAAAAGACATTAACAAAAGGAATTTTAAAAGATCTCATGGTACTTTTGTATCGGTTGTATGTTGATATGATCAGTTTTGGAAAATATGGGGTAAAATAAAATATATTACTAAAATTAATTCAGCTGATTTCCTTTTGACTTTTGTACTGGTCCTGGGGCTTAAACTCAGGGCCAAAGTGCTGTACTTGAACTTTTTGTTCTCAAGGCTATCACTCTACCACTTGAATCACAGCTCCACTTCTAGCTTTTCGGGTAGCTGATTGGAGATAAGAGTCTCTTGGACTTTGCTGTCCAGGCTGGCTTTGAACCACAGTCCTCAGACCTCAGCTTCCTGAGTAGATAGAATTACAGGTGTGAGCCATCTGTCGGTGCCCAACTTGACTTTGTTTTTGGTTTAGTTACTAAACAGAAGTTGCCTGTTTGGCCCACATTATATTTGAAAGGGACAACATTGGCTTAGCTGATGTTGACATACAGGGCCATGGGACATGGTAATCATTACCATCAAGTCTTTACACGAAGCTGGGGCCTACTCAACAGCATAATGGACCATCCTGTACACCTATGGAACCAGGCTGAAGGTAGGCCACAGTTGCTTGCATTCTTACAATACCTGTAGGAATCTGTCCTCTCTGTCTCATCCTGCTCCCTTCTCCCAACTTCATCCCTTTCTTCAGTAAATTGCATGTGCCTGAGTTTCAGTCTCAGATTCTACTTTAGAAAAGCCAATCACAGACCGAAAAAGAAAGCAACCAATTCATTGGCTTACTTAACCCTTAGTCTAATGGCAATGCTGCTTCCAGAATAAGCAAGAATTTCTCCACTCACTATCTTGTTTCCTCTTTCCAGTGTTTCATCCGGAAGACACACAGAATCCAAAATCTATCCCTTCCTAGTGTCAAAGCAGTTCTGTATTTAGGTTTGCAATGCTGCCTGCTGACGTACTGAGCATTTATTTGCTGAGCCAACCAGGACAACTGAACTTAGGCATTACCTCTGATGTGAGGCATACTAGAGGCCAAACACGAAGAGTGTTAGCCACACAGTCCTCTTCCAGTTCATAGTAAAATGATGCATCTCCTGTTTGTTTGTTTTTTAAAACAGTGTGATATGTGGAAACTTCTAGAAACCAGGATAAGGTACATAAATGAAAATAGGATTTTAGTTAAAAGTCAAACATGTTAGGGTCATGTTTGGGAACTACAGACTGGAGTTTCTCTAGGTCAGAGTGGTCACCTGAAATCTCAGGACTTGTCATAACAACCAACTGATTAGATGAGCTTAAATCTTTTTAGTCTTTCCCAGAAAACACCTTTTCGGGATTAATCTCTTTCCCTTCTACTTCTCTCATTTTTTTTTTAAGTCCTCAGCAACCCATGTCACCCCCATGGTGGTCCTATATCCCCAGTAAAGGACCAGAACAGTGACATAAGGCAGGAAGTACAATTAGATTTTAAAAACAAACAAAAAAACCTAGTGACTAAACTGAGTCAAATAGGATAGATGTGGTAAAGCATGCCTGCAATCCTAGCTTCAGGCAAGGCATAGGTAGGAGGACCACAGGCCAAGGCCAGCCTTGGACAAAAACTGGATAAAACAAAGCACAAAGGGCTGAGGGGAGGGGTGACGTGTCTCACATGGTAGAGCGCCTGCCTAGCAAGTAGGAAAGCCTGAATTTAAATCCCACTATTACATTTTTTTAAAAAGATAATCAGCATGGCGAAGAGCAAAAGAGCATTCTGGACATTAATTACTCAACTCAGAAGTGACTTGTCACTTTCACTTAGCACTCATTGGCCAGAACTGGTCTCAAGGAAAGCTGGATGTGTGAAGTCAGGGGATTTAGTAATGCTATCAAACCTGTTTGGTTTTGATTATTATTTTTGAGGCAAGGTCTCTACACAGATGGGGCTGGCCTTGAACTCACACCTCTCCAGTGTGAAATCAAGTGCCTTTCATCTGACCACAAACATCAAAAATACTATTATTTCACTGTATGATCAACATAAAAAATTGTTCCTAAGATAGTTTTACATACGTTGTTTTATGGTCAAAAGCTCGGAGCCTCTTATCACCAGTGGCTTCTGAATTGGTTAAATAAATCCTACACAGTAGCCGGAAAACAACAACAGCAACAACAAATTAACCTGTTTCTTGCTAACTTGTTTGGCCACAAATGAACGAATGATTGAATGAATAAAAGAAAGAATTTGCTGCTACATGCCTACCTACAGATTGTTTTTTTCTTTAGATGTTTAGAATGATGCGTTTTCTTAGAGGTCTAACTATGTGTAGATGACTTTTACTTTGCAAAATGCTACAATTCCAGGAATTTCAAGTGGTCCAGATTGCATAGGACATACTGAGAGGCCAATACAAATCTATTCAAACTTAGGGAATTCAAGCACCAAACCAAACATATTCTTGCCAGGGCTGCAGGTGGGGGGCACAGAGGGTCCAGAAGAGGGGTGGGAGCATAGAGCCTAATAAAAGGCTGTTTGTTGAGACTTGTGGGAATGGAGCCCTTTTCTTTAAAAAGGTTAAACAAAATGCAGGGCCACTGTATTTCAACAGGCTAATTACCAAGAGTGACTTTGACCTTTTCCGTTTCTGCAGATTTATGATAGAGCTTTTTTCCTTCGACACGGCGCAGGGCTCTGTGAATCCAGGTTGAGTGTAATCAGGTGTGCCTCCAGTGGAACCCTTTTTTGACATAAAGGCTGCCTGTGTTTCCCAGCACGTCCAGGGAGAGTCACAGGGCAGAAGGCTGAACACCAGGCTGTTGTCTGTCCTCTTCCCCAGCACCTCGCCCTTCTGAGAACTGCATTTGTCTATAGATGGCTCTCCTTTCCAAGAACCACATGTATCTGTGGAGTTGAAGGGTACACAAAAATAAACCATCTTCATCTTGGAAACGTCAACCAGATCTGTGTGTGATTGAAGCCCTGAATTTTACCAGAGGCTGGTTAATCTAATAAAGCTCTTAATATTATTGGGCTTAACCAGTGGGAAAAGTTTGAAATGTCTTCTTAGAGCCAACCGAGTTCCTTTGGGGAGTTAAAGTTTTTCAGGTGGATTTTCTTTGCCCCCCCAGCCCTAACCCCAACACAATTTCACACTAGATGTCTCATTTTCTTAGGTCAGTCATTTATACTTCTGGTGGTCTATCGTGATGAACTCATTCTTCCAAGCTAGATATACAGACTCAATGACCTTGCCCTTGGTTGGTTCAGTTTCTTAGTGCAAATGAAGCACACTCATCTTTTTTTTTAAAGTCCCAGATGGGCTTGCTAACTCAAGGCAGTCACCTTGTAAAAGCTGCCAAGCCTAACAAAGGAAGAGAATCTGGTAGAGAGCAGGTCAAAGAATCCAGCTCCCAGAAATCAATCCATACTCCAAAATACAACTCAAAGGTAGATAGTATTTTTAATGGATGTCAGGGTACATATGTAATCAAATGCATAATTGAAAGTCAAGCTTATAGCATGCCTGCCACTACAACTTTCTCTCAAAATTACCTTATTCTGTTAGAGCCAGAACTCACGTGAGATACTCACAAGTTAGGTTTTTGGAGACAGTGTCTGACTGTGTAGCCCAGGAAGGCCTTGAGTTCATGAACTTCCATCTATTTCCTGAATACTAGATTCCAGGGATGTACCATACTTGATTTCTTTACCCAGCCTTTCCTCTTACAGTCATCTGGTCTCGGATGGATCCGTTTATATTAATTAGCCAGAGTGAGAAAGATGACAAAATATTCATCGGCAAAGTAAAACTGCTGTTCAAGATTGCCAAGTTAGGGGACACACTCGTGATTTGGGATCCTTTCGACTCTTCTTACTTTTTGTTTACATGCATTTGTGGGGCAAGCTGACAGTAGACTTCTTTGTAGATTATGTACCAATAAAGGACACTTCAACCTGTTGATAGGAAAGAAGGGAGAGCTTCCTTTCCCTGTTTTGACTTTTCAACATAGCCAAACTTGTTGGGAAAGATAAATGGAAGCAGGCTTACTTTGCTACTTGTTCTATTTTTTTTTTCTCAGATCGACATTTAAAAAGCAATGGAAACAAGAGACCATTAATCCCAAGAACTGAATAATGACACCCACATCTCCCCCCCCCCCCGCCCGGGGAAAAGCAAAAGTCTGTATATTTATAATCATGACAACTGACAGCAAGAGGCTTTAAAACAGCTCTTCCCTCCCCCGCCCCAGCACTCCCATGGTTGGTGTTGGAATGGAGTTGGAAGCCAATGAAGTTCCCTTGATAAAAACGTATGCATTGTTCCTATGGGTCTTAACCTCCATGGGCTGCCGCAGTATCTTCTGTCTGAAGAAGTTGCTTTCTTTTCATCAAACACATTCCAGAAGTCAACGGTAAAAGCACTGTCGGGAGAGAGAGCAGATTGATCCATTAACTCTCACCCAGTTCCTTGGCTGAACCCTCACTTCACATTCCAGTTTGAAAGATTTGGTGAGTTATCAAACAGGAAGCCAGCTCTGGAAGGCATTGTGTCTTCAGAGGCCCTTGCCAAGGCCCCTTCTGGTAGCCCGTGCATCCTGGGAAAGGATGAGTGTCTCACTTCCTTAACAACATGTTCTTCAGACTCCCAAACTCAGCGTTGTCTGCATGATGGGGTGGGCAGAGCCCGAGGGAGTCCATATTCTGATTAAGTAGTGGGAGAATATGAGCTTTCCCTTTTTTTGTTGTTGTTGTTGTGCCTCTAATAAAGAAACCCAGTAGATAAAGGGCCATGTCTATGAACGGTATTTTGAGTAGCAAAGAGCTGAAGAAAATAAATAAATAAATAAAAATCCACTTAGGAATCTAATAAAAGTGAAGGCAGCTGAATTTCTCTACCCATGTGCATTCAGGCTTCAAAAGTCAGCCGACAATGCATAAGGCATTCTTGCTAGATGACATGGAGTTGGGTGCAGTGGGAAGAAATTCGTTAGAAATTGCCAAGTGTGTGGTTAATTCCAAACACCTACCGCTTAAGTGTTGTGTTGAACAAGCCACTGCTCTAATCCCTGTAGGCTCAGTGAGAAGGAGAAATCCAGGTAAGAAAAAGCATAAATTTCTTAGGTGAGAAAACTAACAGGGGACAATAGCTTCCGTACTTCCCACTCAGACCCGAGGCTTAGAGGACTGATGCTGATTTCCTTGGCATGAAGCTTTCCTTTGGGGTGACTTTCAAGATCAGGAGGCATTAGCAGACCCCTTGGAGGGGACACTAACCAGGGTGTAGCCTTTTAAGGCACCATTCCATGTGACTAAAAGGAAGATCAAGGGTGAGATCCAAAACACAAGTAAGTTCTGCCTTGACAGATCTGAACTTGTGGTAAATTGCCACTCTTCTCCATAGTCCAAGTTTTGCTTCTCTCTCAATTGAGCAGCCTGGGGTAATTTTCTGAAAGTAGTTTTAGTTTTCTCAAAGTAGAGCAATCTCAAACTCTTTAAACTCATTGGTTATTTTTCTTTGCTTCTTCTTCTTCTCTTCTGTTCTTGCTGTTGTTCTTCTTCTTCCTCTTCCTCCTCCTCTTCTTCCTCTTCTCCTTCTCCATCCTCTTCCTTCTCTACTTTCTACTCTTCCTCTGCTTCCTCCTCCTCCTCTTTTTTTCTTCTTCTTCCTCCTCCTCCTCCCTTTCTTCCTCTTCTTCTTCTGCACCTGGGCACTCTGAGTTTTCTTGCTTAAGGCTAGCACTCTACCACTCAAGCCACAATTCCACTTCTAGCTTTTCAGTGGTTAATTGAAGATAAGAGTCCCATGGACTTTGCTGTCCAGAGTGGATTCAAACTGTAATTCTCAGATCAGCCTGTTGAGTAACGAGGATTGCAGGCATGAGCCACTGGCACCCAGCTCGATAGTGTTTTCTGTTAGGCAGATCTGGTCCCGGTGCTATACATGCTAACCATATTATTTCAGACACTGTACATTATTTCTACAGATGTCATTTTCTCTTCTGTCAGATCAGAATCTTATTATTCTTAAAATAATCTTATGACGATATTATTCTATTTCTGTGAATCCTAATCTCATGCATAGCTCATAGAAATTAATAAATATATCAATGTGTATATAAGCAAATCAATCAACCTATCTATTCTTCCAATTGATGCAAAAAGTAGAACACCTTTACCTCTGGAGCAACTTGAAATTCTACTAGCTGTAAGAGCAAGCATTCGAGATGTTGGAGGATTTCCCTCAGTAGCTCATTTGATGGCTGCGAAATATTTTAGGAGGGAGAAGACCATAATTTAAAGTATCCTGACATCAATAAATATTTCCTTAGCATTTAGCTGTAAGAGCTCTGAATCCTCTGTCTGTTCAGAAATTTCTAATTTAAAAATAATGTGGTGCCTTGGGAGTTCGTGAATCCACACGAACGTCAGAAAGACCAGGTACGGTCATAGTTTTCCACACTTAGAGAGACTTACACAACTCGTTTCTTTGTGAGATGAGGAAGCAAGTCCAGTAGGTCTCCCTGACTCCCCTCTCAGCCCCATGTCTCTTGGGTTAGAGTTTGAAGATGCTCAGAAAGAACATTAGCCCTGAATAGGGGCAAGCAGACAGGCTTGTCATTAGAACAAACCACCTGCCCAACTGTCTGCATGACAACTTCAGTATTCCCGTGGCTGTGTTCCTAAAGGACTTCAGCATATATCCGTCCTCCTAGATCTTCTTGAAATGGTAGATTTGGATCCAACGTTTATTGCTAAGTATCTGGAGAAGTACCTAATAATTATCCACGGAGGAGTTTCAGATAAGTGCTGGATTGAAAAACAAGGGTTTTCTTTCATTGTTGTTGTTTGTTTTATCTGTTTACTTCCGGTTCTGGCTCAAAGATCGATCACTTCTGGGGAGATTTCAGGCTCTCCTCCTCATCGCATCCTACCCCTACATGGTATGACCCTTCCTTGTGTTACACACGAAAATGCAAGTGTTCTCTGGCTAAGAAAAAGACAACTAAGACATTTGCAAGTCAATGGATTCAAATGACAATAGCTTTGCTTTTCCTCTACCCAATCAGCTTCACCACCTCCAACCATTTCTCTTTTCTATTCTCCAAACTGCAGCCAGGGTATTTTCAAGAAGTAATGCTGCTTACATCACTGTCCTACTTGAAACCCTTCATTAGCACCCTCCTGCCTCCAGGCTACAACTTGAATGGCACACAAAGTACTTTGTGAGCCGTTTCTGCTTATCTCTCCACTCTTGTCTCTCAAACACTTTCCATTCTTCCTCCTTCCCTTCCCTTCCCAGCACCTGATTCTGCAATATGGTGAGCCTTGAGACTCTGGGTATTGCTCTCAGTGCACAGATGGCCTGACATAGTAGTGGATCTTGTCCTTTCAATGCTCATGCACTTGTGATCAAGGCTACCTTTTCTTTAAGGTGTCTGCTTGTACATCACTCCCTGCCTCTCCTATGTATTCCCAAATCTGTCTGGTGCTACCTACTTAGTGGCTGATGCTAAAATTCATGGTTATATTCCCATCTAGAATGCTTTCAGCCACATAATAAGGGTTCTGCATTCCACATGGTAGAGGTTCTACCAATGTGTGCTAGAAGAATGAATGAATGAACAAATGATGTATACGAGAGCAGTAGTTCTCAAACTGTGCTTCAAAGAACAGCAACAGCATTTCCACCTGAAAATTAGTTAGCAAAGCAACTTCCCAACTGTCCCTGCAACCCTAGTCAATCAGAAATGTTGGGAGTGAGGTCCAACAGTCCTATTTTTAGCAATCCTTTTACGTGATTCTGAGGCATGCTAACCTTGGGTAATCACACCTCCTCGGAGCCCTCATGCTCGCTCATCTTTTGATGCTGATGCAGTAGTGTTTTTCTGAAAAGGTTTGAACTATCCCCAACTCTTAGCAATTGTGTGCTTTGGTTCTTTCTATTCCAATCAGATGATGTGGAATCTAGCATACTTCTTCTTCTTCTTTTTTTTTTTTTGTTTTTTTGCATTTCTTTTTTTTTTATTGTGAGAATACCGTACAGAGGAGTTACAACTACATGGGCAAGATAACAAGTACATTTCTTATCAAGCATTGTTGCCTCCTCGTTGTTGCCCCTTAGCATACTTCTTTAAAGTCCTTCAACTAAATTTTGCATGCAGCTGGGATTGAAAAACATCTTCCTAGATAATCCATTTCCTCTTCCTCTTCCCACAACATAGAAAACTACATACAAAATGAGTGCTGCACTGTGGCGGGGCCTGTGGCCTCTCTCAGGACAGCATCAGATCCAGCCTAGCAGCCAAATGTTCACTATTTCAAATATAGTCCATGGATCAATAGTGTCTGTTCTTATTGGTGGCTTCATGGAACCTCAGCTGTACTCAGATGTGCTGCATGAGAATCTTCTATTCAAACAACATCCCTAGGTGATTGGTGTGCACAGTAAAGTTTAAGAGGTACCCGTCCCGGAGAAGGAGGGAATTGAGCGTGACTTTAGAGAACCAAGGTAAAATCATGTTTTCCAAACAAAATCGTATTTTACCATCGCTCCATTCGTGTATTCAGTAGCATACGCTCATGTGACCTGTCTTCAGCTCTCAGAAAACATCTGACTGGAAATGTAGTTCTCACAGTCATATGGCTTCTTGGCTCCTTTCCTATTGTTGAGTAGGAAAGATTATATAGCTACCTAAGTGTGTTTGAAAAACCCAATCCATCCTGAAAGATTTATGTGTATATCAGTGAACCAAAAGCATTATAGATTTCTCTGGCCTAATTACATTTATTGAGCACTTACTGTATTTCAGGCAGCATGCTAAGTACTTCACATGTATTAATTTACTTAATATTCCTAAAGACACTAGTAATCAGGGGCCGTTATTATCTCAATTATGGAACTACAAAAAAAAAAAGACAAGTATAGAAAACCTAAACCCAGCTCTTCCCAACCTACAGATTAACCATGAGATTAAACCTGAGACTAAACCCAACAACTACGCTAAAAGAACAAAAGGCCCAAACAACTATTCTTTAAACATTAGTTTAAAAGTCCCCGACTGTCCCTGCAACAATTAGAAGAGCCAGAATTAAATAGAATGGTTACCATGCCAACCCACAGAAGTCAAATATAACCAGGCAGCAAATTAGAGTAAACATTTAGGAATCCCTTGCATGTGGCACACGACTCCACCCACCCTTCTTGGCACAAGGCAAGACGTTGATTATATGAATCCCGCTGGCATTTCTTGTCCTCATGCGAGTCATCTGGAGAATCGTCTGCACTGCCGAACGTGAACATGACCAGACTTATCTGAGTAATTTGGAATGCTATGGCGATGACTCAATAGTGCAGATGAGGGCAAGAACTCCAGCTTGTATAGTCCCCACCCTAACCCTTCCCCCTGTTTCTGTTCAATCACCTGGTAAGATGGATGGGGAGAAGATGGCTGCCATGATGGGCGTCACTAAAGGTCCATTCTCTAAGGACGGGGATCTCCTGCAGCTCTAAGTGACCCATTGGCTTAAAAGTTGTTAACTATAACTAACTCATAGACTCTGGAAACGCTATCTCATCTACACAGTTTTTGCCATGCGAGATAAGGCACAGGAGGGAGGAGAAAGCACCCAGATGCCTATATTTGGAGCAGAATGTATACCCTACATTTGCCAGACAATCAGTCGGGCTCATCTCTCCCGGCATTCCATTCCACTGACTGTCCTCCTTTAATACAATGAGGTTTTTCACACGTTAACCCAATTTGTAGGCATGGGAGTCTCCCATGAAAATTCCCTGAGCACTGGTCAAGAGGTGGAAGCCACGTACAGTCATATGGTCCTACTTTTCACTGTCAGAAACACTCTTGTTGCCTGGCAGCTTCTGACAAAAGAACTCCCGGGCTGTGGTCAGAGTACATCAACTGACATACATTGATGGAGCAACTCGGAGACATTCCTATTTGCATTAGGGTTTGCAGTCCTGTGAGCATATTGCTAAGAACATATCAATGTCTCTAATGCATATCACAGATTTGTTTATAATAACCTCAAAGAGCTGTTTATAAACTCACAAACATTATTACCAAAGCAAACTTTTGAGATAATCTTGTCTTTCCTTCAGGTGGAGAAATTGGGCTTCCAAATAACTTGACCATTTGCCAATATTATGTAATAAATGGCAGAGCCAAACCTAAAGTCTGAGTTTTGAGTACCTTACCCAGTGCAAGTTCCACCAATGGGCTAGACCATGGGCTTTGGCTAGTGAGAAACAGAGAAGTCTTTTTAAAAACATACCTGTCCTGGCCATATTTTCAGATGTGCTGATTTAGTAAAAATTTAAGATGTGGCCTAGGAATCTGTATTCTTAAGTAACTTCCTGAATACCTTGATGTATACTCAAGGAATGGCTCAACTGAAATAAATGCTTGACTCAAATGTTTCCTAAACCCATGAAGAAAAATCACGAGGTATTCTTAAAGAGACACGGTAGAGCTTTGAGTTCTTAGTTCTTCAAATTTCTACCAGAAAAGTGGCACGTGTAGACTTTCTTGAAAGTAGGATATTTTTCTTTTGCTACTCATGAGAACATATGCCATTGTTATACTCATAAACTCAGAAAAGTAAAAGGACTGGATCTAAAATCTCAGTCTGAGATACACTTAGAATGGAAACCTTACATGTGTACATTTTTTCCTCCTGAGTTAATATATAGTGGAATGATCCTAGAGATAATGGTGCAGGCATACACTGATGCTGTGCTAGAAGAGGT
Source organism: Dipodomys ordii (assembly GCF_000151885.1). Lineage (NCBI taxonomy): Eukaryota > Metazoa > Chordata > Mammalia > Rodentia > Heteromyidae > Dipodomys > Dipodomys ordii. The sequence continues at coordinate 8,471,999 of NW_012267229.1, forward strand.
CTCTTCAAGGACCCTCCTACTCCTGAATCAATATTTTCCTCTTATTCCCCTTTCTACTTCTCCATTCACCTCTGCTAAGGCCCAGGAATCTGTATGTGTAACAGTTATTTAGTGAGATATCTCAGTCTTGCCTTTAAATTGGACCTACTGTTCAGCAGGTAGGTGGGTTAAGTAAAAGAGACCACCCACCATCCCTCATAGTTAACAATTCCCGTTTCAGTCACACATCAACATCTAGATGCAGCACTCCTGATGCTTTCAATACATGTAAGATTTTTAGTTACTTGTTTGTACATTTGTTTGAAATGATCTCTTTGTAAGAGAGGTGATGCTTAAAAATAAAGGATTTTGCAGGGCTGGGAAGGTGGCTCAGTGGTAGAGCGCTTACCTTGCACGCATGAGGCCCTGGGTTCGATTCCTCAGCACCACATAAGCAAAATGAAAAAAGCCGGAAGTGGCGCTGTGGCTCAAGTGGTAGAGCACCAGCCTTGAGCTGAAGAGCTGTGGGACAGCACCCAGGCCCAGAGTTCAGGCCCCACGATGGGACCCAAACATAAATAAATAAATAAAGGATTTTGCAGTACTATAGATTGCATTGTTACCGAAATAGCTGAGAAAAATTGTGAAGCTATGTGAAGCCTGTCTTTATGGGGTTCAAGACTCATTTCTGTACTGAAATCTTCTCTGCTCCATCTCCTTGGCCTTTAAGAACTTTTTTTGAGGAACAATCAGGAACTCATTAGACATCAATGGCTGACAGCAAATTAGAAGACGACTAGCACTTGAGTAATAGCACTTGAGTAATTTTGAGTACTTAGTAATGAAAGTCTCAACTAAAAGGTGACTGATAACCAGCCTTTGTTTAAAAATAAATTTATTAGGGAGACGAAAGTTGTATATTGCTTTTATTTCCCACTTTCCTTTCTAGCCATCTACTTTTGGAACTTATCACTATTCATTGACATGATAAGTAGGAGTTAAAATCCAGTCTAGCTCTTGTCATCTCCTTCCATTTTATAAAATTTTATCTTTATTTTTATTTTATTTTTTTTTGCCAGTCGTGGGGCCTGAACTCTGGGCCTGGGCTCTGTCCCTCAGCTCTTCAGTTCAAGGCTAGCACACTGCCACTTGAGCCACAGCACCACTTCCAGCTTTTTTTTCTGCTTATGTGATGCCGAGGAATCAAACCCAGGGCCTCATGCATGCAAGGCAAGCGCTCTACCATTGAGCCACCTTTCCAGCCCCTTCTCATTCCCTTTTATGGTCTGAATACCTAGGTAATTCAAACAGGGCTGGAAGGTTATTGCTCCAGATTTTTAGCAATCTAATACTCTCCCTTCCTTGGTCACAGTGATTAGTTCAGAATTGTTCCTGTGACTAGGCCTGGCCAATCAAAATGAAACACCCAACCTTTGACTTGGAAGAAGGAGGGGATTGTGAGGTATTGGAGAAAATAGTTTTCTTTTGTTGTAATGGACAGGAATGATAAGGTTTGTCCCTTTGAGGACTGGTAGCAGCCATATTGGGGCAATTGGACAAGTACAATACATTGGCATACTTAGAGGAATTTTAACTTAATTTATTTCAATCTAGAGCTGCTTGTATTTTCGTATTTAATGGTTCTCTCTCTTAGCCCTGCCTACTGTTTCCTCACCTATGGTATACATTAGACAGCATGCTCCATTACCTTAAGTACTTCAGCATGAATATCCTGAGGGAAAAGAGCATTGTCTCATTCCCTTAAAGAACTTTAGTGCCATAAAAAATACCAGGAAGTCTAACATTATTACAAGACGATTAAAATAATACATAGGTTATAATCACAACTTGCCAACTGTCCAAATAATGACTTTTACAGATACTTCATTTTCCCAGCTCCAAGTCCCATCCACAGGCTATGTAGTTTATTGTCGTTCCTTTTTAAAACTCCCTCAAAATATGTCTTTGTTTTATTTTTGTCTTTTATGGCGTTGACATCTGCCTCCCACGGAACTTGGGACCACAGATGTGTGCCAGCTTATTTTTTGAGCTAGGGTCTCACTAACTTTTACCCAGGCTGGCTGCAAACAATGAACCTTTCATCTCTGCTTTCAGCATGAAGCAGGGCTGAGATTACAAACATGAGCCACTATACAGTCCCTGACAGCCTATTCTTTACATTCTCCCTAACTGCCAAAAAAAGGTGGGGGAGCGGCGGAGAAGAAGACTAGAGGTTATTTAACTCTGATATCAAAGGAAATAAGAGGTATATTCATGTGAATGTAGTCAAGCAAATAATCAAGAAGAAGCCATTTTTCACTATCTATTTCAATGAAATGGATAAGATCAGAATATTAGAAATGGGAGTTTCCAACCAAGAAGAGAAATCTACAACAACCACTAAAGATTGGCAACGACACAGTATGTGAGGGGTAAAGTGGGAAGAGCCATAGATCAGGAGCCAAGAAGCCAAGATCCTCCTCACTCACTCTCTGATTGATCTTTGGCGTGATGCCCAAACTCTTTGGAGTACACTTTCTTTATCTATGAAATTAGTGAGCTGGATTAGATTCTTGCTGGTGCCCCTTCCAACTCAGTGGGCTCAGATCTACTTCATTCTGAGTCTGATCAAATAGCAGACTGGCAACAGTTCAGAGACAGGGGCTATCAAAGTGCACTGAGATAATGAGAAATTCTACTTGAGAGCCAGGAGTGCGGGTGGGGAAGGGGACCCATGAAGAATACGAAGGAATTTGGTAAGTGAAGGGAGAAAGAAGGAAGCTGCTAAAACAGAGAACAGTGCACTGCATGCACACTCAGAAATGAGCACACGTACAGGTTGGAATTGGAGACCTAAGCTAACCAACGGTTTATAAACAACACAACCTGTCCATTCGGGCCACTTTCAGCTATCTCGAACATTTCTGTGATGCACTTTGTGAATACATATGGTGAATATGGTGGAAAATATGCACACAAAAGAAGTGGTGGATTACTGTGTAACTATTAATTTGCAGAGGTTTCATAAGAAGTGTTTTTGTGAGTGTGGGCATGTGTGGGTATGTGGGGTGCACATGGAGCACTAGTAATGGGGCTTGAACTCTGGGCCTCCGCATTGTCCCTTAGCTTTTTTGCTCAAGGCTAGTGCAATTTTAGCTTTTTGTTGCATAACTAGAGATTAAAGCCCTATGGACATTTCTGCCTGCACTGGCTTTGAGCCAAGAGCCTTAGATCTCAGTCTCCTGAGTAGCTAGGATTATAGTTGTGAGCCACCAGCTGGGACTCAGCTAGAAGTATGCTTTTTTTTCTTTTTTTGGGGGGTCTGGTAATGGGGGCCTGAACTCTGGGCCTGGGCGCTGTCCCTGAGCTCTTCAGCTCAAGGCTAGCGCTCTACCATTTGAGCCACAGCACCACTTCCGGCTTTTTTCTTTTTGCTTATGTGGTGCTGAGGAGTCGAACCCAGGGCCTCAGGCATGCAAGGCTGAGCGCTCTACCACTGAGCCACCTCCCCAGCCCACTTTTTTTTTTTACACCATTTTGCTCGTATGTCCACATGGGAACTTCACCTATAGAAAGTAGTTTTCCCCCAGCATAATTAGCCATCCTTTCACAAATAAGAAAACAGCACTGTCTAGACACTTTTGCCTCATGTACAGATTGACTTTCTCAGCAATACAGATGACAATTTTATTAAAAGCTCACCATAGGTTATATGTTAGACTTTTAATCATTCTTTTAGCAGAATCTAATATTTCCCCAATTTTTTACCTAATAAAATTAGGTCCCCAAAAGAGTTTATTAACTTGTCTTGAGCTGGCATATGAATCCAAAATTATTCTTGTAACTTTGTATTAATTTCTACATATATTTAATTGGTCCTTATAAATAATACTTTCCTTTGCAGGAGGGACTGTGAAAAAAAAATCTAAAGACTTCATCCCAAGCAGATCTGTCACCATGAATTAGACTGTTGTCATCAACATCAGTCTGGTCCTCTGAGGGGAATGGATGTAGGCGAAAAAGAGGTGATAATTAGAAAATGTGGAAGAGCTACCTGTGTTATAACTCAACTGCTGAGATCATTTGCTAGTAATTTAGAGCTATTTACTAGTAATTTAAGATGCCTTTACATGGATCTGGGACTTTATTCATATTTGTGCCCAGATATGCTATCCTATGGATTTTGGCAATCAAACATCAATTCATTTTTACAGATCATGGAACTAAGTTTATGTACAGGTAACAGAAAGTATGCAGAAGGAGAATGACTTAAAGGGAATGAACAATAAATTCTTTTTACCCCCTTGGCAGTTTTCAAAAATTGAACTTTGTTTCATAACAGCAGTGCTTATGGTATATGTGTACTTTGAGGATGTGTGTGTACTTTGAGTGTATTAGTTTTCAAAAAAGGTTTCATATCCTTTATAGTGTGTTAGACTTCTACAGATTGAGTGGAGGAAGATTATAAATCTGCATCTGTACTGGGAAATTGTTGTACATTAATGTCTGTCAATTTTTTTCAAGCTTATGAATTAGATTTTCTGCCTCTCTTTCTTCTATTTTCTCCCTTTTTCCTTCCATTCTTCTTTCCTTCCTTTTACCCCCCCCCCACCTCTTACCCTTCCTTTTTTCCTTTTTTCCCTCTCTCCTTTTTTGCATTTCTGCCTGTCTTCCTTCTTTCCTCCTTTTCCTACTCCCTGCCTCTTTTTTCCCTCCCAGCTCTCTCTTGTCTCTTTATCTAATTTTACTCAATAGAAAAATTGAGTATCTAGAAATGTTCTGCACTGACCTACAAAAGAGGTAGTTCAATCTTCAAAAGCATGAAACTAAAATATGGGGAAATTATGAGATTCAAGAATTTCATTTTTATAAATTTCAATTTTATAAATAAACTAGGATGACTGTCCTCTCTAGAGTATTTTATTATAATCAGAGCATGTGGAACAACACCTATGTCTTCCATACAAAATCCACTTCAAATACATATTACTGAGTTTTTTTAAAGTTTATTTCCACTTACTAAAACTGATAGCATTTATTAAACTGCATTTCAGATTTATATTAATGAACTTTAAATTTCCGTTAATTTTATAGTAATCACTTTTGTTCAAGTAGATCAAAATTTCCAGAACTTTATTTTCACAATCACTTAAGATTTGATTATCCCTCCTCCCCCTGAAAGAGTAATAATATCAAACAGTACTAGTTGAACTGTTATGTATGCTGAATTCATGGATTATGATTTTCTTCATTATACTCATTTCATTTGCCCATTAGACTGTAAAACAACTCTGATAGGACACTGATATGTAAGAATACTGCAATTATGCCATCTCTTTATTATTTTATCATTAAGCATTTTGGTTACATACATACATGCATATATACAGTCCTGCATTGCTTAAGGATACAGAAACCTTGGGAAATGCATCCTCAGGTGATTCTGTTGTAGTTCCATATTATAGTATATATTTACAAGATTTAAATGTCCTGGCCTACTATACACTGACGTCATATGGTCTAGCCAATTGATCCTAGATTATAAACTTGCACAGCACATTACTATTTTGAACACTATCGGTATTTGGAACATCATAGTATCTAAACATAGCTTGACGTAGAAAAGACCCTAGTAGGAATTTTCAGCTCTATTATAATCTTCTGAGACCATCATATACATGATCTTTTGTTCACTGAAATGTTGTTAGGTAACACAGGGCTGGATATATTTTCCTGCAAGGCATTGGTGGCTATGTTTGATGAACTCTTTCTGTCATAAATGTCTACTCATCCTTTAGCATCTTTGCTTTTATCATCTTCTTACCTCCTATGAGACATCTGTTCCTCACAGATTCAGCACAGTGAGGCCTTTGCTTGGATCACATTCAATGCTTGAGATCGATAAGACAAGGTTGCAATCCTTAAGCAAGTGACAGACCAGGGAGGATACTGACAGGAAAACAAACACTGTAACATACATCGGACAGTATTGTGTACAAAATACTATGGATGTTTACCAGGGCTATGAAGGAAGATTTAGAGACAATGTTTTCCTGAATGAGCAGAAGTGTCAAGGTCACCTACAATGACATATGAGAGAGAGACTGTGCTCTCAAAGCTAGAGATCTCAATAGAGGGCAGATAATGAAACTCTTTTATCTTTGTGAGCAAATCTGAACTTGATTTTATAGGCAGTTAGGCACCATAAAAGACTGTGTTTTTTTAAAAGTTGGAATGTTATACTACCCACCCCAAGATAACACCACCCACCTGACACCCCCAGAAACATTCTTCCAACCTTCATTGTATTTTTTCTTCTACAGAATTTTCCCCACTCAGACCAGCTGGTATCAGAACGCCTCCCTTAACATGGGTCAGAGCACAGCATATGGAAAATTCCAGAACTCCTTAGCAGGGCTTTTGCATCCTCTCTGCTGGTGTTTTTTTTCCCTCTGTTCCTTGTAGTCTATGGGAAAGTGGCCCAGGACTCTATTCTCTTTGAACCAGAGCAGCTTGCTTTGATCTTAGTACACATTACTGGTTTTCCTAGATGGGAGTTCATCAGAGAAGAAAGGAAACCCATCTACTGAAATAGATACTTTTATACCATCCTCATTTAGTGATCTGGTGAATCACTCATGAAGGATCTGGCCCCCAGTCCCCACTCTACTACTAACCCCAAATGTCTCCTTTGGTGAAGGATTAAAAGCTACAGGTAGATCAACTTCCTTTCAGATTTCCATAGAACCCAAGAGCAGCAAGTAGCTTCAGAAGCCCAGAGGAATTGAGTCTCCCCTTCTACTCATGAACAACAGCATCAGAGACCCAGGTCCATGAGGTAACATGCCCAGAGGCCTGTCTACTACTGTCCATCTCCACTGAGGCCAGTCTGCAACTACCCACATCTCTTGCCATAACCAAGTTTCTTAAAGTCTATCTCTGCTTCTCAAAAAACAGTAACCAAAGTCACCTTGTTACAACTTCTAGGCAGACCCAATATAAACGAGGGCGGTAGTTAACTACCACTGAGAATTGAAGGGTCCCAGGAGCTGGAACGTGGAAGACAGGACAGTTGTTTTGTCTCCGTCACCCCAAAGTTTGATAAGCCTTGCCTGCCAAGCAAGGTGAAGCTACTTGGAATCACCAAGCATTTTGGAGAGGCCCCGCGCCAACCATCAGTCCTTCCCTTCTTTTCCTCTTCTAGGATCATCTCGAATGTAAAAAGGACACAAGCTTGCCAGAGAGGGCAGCTGGCCCAGGTCCTCCAACAGGCAAAAGAAATACCAACTGGAAACAAAACTGAATACTGCCATCTACTGGAAGCAAAAGGCACATGGCGGAAGAAGCTCCAGAGGCAAGCAAGGAAAACAAGTTAATTGGAAGAGAGGTCTAGCAAATTAGGAGGAAAGTCAGAAGAGAGGAAAGGAAATAAAGGCTTGTGGCATGGTAAAAAAACAGGTGCTTTAGCAACCTTCAGTTGTCCTTAGGGGGTCCCAGTCTCTCTTCTCATGTCATCTTTCAAAGGGAGAAGTAGAGATTTGAGACATTTGCTTATTGTCCTTCAGCTACTTAGTAGCAACACCCAACATTAGACTTACTCAGTTCTTGATGTACTGTTTTTAACATCACTACATACATATGCCTAGAAGTAGAGGCCTTTGTAGCTGCATTTCTAATTCCTTGGAATCTATGCATCTCTCGATCTGTCCACCTATCGAGGAACAATTATACTTTGTTTTAGAGATGTGGATAGTGGTTCAATGAGAAGATGATAAACTGGCAGCGGAATCATTTCTGGATGAGATGCATGAAGAATTGGGGGTAAGGGGTAAAAACTTGAAGGGAGGGGCAAGAGGTGAAGAGCTGTATCTCCTACGGATCTTTCATAACAAGTAGAAGCTGTTCCTACCAGTTACTCTTTGTTCTTTGTGGCATTCTGGTGACTTGGACTAGCCGTACAGTGGCTGTTGGTCTCCTAAATGCTGAAATCAAGAACACCCCACTGAATCTATGGCTCAATACATGCACAGCGTTTGTGTTCCCATCACCTGTGGCTTGGACCACAGCTGCAGCCTCTTCTCTGGTCCTTCTGTCCCTGATCTTGTCTATTATCTACAGTGGCAGCCAGCCATTCTGTTACAGCCTCAGGGCTCCAAATCTTTCCCAAATCCTTCTTTTATCTTACTCATCAGCGAGTGAAGGTTCTTGACCTAAAGATTTCCTGCCCACATCATCTAGGACACATCCTCTGTGGTATGCCTATGATTGGCTCCATTTCAGGTACATTAACTTCCTCACCTCTTCCTAGATTTCTGGCCAGATAAATCACCATCCATTAAGGCCTTTGCTCCAGCGGTTCCCTCTATCGGAAAGGTTCCTGTCACAGAGGGCCACCCAGACAACTTCCTCATCTCCTTGGAGTCTTTGTTCGAATGCCCCACCCCCTTTTCTTTCTTCATTTAGGCCACCCACATTTCTAATGGTGAGCTTGTAAGGTCTGTTACTGTGTTTGTGTATTTCCATGGCACTTTAACCATATTCTGTAATTACTTATTGTCACATAGTGGAACAAAACAAAGACAGCTGAGCAGAGGACAGAGAAAAGGGCAGCGGCCTCCTCCATTCTCAAAGGACACAGAAGTCATTTCTTTTATGATCCTTAGCCCCAAGGGTCTATTCTCTTTTAAGATCCTGTTTGTTGATCACAGAATGTTCAGGTAGGGGATGGAAATGATTTGGGAAGTCAAGCTGGCTTCCAACTGCAGAGAAGGCTGCCAGTAATATTGTATAAAAGAGGAGGATGGGAGCCATCCACAGTTTTGTCTCCTTTAATTTTTAGAATTTCTTATCATCCTTAAGCAGTGTACAAAGGGCTTTCAACGCAGCAGGTCAGTTTCTTAGGACAGTGCCTCCTGACCCATGCACTCCTTTCGCCGTTCCCACTCATCTCTCCTGACCCACCAGTCCCTCAATTTACCTGGTTCTATTTTCACAGAAATGCGTTGAATATTAGGACTGCATTCACTCACCCTTCCTTTCTCTATCCAACGACTCCTTTCCCCACAACCCTCCCCCTCAACACATGTTTCAGCTTCCTGGTATTCATTTTGTCAAAATGTACGATAGTTGTCCAAAGGAGTTACACCATTTGAAAAACACGGAGTGCTTCGGGAATTTGTATGCCATCCTTGAGCGGGGGGCCATGCTTATCTTCTCTGTATCCTCCCAATTTTAGTATACGTGCTGCTGAAGTGAGAAGATCTCTTTTCTAAAGAAAAAAGATCAAACAACAAAATAATTACACAAATTCATGGAATACCATGTGATATTTTTAACACTTCTATGTAATGCCCAATGATCAAATCATGATCATGAGCATATCCACCATCTCAAACCTTTATCATGTTGGGTTTTTTTGTGTGTGTGCAGGATAATTCAAAATCTTCTCTAATGGCTATTTTGAAATAATAAACAATAACTATAGTCACCCTCTGCCACAAAACTTGATTGGATCCAGCCCAAATCTTTTCGGTGTGAAGACTGAAAAATGCTAGTCACTAGAAACCCTTTTCATCAGTGGGTGCCAGGAACACGACCCTATGCCACACAACACACAATGAGCCCCTCTGCCCAGGCTCCTGTCTTTGGAGCTCAGCCCTGTTCTCTTTCTGAGAGTGACTGTCCTTTCCTGGAGCCAAGACTCTTCAAGATTGCATCTTGAACATCTAGGACCTGAGCATTCTCTGCCCAGATGGGTCTGAGTCATAACTAATATGCTGCAGGAGTCTCTTTCCCAGTTTGGTCCCACCAAAGGATAACGGGTATGCAAAGGTTCAAGAGTGGGAGATGCGGGGGGGGAGGGGGAGGGGACAGGGCAGGGGGGGAGGGGATAGGGCAGGGGGGGGCTGTTGCTTGGAGATGGACAAAGCCAGAAAAGCAGGAAGGGAAGGTGACAGGCCAAAGGATGGAGTGTTTGCTTTACTCTTGTTCTGGCTCCACAAATGTGAGGGAGGTAATAAGAGGCTGATGTAGATGACCACAGTGAAGGGATGTTTTAGAAAGAAAAACTTAACAGTCTGGCACTTGCTAGGGGCTGCCCTGCCCCCTACATTCCCCCATTTGGTATCTCAGGCTGCTTTTCAGGTCCAATAATTACATGTTTGGCCAAGGGATGGGATAGGGTAGAGCTGAGGTAAAGTGGGTGAGGCCCTCTGGGGAAAGATTGTTAGGTGTTCAAAGCTGCAAAAGCCCAGCCAAGTACAAGGAACAATGTTTGGCAGAGGAGGAGAGGCGGGGCCCCCTCCAGGCTGCCAGGCCAGGCCAGGTGCTGGGTCTGCTGTGGATGTGTGGGCACGGGTCCCCACACTTTCCCCATGGGGAGCCTTTCTCTGGCTCTCTTCAAATGAGAGCTGAGGTAAGAACACATCTGGGGACGCAGCTGACCCTTAGGGGGGTGACCTCATCTCTCCCTCCTGTTCCATGAATTTGGAGTGGCTTTGGGAATCGCAGCCTTTGGCTCAGTAGCTATTTTAATAACATGATCCTTAGAAGCAGCCCAGGTTCTGTCAGGCTGAGCTTCCCTTGCCTATTGGAGGACACAGTGTGTCCCACACCGTGCATGCTTCTACTCCTGAGAAAAACTGGATGGGACAGAGTCAGATGTTTACAACAATCCTCTTAAGAAGGCCAGTCAGGGTCCCATGATAAATATTTTCATTCCTTTTGAGGACATATTTTCAATTGACCTAAGGATTTCCCACTAAGCTTTATCTCTCAAAGGGTCTATCATTTACCAATCTTAGCCTGGGGAAGAAGAACTTCCCAACGCATGACTTAAACCACAGCAAGTGCGTGCTGGACTACATACCTTGAAGTATGGAGTCCTTTGGCTGGGTGCCATTACCTTTGCTTTCCTCCGTTGTCCTACGCTGCTACGTAGGTATTTCTGTGCTGCTCAGGGTGCTTCATAAGAAGTGGTACCCCCTGGTGAGTGATTATGTTGCAGCTACCCAACCATATAATCAAGAGCCCTGATAATTTCTGTGACAACTGTTGGGCAGTGATGAAGTGGGATTTGGTGCATCTTTGTGGGTTCTAGTTAGGCAATTAGGTACAATTAGAACATTCTTCCAGTATTTTTGTTGGCTCTTGCTTTCTTTGAGGCAGTCTCACCATGAAGCTCACACTGGCTTGAAACTTACTTTGTGGATCAAGAAGGTCTTAAACTAGTAATCCTCCTACCTCAGCCTCCGATATGCCTAGATTATAGGTGTGAACCACCAGGCCAGGCTTTGCTTCTTCTTCTTCTTTTTTTTAATGTGGATAATCATGAGCTATCATCATTCTCTTTGTACAAAGATACAAAGGAGGTCTGAAAATTTCAGAACATTGAAGATTCTTTTTTAGGAGGGAAGGATTATTGTAAACTTGGCATAAAAGCATATATTCAAATATCTCAATGCATACATGGACAAATGCTTTTAAAACTCTTTCTTTCTGCATGTGGTCCGGGGCCCAAGAATGGAAGAGCTAATTCTGTAGACCAAGACAACCACTGGCAAAGAGGAACCACTAAAAATATGCAGGTACAGCGTGAGGAGGTTAAACTTTAGAAGACAAAAGAATGGAAGAAAATATTCTCAAAGGGCATGAGAGGTGCTAGGAAGCTTCAGCTACTCCCATGTGGCTAAGAGCCTCCCTGGCTAGGCAAATGGTGAGGAGGTGTGATTACAGGAGGCACTTGGTCTTTGATGGTAGCAGGAATGCTTCATTCTGGCTCCACTAGATCTTCTGTAAGGAAAACAAATAAAGCAATAGAACCATTGCTTAGGTAACCAGGAAAAAAACTGGATGGGACAAAGTCAGATTTTTACAACAATCCTCTTAAGAGAGTCAGGCAGGGTCCCATGATAAACATTTTCATTCCTTTTGAGGGCATGTTTTCAATTGACCTAAGGATTTCCCACTAGGCTTTATCTCTCAAAGGTTCTATCATTTACCAATCTTAGCCTGGGGAAGAAGAACTTCCCAACACATATACTTTTTGAGGGAATGAATGACTTAAACCACAGCAAATGATCACCCAAAGCACTGGGGAAGGGAAAGTGGGCTGGCTAATCTTGATTGTCAACTTGACTGGGTTGAGTGATACCTAGGAGATTACTAAAATGTGCGTCCTTCTGAGTGTGTCTGATTAGCTTCTGAGGTCTCTGACCCAACTCAATGGTTTAAGCCACTGATAATTTAGATTTGGGGGAGACTATTAGGTCAGAAGATGCTAGAATTGTGGCAGATGGGGCCTGCATCAAGGAAGTAGATCACTGGAGTTGAGTCTTGGAAGGGCAATCTTACCCTGGTCTCATCTTGTCTCCCATGAGACACACACTTCCACTCCATGATGTTCTGTCTCATCTCATCCCCAAAGCAGCGAATCTAGACAACCTTGAGCTGAAACCTTGAACACTGTGAGTCAAAAATACGTCTCTCCTCTTTTAAAATAATTGGTCTTAGGCTCCGATTGCATTGACAAACAGCTAAATAACCCAGAAAGGAAAGCAGTCAATAAAGGGCATGCTTTCCAATACATTTCCACTGCTAGCAGCTGGAGCTCCATTCCATTAGACATCTCTGTGAAGAACACATGCTGTAGAATTATCTTGCTTATAGAGCAAATGAATCGAGCTGGTCATTGGTTGAAGGATTATTTCAGAGTGTTTTAATTTCTCAGCACTTCTGGCCACCTTGTGCAGGTGGTGTTTACAACTTCAAAGTGGATCAAAGTGACTTCTACTTCCCCAAATCTATCAAATCACCCCCCTTCTTTCTTCCCTTTCTCTTCCTTTCACTCTCCTTCCCTCATCTTTTTTCTTTCCACACTAAAAAGACCCAATTTAAATCTCATGGACTTTTCCTGCCCAGTATGGCTTCGAACCACGATCCTCAGATCTCAGTCTCCTGAGTAGCTAGAATTATAGGTGTGAGCCACCAGTACCCAGCTCCTACACTACCTTTGCAAGACTTTTAATTTTAGGTAGGTAGGTAGATAGATAGATAGATAGATAGATAGATAGATAGATAGATAGATAGATAGATAGATAGATAGATAGATAGATAGATAGATAGATAGATAGATAGATGATAGATAGATAGATAGATAGATAGATAGATAGATAGATAGATAGATAGATAGATAGATAGATAGATAGATAGATAGATAGATAGATAGATAGATTATATCATGTTGTATTTGTGAGATTCATCCATGTTGACCAATTCTTAGTATCTCATTTGTGGCTACACTGAACCAGATCCACTCATTCCATTGTTCATGGATGCATAGGTAGTTTTAGGGTTGGAACTATTACAAATTATGAATTTATGAAATTTCTTTTTCGTGTCTTTCATGCACTTATGTAAGCATTTGTGTTGTATGCATGCTGGTATTGGGATATGAACTCAAGGCCTTGTGATTTTGATTGGCTTGTTTACAGCTGTTGAGACATACCTCCAATTCTAGTTTTTTGTTGGTTAATTGGAGATTAGAGTCTTGAGTATTCTGGGCACCTGTGGTTCATGCCTATAATCCTGGCTACGCAGGAACCTGAGATCTGAGGATCAAGGTTTGAAGCAGGAAAGTCTGTGAGATTCTTACCTCCAATTAACCACCAAAAGGCTGGAAGTAGAGCAGTGGCTCATATAGTAGAGTTCCAGCCTTGAGCATAAAAGCTCAGGAACAGTGCCCAGGCCTTAGTTCAAGCCCCAGAACAGGAACACACACACACACACACACACACACACACACACACACACACACACACACACACACACACACACACACAGAGAGTCTTGAGGATTTTTTTCCCCTTGGTTGACTTTGAACCCTTGTCTTTAGATTTCTGATCCTAAGCCTCCTGTATAGCTAGGACTATAGGTGTAAACCATCAATTCCTGGCTGTGCATACCTTTTATTGCTGAGTCAAATAGTATGTTGATCTTTTTTTTGGGGGGGTCCAGTCGTGGGTCCTGAACTCTGGGCCTGGACACTGTCCCTCAGCTCTTCAGCTCAAGGCTAGCGCTCTACCACTTGAGCCACAGCGCCACTTCCGGCTTTTAATTTTTTGCTTATATGGTGCTGAGGAATCGAACCCAGGGCCTTGAGCATGCAAGGCAAGCGCTCTACCACTGTGCCACCTTTCCAGCCCATTATGTTCATCTTTAGAGGCAACCTGAATACAAATGTTAGATTTCTTTCAGTGAGCTCTCTTTCTAGGGTCTGACCATTTAGACAGAAGTCTAATGGACCTTCTGATGCATGCTTTAGGTATTCTAAGTTACTCTTACATAGAAAGTAAAAGCAGGCTCTGAATATATGCTACCAATTCACTTCTATTCACTTATGCAATCTTATACCTTCGTGCCAAATGTTAAAAATGTTAAAATGACGTAGATCAAGTCTTCAAAGAGGGAAAAATACATCTAAATACAAGTTCTGTTGTTTATGTCATGCTGTAGCCAACATCTTTCCTGATCCTGGCTTGTTTGGTTTAGTAGATATATTGTCCATTGCCCTTAGAAGCTGTTTGTTTGTGTTTGTGGTAGAATTGGAGCTTAACATAAGGCCTTGTGTTCTTGCTTGTTGTTGTTGTTTTTTTCACTCAAGGCCGGTGCTCTACTACTTGAGTCCCACCTCCACTTTCCTAAAAGCTGTTTTTAATCTATCCATTAACTTCAGAAACAAATGTCTTCAAAAACATCCAGATGATAAAAACCCAACTGGCACCTTCCTATCATTTTGGAGCATGAAATGCCTTCAACTCACACTTGTCTTGACCCTGGTACCCTTTCAAGGTTCCTTTTCTCTTGTTGCTCTTTCTGGTAATCTGGGCTTTATTTTTGCTGCTATTTTATGCATCAGAATTTTAGGATGAGGGCAAGGAAGGCAGTCACAACCCAGATTACCGGGCCCTCCTCTGTGAATCTCTAATTCAGTTAAGATTGGGTGAGGCCCAAGAACTTGCATTTCAAATAGATTCCCAGATGATGGTGAGGTGGCTGAACTAGAAGATATACTGTTTCATTCAGTCTCTCGTTTTCTCTAGTAACGTTGAACTATCTCTTCAAAAGAAGGTATTGTGGCTAGCCCAGCTGTTTCTAATTTTCTCATGTTGAATTGCACCCATCAACCAGAAAGTGATAAAACATAGCAATTTTTAAAAAATGGCTAGACCCATGTCCTGCATCACTTTAAAGAAAACAAAGCCAATGATATAAATAGTTAAAACAGGTCTTTCCCCAATATCCAGGAATCAAAAGCTTCTTTTTAACTGAGAGTTATATTTAAAGGAGTTTTCTTTACATTTTGGACATATTTGGGAATGAAACGGAAGGTTCTTGTACAACACAAATCTCCCCCCTTCCATCATTAAAAAAAATATATGTCATTTATGATTGCAAGCCGGTGAAGCCAAATTTATTTATAATTCTCAGTAGCGTTAGGTTCTGGGGCAATCTAAAGACACAAACCTTCCTTTGTTTATCAAGCGAAATATCTGTTGAATGTACATTTTATGCGTATTTGTCCAGATATGGTCAAAACAGCCCAAACTCTCAGCTATCCGGGAGTGTCCTGTGATGGACAGTAGATAAAACAAACATGAGGTGGAAGTCCCACCAGTGTTCATGGTGCACAAGAACCTGGTGTACAATGGCCGCTTGAAGTTGTAATGTGCTGTTCTCTAGTAAAGTCCTGTTTATCCACAGTGGCAGGGCGGCGTGGAAGGGATTTCTCCCCCGTGTCTGAGATATAGCAGACAGAACTAGATCTCATTTCCCTATGCATCCTCAGGGAATGACTGCTTCCATGTATGGGAAAACTACTGCTTTTGACTGAAGATAAATTAAGCCTCCAGGTTAGAAGGAAATCTTGAAGGTCAGTATTCAGATGATAAAAGAAAATGGAGGCTTTCCTAGTTGTGGTAGAGGTCACTGAAGAGGGGAGGTTTATCAGCTTTCCAGCCACTGTGCTAATGAGTGATAAAGAGCTCTAATTTGAAGACTCCCTGGAGCTGTTAAAGTGTAGGTGAAATGCAGACCATTCATCAGCCTTGCAACAATCTCTCTCCTCACACAAACATAAAAGCAATTTTGGTGCAGTATGATTTCCCACCCAAGAATGAGAAGAAACCAAAAAGGGAACTAAATTAGACTATTCCAAAGCCCAACTAAGTACCAGGAAATAGATCCTTGCAAGAGAGGAGGGGAGGACCAAAGGGAGAGGGGTAGAAAAATGAAAGGGGTAAAAGAGGGTTTATGGAGGCAAGAATTCATTGTAAACACCACCAACTTGAGTAATATAAGGGAAGGGGTGGGTCAAAGTAGGGTG
This sequence comes from Dipodomys ordii, assembly GCF_000151885.1. Lineage (NCBI taxonomy): Eukaryota > Metazoa > Chordata > Mammalia > Rodentia > Heteromyidae > Dipodomys > Dipodomys ordii. Next base: position 8,488,359 of record NW_012267229.1, read on the forward strand.
AAGATGTTGAAGGCGTGACACAATCAAGATTCATTGTACAAAAAACGAGCCTTGTTTGAAATGAATTCCAATACATGAACACAAGAGGATTTTCTTTGTTGTTGTTGTTTTTAATAGACTATGTGATTTCTTGGTGCTTTTGTGTGATCTTCCCCCTATGGTTTATCCTCTGATGTCACTGTATTTGATTTTGGTACCCTGGTATTGTATGTACGCTTATCTGAATTAGGGAAGGGAAGGGGAACAACAGAAGGGTGAGACAAAGGACAAAGGGGGAACCAACGCAACAGTGACACTCAGAAAAGAATGTTAGAAATGATCTGTACAACTCGGGAAGGGGATTGGGGGGAAGGGAAAGCAGGAGAAAAATGAGGGAGGAGGTAACAAGTTCGATGAGAAATGTACGTATTACCTTACGTATGTAACTATCACCCCTCTGTACATCACCTTGACAGTAAAAAAATAAAGTGCTTTGTTAAACGGAAAAATAATTAAACACATAACCTAAATTTTAGATAAGTAAGGGAAGAGGTGGGTTGGGAGGGCGTGGGTGAGAATGTTAAAAGGAGTGACATTGAGCAAGATGCATTGTATTCATAAACTGCTTTGGTGAATGGCAAGTCCATTGTACAATTACTTAAAGATACTAAAAATACTCAAAAATATTTTATTGCTACTTTGTGTGAGATAATATTCTAATCACCATTTACTAGGAATTAGTCACCTGACATAATCCTCATGATAGTGCCCCAATTTTCCAAATACAGTGCCATGTTTACAGGTGAAGAAATCAGGGCACACAGTGATTTAATGCTGTAACATTTGTGCCTCAGTTTCCTCATCTGTAAACAAAACTAATAGAGGACAGATTTTTCAGTCCACAGGTATCTGACCCAAACTATTTTTTCCTGATTAGAACTGTTTATGACTCATGATCAATAATATATGTAAAACTTTATTTAGAGACTGTTCTTTTCATGGAATGAAATTCTAATGCCTTAGAATTTCTAAGCTAAGCACATATTGGGTGCAGGCCCAAGGTTACTCTTGCCCCTTTTCTTAACACAAGGCTTACCCTATCCCTTTCTTTTCCCCTGGATCAATCAAAAATAATTGGACAAATTACCATGTTGTTTCAGTCTTCTGAAAATCCATTCGAGTGGGAACTGGGGTAGCTGGGTCTGCTGTGGCACTGATTACCGTGTCACTTAAGGTAAATGACTGGATTCATGTCATGAATCCTATCCATATTCATTTAGTGAACAGACTCAGTAATGACACTTCCATGTTTCAGGGCTTGTACTGGCCAGCTAGATGGAAGTAGGTTTAAGCCACTTGCAAGGCACTCATTGGTTTAGGGAGGCTGTTATCAAAAATAGATTGACAAGAATAGGGCAATTTAGAGTATAAAAGAAACAGTGTAGTTTGGGATATTTTAGGTCCACATGTGAAATACATTTAGAAATATGAATCTTGGGTTCCAGGGATGAGAATTCAAAACTAGAGATTATGGTTTAGAAGTCAGAAATACAGAGACAGTATTTCAGTCTGCTAAAAAATAAAAAAGCATAATTACCCATACAACGTAGCCAATCACTGAAGCACTCATCTGGCCATTTATTGGAAGCCCTCTTTGCACCAGGCTTTGGGTGAAGTTTAAGGAATGAATAGGTCTGATTTAGTCTGTTTTTAGGGTTCATATGAAAATTATAATTTTTCTGTTTTAATTATGTTTTTATTATTTAAGAGGTTGTACAAAGGGGTTACAATTCAACATGTCAGTTTATGAGTACAATGCATCTTGACCAATATTGTTATTACAATTAAAGAAAGCAATTTTAAAATAAAAAAATTCAGTTTGTCATTTGTACTAAGGAAGGAGTTGAAAAAACTAATGACATAATGAAGATCTCTCAGAAGACGTGAGATTTAAACTGAGATGTGTGTTAGCTTTGGCTCTCCAGAGAAACCAGACCAACAGGATATTGGAAAAAGCAAGCATGGAAGAGGGAAGAAGGAGAAAACAAAAGACAGAGAAAAAGAAAGAGTGGAGGAGAGGAGAGGAGCAGAGTGGAGGAGAGGAAAGGAGCAGAGAAGAGAGGGAAATTTTCATAAAAATATTGAAATTAGCTCATGTAGTTAGAGGGGCTTAGAAATTCCAAAATCTGTAGCCAGGATTGCTGAGGGAGTAAATTCTAGTTCCAGTCCAAAGGCAGGAGAGACAACTAATATTTGAACTCAGGGAGAATCAAACACAGAGAGACAAATTCCTGTTCTTAGCAATTTTGTTCTCTGCAGATCTTCAGTGGTTTGGATGAGGCCTACTCATATTGGGGAGGTCAGTCTGCTTTGCTCATTCTATAGATTCAAATGTTAAACTCACCAAAAAGACTCCACAAATAGGCCCAGCATTTGTTATGTTTAACTAAAATATCTGGGCGCTTGATGGCTCATGCAAGTGTACTCAATGAACCATCACAAGCCAAAGAAAAAGAGAAGCTAGCTTAATCATACTGACTACAGTAAAGAATGTTCTGTGGGACTTGAGACAAGTGATCAAAGAAAGGTCTTCAGAGAAAATGCATTCACTGTGCCAAGGAAATTGAAAAGCAATGACCTAGCTGCACAAACAACAATAAATAAATAAAACCTTGGGAAGAATCTGAGTCAGAATTTTAACAGTGGTAGAAAAATCAATGAAGGACTTTATAAGTAATGAATTATACGTTTATTATTAAATTGTATTTTTTCCATGTTGCACAATAAATTAATTGTATAGATCAGGTCTGAGACTAGATAGAATGAAGATAATTTTGTACCTCTTGCTTGACAGGAAGATTTGAAGACTGTGGTGACATGAAAGATGTGAATGAATTCTGAAATACTAAACAAGCAGAAGTCACATTATAGAGTATATTAAATCCCTATAGAATCATTTCTTATCAAAAGGTATCTTTCTTTTTTTTCTTTTCAACAAGAGGAACTAATTTATTTAATGAATGTTAATCTGTTTTGTTCTCACCTTGCATTGCAGTTGCAATAAAATCCAAAGTTAATGGTTAATATTCTTTAGTGTTTTGAATATATTGTTACCTTTTTAGCGTCATTTGTTGCCAATGAGAAATGCTAAAAGAAAATGAAATTAAATTTCTTTTTAAGGTTATCACCTAGACAGGTAAACTTTCTCTTGTGTTAAGAAAACAGTATTAGCCAGGTGTCAGTGGTTCACTCTTATCTCCAATTAACCACCAGAAAACCAGAAGTGGCGCTGTGGCTCAAGTGTTAGAGCACTTGCCTTGAGCTGAAGAGCTCAAGAACAGTGCCCAGTCCCAGAGTTCAAACCCCACGACTGACCCCCCCCCAAAAAAAAGGAAAGAAAAAGAAAAGAAAAGAAAAAAACAGCAATAATGCATTTTAAGGATTACAGACTACTTTGTTCAGCCCACCTTCTGAAGGAGAATCCAAGATTGTCTAAGATGCTTTCCTGTGGCACCAAAGTCTTAAAAAACGAGACACCTATCTTCAGTCTTCCTCTATTACAGAACCTGTGCATTTCAGTTAATAATAAATGGCATTTTATAGAAAAAAATATTTGCCATCTTTCTATTTTTGATAGAGCTGGGGAAAAGTAACACACAAGTCTCTAGCAGGTGAAATTAGAAGAAATTGTGCAGTTACTTTTTTGGGGGGGGGCGGTCGTGGGGCCTGAACTCTGGGCCTGGGCGCTGTCCCTCAGCTCTTCAGCTCAAGGCTAGCGCTCTACCACTTGAGCCACAGCACCAACTACCGGCTGTTTTTTTTGCTTATATGATGCTGAGGAATCGAACCCAGGGCCTCAGGCATGCAAGGCAAGCGCTCTACCACTGAGCCACCTTCCCAGCCCTGTGCAGTTACTTTATAAAGATTTTGTGATGTCTCTAGTGAGTGATGCAGTGAGAATAGAATATAGTAGTCTTTTGACTTCTGAGTATGAGCTCTTTCCACAACTCTACAATGCTCTTAAGACTAAGAATCACTACAAGACATATTTTGCTCTTCTGAAAATGGATCGGGCCCTGTCTCCTTGCTTCAACAGTGTTCTTCAGAATAGAGATAGCATAACTGTTTTTCTCATTACAAGAATACAGCCAGGTGCAGGTGGCTCACACCTGTAATCTTAGCTACTCAGGAGGCTGAGATCTGAGGATCTGAAGATCAAAGCCAACCTTTGCAGAGAAGTCTGGGAGACTATCTTATCTTCAACTAACCACCAGAAAACAAGAAGTTGTGGTGCTTTGTCTCAAAGCAATAGAGTACTAGCCTTGAGCACAAAAATCTTAGAGACAGTGAAAGCAGGGGGGTTTATAATGTGCTTTTACTGTCTCTAAATTTGCCCATGTAATTGTAACCCCTCTGTACAGTATTTTCACAATAAAAATAAATAAATAAAACCCTTAGAGACAGTGTTCAGGCCTTGTGTTCAAGCCCGATGACACACTCTCTCTCTCTTTCTGTCCCTCTCCCTCTCTCTCACTCTCTCTCTCTCTCTCACACACACACACACACACACACACACACACACATAAACACAAACTAATTATAAGAATTATTCAAAGTAAAGTGTTTTATGATAAGCAGAAGATTTTTTTCCTTTTTGGTTCCTTTCTATTTTTACAACAGGTTGGCCATCACACCTAGTTCCACAATTGAATCTAGTGCAAGTTGCTTAGCACAGACCTGGAACTGAATTTGTTGCATGCAGAAATCCCCTCATTTCTACCTGTTTGAGTCTTTGTCAGCCTGCCACCAAAGGAGCAAGGAAGAAAATAAGAAAGTTCAAGAATTCATCACAGTTGTTGAGATATATAAGAAAAGGCAAAAAAGAAAAACTTTGCCAAGGTGTTTAGTGCTTATATGCAGTTTTCTATGTACAGAATATTCATTTTATGTATTTCCTGTGGAGTTCTTGGCATAGACAACACACTTAAGATACTATTATCAAAAACCTAGCTATTGCTGGGCACCAAAGGCTCACACCTATAATCCTAGCTACTCCGAAGACTGAAGTCTAAGGATTGTGGTTCGAAACTAGCCCAGAGAAAGAACATCCATGAAACTCTCATTTCAAATTAACACCAAAAATCAGGCACTGGACTGTGGCTCAAGTGGTAGAGCACTAACCTTGAGAAAAGAAAGCTCAGAGACAGTGCCAGGGCCCTTAGTTCAGGACCAGTACAACAACAACAACTAAATAAAACAGATTTACGACGTCAACTTACTATGCCAATTAGGTGCTGATATTATCAAAAATCAAATCATAATTTTATCATTGATTTTTCTCAGTCTAATTGTTTATCTTTCTTTTCTAGAATTGATTTATATCTCCCTCAGCAGTGACAGCCCAGTCTCTGTCACTGCCCTCTCTTCTGTTATTATAATAGCCTGAAAATTAGGATTCTTGACTCTTTTGGATCTTTTATCAGCCAATAGCCGATTGATGTTAGTAAATCAATCTACTGCTCAACATGCTTCAATGGTTCCATTCCATTAGAAGAACAGCCACAGGATTCCACTTAGTCAAGATTCCCTCCCACTCCCATCTTGTTCTCTTCTCTGCCTTGCTAAGCCCTCATCAGGTATACTACATGCAAAGTTTTCTCAAAACTTATTAGACACATTCCCACTCTAGGGTCTTGGCATGTTCCATCTTCTCTACTTGAAACTCTCTTCCTCTGTAATATACAATCAATGCCAAATTCGCACATTGAAATCCAATGTGATGGTCTTGGGATTCTGGGTCTTGGGGAGGTGATGAAGTCAGAATGGAGGATGGAGTGCTCATGAACGTGAGACATGAGTTCTTGCTCATGCTGCTCTCTGCTTCCTCCTGTGTCCGAATACAATAAAAACATGGCCATTTGCTAACCAGAAAGAAGAGTGCCTTTATCAATTCCTGGATCCATTAGTAGCTTTGATCTTGGACTTCTTGCCTTCTAAATCCATTAGAAATGAATTGTTGAGCCACTCTGTTGGGTTTTTTTGTTGTTATTACAGCATCTGGAACTTACTAAGACATTTCATCTTTATACGTAGCTAATTCCCTTGAGTCCTTTAGGTCTTTCCCAAATTCACATTATCAATGAGTCTACCCATGAAACCCACTTAAGATTCTCCCTAGCTATCCTCAGCTTTAGCCTTTGGAATAGAATGTGGAGCTCACACCAGATACTTTACTTTATTTATACTTTTTCTATAAGAACATAATTTGGCAAGATGAGCTTCACAATAATACTTACTGGTTGCATGGATTGATGGTTGATTTTTTTTCTCCCCCAAACACCACACTAGTTGATTTATGCAATCCAATTTAATTCTCGAATAGTTTTGACTTCATTGTTCCAACAGGCAAGTTGAAAAACAACAGAAGAAAATATCATCCCAAAATTCCCTTGGCTCAGCAGAACTGGAAACTAAGCCGATGGCTCCTGCTCCTACTCCTTCATCCTCCCTTACTGTAAGAGTAAGGCTGCTCCATGAATAGGAAGACATACAAAACATGGCTGAAGGAAGGATACTTTCAGTATGATGTATGAATTTATTCAATGTGGCTCATGGTGAACCACAGCTCAGTATAAAAGAAAGCAGATCTCTCTCTCTTTCTCTCTCTCTCTCCCCTCCCCCTTTCTCTCCCCCCCTGTCTTCTACTTCACATTGCTACTTTAAATCTCAGGTAGTTATCTAAAGTCTATAGTATCACCAATATATAGTTATATTAACCTTAGGCATCTACCAGTTTGTGTATATGTACACATATACTTTGTGGTTGATTCTTCAGGAAATATGTACTCTGTTCTAGATGTAGTAACACACAACTTGTTCATGTACATAGGCCTTGATTTTCTTACATTATCTGAGCTTCAATAGACACTTAGTGAGGTCTTACTCCTTATTGAAGGATAGATTTCACAGACAGGTTCAAAAGATGTGACCCTGTCTTCTGATCTGCTTGCAGACATTCTTTTGTCAGTGATGTCTAAAGCTATCTGGGCAGGGTGTGTTGGGAGAGGTGGGTTAAGGGAGTGGATTCCTTTCCACACTTGATTGTAAGACACCCTTGGGTCACCCTGGGTCAAGGAAGTGAGTTGAAGAGGCATATGACATTCCTGACCTCCTTTCAGCTGAGAGACTCAGTAATGATGATGCCATGAAATACATGAATGGGTGAGGTGCAGGCTCAACACGTTCCAGCACATGGTAAGCACCTACAGTATACTAAGCTGTATGACAAGCACAAGGAGGGTTACATTATTGCATGTAAGTTGTGATCTCTATCCTCATGTCATGTGTTGTATTGTTAGAGACTTCTAACAGAAATCAAGTGATTACTTGAACACAATCTAATCACACACAGTACAAACATGACACATTGTGGCTAGACAGAAAATACACAGGAAGTTATACTCTAGAGTTTGGGGGAGGAGTTTACACAGTGAAGGTTTGGCCTTACAGATAGTTAAGTACAAAGATTTACAAAATGAGTAAATGTATTATTTAGAATAAAAAATTTTAACTTTTTTTAAGAAAAGGTAAAAATTAGTAAATCTGAGTAGGAGAGACACATCTTTTTGCTTGCTAATGGAGACATCATATGGACATTTAATAGCCCGTAAGAGAAGCTAAGCTCCTACATTTTCCCCCATTAATCTAGAAAATTATGATAATATTGTCCCCAATAGAGACAAAAGGCATTATCCTTTACCACCAGGGAAGTTATAAAATGTGCTCCTAAATATCCCATGCCAAGAAACATTTCCACATAGATGATGTCTGCAGGAATGAACTGGAACACACTAGTGATGTCATCTCTGACTCATATTAAATAGATTAATGAAGCATTACTTCATTGCAGAACAAAAAAATGTCCTGCCTATCATAAGCCAAGTATGAACATTATAAAAAGTAAGTGGGTGTACCCTCATAGATGGTACTCCAAGGACTCCTGTAACAAATCTGGGGGACATTCAAACCAAGTCAGTGACATCTCAAATTTTTGTTGTGGGAGTCATGATTTGAAATGGACTCATGTTTTAAATCTGGGGGAAAAAAATGAAGCTAGCTATAAATCTTCCTATCACACCCAAGGCTATAAGGAAAGAACAGAATCAGAATGGGGATACTGTGGGATGAATGCAAAGATCCAGAATTTATTAATGTTTTGCCTCCCAAATGTACTTCATTGTAGCAATTAATGTTTTAACTGATCCTCCATTTACCTACGGCAGCATCTTATAGGATAGCATCTATCCTCCATTTACCTAACCTACTGCAGCATCTTATAGGATAGCATTTTGTTGGTAAAATGAGGCTCCCCTCATTTTACTAAGCATATATGCTTAATTGAGTGCTGGTGACTCACCTTATAATCCTAGCTATCAGGGAGGCTGAGATGGACTTCAAAGAACAATCTATAAAACTTCTCCAATTAATCCACAAAATGCTAGAATGAAGACATGGCTCAAGTAGCAGAGCACCAACCAACAAGGAAGCTGAAAGAAATTCCCAAGTTCAAGCCCCAGTACCAGCATGTGTGTACACACAAGCATAAGTGCACATGCACATGCACGCGCACACACACACACATATACACACAAATGTATGGGCTTGTTTTACTGCTTAGTATGTTGAGAATCCTGATAAGCCTAAATTTGATAGTGACAAAAAGTATCATTATTATTAAGCATACTATATTACATATAGTATAATCATATTATTAATTATATTATATTCCTAAATAAAAATCTCAGTTCCCTGAGTAAAGTTCTGAGATGAGCAGGATTTAGGAAATAAAGGAAATTACCATGCACTGATGAGGGAAATCTTTGATTTTTGAACTTTCTGATCGAATTGCACTTATAACCTTATTGTATTGAGGTTTATCTCACTTTTGAAGATTGACATGAAGGTAGAAGGGAATATTGGAGATTAGGTTCAACAAATTTAGAAACTAAGGGGCCTCACGGTCTTCTGATTGGATGCCTGAAAGCAAAACCTAAACCAGCCTTACTGTGAAGGAATTGGGGGGAGGACCAGGAAGTAAGAGGAGGCAAGGGAAAAAGCTGGGCTAGCTAGTTTAGCTTCAGCCAGATCTTCTGGAAAGCCAGTCCTACCTTGGTACTGATTTTCTTCACCCATATCCAGCTAGTCATTGACCTTGGACTGCCCCCCATGGGGAGAAAGGTATAGTGTTATGAACTCCAAGACAAGCGTCTTCTATTTGATAATTATTCTCCAGAGAAAAGACCATCTTTGAGCCATTAGTAACAGATATTCTTAGATGACTGATAAGTGCGTCAGCCTGGTAAAAGCGTCCTAAGTTGGAAATCAACAGCTTCTACTCCACTCATTCTCTCAATGGTCTGGGAAGCTATTTGATGAGAGCTAGCTAGGAAAGCCTTCTTGGAAAAATGTGAGCCTTATAGGATAGGTACTAATTTAGTAAGCAGAAGTCTATTTGGAAAGTATCTATCCTTGTTCTTTTGATATCAAATAGTGAACACTGCTGGCACCTGACTTTCAGTTCTGGTCTTCCCAACTCTTCCCACAGTAATGACCAGCTGCTGCCCATGACAATCTGTTCTCTTTTTCCACAAAATACAATTGTTAACTAGGAAGTGAGCACAAGCTGGGCTTCTCCTACTTCTTGTAGCTGGGCATTGTTATGTAGTGGGAATTAGTTAGCAGAAATGTATTTTCTATTTCCCAGCCAAGGCTGTTAGAGGCAGACATCCTTCCTTCTGGCTGTCTTTGTCATTTATCATACTGCCCTATTGGATTCAGAGCCACAAAATGGAAGGAGCCTTGGTGACCCATTACTTATGCCAAGAAGCACCATCTGACAAGGAGAATCTTAGACATAAAAATTAGACTTACTATGCCATTTACCAGGTTAAAACTTTCAGTTGTCCTTACTGTTAAATTAACAACAACAACAACAAAAAGAAACTTTGCCAGAAGAGGCTAAGCAGCAATATCTCTTCTAGGGTGATACAACAAATATTTCTTTTCAGGTAATGTCTTGGATTATGCTCACTTTTCTTCTGCGCATGCTGTGCTTTACTATGGACTAGTCATTTCCTTGCAACAGTGGTCAGATTGCATTTCCATTTCCTTCTTTTGGTTGTTCAGAATTTGCATTAAAGAGAGTGGCATTATCCACAGCATGTGAAAGAGGCTTTGATTTTTCTAGAAATAATTCTCTATACATAACTCGTTATAGTAGGTATGTGCCTATTTGTGAGACATTATAGCACTTCCTTCTATCAGGACATGGAATTCAGTATTCTTAGTGTTAGAGGAATTGAAGGTACCCTCCTCTGCTGTTCAGGCAAGAAATGAGACCTTATATTTGTCAGTCCTAATGAAAATGCAAGTTCATTTAGAGATACCCATAAGACTCATGATAACTCTACAGAAAGACATAGCTTAGGGATTTGATTCATTATTAATTTCACACTCATTGTCGAATTGGCACACAATGAATAGTATTATTCAGTCAAACTTAATATCGACTTTTAACATTCCATTCACATAAGCAGGTCTTATTACTATAGCCAGAGAATAGATGTGACAAATGAGATTACCTTCAAACTTGGATACAAGTAAAACACATATATGGAATAATTTTAAAATAGCTTAGAATGACAATGACAGATCTTTTACATTTATAAAGCTTGTGGGTGATTAAAAAATATCAGCATATCCTTACAGATTTGAGTTTCAATCAGGATACTATGCTTTTAACAATAATTGCAGGCATTTAAGTAAAGATCCCACTAATAAAGTAACATTCAATACTGGTGATAGCTACTTCCTAGTTTTAATTCAGATTGAATTTGAACCAGAACATATTATAATATATATTATACACATGTATATATTTATGCATATATGCATATATATCATAGGTCTAATTTTATGTTATATGGTCCATCTTTACATGAATTTAATAGGAATTTAATAGGAAGAACTATTATGTACAGAGACAGGAAATAAATCACAGGAATCAGCCCTCTCCGCAGAAAGTTCACAAGGAACCTCAGCCTTCCCCCCCTCCTGCCCCAGAGCTCTAATAGCTCATATTATTCCCAATATTTCTATTAGATAAAATGTCTATCAATAAAATCAGTTACTGGCACTAAATATGAGTTAGGCTAATCAAGAGGCTTTTAGTCTTCCAGGTTAGATATTCTCAGGCAAGCTAATTAAGTTAGAGTAACCTGTTGGGAAATGAACTGGAAAAGAATTATGTAACTAGAAGCAGATATCATATTTTCTCTGCCTCATAAAGGATGTTTTTGTAATCACAATTTGCATTCCACAAGACACTGGAGTTTTGTCACAGTTGAATTTAACCATGAATTATACAAACATGTAATGTGTTCCCCATCTTTGTCCCCCACCGTTCACATCATTGCTCTCTCAAACCTGTACAGCTTTGAAAAACATGTTTTCTGACATTCAGCTTGTCTTCATAAAGGTCTATTGGGGTAATCCTTGGTGTCTGAGAAATGTACCGTGACCGCTTTTTGACCCACTGACACAGCTGTAGGTTTTACCATTTCCCTGACTATAATGCCCTGGATAGCATTTCAAATACACAGAGTCACAACCCTTATTGTTTGCCAGATGGGCTGTGAAATGTATGCTAATGTTCATAATAGGATTATGCAAGGTTGTTTATTGTCTGAAAAATAATATGAGCATTATCCTCTATGTGTTTTTTTCCCCTCCCAATGGGTTTTCCCTTTACTAGGTATTAAGAAGTCTCATTTTGATTAAGTAAATATCGGCTTTCAGCTTTACAAATGATAGTTCATTTAGGCACCTACTTTAGTGGTGTTATTGAAGTTGGAAAACAAGAAGAATTAGCCAGGAAAACCAAAGCACAAAGGACATATTATAATTTATCACGATGTATGACAACTAGCAGCAAGCACATTTTGTACTAGAATTGAATATAGTGATTCAACCTATGTCTGATATGAGACAAAGAACCACATATATATTATAAAAGTGACACTTTTAACATACAAGTTATAGGGTATAACTATAGCACCACTCTCCTTCATACACTGTGTTCTCTGTTTTGTCTACAGATCTCCAAAGGGGATTTCATCTCTTTTCTAGTTTGGGTTTCCACCACAGATAGATGCTGAGTTGAGACTAGGTCCAAGTGCTTTTTGGGGAGGGATTGGTAAGTCTCACAGTGAGGAATTAGGAAGCAAGATGAGGAAAGAGGAAGGTTTCAGAGTGTGACACACCTAGGGCAAACAGGACACAATCTCATGGGGATTACCTGGAAAAATTTGTGGACTATGCCTTATAATTGTCCCAATGAGAAGCATCAAGAATTCCTCATTGGTTGAAAGACAGTCCTGGGTAATACATATTTATACCTGACCTATCAGAGAACGCTGTCAGGCAGGATGTTGGAAGTCAGAGGCATGCCCAGGAACTCCACAGTGAAGTCCATTGTAAACTGAGGACCCACCATTTCTGTAAGTTATACTGGAATCCAGGCTTGAAGATTTGACTACATCCAGCTGGCAACTGGTCCTATCATTCATTTATAATAAATGCTTTTGTAATGTTTAGAGATTTGGGTCACACACTATGTACCAATTTAACTGGATTTAACTGGGGCTGAAGACTAGATTTCCATTTCCTTACATAAGACAGATATGGAGTGGGAAGATGAAGGGAGCACATGAACTGAGGGAGAAAGGATGAGCAAATACAGTCATATTCAATGTACATTGTATACAAGTTGAACTACATAACTTGAGGGCATGGATAGGATGAAGAAAAAGGGAAGCGAATGATGAAAGAGGTGACACTGATCAAGAAGCATCCTACTCTTAGTCTGACTTGTGTAATTAAAGCCCCTTTTGTACAACTACCTTAAAATAAATAAATACAAATTTAAAAACATATCTGAGAGGGAATTTTCAAGGATTTTTTTTATAGTATGTAAGATTTACTCCCAAGAGCATGGTTAAGAAATGGGCAGCACAATGGAAGTTCTCGTGAGAGTCAATCCTGTTATTTTTCTAGGAGGCAAGGATTAGGTATATATTTGATCCTACAACCCTCAGGGAGAAGCTGCTTTTCAGCTGTCATGTCTTCAAACTCATCTGCATTGAACTTGGTAAAGCCCTACTTTTCTGAGCCATAGATCTTCTGCTTGAATGTGGCCTTGTGTAGGACTTCAAAAATGTGTTTCTTATTCTGCAACTTGGTGACCTGGATCTGCCAGGAACCCTGGCCACTATATTCTGGGGATTCCCAAAGTCACTTTTTTCTCTCTCTGGTACCTGTCAGCTCCAGCACAGGACATCTTGTTGATGTGAATTATGTAGAAAAGGTGGGGCCACACTGGAATAGAAACGCTATCATTGCCACAATGTTTTTTTTTTTTTTTAACCATGGACTTATTGGCACAAATGCATGCAGCCTAGAGGGCTTCAGGGGAGAGCTGCTTATATTCATCTGACACCATCTGGCCACGAAGCAGGAATTCATCCACTTTTGCCTTCTTCTACCACAGGTCAAAGATGTGGATCTTGGCAACAGGAACATCTGGGCAGGAGCAAGACTTTGGGTACAGTTTGTTCTTATAAGACTAGTAACATTGGGTGGGGCCATGACCTGTGGCAATACCAGAAACTTTGGTGACCTGCTGAAGGAAAAGAAGAGTTGCTACCAAGATTACATATGATAGTTGTTTCACAAACAGGATCTGAAATCATCCTGGCTTATAATAAACATACCACAGATTTTAGGGTTCAATTTCCATGTCCCACTCCTTTCTTTGCCTCCCTCCTTTAGCAATAACATCACTGATGGATAACAGGCTGGAAATCTGGATGAATGGTGAAGTGAATGAGGGTTCCTGAGACTATGTCTTCAGGTCCAATGATCCACCAAAAGAATTTTCAGAACTCAGAAAAGCTGTTTTGCTTATGTCATGGTTTATTATGGAAAGATGATACAGATCAAAGTCATCAGAGGACAAAGGCTTAGAAGTAGTAGTCTAGTAGAGGCATAGCTCAGGAAGAGCTCCCTGTTCTCCCAGCAATGATGTGTGTCAATGTCAGCAACATGCTGTCAGTCAAGGAAACTCTCTCAAAACTTGGTGTCCAGGGTTTTACTTCTTCTTTCTTTCCTTTTTTTCCTTTCTTTCTTTCTTTCTTCCTTTCTTTCTTTCTCTCTCTCTCTTTCTTTCTTTCTTCCTTTCATTTTATTTATTGGAGATTACATAGGCATAGAGAACCCATGACTCTGACTACACAACCCAAAGTTCTAAGAATTATAGGTGATATCTCAAATGAACCAAACGGCAATTGAAGGAGATTTCAGAGACATTTTCAGTGAACAGGGGAAAATATTGAAGAGGAAAAGAATGTATCATAAAAAAAACTATCAATGGAGTGGTAGAGTGCTTAAAAAAAACTATCAATGGAAGTGCTCACAATAGAAAGAAATTCTGTTTCAAAAGGTTCATGATGGTATTTATTCAAGGATGTTTAATTTGTTAAGCCCCAGACCAACCATTATACAATAGAAGGGTTTTAAGAGCAGAACATCATGGTCCCATGCAGGAAAATGTGTGAAGATACATAAGGCAGTGGTTTCCAGAACAAGGAATCATCATGAGATTTCATGCTTCTTTTAATTGCATTGGTCTGAAACACTAAAACAGTTTTCAGTGCAGAAATTGAGATACATACATACACACAAATATATTTAAATTTTTATTTAAATTTTCTATTAGCCACATTTTTAAAACAAAAAGGAACAAGTTAAAATTTGTTTCAACAATATATTCCCCTTAATCCAATATGTCCAAAATAGGATCCTATAATTAATATAATAATCATCTTTTTCTCCAGTAGTCCATGAGCCTAGTAAAGGCTTCCTATCTTTGTTGCTTTACTAAACACAACCAAATTTTAGGCAGAACATAGACGTAAAAAAAACCTCTATTTACCCTATTTGGTATCAATCACTCGCTTTTCCTTAATGGCATTTGCCAAACATTTTATCAGACTCTTTCACATACCATCTCCTGCATAGAAAGTACCATATTAGACATTTTCCTGATAGAGTATTATCCCCACAGAAAGCATTAGAAAAATGAATTCAGAGAAGTGTGGTAACCTGCTCAGGCTCTCAGAGCTGGGAATAGGCTAAAGGGTCAAAAACTTCAATCTGTTTCTCAGCGGAGCTTTCCTGTACATCACTCCCCAATAATATGGGGGTGAAAAGAGTAATGGCTTAGAGCCAAGGTGAACCTTGGGACCTAAAGTGACTCAGAAAATCTTGGTAATAAAGGGACAGAGCTAGCAGCCTTTCAGCGCTCACTCCTCCAAAGGGAAAAGAATGAAAGCCCTTGGAAAGATTTGCAATTCCATTACAGCCTTAGATCTTATGATAAGATGTAAGGCCACCACCTTACATTGGTGAAGAATGAAACTATTATTTACAAGTTATTTCCAAACACATTTCAATTCATGAAGTCGCATTTCATGTTAATTCCTGGGAACGTCAAGCAAGTCACCAATCATCTGAGGAAACTGTACTTTCAGTACCCAGACCATCCCTTGAATCAGCCTAGTGTTTCCACATATTTCAGGGCATCAACCTCATGAATATTTTTCACTCTCTACCAACCTGGGGTTCTAAAGCACACTACTGAGGAAAGTGACTTGGTCACAGGTTTTGACCCTTAAAAAGCACAAGCAATTGATTTCTTCATCAATTCAGTCTCTCACTTATTTATCCCAGAGCTATGGTTTTAGTCATTCCTGGGTGTCCCATTTTGCTGGCTTGTATGGGATTGACTTTTCATAAAGCTAGCACTTTTTTTTCAGTGCTGAAGATTAAACCCAGGCCTTGCACATGGTAGGCCAGAGCTCTACCACTGAGCTCCATCTCCAGTCTAAGTCTAGCACTTTAGTAAGTGTTGACATATCATTTGCTTACAAATGAGTCAAAGTTATATCTCTTGTCACTTTCAGACTTTATAACACATTCTTCCCCCTGCAGGGATGAAGAATAAGTTGAGTGGGACTAGTTGTGGAAAAAAGTTCAAGAGAATATCTTGTGGATTATTACCAATATCCTATTTCATATCTTAGTGCTGGTTGAAAAGTTGTGCACACTTTTGCAAAAATTCAGTGAAATGTGTTCCTCACGACTTGTTCACTTTTCTGTCATACTTCAATACAGAACAGATTATTTCGCAATGGAAGTATAGGGTAAATATTTGATATTTAATTAAGGAGAATCCAGGTTCATTTTCAAGAGTGATTTCCTAGCCCTGGCTGCACTGGCTCATTACTTCCTGTGTGTCTTTCACATAAATATTTATTTTACTAATTGTCACATGTTAAGGCAATGAGCCTAATCCTGGAGAGAGGACAACTAAGTTGCACCACTCTAGAAGGTAGGATTTACTTTTAAAGAGCTATCCAGAGACATGATTGATGCAATTAAGTTAACTATATTTAAAAGAAGCAATCTGAAAAGTTTTAATGTATGCATATATTTATAAAACAGCAAAATAAAGACAGAGAAAAGCACACTATGCTCAGAAGGTTCTGCTTGCTACTTTATCATCATTCTACCCTGTTCTTCTATCCGCATGGGGTATATACTCTGGCTTCTTTTACTTCATTTTGAATTTATCTCTATGTTTGTATATAATAATGATTTATTTGTTGTGATTTCAGACCATTTCATCATGTGGATACATCACAATTTATAGAGCTATTCTCCTCTGGACAGACATGTACATTATTTCTAGTTGTTTATAATCACAGATAACACCACCTTTGAAAGTATACTTAAAAGTCTTTGTATTGATGTATGGTTTACCTTCTCTTGAATAAATAACTAGAGGCGAAATAGTTAATCTTACTGTGTGTGCATTTTTTAAACACTTGTTTGAAAGCAGTTGACAAGAACAACCATCACAGAAGTCTATCTACACTAAATCGGGTGCATGTTATTTACAATTGGTCCTTTCCATTTTGCTTTCTGAAAAACAGTCTTATTACCCTCTGATTATCTGGTTATCCTTCCTAGGAAAAATGTCAAATCAGTAATGTTTTTTATCGACTTATTATTATCAAATATGAATAATTATTATGTGTGCCCATACTAAGGCTTAAACTCAAGGCCTGCGTCCTGCCCCTTAGTTTTTGTTTTGTGGTTGTATTTTATTTCATTATTTTATTTTTTGCTCATTGGAGCCATACCTCCACTACTGGGTTTTTTTGGTAGTGAATTTGAGGTAAAAGTTTCATAGACTTACTTGCCTGGTCTGGTTTCAAACCATGATCCTCAGATCTCAACTTCTGTGCATCTAGTATGACAGGCATGAGAAAATGTTGTCTAGCTTTTCTATCAACGTCTATACTTGAAAAAACACACACACAAAAAATCTATTTCCCTGCAGACATCAGGAGGTCTTCTTTGTAGTGAGTTGCAAATGCAGAGGATTCTGTCTCTGTATTAACATCTGATTCTGACTGGTTTTAGTTTCCAAATTCCCCCCGAAGAACTCCAGTCCTTTCTCTCATGGCTTTTTCATTGTTAATTTAATTTTTAAATTTAAATTATATTTAAAAATAACCATTCCTCCTCCACATAATGTTATTCCTATTTTCTGAATAAAATAGAATGTCGTTACTAACTAAAGACTGGGCAGCACTCTCAAAGCCTTCCTTTAATAAGCCAGAATTATGCAATGTATGACCTAACCTCTCCCCACACTCAGATACTTGCTCACGGATTAGAAATTTACTCTACAAGAGGTTTGTGACTCCCCCCCAAAAAAAATCTGGTGCTGGGCCTCTGGACCCAGGTCTAGCTCATTTTGACCTTCAACCACTGAAGGATGGGAACAGGATGTACACAGCTCCAAGGACAGCTGATAACCTCATCGATCGGTCGACACAGCTGGACACTCCGTTTGCTTGGGTAACACTGACTCAAAATTATTTTAGGAAGAAAGGCAAGGATGGAAAAAATAATGAGGTTAGTATGAGAGCCTTCTGCAGACTGAGAAAGATTGTGGTTGTCCAAGAGATGGAGTGCAGAACTTCATGTCCAAACTACAGATGACTACCAACAGAAGGTATCACTCAGGGGGAGAAGGCCAAAGGACAAATTACACCCTGTCCAGCTCACAGGGTATTTTTATACATGAGATCAAGTTCAAATCAACAGTAATAATGATCTTTATAGTAAAATAAGAGTTATGTGAAGTGAGCTTAAGAGATGCCTTTTTATTTTGAAGTATTTTTTTATTATCACTAAGTAGTTGTACAAAGGAGTGGCCATTAAACAAAGCAGTTTATGAATGCAGTGCATCTTGAACAGTGTCACCCCATCCAACATTCTCATCTACTCCTCCCAACGCACCAATTTCTTAATTTTTAGGATATGTGTTGAATTTTCCTTTCTGCTATTTAACAAAGCAGTTTATGTATACAATGTATACATCTTGATCTGTATCACCTCCCTTCAACTAATCCTTTCTCTCATTTTTCTCAGTTCTGTGGTGTCTACAGTGTATTCTTGCTTGCATTCTCCCCCCTCTTCTCCTTCCCTTCATTGTTTTACCCCTTTCCTCTTAATCCTGCTCCTCCCCTCTTGAGAGTACCCATTTCCTGGTACTTATTTTATTGGTCTTCAACTTAGTCTTTCTAAAGAATTATACTATTTGAACTCTTCATAGACTATTATACTTCAGTTAATTCATTTGCAACTGCTTGTATACCACCCAGTGTGTTTACTTATAGATTTATAAGCATATTCTAGTTGCCACAAATAAAGAAAACCATGCATCCTGTGTTTCTCTGGGTTTGGTTTACTTCATTTAATACAATTTTTTCTAAGTTTTTCCATTTCCTTATGAATGATACAATATAATTCTTTCTGATGGGTGAATAGAATTCTATTGTGTATAAAAATCTATCTATCTATCTATCTATCTATCTATCTATCTATCTATCTATCTATCTATCTATCTATCTATCTGATTGGCACAGTTGGAAGCAGTTATCTGCTCCTAACCAACCATGAGTAAACCCTCTTTGGATCTTATCCTGTTCCACTGCAATCTATTTTTTTGGAAAAGCTTTGAGATACAGTTCATCCACTACAGAATTCATCCATTTAAATCAAATAATAAATAATTTGTTATCTTCACAGATTTAGGTAACCATCACTGTACAAGATGAGCAGAATGAAGATCTGGCTTACTATGGAAGATTAAAAACCAATTTTTCATTTATAGATATAGGCTGAAAACAAGTAGAGGGTTTGTTTTTATTTTTTTTTAAAAAGCTTCATCTTTGATGGAATTTTTATTTTAAAAGACATTTTCTAGTTTTCATTTCTGAAAACTATCCCTCAAGCAGTGACATTTGGATCCTATGGCAGAACAGTGTTACTATGGTTGGCAGAGAACCTTCAGCTAGGAAGCAGAGTTCCTACTTAATGTGGCATGATATGGAAAGGCCCATCTAGTGGTTCTTTGTTAGTAAGGAAATCAAACTCTGTGGATTGGGCATGGGAAAAGGCAGATGATGTCCCTCAAGAGATCTAACCTGAAACCAGAGAACAGCAGGAGGGGTGAAGTTGAAGGAGAAGGAGACATGCCATTTCTAATTGTCTATGACCTATCCTGGGGGCCTAGGGAGACCCGGCTGGAGATGAGGCACAGCAGCAAGGAGAAGAGAAAGTCAGCCTTTGGTTGCAGCACAGGGACCATGGCCAGCTGGGCACCACTGCCAGCTGCACAGAAATTAAGGAGGCTGTGTTCCACCATCAAGAATTAAGAAATATCAGGGGGAAAATGCAGATCTGATAAAGGGGTTCATAAAGAAGCCCAAATAGACAGTTCAGACTGTTCTCCATTTCTACTTGTCCAATCCCCACTGGAAAATAGGTTGATCCTTTCACAATTCACTAATGAAGACAAAAAGTATAAAACACAAAGAGGAAAGAAATACAAGCCAAAAATAGAGGAAGTACAAGAGAATCTACTGAACAAATCAAACAAAAAGATCACTATATTCAAATTTTAAATATACTCCTCCCAAATGAAGACTGGAACAATTTATAGGTACAGACATTTGAACAATAGGACAAAAGTAAAAAGCAAGCCTTCTAAAAACAAGATTTAAAAAAGAAAAAGAGGTGTGTCACATTCCTATAATTCCAGCAGTAGGAAACTAGGACAGGAGGATTGCAAGTTCAAGGCCAGCCTGGGCTACAGTGTAAGACCCTACATCAAAAAACAATAAAAAATGAGAGACAGAGATGAAAATAAATGGAAGGAGGGAGAGGGAGAGAGGGAATGGAGGGTAGGGAAGAGAGAGGGAGGAGAGGGGAAGGAGGAGTTAAGAGAGGTGAGGGGAAGAGGGGAAGTGGAGAGGCCTGACTTCCACATGTCTGCCTCCTAGCCAAACCATCATTACTAGTGAAAATCTTTAACATGAAGTTTTTTGGAAATTATCTTAGGGGCATATAGAAAATGAAGACTTTTTTTCAATCTAATGAATTTTTCTGGGAATGCTGAGAATTTATGGAACTGGAGACTTGACCTGTTCCTCCCTCCTCTATTCCCAGAAAGAGCACTTCTTAGTAAGGGGTTTAGGGTTCCTTCAGACAGACCCCTGGGATTTCAGATCCAATTTCAGGTTGCAGAGGTTCTAGGGGTCAGGTGCTGCTCTCTGTCACACAGGCCACATTCATGGATCAGGCTCTACCCAAGGAGTACCAAGCTAAGACTAATGGACCTAATCACCCTAGTCACTCCTCACTCGTACTGTGGAGGTGGTTCCATACAGGGAGAAATGAGCTCAGAATATGTCACAGGCTGTTCTGCTGTTCATCAGGATATTCACACCATTCTACTCTGCAGCAACACTGCCACATTTTTGCCTAGTGGAAGAGTTGGTCTCTCCCTGCCCCCAAAATTGACTTTATTTGAAACAGAACACAGAGAAGTTTGTGCCTAAGGTACTCTAAAAAACAGTACAGTTCTTGGTAGTAAACAACTAAGAAGATCTTGGTGTAGAAGAGCCCCTATAAAACACCAAACCTGAAAGCAGAAGAAGGAAAAGTAAATTAGACAATCAAATTGAGGACTTTTGTGTGCCAACAGAAAGTGTATCAAATTGTGAAGACTACCTGTTTAATGGAAGGAAATATTTGTGAATCCTGCGTCTATGAAGGTAACCAAATCTTAGAACTAAATAATGACCCAAGTTACAAAATGTGCAAAGAATTTGAGCATATTTCTAGAGGATATATACAAATGGCAAATGTATACATGAAAAAAATGCTCAATATAGTCTTTTCTTTCTTTTTTTTTCTTTTAATTTATTTATTTATTTTTTATTTGTGAACATACTATACAGAGGGGTTACAATTACATGGGCAATATTGCGTACATTTCTTACCAAGCATTGCAGCCTCCTCCTTTGGTTTACCCTTCACATCCCTTCCCAGCCTCCCCCCTCCCCGCCAATCCCAA
>NW_012267229.1:8514626-8608800 GCF_000151885.1 Dipodomys ordii
GGGGGGGGGGGGAGGAGGGGAACCTGAGGCAGTTGTTGGGATCCCCATGCAGCAAACAAGAGCAGTTGGTCAGGAAGAATAGCTGCTCTAGGAAGGGCTGAAGCTAGGACTAGTATGGGGGTAAAATAATCTTGTACTAAGATTGATCACAGAAGTGTCATGAAAGCTTAACCACATTGGCAGGACCATAATGACCAGTGATGGAGAGGGCTATTGGTAATACTTCCAGATTAATGTTTGACTTTCCAGGGAGAGGATTTGATTTAATGGGCACCTATTTTCTTGGGACCAACCAAATTCAACCCATTTGAGCTCTTAGGTGAAGCTTGAGTTCTTCATAGATGCCCTTGTACAGGTTATATTTTGTGTTATCACAGAGGAAAACAGAGAGCAGAACCTATTTGAAAGCCTGTTCTTTTCTACTTCATGGTCAGAGCCTATCCTTAAGGAAATAATACTTTTCTGGGAATTACTTCTTAAAAGAACTTCTTCTTGTAAGTTTCAATAAGACTACTTTGGGTAAAATTAAACTTGGTTATCATTTATCAATTATGTGCCAGGATAGATTCAAGAAAAGCACAGACTTTACCCTCAGAGGACTCACAGTGAAACAAGAACTGTACTATCATGTTGCTATAATTTACTTAGTGCATACCATTAATCTGAACAAAGTGCTAATGAGATACATCAGACTAGGAAGAAACTGGGATTTTATTTCCAAATAGAAAATGACTAGGTGGCTTTTAAAAGTTTGTTAAACTTCACCATTGTGTTTTTTTAAAACAAAGAATAATGCGAATATCATAAATAAGTTAAATGGTTAAAAAAGAATAAAAATGAATGTAGCCATCATATATATCTCTTTTTATGAGAATATGTTGAAACACTACATTCAAATATTTGGTTTTAGTGGAAAACTCAGTAAGTAAATAAATAGAAAATATAGAAATTGCAATTCAATTCTCTGAACTCAACAAGTCTCTATTTTTTAATTAGAGGTTGGAAATTCAAAAGGACCTCTTAAGTCATTTTTTGTCAAACAGGGAAATCATAACTGTAATTTATAATATAACAAACATGACAATTTAAGTCAATAGGATAAATTAATATGTGGACATGGTTTAGGGACATTCGTTAACTAGAAATATGTAGATTGAGGTCACTACTTTATGAGATATACCAAAATTGATTTCAGAAGTATTAATAGCTTAAATGCAAGACAACATACACAGTCCACATCTTTTAAATATAAAATGCCACATAAACTTGCTAAATTAAAAATAATGTCACCGAATGTTCTTAAAAAGACAAGCATAACATTAAAATAAAATAAACCAGAACAGCCAACAAATAGAAGAACATGTCAAAACTCACTAATATTAGAAAAGAATTTTAATCAGAACAAAGAATTACAAAATCAAGCAGCCAAACAATTTCTTCAACTGTTTCTCTTGGATGGTAAATTCACATACTCCCAATGGCTAGGCAGCTGGTGGCTACATCATTTGCACAGTTTTTTCTATAGGCAAAGTAAACAACATATTTATAATGTCTAACCTAATTGGCCCTACCATTTGCTTCTGGAAATTCATTTTAATCAAACAATCCTAAACCCATGTCATAATTCATGTATAAGGACATGCATTTCCATGTATTTTATAACCATAAAGATTTAAAACTCAATAGCTAAAAAGAGCCAGTTGACAGAAATAGAAATACATTTACATAATACAGTAACACATACAGAATAATTCCATTTTTGAGGAAAGTGACAATATATGAAAATGTTCATGATGTAATTTAGCATCCTCATCTTTATAAGTAATAGGACCTCAGCTTTTATGGTTTGTGTCTTGTAGAGAAAAGGATTTCAGGTTATACCTTAGTATACTCTATTCCTCATACTAGAGATGGGGTTGGATTAACAATGTTTATTTTCATACTTATCTAAATCTTTATATTTACCCTCATGTACTATATATTATGATACAGGACTTTCATTTTCATATTTATCATATATATTAGTTTCCAAGTGCATATAGTTTTATAATAAATAATTTTATCACTAAAGATTTAATAATAATAA
The DNA here is from genome assembly GCF_000151885.1 of Dipodomys ordii. Lineage (NCBI taxonomy): Eukaryota > Metazoa > Chordata > Mammalia > Rodentia > Heteromyidae > Dipodomys > Dipodomys ordii. The sequence continues at coordinate 8,516,713 of NW_012267229.1, forward strand.
CAAAATGACATGAGAATGAAAGAGGAACTGTTAGGAAGACCAGTGAGAGAGGGGGGAAAGTGGGGTGAAGAGGATTGAACTACATTAAATACTCACATATACACATATACACACACACACTTATGAAGACGGCTTAATGAAACCAACTATTGTTTGAAAAAGGAAAGAAGAGGGAAGCTAAGAGAATGTAACATGAGAACTTGTCCAAAGTATGCCATAGCCACTTAATTCCCACCTGTGTAAGTGGGATGCACACTGGGTTGGAAAGAGGAAAGACAGTTACAACCTTAGCTGGTTTCTCAATTACAAGAGTAGAACCCAAAGCAAGGATGTCTCCTAAACTGTTGAGGTCAAATGCCTGCTAACCTGAAATTGCCTAGAAATAAGATACTTTACAAAAAATGCAGAGGAAAAACAATAATGCAGAGAAAATAAACTCATCATTAGATGTGACAGAGATGCTGACTGCTCAGTATCTAGGTATGCCCCACTTTTCCCAGTGAGGCAGGATCTAGCAACTAATTCTAATGAAGGGCCATAGGCATAAGCAAGAGATGTCACCTCCAATCCAACCTTAGGGGAGTACGTGAGAGCAGTATAGTTCCACCTCATGACAAATGGCAAAGCCATGAGATAAAAGCATCCTTGCTCACTGAGCTTCTGCAGAGATGGCAGCCGTCACATTAGCTACTTCCCTCACACTACACCTTCCTAGGCAGAGATACAACTTTTGGAAGTTTAGCAATTGACATTTGTAGGATTAAAAAACACATACAACTATGTGATAGCTTTGCTTATCTCCTCTGATAAATTAATATGTACACCACAACAGATTTTCTATGCTAGAAAACCCAAAGAAGAACTCACACATGTGTGTGTAGTGGTTGGGGAGGGGGAGAAGGAGAGAGAACCAATGATATAAATTTATCATAAATGAGATGCAAGGAGGAAGAAGAGAAAGAGAGCTGGTGATGGTGGACTTTGTCATATACCAAAATGTAATAGAAAGCAATAATAGTACTAATCTGAAATAATAAAATGATATCCAACATAGATTGGATGTGATCAATAAACTCTGCCTTTCCAAGGTTTCTCTTCACTCTTTTTTTTTTTTTTTTGCTGGTCCTCTGGGGTTTGAACTCTGAGCCTGGACACTGTCCCTGAGATTCTTTTTTTTGAGCAAAGCTAGAGCTCTACCACTTGAGCCACAGCACCACTTCCAGCTTTTGGGGGGTATATTGGAACTACAATACTCAATCTCAGCCTCCTGAGTAGCTAGGAACACAGGAATGAGCCACAGACACCCAGCTCTAGTCACTCTTATCCATCAGATTCAGTACCCCAGGAAACATAGTCTCAGTGGTTCCCGTTCCCCCTTACTGCTGATTAGGTTCAAGCATTGAGAGGCAGCATTACAGAACCAGCATTGCTTCTGCCAGGTGTGCTAATTTTCCTCACTTACCAATCCAGAGGCCTCAGTTCCCTCAGTCCTGACAATACCTGTCTAAACATAAGCCCCTCACTAAGATGTCTTCCTTTTCCCTATCTACGTATGCTTCCCCGTAAATATCCGATAACTTACTAGTTTATACCTGAGGCCCAGGAGACATGTGACATTGTCTGGAGATGCCTTTAATTATTTTTAACCCAGAAGATCCTCTCAGTATCTATTAGAACCCATACATGCTGTTGAACCTTTGACAAATAAATGCACAACAGCAGCAACCATTTATCCAGCCTTAACCTATGAAAAGGCCCTGGATTTGTTCCGCAGAAATGCCTTGGCCTATGAAAAGGCCCTGGATTTGTTCCTTAGAAATGTAAAAAAAAAATTAAAATTAAAATAAGGTTGCTCAACTTTGCTTTCCATAAAGTTACAGGATATAAAAACAAGATGCAATAACCAGTAGAGTTCTGTGCCCTAGAAACAAATTCCAAAAAAAAAGAAAATGAAGAAAATAATAGTTAACAAATAAATAAAATACTTAGGAATAATTTTAAGGAATGGTTAAAAGACGATTGCAGTAAGAAGATAAGACATTGATGAAAGCTCTTGAAGACACATCAATGGAAAACTATTTTATGTTCAAACATACTCCTTGCAGTCTCTACCAAAACTTCAATGACATTTTGTATAGAAGTGGTTAAAACATAGCTAAAATTCATATGAATCCACCAAAGACCCCAATGCAATGTAATTTAAAAACGGGTAAAGAGCCAGGCACTGGTGGCCCATACCTGTAATTCTAACTACTCAAGAGGCTGAGATTTGATGATTACAGTTCGAAACTAGCCCAGGCAAGAAAGTCCATGAGACTCATCTCCAATAAACTACTCAGAAAAGGCCAGAAGTGGTGCTGTGGCTCAAGTGGTAGGGAGCTAGCCTTGAGCATTTAAGAGGCTTATAGACAGCACCCAGGCCCTGAGTTCAAGCCCCAGAACCGACAAAAAAGGGGGTGGGGGTAAAGTTTGGACCAAGTGTTGTTGCTCTAACCTATAATTCCTACTTGAAGATCAGTTCAATGACAGCCCAGCCCAGGCAAAAAAATTAGCAAGACCCATCTCAACAAGAAACATGGGTATAATCCCAGCTCTACAAGAAGCATAAATCAGAGGATGTAGTTCAAGTGTCTCTGGAGGATGGGCAGAGGGTGAGACCCTATATGAACTATAATTAGATGGAAAAAGAAGGATCAGGTTATGGCTCAAATGGTAGAGCACTTGCCTAGCACACATAAGGCCCTAGGTTCAAACTTCAGTATAATCTAAAAACAAATTTTAAAAATAAAAATAGGCAAAGGAGCTGAATAGACATTTTTCTAAAGATTTTAAATAGTTCTCAGATATACAGATAGTGCTTAACATCACAAATCAGGGAAATGCAAATCACAACTATAGTTTCGATCACTCCAATTGCGGTTATAAAAACAAAAGATAATAAATGTTACTGAGAATATGGAGGAAAGAACACTTTCACATCATTACTGAGAATGCACAGTACAGGGTATGGGCAAAGAATATGAAGGTTCCTCAAAGAAATTAAAATCAGAGCTATCTATAATAGTTCTAACTATGATCCAGTAATCCCACTATTGGTATATATCCAAAGGAAATGAAATCAATATATCAAAGAAACACACACACACACACACACACACACACACACACACACTACCATATTCATTACAACATTAATCCCAATCGCCAAGATAAAGAATCAATCTGCATGTCCATCAATGGATAAATGAACAAAGAAAGTTGACATGTGTGCACAATGGAATGCTATTCAAACTTTTTCAATAAAGAAGGAAATCCTATCGTGGATGAACCTAGAGAACATTATGCCAAGTAAAACAAACCAGACATAGAGAGGAAAAATCCCACATGACTCTCATTTGTATGTGGAATCTAAGAAAATGGAACTCACAGGACAAGAATAGGTTCTGTACCGGATCTTACCACAAGCTGTAGATGAGAACACTAGAGAAATGTGGATTAGGGTACAGAGTTTCAGCCAGACAGGAGGAATACATTCTAGAGACCCATTGTATATAATGTTGGCTATAATTAATAAGTTATTGTGTACTTAAAAATAGTAAAGCTTAAGTGTTCTCTTTCACACAAAAATAAGTATGTCATAGCCACAGTCAGCCATTCTACAATATATACATATTAAAATATCATAATGTATACTACATATACATAGATAGATAGATTTTGTTCATTAAATTTAAATGTTTTAAAATGAGAAATGCAACTAAAATATACCCCAGCAATATATATACATGTCCATTAAACTTAATCATATATATATATATATCCATGTCCATTGAACTTAAAAACATAACTACAATATAACTCAGCAGTATATATGTGCATATATGTATTGTATATATCCAAAATAAATAAGTCATTATCTCAGAGATAGCTCATACCTATGTTCATTACAGCAGTAGACATAGTAGTCAAACTATGAAAATAGCCTAAATGTCCATTAAGAGGTGAATGGAAAAGAAAAATGTGGCATATGTACCCAATGAAATATTATTTGGCCTTAAATAAAGAAAATCTTATTATTTGCAAACATTGTAGATGAGCCCCAAAGGTATTATGTTAATTAAAATAACCAAACACAAAAAAACAAGTTCTTCAGCATCTCACCTAGGTAGAACCTAAAAAGAAGTTGAACTCATAGTCACAAAGAGTAGAATAATGGTTCCCAGAGACTTTGGGGAGGAAAAGGGAGCCATTGATCTAATAGTGTAAGATAAACAGGAATTATCTACAATTCTAGAAACCTAGCATACAGCATGGCAACCATAGTTAATAATAAGGTATTGTACACTTGAAATTTGCTGAGTGAGTACATATCAACTATTCTCAACACACACACACACACACACACACACACACATACAGAGTAACTAGGAGAGGTGATATGATGTTAATTAATTTGATAGTGCTAATAATTCCACAGTGTATACATTGTATACGTATATCACATTGCTTGCCTTAACTATAGACAGTTTTGTCAATCAAGATGATGAGAAAGAATTGAATACAATAACCCAAGATCACCAAACCCCTGTTTAGAGGAGTCAGATCCTATCAAAGAGTGTTTCTCTTAACTAGTACATGTCATGACTAGTATATAATCTTCCTCTGACTGTTACTTTGATGCTATCAAGTGAACCTTAAATTCTTCTTCTCAAAGATCTCCAAACAGCCCTACAGGAATACTACTGTTCGTTTTCCAACACCAGTAAAGAGTTAACTTCTTTGACTTAGGAATGATGATGCTGAAGCTTTGAGGTAAAAGAAGCCTAATGTTGCCGTGATCAGACTTCATATGAACCCAAACCTCACGTTTTTCTGCCTCCCACTTCTGTCTTCACTGGAACACTAAACATATTTATATATCATGGAGACATTATACGTCAAACATTATAGAGAACAAAATGACTATGGGGTAAGAGTATATTTACTATACTAACTTGAGGCAAACATTGATTTCCCAGGCAATTTAGGAAGCATTTTACACAGTGAAACTTTACTTCTTCTTCTAAAGATCAAACTCTAGTCATGGAAAAAGTGATTCAATTAAAACAAGAACATGGCACAGGAGAAAATAAATCTGGGATCAATAGGTTGGGGTTTTCCTACACCGTTTCAAAGATCCCTAGTAATTACCAAATGTTTCAGTAGCAACCGAAGCTAGATAAACAAAGGATAGTAGTGTACCTTACTCTCAAAATAATCTGAACAATTATGACTCAGAAAAGAGTCATACTGCAGACTTGAAGAAATCAGCACAATGTGCTCTTGTGGCTGAGAAACCTACAGAATCTTGAACAGCCTCAGGAAGACTACTGGAAACAGAGCAGAAAACTTTATCCGTCCAATCTATGGAAACATAGGCTACCCACACCTGGCTCTGCGTACTTGGTTTGGTCCTTACAGCTCAAGAAAACCAAGAGCTGGCAAGGAGACAACCAGAAAGGAGCTATTAAACTATACAAGGAGCTTCTTTATGAGAACAGACTAAGAAAAAAAATTCTTCATTTTGAGAAGACAAAGGCTTTAAAGAACATAGCAGCGTCTAAAATCCTAAAGTAGAAGAATATGGCACTTATACTCCACACATTAAAAGGATGAATTTAAAATGAAAATTCCCCGTGGTTAACAAGCAGATCAGATTGGTGATGCTATGTTGTTGCACATCACAGAAACAAATAAGTTAAAAATAGCACTTTATGGGTACTACCATGAGTTTAGGCAGAGCCAAAAAATAAATTAATTTGTGGATGACATATGTATAATACGCTTACAATAAGAGGACCAAAGATTGTTAGCATATGATTTTAGGCATCTAACACTGACATGAAAAAGCAAATATGAGATGTCATCCCCAAGAAAAATTTTTCTTATTATTGATGAAAATATATTTTAGGGGGTTTAGAAAATAAGGTCAACTACAACTAAATAAATAAACCTTCTGTCTTCCAGGATTCCTCTGAGAAGTCAAGTCCTTCCTACGATCAGTAAGCTCTGTCTCTAACTAAACTCAGCATTGAATTCTAATAATCCTTCACAGATAGGGGGCTCCTTTCTCTCACTATAGTGTGAAGCTGTTATACAGAAGATATATCAAAAAGGCATCTGACTGGCAGGCTATGTGGGAACTACTAGTGGTTCAGTGATGTATCCACCTCTCTGTGCACATTTACCTCATGCATTGCTCACTTCTAGGTGGGAGCAAGAGGCCTATAACAAGTACAGTCAGAGCCCTTCCATTGCGTTGTAAAAACTATCCCAAAGAAAACTCATAAAAGAAGCTGAGTAAATCACACTCTTAAAGGGCCAGTTACCCTGTATCTCTCTCTGTCTCTCTGTCTCTGTCTCTGTCTGTCTCTCTCTCTGTGTCTCTGTGTCTGTGTCTGTCTGTGTCTGTCTCTGTGTGTCTGTCTGTCTCTCTGTCCCTCCCTCCCTCCCTCCCTCTCTCTGCCTCTCTCTCTCTCCCTCCCTCTCTCTGTCTCTCTGTCTCTGTCTGTCTCTGTCTCTCTCTCCCTCTCCCTCTCTGTCTTGCATTTATAAATTACCACTTCATTTCACATCCCAGGCAGGAGTAGGTGGGAGAATCATGAACGTAAATTCTATGCTGAACTTCCGTTCGTCTTTACCTACCACCGAAAAATGTCATTGTGGTGACAGGCATCTGATGGATTAAATAAAGAAAGCACAGAAATGCAACCAACCAGAGGGTATAAGAACAAGAGAAAGAATCACAGAGAAGCCTCAATGAAGGAAAGTCACAGACAAGACAACAATGGACTCATGGAAAAGCATGCCTTTGTTTTTTTTTTTTTTTAGTCCTATATGCCATTTTATTTTCAGTGAGTGCCTTTGTCTTTTGAAGATCACCCAATGGCAGTTTAGAGAAATAATAAAGTAATTGCTTAGTTCCAAATATTCCTCAAAACAAACTCCAGGTCTCAAGACTATGTATGAGCTACAGCTTTTAAAGAGAAGGTACAAGCTTGTTCTAAAGAGGAATATTTGGCTGTTTATGGGTTCTCTTACCTATGCAGGGTTTAGAATGGCAGCTCCATCCAGCATTGTTTGTTTGGGATATTCAATTTGGTCATTACTTTCAAAGCTTCCAGGGGAAAAAAATTCCAAAGTGTTATTTTCTCCTTCAAATATAATGTGTTTCCTTCTTTTAAGTGTTTATTACTACTAGTCCTGAAATCTGGCTTCTGTATTATTTAAGAGGATGATTAGCCACTTTCCAAGAAGATGGCTTGATAATTCCAGAATTTGATAGTATGTGATAGCCCCCAGAATGGTAATTCTAGTCATTCAGCAAGTGCCCAGGCATTTTCCCTTAAGACTATTAAATGGGAGATTTGTGTTCTAATGTAAATGGACAGATGCCATCTTAGTAGTGAACCCCTCATGAAAATTGTCACCACATAAATAGAAGAGACAGACAATACAATCACCAAGTACTTTTAGTTTTAAAACAACTAACATAGCCATTTAAGAAATTAGACTTTTAAAAATTGAGAATGGAAAAGGTTTATTAGGATAATAAAGCCAGTTATTGGTTTATTTAGATAATTACTTTCTATTCTTTAGATAGAATGGTTATCTTCTACATATTTTTTTTCTTATGGCGTGGGAGCTTTCTTTGGTCTTCTGTAAATCCTTCCATGTTCCTAGTCACAGGTATGAAGTACATCAAGTCATATAGTACATCCTGTCAACATTAGATATTGATTTTCTTTTTAAATCAAGAAATAAACATTTCTTTTTTAATTTTTTAATTTTTTATTATTATTGTGAAAATACTGTACAGAGGGGTTACAATTACATGGGCAAGATAATGAGTACATTTCTTATCAAGCATTGTAGCCTCCTCCTTTGTGTCCCCTTCCCATCCCATCCTCCTCCCACCTCCCACCCAATCTTCCCTGCCCCCCTACCAAAGTTGTAAAGTTCGTTTTCGACATAACGACTTGTACGTCTCATTGTTGCAATGGGTCCACCTGTATCCCTTTTTAAACAATTTGTTTTTTCCCTTCCCCTCCACAAATTATAACAACATCAAATACAGTGAAAGCAGGGGTTATACCATGGGGGAGGGACATACAAAGCAACATAGATATCATCTTATAAATATGTTAGAAACAATTGCATGAAAGGAAAAAAATATTTGAATACTTAGCTTGGGGTTCATTCCCATAACATCAACTTATCTGACCTTTTTTGCTTGACTCAGACATATACTAGTTATTGCAAATAGGGAAATCATGGGACCTATGTTTCTTTGGGCCTGGCTTACTTCACTTAATATAATTTTTTCCAAGTCTTTCCATTTCCTAACAAATGGGGGCAATGGCATTCTTTCTGATGGAGGCATAGAATTCCATTGTGTATATATACCACATTTTCTTGATCCATTTATCTACTGAGGGGCATCTGGGTTGGTTCCATATCTTAGCTATGGTAAATAAGACCGCAATAAACATAGTCGTGCTGGTAGCTTTAGTGTAGTCTTGTTGTGAACATTTGGGTAAATGCCCAAAAGTGGGATTGCTGGGTCATAGGGGAGCTCTATGTGGAGTCTTTTGAGGAACCTCCATACTACTTTCCAAAATGGTTGAAAAGTTTACACTCCCACCAACAGTGCAGTAAGGTTCCCTTCTGTCCACATCCCCTCCAGCATTTGTTGTTATTAGAGTTCTTGATTATAGCCATTCTAACTGAGGTGAGGTGGTATCTCAACATTGTTTTTATTTGCATTTCTTTTATGGCTAGGGAGGTTGAGCATTTCTTCATGTGCCTATTGGCCATCCTTCTTTCCTCTTCAGAGAAGTTTCTCTTTAAGTCTTTAGCCCACTTATTTATTGGGCAGTTGTTTCTTTGAAGATTTGTTGTTGGGGGATTTAATTTTTTGAGTTCCAGGTATATTTTAGATATGAGACCCTTGTCTGTTGAATGGGTAGTGAAGATCTTCTCCCAATCCGTGGGCTTTCTATTGATCTTGCTAGCTATGTCCTTTGCCATGCAGAAGCTCTACAATTTCATACAATCCCATTTATCCAACCTTTCTTTGATTTGTTGTAGAAATATACATTTCTTTAACTGATACTTTAGAACTGTTTTAGAAATTAGACTTTCTGATTATGATTGTTTGGGAATGGGGCCAGAAAGGGGTAGAAGGTAATAAAATTGGATTTAAATTGAGTAATTGCAATCCTAAAGAATGGAGCATAAACATAGGAGGTTCACATTCTAGATCTGTCAATCCCCATGTGTTTGTACAGTCATTCTTTCCAATGTCTTTGTCCATCGATCTATAATGAAATGTTTCCATGAGTTGTAACGGGCTGATTAGATTTCATTGCTTCCCATTTGTCCGTCTATTCTGCAACATTATCAAATGAGAATAAGCCAAATAAAAGAAAGCCAAGGCTGCCATCTTGCCTTAAATAAAACTAAGAGTTTACACTAACACTTATTTTTGAAGACCTCTGGAAAAATTGTTCCTAGCTTCAAGGGAAATTTTTTTTTATTTTTTATTAAATATATAATTTTTATTGTAAAGATACTATACAGAGGTGTTACAGTTACATGAGTAAGGTAATGAATCCATTTCCTATTGAGCATTGTTACCCCTCCTTTGTTTTTCCCTTACCATCCCTTTTCTTCCTACCTCAACTCCTTTGAAGCTTTCCCCTGCCCCTGAAAAGTTATTTTTTAAAAATTAAAACTCAATTTCACATCAGCTCAAGGTAGAAGTTAAGGTTTGTAATTACTTCATAACATCCAGTCAACATTATACAAAATTTTTATTTTCAACATATACATGAAGTAATTGGTGGCCAGAAACACTAAATAACTTTGTCTAGGGTCATACAGGTAGGTAAGAAGCAGGACTGGGACTTTATTCCTTAGTTATACTAACCAACCATGAGGAAATCATTGATTCCTGTTCCGAATGTCCTTGACATGAAGTACTTTCTTGACATTCTAAGGTTCCTTTTGAAAAAAATATGGTGACTTAACAAACATCAACCACATTTGAATGTACCTGACAATAACAAACAATATTGTAAAATATGTAAATATGATTTGTAGTGCACTCTCTAAAACTTAAAGATTTCACTATGAAATTGTCAAATGTGAACATTTTCATGTCAGCATATTTTTAAAGACCCAAGACACTAAATTTCTGGCTGGTAGTCACAAAACCATTAGTTATAGAATTAAGATAAGAAATCAGATTCATTTATATCAAGAACTGTGCTTCTCCTATGATTCAATTCCAAAAAGTACAAGACAAGACTTGGTCCTGAAGAAAACTACAGGCCAACTAAGGAGACCAAACACAAAACCATAAAATGAATCTTTTTAATGTCACAAAAATTGAAATTCCAATAAAGAGAATAAGACAAGTCACAGAATACACTATGGCCAATTAAGGTTTATAATTAGGAAGACTGAGAATGTAGAATGGAAGGTCATCCAGAAGGAGAAATAAATGAGATCATTTGCAAGTCATTGGTGGAAGATATCTGAGGATTTATTACTTATAAGGATTATATATTAGTAAGCAAAAGTTTCATATCAGGAAGGCCAAGTGAAATTTCTTTTTTAATTTTTTAAAAATTTTATTGTAAAAGTGATGTACAGCGGGGTTACAGTTCCCTAAGTAAGGTAATGGGTACCTTTCTTTTGGAGCAGGGTTACCCTCTCTCTCATTTTCTCCCACTTTTCCTCCCCACTGACTCCCCTCCTCCCCAAGCTGTAAAGATCATTTCCAAAATAGTGTCTAGTGAGTATTGCTGTTGCATTGGTTCACCCTTTGTCCTTTGTCTCACCATTTTCTTATTCCCCTTCCCATCCCCCAATCAGATAAAGATACAAGACAAAGAGTACTAAAGTCAGAAAAAGTGACCACAGGGAATAAATCAGAGGACAAAAACAGAAAGACAAAAGAAATAACTGCAAACAGTACACAAGGAAAGAAGGAAGGAAGGAAGGAAGGGAAGGGAAAGGAAAGGAGAGCAGGGAGGGAAGGAGAGTGGGAGAGAGGAAGGGAGGAAGGAAGGAATGGAGGGAGGGAAAGAGAAAGAGAGAGGAAGGGAGGGAGAGAGGAAGAGAGGAAGGGAGGGAGAGAGGGAGTGAGGGAAAATAAAGAAAGATCCCTCTTACCCTACTGCATTATTGGTGGGAATGTAAACTTGTTCAACCACTTTGGAAAGCAGTATGGAGGTTCCCCAAAAGCTTCCACATAGAACTCCCCTATGACCCAGCAATCTCACTTTTAGGCATTTACCCAAACAATCACAAACAAGGTCATATAAAACTACCAGCACAACTATGTTCATCGCAGCATTATTCACCATTGCTAAGATATAGAACCAAGCTGGTCACTGGTGGCTCACACCTTACTAGCTACTCAGGAGGCTGAGATCTGAGGATCGAGGTTCAAAGCCAGCCTGGGCAGAAAAGTCCGTGAGACTCTGATCTCCAATAAACCACTAGAAAACTGGAAGTGGCACTGTGGCTCAAGAGGTAGAATGCTCACCTTGAGCTGAAGAGCTCAGGGACAGCGCCCAGGCCCAGAGTTCAAGCCCCATGACCAACAACAACAAAAAAGATATGGAACCAACCCAGATGTCCCTCAGTATATGAATGAATCAAGAAAATGTAGTACACATACACACACACACACACACACACACACACACACTCACACTCACACACACACAATGGAATTCTATGCTTCCATCAGAAAGAATGACACCACCCCATTTGTTAGGAAATGGAAAGACTTGGTAAAAAAAAAAAAAAAAAGTAAGCCAGACTCAAAGAAACATAGGTCCCATAGTTTCCAATAACTAGTGTATGTCTAGGACAAGCAGAAAAGGTCAAAAGCTATGCATATGACCATATAACCTGATCCTAAGCAAAATGAACCCCCTAATAGGGACACAAGAGTTTTTATCTTTGTTGCTGTTCTTTTTAATGTACTATGTGATTTTTTTTGTTTCTTTGTTTCTTTGTATGTTCATCCCCCAAGGCATAACCCCTGTTGTCACTGTATTTGATTCAGGTGTCCTGCATCTTGTATATACATTTTTTTCTAATTTGGAGAGGGGAAGGGAAATAATAAAATGCTGAAATAAGGATACAGGATGACCCATTGTAACAATGAGATGTACAAGACAGTATATTGAAGATGAACTTTACAACTTTGTGGGGGGGAGCAGGGAGAAGGGAGGGAGGAGTTGGAGAGGTGGAGAAAAAAAGAAAGATCCCTCTTATTTCCAAATCGTGGAGATCACTTGGATTAGAATTGTTTTATGTAACCATATGTACATAGCTATTGAGCTATGGTGAACCTCTGCTAGGACTATCCTAGACATATATTACCCAAACTAAGCTTCTGTGAGCCTCCTATGCTAGGCAACATGAATTTCTGATCTACTTGGATTTCTGTAGGCTTTTCTCAACAGTAAGATCTAAATCATTACAGCACCTCACACCTTGTAGGTGTCCTACAATGTCTCAGGTGAATGAATGAATAGAACCTAGGATTTGAATTGCAGGGCATATAACACAATAACATATTATACCAGAAGAATAGTATCCTTTAGGTTTAAAAGAAAAACATAAGGGGTTTTACTTACTCTACTATATCCAAAGTTATTAACAGCCGCCCCCCCGCAAAACATAGCTATAGCCTGCTATCAACGCAATCCTAATAACAATCTGCTTATCTGCTCAGTGCCATCATCTAGTAACACTAAATGGCTTCAGGTTGTGGGAAGGCAATCATCAGCTAAAAGTCCTTTCCAATATAAAGTTTCAAGAGGAAGTAGATAGAAGAGGTGTATTATTGAGGAATTATTCCTATCCTCCATATATACTTGGTGATAAAATGTTTCTAAGCTGGGATCATTTCCTGCCCGGATAATATAGTTTTTCTTACATCACTGAATCTCTAAGCTAATGCAACATGAGGGATAAACTGAACACCACATTAATCAGGCACAATAGAAGCCTGAGTCTATGAAGTAGTGCATGATTAACCATTGAGGTTCTTCCAAGGGTACAGTGTTTATAGAATACCTCTAATTAGTACTTTATGTTAAACTATTCTGAAAAAGAAGTCTTAGGGATATGCAATGCCAAAAACTTGATGAAGCTTAGTACTTATACTTTGGTATTAAATTATTACTTGGTCTTACAGTGGGAGAACAATCTAATCACCCGCCTTTAAACAGAAATACATATTTAAATTGCTCAACTCTGATGCTGATGGTTTGAAAAACCTTTATGCTAAAGTTAGGATGGACAAAGATCTGAGATTTATGGTTCTGTAGATATTAGGGGGCTGATCTTATAGCTTAGTGGTAGAACACCTACCTACTCAAGCATGAGGCCCTGAGCTCAAACCCCAGTACTGCCAAGGGGAAAACAACAACAACAACAACAACTATAACAACATAAGCAGGTTAGAATAAGCACTAGGTAGCTATTTTACCTGGTAGGGACACTTACCAGACCACATCTTTGTTACCAATTTTTAATTCAAACTGTTACCTTCTTATCTCTGAATTGTGGAACCAATAACAAAATTAAGCACTGATTGATCAGCAAAAGAGATTTTATTCATAGCCAGGGATAGAAGAATAGGAGATGGGAAGTTCACTTCTGGGAGATGGGAAGTTGTAGAGTAAGAGAAATGAAGGGCAGTGATGGGGGAAAGAATAGTTGGGTCTTTTCTGGGAAGGAGCAGATGTTTTGTGGGAATTGAGGACTTTGCTCCTTTCATGTTTCTGTTCTATTCTCCTCATGGCAATTGTCTACTGTCATGGCGCCAGTGGATGTGTCATTTAGCATGAATATGGGACTTTGAGGAAATTGAGGTTGTCTGGTGGTCACTCTGTCAAGCTGCCTTACATCCAACCAGTTTTGACTAGGCCACCAGAAAAGGAAATTCTGGCCTGCAATTAGGGTGGGTTAGAAATTCAGCTCATACAGTTAGTTCAAGATTAGAGTAGGATAACAGACTCTAAGAGCAGATACCCCTGATCTCTATTTCAGCCAGTGGTATGGAGCTTTGTCAAAGTGTTTCCCAACGGACACTGTCAGTAGCTCAGAGCACAAGGACAAAAACATGTGAATATGCACTGCCAATGTAGAACGGTTCAAGGAAATCAATCATAAAGTGGATAGTGAACCAATTGGAAGTGGTGGAATTGATCATGAAGATAACTACATTATTTTTCTTAGAGGGTAATCTATGGACTCAAGAAGTTGTATAAAACAATGATGCTTACATGCAACAAAATTCAGCCATGCTCTAGAAGCTTGGTAGTATATGCTGGAAATGTTTTTTAATTGTATATATTCAGATGTCCAAACATGCTGTTTTCATATAGTCATAGTGAAATTATTATAGTTAAGCAAATTAACCTAGCCATCATCTCTTGTAGTTACCTTTTTTGTAGTAAGTGCACATAAATATACTCAGCAAATTATCGGTATACAATACAATATTATTAATTGTAGTCTTCCTGCTGTACATTTGATTTCTAAACTTATCCATCCCAACAGAACTGTAAGTTACACCTTATCCATCCTAGGAGAACTGTAAGGTATACCTTTTTTTCATTTTCAATCTGCCCCTGATAACCATAGAAACTCTCCATTTCTATGTATTTGACTTTGCATAGATCAGCATGGATGTGATATCATGCAGTAGTATATGTCTGGCTTATTCCACACAGATTAACATGTCCTTGGTGCATCTATGTTGTCACAAATGGCAGTATCTCATTATTTTAGCACATGAATAATATATATGAATGTGTGTATACAATTTATTTTACATATATTATCTATAGATGGATATTTAGGTTGATTCCATACCATGTCTATCATGAATAGTATTTCAACAAACACAGGAATTCCCACACATCTTTGACAAAACTGATTCCATTTATTTGGGATCTATAATCTTCAGAAGGATTTCTGGATTATGTGGTATTTCTATTTTTAACTTTTTGAGAAGTTTAAGTATTTTTTCCATGACATTTATACTAATTTATACACCCTCCCTGAAGTGTGAAATGTCAGCACTCGTAATTCATGCTATATTCCCAGAGGGCTGAGATCTGAAGATCATGGTTTAAAGCCGGCCTAGGAAGAAAAAAATCTGGGAAACTTTTATCTCCAATAAACTATCAAAAAGCCAGAAGTAGAGGTGTGGCTCGAGTAGTAGGGCACCAGCCTTGAGCGAAAAAGTGTGCAAGGCCTTGAGTTTAAGCCTCAGTATATAGTTCCCTTTTTCCCCCATCCTCAACTCTTCATCATCATCATCATATTATTATTATTATTATTATTAGATAATAATTATTATTATCTTTTGTAAGCTTTTGTTAATGATAGCTATCATTACTGGAGTGAGACAATATCCATTGTATTATTATTATTTGCCTGTCCTGGGGTTGGAATTCAGGGCCTAATGACTGTCCCTAAGTGTGCTCAAGGCTAGAGCTCTACCACTTGAGCCACAGTGTTACTTTTGACTTTTTCTAAGTAGTATATTGGAGATAAGGGTCTCACAGACTCACAGACTTCCCTACCCAGGCTGGTTTTGAACTGTAATCCTCAGATCTCAGTCTCCTGAGTAGCTAGGATTATAGATATGAGCTACTGTCACCTGGCTCCCATTAAATTTTTAATAATCATCTCTCTAATGATTAGTTATATTCGCTAGTTTGTCCTATAGCTGTAAGCTATTTTTGTCTCCTTTTTAGAATGTCAGCTCAAAACCTGTGCTATATTTTAATTTTATCTTTTTGCTTTTGAGTTCAGTGAGTATCTTAGGTAATTGGGATAAAAACCACTTGTCATATGTGTGGTTTGTAAGTATTTTTATCGCAATGCTAGGGCTACATTTGAATTCTGTTAAAATGTGCAGACTTTTTTTTTTTAGTTTAACATAGTCCTCATACTCGTTTTTGTTTGATACCTGATATTTAGCTGTTCTATCAAAAAAAAAATTACCAAGGCCAAGATCAAGGAACTTTGTTCCTGCGTTTTCTTATCACCATTTTGTGCTTTTTTGTGTCTTTAGTTTTCTATCTTGAAGTTCACTTAGGAGTTGACTTTTGTGTGTGGTACAATATGCAGATGTGTCTATGCAGTTTTCTAAAATCTGTTTATGATGATTGCCCTTTCCCCATGGTATATCTAGTGATCTTTGGTAAAAATCAATCAAACCCAAATGTGTAGATTCATTGCTAGGGTCTCTATTCAGTTTCATTTTGCCATCTGTTTATTTTAGGCCAGCACTAAACTGGTTTGAATAATATAGCTTTGTTATTTAATTTGAAATCAGGAATATGAAAGTCAAAATCAAACCAAGCATGTTTCCTGTCACAACAGAATAAAGCCAGAAATGAATGTGAATGAAAATATTTTTAAGAATCACAAATATGTTTCAAGTATATTTTAGATATGAGACCCTTGTCCATTGTATGGCTAGTGAAGATCTTCTCCCAATCCGTGGGCTTTCTATTGATCTTGCTAGCTATGTCCTTTGCCATGCAGAAGCTCTGCAACTTCATGCAATCCCATTTGTCCAACCTTTCTTTGACTTGTGTTTCTGGGTCTCTATTAAGAAAATTTTGGCCTGCGCCAAGGAGACCTAGGGTTTCTCCTATTCCATCCTGTAATGTTTTCAGTGTCTGCTTTGACTCCGAGGAATCCTCCAACAACAAATCCTCAAAGAAACAATTGCCCAATAAATAAGTGGGCTAATGACTTAAAGAGACACTTCTCTGAAGAAGAAGGAAGGATGGCCAATAGACACATGAAGAAATGCTCAACCTCTCTAGCCATAAAAGAAATGCAAATAAAAACAACATTGAGATACCACCTCACCCCAGTTAGAATGGCAAAAATCAAGAACTCTAATAACAACAGATGCTGGAGGGGATGTGGACAGAAGGGAACCTTACTGCATTGTTGGTGAGAGTGTAAACTTGTTCAACCACTTTGGAAAGTAGTATGGAGGTTCCTCAAAAGACTTCACATAGAGCTCCCCTATGACCCAGCAGTCTCACTTTTGGGCATTTACCCAAATGTTTACAAACAAGACCACACTAAAGCTACCAGCACAACTATGTTTATTGCAGCATTATTTACCATAGCTAAGATCTGGAACCAACCCAGATGCCCCTCAGTAGATGAATGGATCAAGAAAATGGGGTATATATACACAATGGAATTCTGTGCCTCCATCAGAAAGAATGACATTGCCCCATTTGTTAGGAAATGGAAAGACTTGGAAAAAATTATATTAAGTGAATTAAGCCAAGCCCAAAGAAACATAGGCCCCATGATTTCCCTTATTTGCAATATCTAGTATATGTATGAGTCAAGCAGAAAAGGTCAGATAAGGTGATGTTAAGAAAATGAACCCTAAGATATGTATCTTAAATGTTTTTTTCTTTCATGCATTTGTTTCTAATGCAATTATAAGATTATTTCATTGTTGCTTTGTATGCCCCTCCCCCACACTATGACCCCTGCTTTCACTGTATTTGATGTCGGTATAATTTGTGGAGGGGAAGGGGAAAAACAAGTCGTTTAAATAAGGATACAGGTGGACCTGTTGCAACAATGAGAAGTGCAAGTTGTCATGTCAAAAACAAACTTTACAACTTGGGAGAGGGAGGATTAGGTAGGGGGGAGGGAGGATGGGAAGGGATGGGAAGGGTAAACAAAGGAGGAGGCTACAATGCTTGATAAGAAATGTACTCACTATCTTGCCCATGTAATTGTAACCCCTCTGTACAGTATTTCCACAATAAAAAAAAGAATCACAAGTATGTGTAAATAACATACTCTTGTGCAATCAGAAGGCAAATTTAAACATATCTCAAGACAAATAAAAATAAAAACACAATGTGCTAAAATTTATGGGATGCTACAAAAGCATCAGTAAGAGAGAACTTTATAAATACTTTCATTAAAAAGAATAGTAAGGGAAAGTGATAGGAGGAGTCATATTGATTGGATAACATTATATACACATATGACAATGTCCCACTGAAACAATCCCTTGTATCACTAATGTATGCTAATAAAAAAGAAGAAAGAACTCAATAATTATAGCAACTCCATGTCTCAGAGAACTAGAATAAAAATTAAATCCATAGTTAACAAAAGAAAGGAAATAAAGCTCTGCTCTCTCTCTGTTCTATTCTAGCTCTCTCTCAGTTCTTACCTCTCTCTTGCTCTTCTTTTCTAGCTCTCTCTGCTCTCTCTCTGTTCTAGCTCACTCTGTTCTATTCTAGCTCTCTCTGTTCGTTTCTAGCTCTCTCTCTGTTCGTTTCTAGCTCTCTCTCTTCTTTTCTTGCTCTCTCTGCTCTTTTCTAGCTCTTTTCTTTCTTTTGCCAGCCACGTGGAGTGCCAACCTTGCCTGGTCCCAGCAGGTCTACTGAATAAACCTACCCCTTACCTGAAAAAAAAAAAAAAAGAAAGAAAGAAAGGAAATAAAATGGCCAGAACAGAATAGAAGGAAATTAGAATTAAAAGCTAAAAATTAATTTAAAAAAAAAACAAGAGATTTTTAAATATCTAAGATTTTTAAATATCTAAGCAGTTACACAGAGAGTAAAGGGGATGGAAGAGAAAGAAATCAAGAAATGAAAGAGGAAACCCTATGGTGGATGCCTCAGGAACTATAAGGAAGATCATAAGAGACAATAATGAATAATTACATGCCAACAAATCATATAAAGTGGAAAAAATTAATGAAGTTCCAAAAATATATAGCCCACTAAAACTGAATCAAGATTAAATTGAAATCCTTAATGAACCAATGACAGAGCAATAGTTATCAAGTGCCAAATTAAAACCTAAGACCAGGTGGCTTCATACCTGAATTAGAACAAATATTAAAAGGATTAGTACAGGTCTGTCTTCAGTGCTCAGAGATACACTTCTAAACTCACTTTATGAATCCAGTATCAGCCTGATACCAAATCCAGACCAAGATATATCAGAAAAAAACCCTATAACTCTTATGGACATTGATGTAAAAGACGTCAATAAAATTCTAACACACTAAATTAAAGAAGATGCATAATAATCAAATGAGATTTATCCCTGAGGTTTACATTTGGCTTAATATACATTAATAAATCAATTTTATATGTTATAGGAATAAAATGAGTGATAAAAGCCACAATTTACCTCCATAGATGCACAAAAAGCATTTGACAAATTCAATATCATTTCATTATCTAAAAAATAACTCTCAGTAAAGTATGTGTAGAAATTTCTTCAACACAATAAAGACTAAAATCTCACAACTAACATATTAGTTGTGACTAATGTTAGTGAGTCAAAATTGAAATTTTGAAATCTTTTCCTTTAAAAATCTAATAGAAGATAAAGATATCCATTCTTGTCATTTCTATTCAACAAAGCACCTCTATTTGATATAGCACTATAAGTACTCACAAGAACAATTAGAAAGGAAATGGAATTTTTTTAAAAAATCATCCAATTTGAAGAAATGAAGCAAAATTATTTCTGTGCACAGACATGGCTTATGTTTATGAAATTGGGTACAGTGGCCAACCACTGGTCAAGAAACATTTACTCTCAGCCACAGCAACCTTTATCTTTCTTTACTGTCACAGAAAGGACTACAAGAGTAACAACTTTTGCCTCCTTTTTACTCAGGGCTCTCACCCAAGTACCAGCTGAGGACATCTGCTAAACAGCACGTAGTCTATGAGGACACCCTGATATCCTCACAAGAAGCTGGATTTCATGCTGAGCAGGGAAGAGATGAGTCCACTGGACACATAAGCCATCTACTCCTGAATGGGGACATTTAGTTAGAATAACTTATGCATGCATTACTATGATATATTGACTATAAATAATACCAAGAGCTCCCATCATCTTTGGGTGATTTGCCCTGGTTTTGCACACAAATACCTAGCCACCACCATAACAGGGGACCCAAGCCAGACTCATGCATGCAACAAAATCCCCTAAAGATTTTTCAATTCAATACTACAAAATACATCAGAGAAGTTTGCAGGCCTCCAAAACATTACTCAAAAGGTTTTCAATTTATTCTCAACTCATAGCAAAAGACCATCATCTTTTAAGTAATTCAACACAGGACTTTGTATAACCAAGGGTAGTTCATGTATACTAATGCATTTCCAGGTTAATTAGTCAGGTTTTTGCTGGCCTTAAGAGCTGGTTAACATACATACTTTTTTTGTATGTTTTATGTACATTAGTCCTGGGTTTGAACTCAAGGCCTAGGAATTGTCCCTGAGCGTTTTTGCTCAAGGCAAGAATTCTTCCACTTGAGGCACAGCTCCACTTCCAACATATCCACCCTCTGCCCCCACATACACCATGGTTAATTGGCTCATAGACTTTTCTGATCAGGCTGGCTTCAAACTGCAGGTCTCAGATCTCTGTTTCCTAAGTAGCTAAGATTACAGGGGTGAGCTGTACCAGTACCAGCTATACTTCTATTTTTTTTAAAAGGTATAAATATTATTCTATACTCTTCAATCTTTTAAATATTAAATAATTTCAAGTTTATAGAAAAAATAAGATAATACCAAAAGTTCTAAAGCTCTGTATATTCTTTACTCAGATGCTCCACTTTCAGCATTTTACTACATTTTCTCTAAACCTCCTAAAATCACACACATAACCACACACACATATATGGAACAAATTATTTTCTAAACCATGTGGCAGTAAATTGCTGGCATCGTGTATCTTTACTCCTGGATAATTTATTGTATATCTTCTAAGCACAAGGATATGATCTGACACAGCTAAAGTATAATTATCAAAATTAGGACATTTAAGATGAACATAATTAATCTATTCAAATTACATCAAGGGACTCAGTAATTTCCTCTATAATTAACCCTCCCTTGTATCCAGGATCACCTATGGCATTTATTTGTCACATATTTTAGTCTTCCTTAAAAGCCTTAATGGGAAGAGTTCTTCAAGCGTTCTTTGTCTCCATGACCCTAACATCTTGGATGACTAGGGGACTGTTACTTTGGTGTATGTATGCTGGTCCTGGGGCTTGAACTCTGGGTGCTATCTCTTATCTTTTTTCACTCAAGGCTAGCGCTCTACCACTTGAACCATGGGTCCACTTCTAGAGGACTGTTATTTTATAGCTTGTCTCTTGGCTAGATCTGATGCTTCCTAGGATTAAGCTAGTTGATGAAAATTTGGCAGAAATACTACACACACAGTGTGTTCTCAGAACATCCATAAATACATACATGTCAATTTGTGCCATTTCCAATGAGTCAGTTTTGATCACTTGGTTGCCATTGTGCCTAACAGATTTTTCCACTAGTAAACAAATTATTCTTCTTTTTGTGACCATTGAGTAATATGTAGAGAGATAATTTGAGCCTGTGTAAATGTCCTTTTTTCAATTTTAACATTTTTCATCTCTAACACCACTGATGATTTTTTAAAATTGTAATTGCCCAGTCTTGATTCTATAGAAAGCAGTTTTTCCTTATAGCAGAATGCCAACTAGCAAATTCACTTTTAAAACTTAGAATTGGCCAACAAGCTCAAACCTGCTTTAATGGCTAACTTGTTATGCCAGGATATCCTGGCTGGCCTCTATATCATTCTAGATCCATAATTGGATCTTTTGTTAAGAATTCTTGAGGGGATAGCAGATCCCTTCCAAATACAACACTATGCAACAAGGAGAATACCAATATGTTTACCTTTTAATCTACTTCAACAATATACATGAACATGGAATACCCACTAGTAACTCTTTTTGTTGTTTTACACGCTTAACCATTTTAAGACTTACTATTGTGAAATGAGGTAGATATTCTTAATATTTTCACTTTACAGATGAAAAATGAAGACAGTGAATTTAAGCAGTTGTGTTCCGATTCAAGCAACTCAGACACTCCTGTCAAGACCCTAAACAATTCACTCTCTTAAGTAATTATAATGTACAGTCTCAACAGAGGTGCACACATTCTTTTTTCCCATCTCTCATACACTTATACCAAGCAATAAAAAGGAAATACCTACTTTTGACAATGTGTAGCTTGACATTTTTAAGCTAATGATGCTAAATGACATTGTTGCTAATGTCTCCTAATAGAGAAGGCTTATGGAAGACTTATTGAATGTAAGACAAAAATGAATCCAGGAAACCTAAAAAGGAGGGAGACTGAAGAAAGCTGGAAGTATATTTATCTTGGAGATTTGGGGAGGAAATGATTCTTTAGGTCTTAAGGCACCTGTCTGGATCGCTCAAGAAACAGAAGAATCTGAGTTTGGAAAGAGATCCATTGCTATGCAGGGGCCTGGGTAAGAGATAAGACCAATTTGGGCAGCTCTTTCTAGAGACAGAGACATATTGAGAAGTAGGAGCTGGAATATAGGTGGCGGTGGATAGGGTGATGTATGGAAAATAAGGAAAGAATGTAAAGAGGATTCTCTGGGTATTGTATAGGGCCCTTTAATCTTGTCAGTCACAATTATAAGGGACTGCCAGGGGAACCAAGATTCTAGCAATTTTACGTGAGATGATTCAGGTAAAAATGAGACATCTAGCACTCACTTGCATCTACCCAATTAGCATTTTCCAAGCAATGTAGTAGCTGTTTACAATCAGAGAAGTTGGGCTACATTCTTAAAATGTGTCTTAAAATGTTGCGGTTGATGGGTCTGTAAATGTTTCCTGTGGTGTTGCTGTATGTTTTGAGGCTTAGAAGAGTAAAGTATCCATACCTACTCTTGCTCACTTTTAAATGTTTTCTATTTTTGGCTACTCTGTTAAAGACAAAGGGGATGGAGCAGGGCTTTTTAAAAAAAACACCATCAAGCAACCAGACAGTCACCAGGATGATTTGAATTAGCACCTGTTCAATAAAATATAAAACACAAAGCACAAGGAAGAATTTGAGAACATTCTCTGTTCTAGTTATTAGTGGCCTCTCCCAAGATGAAAGATGATAGATAAATGGAAAATTCCCTCTGGGCTTCCACCATATGAAGCCAACTCTCCAAGCTGTAAATGTTTAGTGTGGTAGATAAAGTAATGCTCACCAAACCATCTTTGTGTTCCCAGATATCTCCCAGCTCCCGCCCCCCTCACTGTTGGGAGGAACCAATGTGACTAGATCTTATCATGACCTGTGGCTATGAAAGAGGCAAGTCACTTCTGGGCTGTTGCCTGTGAGAGTGGTGGTGTGTTCTCTGTGTGCGTTAAGATGGCCCCACAACCATGGAGGCCAGTGTTGAGATGGTGAAACCCTGCTGGAAGCAGCCTGAGCCATTCGATCACCACATGGTAGACAGCTGTCGTAGAACAAGAAATAAACATATTCCATGAAGCCACTAGCATGTGGAGTTTGTTTGTTACTTCAACCCTGCCTATCCCATCCACAATGGAAAAAAGTCATTAATTAGAACCAGTGTTGCATTACCACTAAAATGATCATACATGTATGTATATTCTTTAAGTGAATCTCTCCCAGGGAATATTTGCACATCCCAACAACCCCTCAGGGGCACAACTGAAGACAGTTTTGCTGGTCACAATGGGAGTAAGGGTTCCTACTTGTAATCTTGGTACCAGAATGCTGCCAAAGATTTTACAATGCATGAGACAGCATCCACAATCAATCTATCATAAAATGGCTATAATGCCAAGATCGAGAGACCTTGACCTAGAGGAAAAAGAAAATAGCATTTTCACTTTATATAGATAGATAACTATATACTTATTACTCAAAATCAACCCCACACAGACACATTTAGGCTTCTTAGGTTTTCAAGGTAAGCCAAAGATCACATGTTTTATAGTTTCTAAATTTATCCTGATGTAACAAACTTCTGTGTAAAAAAAAAAAAAACCAAAACAACTCACTACAGGGAGACAGACAAATGAAGAGAGGAAGGGTGGGAACATGCAGTCATAATATTAAATGTACATATGTAAAAATGGAACCAGGTAAATTGAAGAGACAGGTAGGGTTAAGAGATATAAAGGAGAACAATAAAAGGGGTGACATTTATCAAAACACATTGTACTCATACTCACATGTGGAATTGAAATCCCTCTGTGCAACTACTTAAAGATAATTTTTAATTAAAAAATTTATCACATAGTCTTTCTCCATTTTCATTAAACAGCCATAGATCCACATTGTATATTTAGCAAGCATTTCCCTTTTCCTTTTCATAGATTCAAAAATTCATATTCAGGAGCCATTTCTAAGTCTTTATGACCCCCTATTCCATTTTGGGAGAAACAAAATGCACAGTTAGGACAGATCTATAGTTAGAACCTTCACAGAAAGGTTAAGTCATCTCCTAGTAACCGTTGGTTGGAAGTGCCCTGACCAGAACTTGAAACTCCATTTCTCAATTCTCATCTCACTGTTTTTTTCCACTACTTCACACTATGCCTCCTTCATTAAAAAAAAATGCTAGGTAGAGGTCTGAAGGTAAACAGCTTCTCGAGCCATCGGTAGGGTTGGATCAGTGGTGGAGCATCGTGTTTGAGGACGATGCATAGTTTCCAGGTGAGAGTATTGGTTTCGACGGAAGGGCAGACTAGCAAAGGCAGAAAAGCTACCCAGTGAGCTCACTAAGACAGCATGTCCCCATCCAACCACCACTCCACAGACCCATGTGGCCACGTCTGTCCGCATCATCTTTGCTCCCAGGTAACCATGAGGACATGCAAGATGCAACTGAACCACAGTTTGGCAAGAGCTGTGAGAACTTTCACAGAGCAGATGAATGAAAGCTGGGTTAAGAGTTGGAACATCTAATTGTAGCTGCTAATGATTAATTCTGTGGTCTCCGCTGAGCCACCATGGACCTAAATTTTCTCATCTTGAAATGGAGGGCATGAATTATTAATAATGAAGTAATAACGACTATTATTGAGTCCTTTCCATATGTGAAGGACTGTTGCCAACTGCATTTCATTATTAAACTGGATGCTATGCCTCCCTTTATAGATGAGAAGGCTGGAACTCTGCAAAGATAAGCAGCATGAGAAATGAGATACATAAGGACCCGAATGTAAGCCGAGATCTGCTATGAAGCCAACATGCCTGTGTATCCTCCATCCTCACTCCTCCAGCCCTGCATCTCTACACCCTCCTCTGCAACTTAGTTAAGATTCTTTATGTGATTGGTAGGATCTCAGTCAATTTGAAAGATAAGCCTGGCTGCTTAGTTGCGACCAACCAAATCAGACATTTATATTGTCCACCCCAAATCCCCAAGGTAACGTGTGTTGTAGATAAGTCACTCTGCAATGGGTTCTTAAACACAAATAAAACAGTATTTTTACAATAAAAATGTATTTTAAAAAACTTGAGTCTCTAGAAGCCCATAAGAAACATACAGCGTAATTGAGTTAGCAAACATAATTTCATTAGATGGTCTTTGTTGGCAAATGCAGCCAACAGTTTACTCTCTCTTTCTCCCTCACTCTCTTTCTTTGTGTGTGTGTGTGTGTGTGTGTGTGTGTGTGTGTGTATTCTACTGTGCCTTTAAGAATAAATAAAAGTAATTCAATATAAAAGCAAGGCTCTTGGAAATCCTCTTGGAGGTAACCAAACCTTTCCAGATCACCAAAATTGCTCTGTATCAGTACATTTTAAGAGGATCTCTTAACCCATGGTACTTAAAAGGAGGTCCTAAACCTAAAACCCAATACTCTTACCATTCATATGTATAGATTCTTCTATGGTAGGAGAAGGAAAAAGAGATAGTCACTTGGATTATTTTTCTCCTAGTCTTCTTTTGCTCCAATAGTTGCTTTTGGTGAATTCTCCAACATCCTCATCTCACAAAGCCCTTTGCTCATATTCACTCCCTTTCATTTTGTATTAACCCAGATGTGAATCTACCTTTATTATTTCCTCTAAAATATCATTCATAAAAGGCAGGGATGCATGCTGCAGAATTGTACTGAAAGCAGAGGACAATAGTGAGAGAAGAGAAAACATAGACCATGGAACCGATATATCTTTATTCATATTGAGCAACTGCCAACAGCATTCTTAAAAACCCACGTGACACTGACACTGTGTAATCGGCTGTCACTGGTGCCTGGTGCCTTGGTGCCCTCTAATTACTTTACCTTCTTCTCATTTCATCCACCCTGCCCCCTCTTGGGCTACTTGTAGAATGAACTATTAAAATTTCTTTTGTGTTTATCATACTATGTGATTTTTGTGGTTTTTGTTCTCAATCTAGCCCATCTTGAGCAAGCCCAAGGTTGTAAACTTTGTTTAAGAGACTCAATGTTCTGACACAGGTCACCAAATCAGGCTGGTACAACCATAGAATCACCTTCCTTGGGAAAAGCTGAGCTGCTTAGCCTGAAGTTTTTTTTTGTTTTTGTTTTTTTTTGGGGGGTCCGGTTGTGGGGCCTGAACTCTGGGCCTGGGCGCTGTCCTTCAGCTCTTCAGCTCAAGGCTAGCGCTCTACCACTTGAGCCACAGTGCCACTTCCGGCTTTTTTCTTTTTGCTTATGTGGTGCTGAGGAATCGAACCCAGGGCCTTGAGCATGCAAGGCAAGCGCTCTACCACTGAGCCACCTTCCCAGCCCCTCTAATCTCTCTTTCTAATCTCCAAACTTCAATTTTCTTTGTCTTAGCCAGGGGTTCCAACTACACACTTGTGCAAAGAGCCCTCAGGACCTATTCGGGGATTGATTATTTGTGGAAGGTGTTTTGAGAACCAACAGCTAGAATAAGCTGTTTTCTGTTCTGGTTCCAAGCAAAGTCACAGTCTAGTTTTTGTCAAATTATTTCAATGGTGATGTGGAACTTGGATGCCAAGCTACATTTTGCTACTTACTTGCTATGTAGCTAATACCTGATGGCTGAACTTCTCTAGACTTTAGATTCTTAAAAATAATAGCTCACAATTGAAGACTTAGAATGGGTAGACCATCAGCTCTAAGTATCCACAAGAATAATTAGATATATCACTAAGCAACTACCTTGCCACATATTCAGTTCTATTCATTACCATGGACATTAGGAAACAACTAGATAGTCTTAGGATAGACAACTGTAATTTATCAGAAAATTCTCCTAAATCTTCAATCCCTGAGCCCTAGGAAGCCCAATACACTGTCAGACCTCTGATATAAAAGGCAATGGTTTAACTATTCTTTATGACCTGACTCAAACAATGAACCACTGAACCACGAGTCGCTTGTACCCAAGAGTTTGGCAAAGAAAAGTCAGGACAGTGAAGAGTGTTTGTCCTCTGTGCCCCAAGATTCTGAATCATTAGGTATCTTCTCAGTCCTATTTGTCTCTGAGGAATGATGGTGTTTTCTGGTGCATGAAGTTGCATTGTTTTCTGGGGGCATGTTAATAAAATTGGTCTTTTAGAGACCAATTATTGAACTTGGCTGAAAAGTTCAGGATGAGCTAGGTTAAGCTGCAGTGACAAAAACAAAGACAAGTCAGTGGCCTAAAACTTCAAAGGTTTCATTTGTTGCTTACACACATCTCTCACAGGTCAGCTGGGGGTCAAGTTCAGCACTGTCCTCATGCTAGGAAGTAGGCTGACAAAGGAAGCTCTATTTAGAATAGTGCTGGTCATCAATGCAAATGGGAAGAAAGAGAATGTGAATTGTGTGCTGACTCTCAAAGCTTTCTCTTGCAGGTAACTTGTGAAAACTTGGCACATCATTAGCTAAAATAGGTTGCATGAGTATACCTGCCATGAAGCCCTGATAAAAAATAGGAAACATTTGTGAGAAACATTTGTGATTACTGCAGAGGTTGTTTTTATTTTCTTTTTCACATAATTAAGAGTCCTGTTTCAACAAAGTCCATGTATGAGCACAAAAACAGAAATTGTCCATATTCTTGCACTATCTTCCATAGCCCTCAGTAGAACTAAAGACTAGGTCTCTTAACAAAGAATAGAAAAAACTATTCCTGAGTTCCTAAAAGGCAATAGGTGGAAATAACTTGGAGAAGCTAAAGAAGACAAAGCTGTTTTGACAAAGAGTAAATAACAATTGATGAGCAAAACTCCATATTGTCTTTGAAATTTCTAGAAGCCTAGGCTCAAAGACAGAAATTTCACTAATCAACATGTGCCAGTGTTGGGGTTCAGGCCATGCCATTCCAAAATATGACATCAAGTGATCAGAATATGTCTGGAGGCCAGTACCTCATGACTGTAATCATAGCTACTCAGGAGGCTGAGATCTGGGGATCATGATTCAAAGCCAGCCCAGGCAGTAAAATTCATAAGAGTCTTATCTCAGATTAATCACTAAAACTCCAAAATGGAACTGTGGCTCAAGTAATAGAGTGCCAACCTTGAGCACAAAAGCTCAAGGACAGTGCCTAGGCATTGAGTTCAAGTCCCAGGACTGGCATGAAAAATATAAGAGAAAGAAAGAAAGAAAGAAAGACAAAAAGAAAGAAAGACAGAAAGAAAGAATAAATAGAATATGTTGTCTGAAAATATACCTCTTTGAATATTGACAGTTTCAAGTCACTTTGAAAAATCATAGACTTGGAAATAATTCTGAAAATCTACTCTTATTTTCTGTCGGTCATGGGGCTTGAATTCTGGGCATGGGCGCTGTCCCTCAGCTCAAGGATAGCATTCTGCTACTTGAGCAACAATGCCACTTCCAGTTTTCTGGTGGTTAATTGGAGATAAGAGTCTCGCAGACTTTCTTGCCCAGGCTGGCTTTGAACTGTGATCCTCAGATCTCAGCTTTCTGAGTAGCTAGGATTACAGGTGTGAACCACTGGCGCTCAGCATGAAAATTTACTCTTGTATAAAATAATTTTACTGTTTATTTAAGTATTTATGTGTGTGGAGCTGGAGATTGAGCCTAGGGACTCATACCTATTAGGCCAGCACTCTACACCAAAAATTCATATCTACAAGAAAAGTTCATTAATAAATTATTCTATCAGGAAGAGAGTGGCTCTGAGACAACCTTTATCACTAGAATTACTTTTACGTAATAATGCACCTTTATTCACCAACATTTGCTCTTCTGACTCTTTAGTAATTTTTTTACCACCTCCTGCTAGAAACTCCAAGTCCCTGTTCCTTTCTGTACCTCCAAATATTGTCTATAGCTCAATCCCCTCCCTCTGCTTTGAATGAATGTGTATGGAACTTCATATACAGGTTATATTTATAGCCAGAGAAAAGGAGGAGCAAGGTCCAGAGTTAGCTTGGTTTTTTAAAAAATTTATTTTTATTGTAAAGGTGGTACAAAGGGGTTACAGTTACATAGGTCAGGTAATAGGGCATTTCTTCCTGCATAATGTCATCTCTTCTGATGGGGTTGAATAAAAAACAGCTCTTTGTGACAAAGGTCAACTCCTGAGTCAGTTTTTTAACAGGTTTGTATACTAAGTTAGATTGCAGCTCACTTCTAACAATCCCCTCCTTCTCTTTTGCCCAGCATAGTAAAGGCCCTACTTGTTCAAGATGTTCTATTCTAAATGGCCTTTCTTTAAATTAACAGAAACCAGAACATCTGGAAAGCTTTGTCACACCCTACCTTAGCCTTTGGTTCTATGATAAACATTTATTGTGTCACCAACTTACAATAGGCAGGGGAACTAACTTGCAGAAATGTAATACATCTGTCTGAAAAGAAAATGCAGGAGTTGGCCTCCTGAGAAAGAAAACGCTGATCCACACGCTAGATGATGACAATCCCACCAGCACTGAGTATATGTTGTCTCACTCTACCTCCCTTCTTTCCCCATAAAAATCTCTTGACACCCTTGAATTTTACCACAGCCCCCAGAAAATAGAGCTTTGACAACAGTGGGCAGATTCTCTATCAGATCCCCTGTCTATCCTCTCTCAGGGTTTTCAGCTCTTGAATAAACCTGATTCCTTCCTCCTATCTCCCAAGTATTTGTCCTTCAGTGAAGAGCCAGGCCTTTAATGACAGTTACAGAGCTATCCTCCTCCTCTTTGCCCTCACCCAGCCCCAGCCTGCCCGACTGTGGTCACTGCTGAGGCAGGATAGACTAAGTTAAACAGAAGACCTGAACCTTATTTAGAAGACTGACTCTAACAGGACTCTTCTACTCTTGGGATAGTTATTATTCCTGGGAATGATCAGAGTTGAGGGAAGTTCCCTAACAAAACTGATATTCCACATTTATCTCTGACTGACAGGCACTCACTGTTAAACACTTTGCCCTTTATAAATCTTCTACCACTGCGTAGATCTGGGGAGTAGCAAATCAACAATGGTTCAGAGAAAACTATGGATATCACTTTATAGATTGCCCACCTACCTCCATGCTAAAGACTGTCTATTTACTTCTATTGGGAATCATTCAAAATTCATAGAATGAACAAGGAAAGCCAAGTGTGATGGCCCATGCCTGAAATCCCAGCACTCAGAGAGAGGAGGACCATGAGTTATGAGTTTGAATCCAGACTGGCTTACATTAGGGAGAGCCTACTAAAAAAATCTTCATTGCTCAAATATCCAAGAATTTTTAGTGATAAGAAAACAGACACATTTTTGTAAGTTTAATGGAGGGGGAAATGGCCACTCCTGAGTTCAAGCTTGAGAGAAATTGTTTATTGTTATTCACTAGAAGTTGCAACAACATTTAAGCATTTCCAAAAGCCCAACCTAGTTCATCTTGCAATTATCTGCTAAGGAATTCTCCAAGATTAACTAACCAACTCACCTAAAATTAAGTACTCAAGGAATAGAAGTTTGTATTACAGGGGTAATATATGACTATTATCAGCATTTCTATTTTAAAAATAGAAATAATCTAATGCAAATATGGACACAGTCACAATTATTTAAAGCTTTGGCTTTGGACAACTACTGTTTCTTCAGAAGCTAAGAAAAAAAGATCATTGCAAAATCTACTTATTGGTTGAAGACACATTGTATGTATAAAGAAAGTTAAATATTCAATAACAATATAGTTAATGTAAATGAACCATTACCAAATAAAATGATTTCAATTAAAAAGACATTCTCTTTAAAAATACATTTCTGAATGATGCAAAAAGATAACTTGTATACAAAATTGAGAGTCTATGTCTATGTCTATGTCTATGTCACATTTAAATGCCTCTAGCAAAGTTAAGTTCTAAAATCTTTTATTTCATCTTACATTTTCCAGTGTTTCTATACTAATATGAGTGGTGCCACAAATATTCCATTACTTCATGAGCCACAAAGTAAAGGAATAGATAAATACTGGCTGAGACCTACATGGGAAATGATAATGGGAATCGAAGGCAGAGAGTGGAAGGGACCAACAGGCCCTCAAGAAAATCAGGTGCCTCTGCCCATATCCTGAATCACCTCACAGAGGGCAGCGAGAGAGGCCAAGTGGTCCTTCAAACACTCTTTAAAGTGTAACTTTCTAGGTTGACCCATTAATCCAAAGGGCAAGGCACTGTGGAATATTATCTGCCGAGATGCCCTTCTTAATGAGCCGTGTGTCAGGAAATATCATCAGGCAGTTTCTAAACTCGTCCGCAATCACTGTTCTCTTGAACTCTGAAGCTCAACCAGTCTACATGAACGAACAATGTTAAGAATTGCCATAAGATACTAAACAAATATATACAACAATGGCTTTTCTGGGACTCCCAACTCCTCTTGGTTCAAACACTGGTCTCTGAGGATGGGAATACATAAAGAAAATGGTAGTACAATCTCTTGTTTGGTCCCTGAATATGTCCATATTTGAGAAAATTTAGGATACCGAATCAGGTTATAGAGATGATACAGAGTAGAAGCAGATATGGGGACAGTTTAGGAGGCAAAGGCAAAAGAGAAGAACTAGCACAGAATGGGGTCTAAAGTGAGCAGGATGAGGGTATTTGAAATTTCCTTAGCAAACTGAGTCAGGACAATTTTTTTTCTGCCATCTTGTAGAAAACAGAAAAAAACATGAATCATTCTTATTATGAGAAGTATTTTCATTACATACCTCATTTCTAAGAGTTGATTGCTATAATTTAGGCCTTGTTAAAGTTTGAAGATACTTCAATCTGCCTCCAGCTTTTTCTTCCTATATATTGAGAAAGTGCCATTGCCCCTTCTCTCTTGGAGTGATTCATTCTACTATGGTTTCCCTTAAACACTTTCTGCCTTTACAATACCTCTGGATAGATTTTTATTTTATGATATGAGCAAAATGTAGTTCCAACCTAAGCCACATTAGAATCTTCCTTGGTATCAATTTTAAAAACATTCCTTTCCTCCAGAAACATAGGTAATAGTAAATTATTTTAAGAGACTTTACATATTCTTTCCTACCTCTATCTGCATCTCTTCCTACATGAACATCTGTTCCGCTCCTACCTTTCTTGGTTCATCATACTGGAACCCAGACAGCCTTGTGTTTTCCTCTGTCTTGCCAATTTTTCTCAACTTATCTAATTGGCCTTTCTCGTCTAAAATTGGCTATTTTTGTTGTTCACTGTTATAACCATTATGTAAAGAAACTGTGCATACTGGAATAAAAAATAAGCTACTTAATCATTTAAGTAAGGTAATGTCTGCATCTGCATTAGAGGGCAATTAAAGAATACTAAAATGATAAAAAGGAAAACAGTAAATAATTATTACTATATAGCAAGAGGTAGTACATAATAAAATACGGACCTTCTTAATGGCCAACCTAGCAACTTAAAATAAAGCTATGTTTGATTATACTTTTTCTGTCTTGAATTGCTTTAAATGGACTATAATGCCAATGAATTTCTAGACTTAACTGATGTCCATACGGAAAAGAGAAGAGGTAGAAGGAAACCAGTTATAGCCAAATTTCTTTGGAGGTTGAAAAATCAGGTGCTGGAATGTGTGTGTGTGTGTGTGTGTGTGTGTGTGTGTGTGTGTGTTCAAGCAGGAGAGTTTGGGAACAGGCACCTGAAGAAATGGAGATTTCAAATAGAGAGTGATCATCATGGGAGTATAGCTTAGACAACATGCATTATAATTCTATTTGGGGCGTTACTGAGGTTATATTGAACTTGAAATATACTTGGAACTCTGCTTTGGTCAATTCTTGACAAGATTGCTGTAGTTGAGCCTCTTAGCCTTCCTATACCACAATTTCACTATCTGTAAATTACAGCAATAGTAGGGTCACCTGCATAAGGTTTCTATAGAGTGGTGTAGTAATATATTAAAGGTTTGGCAGAGTTCTTTGAATTAACAGTCCCAATTTGTGTGTGCGTGCATGCATACATGTGTATATGCATGCGTGTGTGTTTGAGCACACACATGCCAGTTTTTAATTGCTCTTTTTTTTTATCATTTTTCCTTTGCAAATGAACAACTCATCTCACTAAAGGCAGATTTTATGTCTCTGTGCTATTGGTATGAGGTTTGGCCATGAGATTTGTTTGACTCATGGGATGTGGGTAGAACTTTCCAGCATATCCTTCAGAAAGCTATTCTAAGGGAAAGATTCCTTTTCTACCACAAGAAGAATATGGCCCAAGCGTCTGGGCCTCTTCAGTGGAGATTCCAGGATGTGCATAAAGCACACCTGAGTCAAACCTACATATCTGAGTTTCAGCTGTTTTCATTCACTGTTGTAGGCCATTGAGTTGGGGCTGGCTTGTTCTATGGTGAAGGTTGACAGATAACTCTATGGTGGGGGGATAGACTAGGAATCTGCATTCGCTACAAGGCTTTGCAAAAATAATAGAACCTAGGGCTCATTGAGATATCATTATAGTTCTAAAACTGGGTCAGTTTTAAAAGAACCACCTGAGTATACCTTTGAAAGAGAAATTGACAGATGGTTGATTTAGAAAGAAATACTCTTTCTCTAGAAAAGTTCCCAGGTTTTGTCTCCTATAGTTTTAGTAAAGATCATTTTATCACTCTTTTTCTCCATAAGCCTCTTTTGACCAGATTTTCCTTCATCCTCTCATAAAGATTCCTCTGTGTCCTTCTATGTTAGCCTTAAACAGACACCTCCCCTTCACACACACAGGTTTATATGACGGCTTTGAACCTTAACCATCTCTCTATTTTTATGTGCTATTGAACTGGTCTTCTGCATTGTACAGTGAAACCTAACTCCAAAAATTTCTCATGTGATTTCCCTCCCCCACTACCCAGTTAAACTTACAATTCCTCAAAGTCAGTAGATATAATTCTCTTGACTTCATGAACTTTTTGTTGTTTTTGCTGTTGTTGTTTTGGTGATCCTGGGGCTTCAACTCTGGGCCTGGGAGCTGTCCCTGAGCTCCTTTTTCTCAAGGCTAGAGCTCTACCACTTGAGCCATAGCTCTACTTCTGGCTTTTTCTCTAATTGATTAATTGGGATAAGAGTCTCAGGGACTTTCCTGCCCGAACTGGCTTCAAACCCTGATCCTTGGATCTCAGCCCCTTTAGTAGCTAGCATTACAGGTACCAGCCACCAACACTCAGCTCCATTTCCACTTTTAAAGACATTCTAACATTAAATTTTACATTTTTATATGGGAGAAGACTTTGCAACTTTCATAGAAGTGTAATTCCTTTCACATAAGCAAAAGGCTTCTGTTTCCAAAAATTCATTGATCCCAAATAAATCTTCCTTGTTACCATTTTCATATGTGTGTGTGTGTGTGTGTGTGTGTGTGTGTGTGTGTAAAATAGTTGATTGTTGGTCT
The DNA here is from genome assembly GCF_000151885.1 of Dipodomys ordii. Taxonomy (NCBI): domain Eukaryota; kingdom Metazoa; phylum Chordata; class Mammalia; order Rodentia; family Heteromyidae; genus Dipodomys; species Dipodomys ordii. The sequence goes on from NW_012267229.1 coordinate 8,551,495, forward strand.
TATTACCAATATAATGAGCATATAAAATACTTGGCTCATTAAAAATATTTTAGTATTTCTTCCAACGAATTCTCTTTTAGCTGAACAAGATGCTGCAGGTATATAATCCCATCACTCACAAGGCAGACACAGAGGGACCAGGGAGCTGAGGCCAGCCAGGGCAACATAGAAAGATGTCATCTTTTTAAAAAATTATTATTTTTTCTTTAAGAAGTTGTACAAAAGAGTTGCCATGGGCTGGGAAGGTGGCTCAGTGGTAGAGCACTTCCCTTGCATGTTTGAGGCCCTGGGTTCGATTCCTCAGCACCACATAAGAAAAAAAAGCTGGAAGTGACGCTGTGGCTCAAGTAGTAGAGCACTAGCCTTGAGCTGAAGAGCTGAGGGACAGTGCCCAGGCCCAGAGTTCAGGCCCCACGACAGGACTCCCCCCCCAAAAAAAAAAGAGTTGCCATTCAACTTCCTCCCAAAACAAATGATTTATGTGTTCTCTCATCTGTAGAATCTAGAGTTCATGTATAAATACATACTTACACACTTAAGGGTTAGAATGCAAGTGTATTAACTGAAATATGGTAGTTTCAGGGGAGAACTCAAATGATGTAGTTCCTTAGAAAGGCTCACAGTCCAGTGAAATAAATGTCAGGAACTGGGTACTCAACAGTGTGGGGTAGGATTAAGGGGGCGTGGGGGTAGACAAATGAAGAGAGGAAGAGGGAGTACAATTATTTAATGACTAGTCTTGTCCTCATTTTTCTGACACTGAAAGATACAAAGTTGCATCATTCTTGGTAGGAATTCAGTCTACAACATCAGAAAATACAATATATCTTTGCCTATAATTAAAAGTTCATGGAGATAATGGTCAGATGATACAAAGATGATTATGATTAATAAGAAACTTTTTAATCTTTTTAACTTATCCTTTCTTGAATTGAATAACTATATAAAACAGCAATCCACCATCATCCAAGTTTTCTAGCCATGATTCTCAAATTGCTTAAGAATAACTGCCAATCTAGAATAAGAATGTCTTCTAGACTAATATTGTTGTAGCCTAAGTATTTAAATCTAGCATTTCTTGTGTACAGATTAAATTCACATGACCACCTTTTAAAAAGAATTTGGGGCTCTTAAGCACTAGCTTTTATTTTATTTATTTTTTGGGGGGGTTCCGGTCGTGGGGCCTGAACTCTGGGCCTGGGTGCTGTCCTTCAGCTCTTCAGCTCAAGGCTAGTGCTCTACCACTTGAGCCACAGCACCACTTCCGGCTTTTTTCTTTTTGCTTATGTGGTGCTGAGGAATCGAACCCAGGGCCTTGAGCATGCAAGGCAAGCGCTCTACCACTGAGCCACCTTCCCAGCCCCTTAAACACTAGCTTTTAAAACTAGGCATGTATGCCTACCATATATCTCAGAACTTCTGTAATTCTTAGATACATCAACTGAATTGATTGTAAATAGAGACTTACATAAAAATTCTCTTTGAAGCTCTAAACAATTCAATGGCTCTCAAAACTACAGTAAATAAATTTGAGTATACTCACACAATAAAATATTGTACCACTATTTTAAAAAATGTTAACAGTATAGAAGAATCTTTTAGGCATATTTTGAAGGAAAGAACCTGACAAAGCAATAACATGTATATTATTTGATTCTGATGATTTAAAAAAAATCTTTAACATCTTTAAGTAGTTGTTACCTGTTTCAATTCAACACATCATTTATTAGTACAACACATTTTCAATGTCACCCCTTCCCTCATTCTCCCCCCAACCTATCCCAATCCCACTCATTCACTCAAGTTACCTGTTTCCATTTTACATATGTACATTGAGTATTTGGACTGTATTTGATCATCATTCATCTTGCGCATAGATATAGGGTGAGTATATTTTGAGCATGAGAGTTGGATATTGACCAAGAAGGGACAGAAGAGAGGCTTTGCAGTGGATAGAAATGTTCTACATCTTAATTTTGATGGTGGCTACATGGGTACAGATATTACAAAAATTCATCAAGCTATAGAGTCTCAGAAGTTGTGCAATATATAGATGGATAAATACATACATGCATACATATATGCATATACATATATATGTGCATACATATATGTGTGTGTAAGTATTATAACTCTAATTTTTAAAAAGTAAGCAAAAAAATCTCACCTAAAATTAAAGCAGGATAAGTATTTCAAATGCTAGCATACCAGGCTATCTAAGTTTGATTTATTAAGACTTGAACTTATAGCATAAAATGATAAGGCAAATAGATAGGACCAGTTGATGAAGGGTTAAGCTTCCTTATACTGCGTGGTTTCTGGTAAAGGTCACAGGGACGTAACGACATGTAGCAACCAGGACAAGGCATTTTGATGCATTGACTGGGCTAACAATCCATCAGTGGTCATGTTCTATGCCAGCCTGTCTCCAGATTGACAAGATAGTGTTAATGCCACAGCAAGGGAAACAGAAACAAAGGCAGGTGCTAGTGCAGCCTTAACAATGAGGGCCTATTCTCTGCCTTGCACCTGAGAACACCAGTGAACTTTGTCATTGTTCAGCAGCAGAAACTTTGCGGTTTCTCTCATCCTTAGCTCCACACTATTTCCTTTCAAGGTGACCCTGCCCTGTCTCCCATGACAACAGAATCCTCCAAACCTATAAGCTGTCTCATAAAGATTGGCCAAGCACGGTCATCACTCCTCGTCTTCCTCCCCCTTACCCTCAGCTGTTTGTTCTTATTGTTCATTAAAACCTTTTTTTTAAAGAATGAAAGAGAAGGAAGGACAGCAATCCAAGTCCAGTAGCAAGCAATACAAAAGATTCATTTGTCAAGGGCAAAGATTAACAGGACTAATAGCTCTAGGGGTTTGGGGAAAGCCGGTCTGATTCAGAAAATCAACAGGGAAAAGTTGAGTGCAGACAAAATGCTTGCTCCAAAGGGAATACTATGTGGGAGGGTATGGAAATAACTATGTTCTGGGAGCCTGTTTTACTTTCTGTGGTATTGTGCCAACAGATACAAGGACACTCTTAGTGGCCAAATAATGTGCCTGTGATAAAAACAGCTGTCTCCTGGTCCAGACACTGAACGTTTACTTTTGGTTCAAAACCATCCATAGTGAAGCCTCAGTTTGGTGAACTCTGTAGTTAGTTTGTCCCATTGTGGCAGTGTAGTCTTTACCAAGTTGTTTCTCATGTTGTACCTATCTGAATGGGAATTTAAAAGAAGAAAAACAAAACCTTTCTCCACAGTTAACACAGACATTTTCTTCAGCTTCAGTGTGAGACCTAGAACTGTAAGACTTGGGTTCTCCCCATGGTGACCTTGAAGTGTCCTGCCGAATCCTCCCTAGACCTTTCTACAGCAAAGCATTCTGGGGTTCGCATTTCTTTGGAAATGCTTAGCAGGTGAGTTTCAAACCAGAAGGATTTTCAGGTTACTGTTCAGTTTCTTTTATTATCACCCTCTGAATAAAAGAGGAGATGACTACTACTTTTATTCTGCTTTTGTTGCTGTTGTGTTTAAAATACTAAGCCAGCCAGCCACTGATAGCTCACAACTTTAATCCTAGCTATGCAGGAGGCTAAAATTTGAGGAACCAGTCCAAAGTCAGCCCCAGCAGGAAATTCTATGAGAGTCCTCTCCAATCAACCACCAAAAAGATAAAAGGGTCAGAAGTAGAGGTATGTCTGAAGTGGTGGAGTGCCAGCCTTGAGGGAAAAAGCTAAGGGACAGTGCCCAGACCCTGTGTTCAGCCCAGTGTCTACACCAAAAATTAAATTAAATTAAAAGCTAAGTGAGAAGGTTTGTGTGGATATCAGTGTTCAACTGTTCTGTGGAACTAGGTTGGAAAAGAAATCCCCAGAAATTAAATTTTTCATTATATTCTTCCACACAAGTTATTTTCATAGAAAAGTGAAAGATTTCCTTCCTTGAATATACAATACATTGTTCTGATTCAACTGAGGAAAATATTTTACCTCTGCTGATCCCAGTTTTCAAGTTAGTCCCATTAGAACTAGGTCTTGGACACCACATTTCTGTGACATATTTCAGGCAGTTCCAATGCAGGGCCCTACAAACTGTACATGGAGCCTTGATTCCTGTTTTCACTTTCCAGTAGTGCAGAATTGCTAAGTCTCAATCCCAGGGTCACTGAATTTAACCAGTCTGAAGCATATATAACTTTAGAGAAAAGAAACCAAAATTTATGACTCTTGCTCCAGTACTTCCAATACTAAACTTAAGGCATATTGCCACATATAATAACTTTCACATCTGTCACCAGTTCAAGTCACCTCCCCTTTGTGCCTTCTGACTGGAGACACTGCCAAGTTCACCTACCCAAAGGCTTTAGAAGCTCTCAGATTGAGAATGCTTAAGTACCTTAAATGAGAGCAAGTGAAAGGAAAGAATTATGGAGGGCGTGAGGGATCTATTCTTCTCCAGCAGCCTTTGGTGCCAGGATTGGAAGCATTCCACAAATACCCACAAGTTTAACAGAAGCAGCAAGTGTGAAAGGGGACCATCCGGTCATTTAGAACATCCATCTTTCCAACGCAGAATAAATACTCCAAATTCACCTTTGCTTAGTATCAAGGAAAGTAGAAAATGGATGCTCTCCAGTAAGAATGTGAAACTACGTCCAGAGAGGAGCCTCAGATTAGCAAGAGACTTACCAGGCTATAAACTAAACTGGCCAGAGCAGAATGCAATGGTTGTGCTTATTTATTTATTTATTCTTCTTCCAGTTCTCCTACTTGTCCTGTGAAAGTTGTTTCAGCAGCTTTCCCCAGTGAAAGGACCTCAGAAACAGGAGCTGGGTTCAAGGCAAGAAGAGTGAGGTGCTGATACACTGACCCACAGGGCACAAAAGCCCACTGACAGATGGGATGAAGAAAAAGAAAGAAGAAAATGGGGAAAGGATTAAACATAAAAGGATTTTATAAGCAGTAAAGGCAATAACGAGTCTCTCTAGAAAGAGGCCATGGGGTATTAATAGGTGCCATTTGATCTGCTGGAGAGTACAGGGAGACAAAGTGAGGGGTAAACAAAATGCTCCCCCTCCCTGGCAAAAAAGAAAACTAAGGGAGATGATCCTGATTTTCAGACGGGCAGGTAAGGGTTGGTGCTGCCATCACATCTCTTGGACCTCTAGAGGTTGGATTTTGAAAAGCCTAAGAAGAGGGTTATGCTGATTTCAACATACCACTTATCCTTGGGATCTGGAAGGCAATTATAAAGTCATCTTTCATGAGTGGGCTATCTTACAAACATTATTCGCCTGTTATAATGTTGACAGTTGGACCAACTTCTGGTTGGTTCAAAAATAGCCCATTCGTCAGTTTCTTCCAGTCTCCCTATTATGAAAGAACAGAATTGAGAGGTACTGCTGAGGAGGCCAGTTGAATCACCCTGAAATTGTGGCATGGGCTTGTCAGGGAGAGAAGAGAGCAAGTCGTGGGAGCCAGAGAAGGATAATGAATATTTTGGAGAAAATACTCACTTTGGGAAAGCTATCTGTAGGATTCCCTGCAGTAGGTTACACATTGTAGCTAAGTAAAACAAACACTTCAGAGACCTTTTAAACTGGGTCTTTCCCAGATCTGACTCTCCCTTCTCTTCTCTTCTGTTTAAATAGTGTGATGGACAGTAGATAAAATGAGGATTTGTACCTAGAACCTTAGGAAAAGTACAATGGTTATTGACAAGTGCCCAAGGAGCACGTGTGCCTTTTCTGGTGACCTTCTCAATAGCTTCTGAATCACTCTCATAAAGAAGATGCCAACATACCTTTCTCCTTTTAGACTTGGAGAGCACAGCCCCAAATTGCAAACAAGGATCTAAACCCAGAGAGATAGCATTTTTTCTACGAGACAGCAGCTCTTCACTTCAGCCTCCTGGCAGCTGTTTCAAAGAAAGCTCTCATAAAGTCTGTTCCCTCTGATCATCTAGATACTTGAGGATGGAAATCAATCTCTTGCTTCTGGAACAAGCCCTCTGGATCTTGAAAGGCTTGACATATCATAGTCAGGACCACAGAATGGTTGTATCCATAACCCTAAGGATGCAAAAGGCAACATGCAAAAATCATGTCAGTGTAATTATCTTTGAGTTCAAGACAAATGGAACATATTAATAGGTTTGGATTATGTAGATAGATTGTATCTCAATCAGAGAATGGCACCAGCTTCCTTTGTCTTCCTCCAATTTGAATATGTTGGCATTTGAGTATGTATGCATGTATGTATACACATCTTCAAGATGTGAAAGTTTATGTTAGACATGTTTTGATTATATGTAATATAATATAAGTTTACTTCTATTTTTAACTATAAGAAGTTGTAGGCTAAAGAATACTTTCTGGAGTTGTCTTTGGTGGCTCATGCCTTTAATCTAGGTACTCAGGAGGCTGAGATTTGAAAGATCTTGGTTTGAAGCCAAGCAAAAAGATCTGGTAAATTCCATCTCCAAAACACCAAGAAGCAAGATTGGAAATGTGCCTCAGATGCAAAGCAGCAGCCAAGAAAATAAGTAGAGTAGCTTTGGATTCCATCCTTCAATCCTGAAGTTTTATGTACTCATTATTACCCCGCTTTCCAAGAATTAGTGTCATTCTGGCCTCTCAGATCCATCTTTACAGGTCCCTGTTCTAAATTTCTCACAGTTCAGGGCTTCTTTTATTTACATAACCCAGGAAAATAGTTACCCATTATTTCCTATTATATTACCTATTATTTCTATAACCAATTTTAGTCTTCTAATATATAACAAATTTCATATATCTAAATTGCTTTTTAATATATTAATCACTTAAAGGCACTGTAGCATGTATGAATATTTAAAATGTATATTTTATGCATGTTCATCATGTAATTTTATATATTATGTATGGAAACAGATGGAGAGAAACATATTTGTATACATATGGAGAGAAACAGATATAGGGAAACAGGAAATCTTAAAATGATGATACTATACATATTTTAATATAGTCAGACGATGCTGGTTGTTGGAAATGTATTTCCTGAAGCTCAACTTCTCCTAAAGCAACTGAAACATATCTGAGTGGCAAGAAAATCATGTGTTGCCTTTATAGAAACAGGGTTTAGGCTGTCAACCTGCCAACCCAGAAAGACTTTGATGATATATAAAGAGAAATGATGAGTCTGTTTGGGGCGATGAGTTATTTTTTTCAAAAACAGATTTGATGGCTGATTCATTCTGATATTTCACCCACACGTTTTACAGCTTTGGCCAGATTTGACACAAATGGCTTTCTGAAATAGTCACCCCAATGGGTGGTTACTTCCAGTATCACTTGCCCTTCTAAGCCTGTGCTGTGAGGGGCTATGTTCTTCCCTCGGGTCACATAGGGAAGAGAGTTTATCTTTATATGGTTGCCTGTATTGACTCACTTCTCATGACAATTACCAAGGGTCTCAGGTTTCCCTTATACAGGGAGGCTTTGGTGTGGTCAAGCTTTCTGTTCCTAATTTTAATACACAGATCACTCTGTAAGAAAGAGGGTTTGTTTGTAAAGTCCCAAGAACAGCACATGGTTTTTATCCATCAGCTATACTGACCTCAAATCCACTTCAAGAAAAGATTCCACACTATACACTTCACATTGCATAGAAAAGCAATTTTCCACCCAAGGCATTTGTCATTTCTTCTTAAGGAAGATCACATGTCCGTAGTCAGCATAGTGTTCTATGCCATATAGGCTTGGGCATGTCCAAACAATTCTCTCTCAGTGACTAGGGTTATGTCTATTGTCAAACTCCCTCCCTCCCCACCTCTCTGTCTCTGTCTCTGTCTCTGTCTCTCTGTCTCTCTCTCTCTGTCTCTGTCTCTGTCTCTCTCTGTCTCTCTCTCTCTCTCTCTCTCTCTCTCTCTCTCACACACACACACACACACACTGTGCCTTTCCAAATCTGCAAGCCAATGTAAAATTACCTAATAAGCCCAGGGGCTTTAAAATTAATATAGACAGATAGACCAACAAACAGATATAAATTGTTTTGTATCAAAATCATCTATTAATAGTGAGGATCATCAATACACCTTTGAACAAGTTCAGGGAGGAGGTAGAGGTTCTCAGCATCCTTAGGCTGCAGTGAGCAAAGCCACTAAGTAGCATGCGTAGCTCATCAAGGAACCTGATGTTAGATTCTAAGCTATGAGGACTTCCAAATCTTGAGACATGCCTTCATTTTATCCTATAGGACATCTGAAGCCCCTTACAGCTCTCAAACATGCAACATCTCTATGTGCATCTCTATTTAACTGGCATATTATCTGTTAAACTTCTCATTTTCACTGTCCCTTTGCTAAACAGTTCAGAGGAAGCTCAGCAGTAGCAGATCCCATTCATTGCTCATGGTTATAACACACTCACAAACATGCCCTTTATTGATTTTTTTCACTCCCACACCATCCCTTTTGAAATCATTTTCTTTTTTTCTTTTCTTTTATCTTTTTCCTTTCTTTCTTACTTTTTTTTTCTGTTCATGGAGTTTGAACTCTGGGCCTTGTGCTGTCCAGGAGCTTCTTTTGCTAAAGACAATCGCTCTACCTCTTGAGCCATAGCACCACTTCCGGCCTTTTTGAGTAGTTTATTGGGGATAAGAGTCTCATTGGCTTTCCTACCCAGGCTGGCTTCAAACCATAATCCTCAGATCTCAAGCTCCTGAGTAGCTAGGATTACAGGCATAAGCCACCAGCGCCTGGCTGATATCACTTTCTTAATAAAGATTTGACTCAAATTCTTGGCTGAAGATCTATCCAAGCTAAGAAAAGTCGTTTAATGCTTAGGAGGGGGCTCCCACATTGCATGTTCTTCCCTTCTTTCCTCAGTAGGCAGCTTCTAGACTCCCACACAACCACTTTATTGCCCATGTTTTAAAAAATCATTTTCTAGCATTCCTTGCCTAGAAAATAGATGATGATGCCTGGACAAGAGCATTCGCTTCCCTGCTGTACTGAGAATCAAATACAAAAGCACCAGCCCAAAGGAATTACCCATGCGGGGTAGATGGGAACTTGATAAAAAAATTTAATAAAATGAACAAAGTGTCTGACAAAAAAAATCTAGATGATATGCCCATATGCATCAATGAGGTTTTGGCCAACTTCATCTATCTCCAAGTTGTAAAATAAATATACAGAAAGAGTTCAGGTAAAGCTGATTTATATACTGCGCAACAAGGTTCTTTGAACTACTATATAAGGAATGATAGTGTGTGCTCATAATCTCTGAGTGCCTCTAGCTTGGGCTGGCATTCAGGCATATTCCCTAGAAAAGCTATGGCCTTCAACTGTCAATTATCGTCACCACCAAACACATCAAAAAGTATCCCGATCCTCCTGTTTCCTTGGCAGGTGTCTGTTAACATCTACTTTCTACACAGCTGATTTGTAGCTCTATCTTCTGGGATCATTATCTGGGTTTCAAGCTAGTGCTTTGGGTTTAACAAGGTGAAATTGACAATGTGTTGTCCAGCTGTGATAAAGGAAGCAGAGATGATGGATTTGCTTCGGGAAGAAGGTTCTCCATTCAGAATGCACAATAGAAAATCTCATATGCACCTATTTCACTGAGCACCAGGAAATTCTGGATATGGGGCAAACCCTGTGTTTTTTGAGATTTTAACAACTCTGTATGGGAAATTTCCCATTTGCATCCTAACTTCCAAGTGCTGCAGAGACTATGAGAAGAGTTGTGTTGCACTCTCAATCCCAGATTGAGATAAAACTTGAATTGCCATATTACTGAAATTCCTTATTTGTAAATTGGAAAAACAACCCACTCATCCTACTACCTCATAGAAGAGAAGAAAAAAATCTTTAAAAAAATAGGAAAAGGCTTCATATGGTGAACTTTGGAGGGAGAGGCAGAAGGAGCATGAATTTGAAGCCAGCCTGAGTTATATTGTGAGACTTGCTCAAAAAGACTTTTAAGAAGATGTATGGGGCTGGGAAGTTGGCTCAGTGGTAGAGCACTTGCCTTGCATGCATGAGGCCCTGGGTTTGATTCCTCAGCACCACATAAGCAAAAAGAAAAAAGCTGGAAGTGGTGCTGTGGCTCAAGTGGTAGAGTGCTAGCCTTGAGCTGAAGAGCTGAGGGACAGCGCCCAGGCCCAGAGTTCAGGCCCCACAACTGGACCAAAAAAACAAAAACAAAAACAAAAAGAAGATGTAAAACATTTTGTTGGAGGTTCTTTCCAAAAGAATAAGCATTTAAGAAAAAAAGAGGAAGGGAATGGAAGGGAAGGAAAGGGAAGGGGGGAGGAGGAAAGGGGGAGAGGAGAGGAGAGAAGAGGAGAGGAGAGGAGAGGAGAGGAGAGGAGAGAAGAGGAGAGGGGAGGGGAGGGGAGGGGAGGGGAGGAGAGGAGAGGGGAGGGAAAGGAAGGGAAAAGAGAAAATAGGAAGACAGAAGAAAGAAAACAAATGAAAGGGTGTGGGAACAGTATATCATTGAAAAGCCACTGGCTTTTGTGTTCCTAATGTAGGCACAAAGTTGAAGCTGAACCTGTGTCTTCATACAGTGACTAAGGGGTTTGACCAGATTATTCATAGTCAGGGATTCTGGGTGAGATTAGTGTAAATTCTTGTGTATAGCCACAGACATGAGTTTTCATGTGAATAGCTTCAGGCGTATGTTTTCTGATTGAAAGCAAAAGTTGGGAGTCATTATGCTAGATGATTTTGGTTAACTTTAAATATGAAGCTAAGCAATAAAACAAAAAAAAATCCATGTTTCCCCTTCCAAAGCTTTCCCATCATACCTTAATGATATTGCTTGATTTAATCCTTGGGCCAAAGCTCATTTACATAATCAAGTCCTACTCTAAGTCTTTAATACCCACAAGACTCCAGTGATATCCAGTTTGTACAAAAAGTGCTGTCAGCTTTCAATGTACCTAGAGACTTAAATTTCATAAGCAATCATAGATCATCTAGCCATTCAATCTACTGAGTCCTCTAACATAATTTCAGGGGCTGGATGTAAGTACATAAATTTGTTTTTTGTGGTCAAATATCTTGGGATAATTGATCAATTTTTAATATGCTTTGAGACGATAACACCATTTTCTGTAGGAAATTTAAACTTTTTAATTTTTTTTTACTATAAGTAGTTGTACAAAGGGATTTCCATGCAACGTGTCAATTTAGGAGTAGGGTATATCTTGATTAATGTCATCCCTTCTCCCATCACCATCTATCCAACTCTCCCCATCCTGGTTTGAATTCATCTTCTTGTTCTTGTTTGTGGATTGGCAATTCACAATGTTACTCTCCTGTGAAACACAGTTTGTGGAACTCCTTGTGAGCCAATAGTTAGTTTGACTACTGCTTTAGCACATTGACTAGAGCATTAGCACATTTCTCGCCTTGAGACAAACTGAATTGGATGAGAATGACAAAGAATGGGGTGGAGCAGACTGGAACAAAATGGAATCAGATCAAACTGAAAGAAGGATGGTGGAATGCCTGAGAGTACTGGTGGCTTGCCAGATGAATACAACAGAACACCAGTTGTAACTGAGTTTCAATTTCCAAACAGGGTTGTACACATCATTGTACCCATTCCTCATTCTTATTATCAAAGAAAGCTATATCCTAGCTGAGTGAGCAGATAAGTATTTGATAAAAATACACTCGCTGGCAAGATATCCAACATCTACACTAATGACTACTAGGTACTCAAAGGACAGATATTACTAGAATCAGAGAAGCCTTCGGAGATTTGATCGTCTTTAGAAACAGGGACTTCTAGTCTTGCTTTTTTACCCATTGGTCTAGGTCTGCCTCAGTCTCCCTGTCTTATGAAAACCTGGGCCAATCTGTTCTGAACCAATAAAACCTAACCACACCTTCCAAACTAATAACTACTGTCTCTTCCAAGCCCTTGTGCTTCTCCAACTGTCTTTCTCATCCTTGAATTCAGATTCTTTTAACTGGGCTGCACTATTGACCCCTCCACTAAGCCCACGCTTTAGGAACCTTTTCTTGGCTCACTGTGTCTACTTCCAGCCAGTCCAGGCCTACTTGCAGTCATCTCTTCTAGACTGGGTACACAAACGGTCATTTCTACCCTAGTAGAAGTTCTGTTTGTTTGTTTTAGAAGGCAGAAGGATAGGAGACATGGCCAGCGTTCCTAATGCAAAGCAGTTCTCTGCCAGTGAAGTCTCCCTGGACTCCCACCAATTCCCACCAGGATTCTGCTACACCTTGGGACAATGGATCTTAGCCAAGCTGTTTCCAATGCCATGAAAATAGACATCTAATAGAACTCATGAATCAAGACTGTTCTGCATGAGTCCTTGGGTTGGATCTAGCTCAAGAAGTTTCTTTTCGATATTTCTTCTAGAAGTTCCTTATACAAGAGTAATGCCTGGTATATGGTTTAACTGGAAGACACATGAAATTACATTTCCCTAGGACCTACAGGATAGAAGGGTAGCTTTACTGAGATCCCTGGATAGCTAATTACAATTAGTTCTGGCCCTTGGGCTCTAGTCCTTTCTGTTGATTTCTTCCTATCTCATTCCATAGCTGTAATAAATGAAACTTTCCCTAACCTCTACCTCTCAATCTCAGAGTTGGTTACTGTTTCTCATCTTTTTCAGTTCCCTAAAACTTCAGTCTCTATATTAAGTAGAACTGCCACATTTTCTGTTTCTGGGCTTTAATCTACCTTTCGAGACCTAAAACTTTGCCTATTTCCTCTGATTTTTCTTGACTTTCATGGACTCAATTTACAGTACTTCCACATGCTTATGAAACATCCCCAAGAAATCTCCTGAGCTACAATTCAGCTTATACTCAAGCCATGGCCTATTCTACTATTAAGACCTACTTTTTCCCACATCTCTCTCTGATCCACACATGGGTATAGCAAAGCAGGTTGGTTTTAGAAAGGAAGACAGTTAATGCTAGGTCTTAAGAGAATCCATCTTATATTCTCTGTAGTCAATTTTTGTGTCAAGGTCACACCCACCCACCAGCCAACAGAGTCCAGCTTTGGTGAATTTGCTTGCAGAAGAAGAAAGGCTTTTCTGGGAATGATTTATGTTCACATGGCTATAGTATTCCCTGTTGAGATCTGAATTTCCAGGGAGAAATGTATCTCTTGGCTGCTTCAATGTCTCTCTGTCTCTAATTGTGCTTCTAGCTTGGAAGCTGTTGGAGTGCTTGGAGCAGCCGGGAATTCCTGATGCGTGATGCTTCCACGGGAAGCACTGTTTCAATAGCAGAGGGCTAACACATCTGATGGGCAGACTGCCCACTGGGCCATCTTGTCTGCCAACACTCCCACATTTATTAAGGTTCCTTTGTGAGATAAAGAGGCTGGACACCTGGATCCTTCCAAAAACAAAACAAAATTAAAGCTGCAATTACCTGTCTGCACTGTGCAAGGCAATCTACCCTGCTGTCCTTTTGGTTTTCTTGGTGACAAGCAGATGTCACCCAGAGCAATTTGGAAACCTGAGCGAACAGAATTCAGATAAGGCTCAAAGGAAGAAGTTAATCCAAAAGTATAACCAACCTGCCAGACAGTGAATACAGGAGCTAATAGAAAAAAAGAGAGACAGAGACAGAGAGACAGAAAGAGACAGATTCATTATAATGGCACCCCCAGGTCCCATCTCTCCAGAGTACCTCCTATCTGAAGTTGAATTGTTCCCAAACTAGGATATGGTCCTCCCCAGATTCTGGGGTTTTGTAAGGGCCTAATGTACATTTCTACATTTCTCTACAACCTCTTGCAAATGAATTTCTGTTAGGTTTTACTAAATCAAGTCCTCATCTTAGGTCCCTGTTTGAGGTTCATGCTAGATTTCTCTGTTTCACTCCTGCCAGAGAGAGACCTGAAGCCAAGTTTTATACAGTGTATCTTTCCGTTAAAAAAAATTATTGCTAGATCTGGTTGACATAAGCAGATACTTTTTTCCTTGGGACTTCATTCAATGACTATTTCTTTCTATACCCTTTTGAGTGTTCTGTTCACTTAGTATAGATCTGAGATTTCACTGAATTAAGCCATAAAACAGATAGGAAGTTACTGCCTGTTCTCTGGACTTATTTCTGTGTTTGACTGATGATTCTTATTCCCAAAGGTTTCTCTAATTCTCAGTTAATCCACCCAAATGGTTCCTTCTATTTTCAACAACACTCATAGCTTCCAGTTTCCTGTGGAACTTCCATTTTGTCCTGCGTTTCAGGTTCCAATGAGTTGTATACAAAGTTATCTTGTTAATTATTTTCTGAGGGCAGGGAGTGTGGCTTAGTGGTAGAGTGCTTGCCTAGCATGCATGAAACCCTGGGTTCAATTCCTCAGTACCACATAAACAGAAAAGGCTGGAAATGGTGCTGTGGCTCAAGTGGTAGAGTTCTAGCCTTGAGCACAGAGAGGCTCAGAGACAGAGCCCAGATCCTGAGTTCAAGCCCCAGGACTGGCAAAATAATAATTATAATAATGATAATAATGATAATGATAATTTTCTGAGATTCTTGATGGAGGGAGCCAGATTTTATTATTTTGTTCCTTTGCTAAGGATAGAAACCAGGCCTGTGTAGGCTGGACAAGTGCTATACCACTGAACTAAGTCCCCAGCCCTTAAATCTTATGTATCATTACAATTCCCACAATGCCTTAAAAAAAGGGATTAAAATTTTTTTTTCACATAGTGCAGTATTTCCATTTTATCCACAGGGGTATATCCCTACCCCACCCCACAGTAAGTGCCTAAAACTACAAATAATGCCAAACACTATATTCTGTGTGTGTTCCCTTACATATATGCCTACAAAAAAGATGTTCATAAATTAGATACAGGAAGAGATTAGCAATAACTATAACAAATAGAACAATCACAGCAACATACTATAATAAATGTAATGTGAATATACGCTCTCTCCCTGCATATATCTTATCGTGCTCTATTCATCCTGCTTCTCTCTGTGGTGATGTGAGATGAATGGTGTAATGCTAATCTTTATGCGAGAATTACTTGAACTCTAGCACTACAAGATTGCAATGTTCATCTGACAACTAAGGTGGCTACTAGGTGACAAATGGGTGGGGAGCCTATAGAGTATGGATACTATGGGCAATTGATTGGTTCACATGCCACACAGGAAAGAATAAGATGGGGCATCATTTCATCACATCACTCAAAACGGTGCACAGTTAAAAACTTGTGAATTGTTCAGTCCTGTAATTTTCCATTAGTTTATTTAAGATGTAATTGGCTATCGGTGAAGCTGGAGGAAATAACTTGCTAACCAAACAGCATCTGTTCACCTGTTTGTTTCCTGCCCAATTCTTTAGGCAATGTATAGATTTCCTGAGGATAGAAGCACTGAACTGGTACAGCCCACTGGTTTTAGTGATGTGGAGGATTATTATAACTTAAGCATCTCAGGCAACCTATCAATTTAACATTATTTGATAGAGCCTATTTTTCTATTTTGTTATTTTAAGTACAAATACAGCAATTTTTAATTGAAAATGGTGAACTAAGTGTCAATGCAGAATAAGTGAGGATGGAGGAAAGATTCAAAGATGATTTGTCTGTTTTTTTTTTTTGTAATACTGAAAATTTGTGAGGATTAATTTTAAGACTTGGTAGAAAAGTCAATGCTTATACCCCATGGAGTCCACTGCTTATGAGCTCCAAATGAGCATGTTGGCTGAGGGAGACTTCCATGCCATACAGAAGAGGCTTGTAGTCTTTTCTATGTCATGAAGTAATACAGAATGGGAGCTTTGAACTTAATTATGTTCTAAATATGTGTTAATCCAGTTGGGCATGGTAGTATATGACTGTAATCCAAGCACTTAGAAAGTTGAAGCAAAAAAAGAAAAAATCCTAAATTCAAGAGCAGCCTGGGCTACCTAGTGAGACTCTGTCTCAACACACACACACACACACACACACACACACACACACACACACACCCCAAAACAAAATTCATAAAACCTTTTTGGAATTCATGGTTATTCAGGTTTGCAAATCAATGTTAGCTCCTTAGAAAACTTGATTTTTCTTTGGTTTTATTTTAGGTCCTAAAAACATGCTTGAGATTATTTAAAGAAAACAAAAAAGAATTGAAGTTTCAATGCTCATTTTCATGATGGCTTAAATGTGCCCTGATAGTCTATCAAAACAGGAATGTTAAGTATATAGGATAGAATGTGAGTATTGATACCAGGGAAGGAAAGTTTTTGACAGATTGACTTTGAATTATTAAGCTAGAAATACCAAACATGTGTTTTCAGTCACCCTGGCTGTGAATGAATGAAGTGGTATTCTCCATTAAGCATAGTAATTATTCTTGTATCACAAGCTTTCAGTTTCCCCTTTTCTGGACCTAGCTTTCTCCCTGCACCTTCAGCTTTGTGTTATTGCTAAGAGAAGATTGGCTTCAGTCTCAGAGTGATTCTTCTATTTACATTACTCTTCAGTGACTGGCTAAGATCTGCTAAGCTTGCCCCATGAAAATAATATATCCTTCTAATGACCATGCAGAGAAGTATATATTTCAGTATGTATGTTGACTTGTACAGCCACAGAAGACAAGCATAATGTTTGATCTCAGCTTTGCCCTGAATATTTTCATTACAGAGTCACATGGCACCCAGATTAACTCTACTATCTAGCTTTATCATACCCAGGAATCCATATCGATTCCTAATGAGATCTCTAACAGCATTTCTTCTATCAGAACAAGAGGTCCTTTCACTTGGCTGGAAACCCATGCTAGAGTTTGCATTTGTGATTCCAGGGAGCCAATATACAAAGGAAGCTACAGAAAGTTGGTTCAGATTAGAGAGCTGATTGATATACAAATTGCTCTGCTTTTAGCTAAGGGGGAATTAGCAGGAGGTAAAATCATGCTCTGTTGGAACCTAAATTTCTCAAATGTTATTCTATATACAACATGAATCTACCCACATGCATTTACCAATTACTCACAGTCTCTTGAAATACTACAACCCAATCTAGTGAGAAACACCCTGGGGTCAAACAGCCAAGCTTTTGTCCTCATTTCTGTCGAGTTTCTGCCTTCTCTGATCTATGAAAGTCATATGTTCTCCTGTAACTCTAAACATCTTTCCTGACTGTGTTCCACGTACTCTTGAAAATAAATTGAAGGCGGGTGCTGTTGGCTCATGGCTGTAATCTTAGCTACTCAGGAGGCTGAGATCTGAGGATTACGGTTCAAAGCCAGCCCGGGCAGGAAAAGCTATGAAACTCTTATCTTCAATAAACCATTCAGAAAAAGCAGAAGTGGCTCAAGTGGTAAGAGCTAGCCTTGAGGTAAATTCTGAGGAACAGTGTTCAGGCCCAGAATTCAAGCCCATGATCGACCAAAAAAAAACAAACTTCCTTTATCACTACTTAGTATTCTTTTTCTTGTGTTTCTTCCATCACTGTCTGTAATAGCCAGGACTTTTCATTCCACCTGGTTAGCAAAGGTCTATGCTTCTCTTACATGTCTAACTAGGCACCTGACCTACTCCTCAAGAAGAAGGCTTTACAGAAAATTGAGGCCTTACCAGTATCATCATTTATAGCCCAGAGTCTTAGAAATCCCTGTAATCCATCAATGCTTTTCTATAAGAAAATGTTTTTATTATTGTGGAAGAAGCATAAGGAAAAATTCTTTTTTTATGTTAGGGCAATAACATAAGAAAAACCACATATGCTTTACAATAGTCATAAGGTACTTTCCCCTTACAATGCTTTTCTTTGCCTAATACTTCTTTTACCAAAAATGCCCAGCAAGAAGCACAGGCTTGCTTGGGAGCCTCCTTTGCATCTCAACCAAGGCAGTGACTCAGTGTGGTAGTGAAAACCTCATTGGGTGGGATCAGCAAGGAGTAGAGTATATAGAGAAACCTATAAAACAAGACAAACAGCCAGGTGCATGTGGTGCCTTGTAATCCTAGCTACTTGGGAGGCTGAGATTGTGGTTTAAAGCCAGCCTGGCCAGAAAGGTCTCTGTGAGACTCTTATCTCCATTTAACCACTCAAAAACAGGAAGTGACACTGTGAGGCTCAGGGACAGCACCCAGGCCCCAAGTTCAAACCCTGTAACTGACAAAAAACAAAAAAGACAAACCTGAAGTTTTATCTTAACAACCCCATACCTAAGTTTACTGTTATTGAAGCTGAGGATTTTTGTTTGTTTGTTTTAAGAGGTACACTCTATCAATGAATAGAAGAACTCAGCCTTCATTTCTACAGAGACACTCTTCACTCACTTTTACAAAAAAAAATCCTCCCCTTGTGAATGTGTCCTGTTGACAGTGGACACACAATCTTCTGACATTGCTAACTCCTTCCCTCTAGCTTATTCCATTGAAATATCCTCTCTGAAACAACCACTGGAAGAAAAATATAGACTATTCCACAGGGTTGAGATGTATCCAGTCCCAATATGCAAAGTGTGGGCCTAGGACCCGCAGCACTGGATTGATCTGGAAATTGGGTGGCAATGCAGACTCCCAGCTTCCACCCTTGACTTGTGAAGTCAGATCTGCATTTCGAAGATTCCCTAGATGACTGAGAAACATATTAATGCATAAGAAATCCTGTGGTTCTCAAACACCTTTGTCCAACAGAAATTTTGACATGCTAGTGAGTAAATATCTTCACCCCAACCCCTGTATATATCACCTTTAACAATAACAATAGATGAAATTTAAAAATGAATAAATAAATATCTCAGCCCAAACCAAGAAATTAGAGTCTAAAAGTAGCAATTAAACAAATCTTGCAGTTGATTCCACGTATGCGTTCCCTAACCACGTAAGTATGTAACAAAAAATGATAGCAATCAAAAGATTCGTGGTTTTGAAGTCGTTGAGATGAGAGAAGCAGAACTGGAAGAAGACATGAGAGAGGTAAGTAAATCTGGGGCATCCTTCCCATAAGGAAACCCCGAAGCTTCCTGTGAGACAAGTATGCTAAGGAGCCCATCCCTCCTCCCCTGGCGGGGACCACCTGGAGGAGCAAAACTATCACATGACCACATTGTACCTAGCCAACCAACTCAGAAATCTTAAAATAAACCATGTAATTTAATCAAATGCATTTCTTGTGATGGTACTGGATTTAAACTTAAACTCAGGGCCTGTGTACTACTTTAGTTTTTTTCCACTCCAGGCTTGTGCTTTACCACTTGAACTACACATCCACTTCCAGCTTTCGGCTGGTTAGATAAAGAGCTATTAGGTTTGTCTGCTTGGACTAGCTTCAAACCACAATTGTTAGATCGCAGCCTCCTGAGTAGGCAGGATTACAAGTGTGAGCTACCAGTGCCCAACTCAAATGCATGAGAACGGTACAAAAGGGAGATAATCGTCTCTCGGTGCTTCATCAGATTAGATTATTTGAAACTTGCCATGCTGGGAGAATTACCTATAGTTTCTTTCACTCTTCAAATAAAACAGTAAGAGAGGTTTTAGTATTCTCATTTTAAAACCCATATACAGAAAACCCAATATGGAACCCAAGATTCACTATTTTACTATACATAGTGAATATATGACTATATATTCAGATGTGTGTACATGTATAGACATATATGAATATATATTTGTACTCATCTTCTCAAGTTAAACATAAAGTAAAATGCAAGATTGGAATAACACCTAGTATTCTAGACCCTCTTGGACTGTACACTTGAGTGCATAATGAGCCTTGGGAGCTAGCCTCAGGATGGAGGAGCTAGCTTTGGACTCACAGCTAAGCCACTGAACTCCATTAAACACAAAGTTTTCCCGGAACACCAATGTCAAACAGACCCATCAAAGAACAAGGCAAGGGGCTAGGAAGGTGGCTCAGTGGTAGACTGCTTGCTTTGCATACATGAGGTCCTGGGTTCGATTTCTTAACACCACATAAGCGAAAAGAAAAAAGCCAGAAGTGACCCTGTGGCTCAAGTGGTAGAGCGTTAGCCTTGAGCTGAAGAGCTGAGGGACAATGCCCAGGCCCAGAGTTCAGGCCCCATGACCAGACCCCTCCCCCCCAAAAAAGGACAAGGCAAAACAAAATGACTCCATAACTATGTGTGAGCACAGACAAAAACACAAAGATTGTGTAGAACAGAAAAATGACCAAATACCTTTACATCTCATTTATAGGGAAAGCACCAGCAGCTGGTTTCTAATAGGAGGTTCATGAGTTTGAGGCCACCCCTGGTGAAGTTAGAAAGAACCTAGCTCAGAAACAGAAGACAAACAAAAGGGATATGTGTGTGGTACATGAGATAGTGCACTTGCTTGGCACATGAGATCTTGGGTTCAATCCCCACTACCATTGTTTTCCCTTCCTAATAATTTGTGTCTTTGTGTAAGTGACATATCTTCTGATGGATACAGCTCTGGCTTAATGCCTGGCATAGGGTAAGCTCCCAATAAATGTCTGGGAAATTAATCTTAATCCAATTGCCCATTTCCATCATTCTGAAATTCCTGTCATTAGTTCATTTTTTTGTAGAAAAGTGAAAATCTCAATGAAAATACAAATATTATGTAACAGGTTATTAACTTCCTCCATTTGTCATCACAACATAACAGTTTATGGTGAATTAATGTGCACTATTAGAGTACTGGATATTTAGGAGGAAAAGGAAGATGTAACACAATGAAAGAAGAGGCATGGAAAATAAACCAGATTCATGTCTCAACATTTCTTCAGACCAGCCAGTGCTCACACAAGTCCCTTCAAACACCCAATAAAAACTTGATTCAAGACAACTGGAAGGAAAACAGAGGGAATGTGTGTTTCTGAGTTTAGAACCAAAAACTTGATGCAGCTCAAGCTTTAGAGTTCATTTATAGTTCTGTACTACTGTAACATCTTCTTTGCTTCTTTTTTACATTTCAAGGAAATGAAGAATAAAAATAGAACTCGGTGAGTTTGTAAAACATTATGTTCAATGAGAAAAGCCACTCACCAGAGATCACATATTATACGATTCCACTTATAAGATATCCAGAATAGACAAATGTACGTAATA
The DNA here is from genome assembly GCF_000151885.1 of Dipodomys ordii. NCBI lineage: Eukaryota > Metazoa > Chordata > Mammalia > Rodentia > Heteromyidae > Dipodomys > Dipodomys ordii. Next base: position 8,572,542 of record NW_012267229.1, read on the forward strand.
AAGATGTGGATTAGTGGCCACCCAGGGCTGGCATTAGTGAACAAGGCACTTGGAAAAACTGGTCTGTGAAAGCTAAGGTGCGTGGGGCTTCTTTGGGATTATTGGAAAAGTTTTTAAATTGAATTTAGTGATGCATACACAATTCTGAACATACAAACTCATAGAACGCCACTTTTTTAAAATTATATTTTATAATTTGAGTAGTTACACAAAGGAGTTGCCATCCAATAAATCAGTTTATAAGTATAATGTGTCTCGATCAATGTTATCCCCTTTAGAATGCCACATTTTGGGGGATGGGCTGTTGTTTGTTTGTTGGCCAGTCCTGGGCTTGAACTGTAGGCCTGGTTGCTGTTCCTGAGCTCCTTTTGTTCAAGGATAGCACTCTACCACTTGAGCCACAGCGCCACTTTTAGCTTTTTCTGTTATTAATCAATGATAATAGTCTCACAGACTTTCCTGCCTGGGCTAGCTCTGAGCCATGATCTGAGATCTCAGCCTACTGAGTAGCTAGGATTACAGGTGTGAGCTATTGGCACCCAGCTGGTAAATAGTTTTTTAATTGTTATTTTCAAAGGTCATGTCCAGAGGGGCTACAATTACAGAAGTCAGGTAATTTCTTTTTGGACAATGTCACCCCCCCCCCGTTCCTGCTCTCTCCCAGTTTTTCACTCCCATTCCCCACCCACAAGTGTGTAGTTCATTTTTAACATAACATCTACTGAGCACCACTGCGGTAGAATGCCACTTTTTAAATGAGGGCATTGTATGGGATATAAAGTATACCTCAGTAAAACTGCTTTAAAAGTTCCACTTAGCTTTACTTCAGGTATATTAAAGGAAGTACATCAGAGGAAGACAAAAGTTGTAGGAAATGACTCCTTGATGTCCTGCAGGTTTAGATTGTCCCTCCCAAGGCAGAGCCCTGTCTGTAAATATGGAAGGAAGCCATGAGTGATGATTCCATTCATAACAGTCCCTACACACATGATTTGCAATGTGGAAGTACAGATAAAAGATAAATAAATAAACACTCAAATAATAGCATGAGTGCAATATTGTGTTGAATAATCATGATGCAGATTTATTACTGGGCATTTGTCCAGCTCTGCCTCCTCATCCTGAATTCTCACACTTCTGTGTGCTGCTAAGGCTTCTATGGCCATTTCACATATTGTCAAGGAAACACAAATGTTTGGGAGTGAAAGTGGTGCCACACCCATCCCAAGAAGTGCTTGGAACAGTTTTGTGTAGATGGTGCGTTCTTACCATACATTACTGACTGAATAACCCAAATGTAAGTGTCCTATCATTACCAAAAACACTGAAAATATTGAGAAGGACTACCTAATTAATGTTCTCAATCTATAGATTGATTATACATAACAAAACAGAACACATACCTCTGTTCCCAAAAAGGCCACTTTTAAAAGGTTTGTTAGCTGTTATTAGTGGAGCACTGACATCTGGATCTTCTCTCTCTCTCCTCACCCCCTTTCTCTCTCTCTCTCTCTCTCTCTCTCTCTCATTCTCTCTCCACAGTACTAGATTTAAATCACATTTGCTTCCCTTGGAGTCTGATTGTTTTTCCTTGAAGATGCAAACTCACGCAATGTTTCTCAGACTGCAGTGTGGCCACGCGTCTCTGAGGGACCTTATCGGACAGCAGGTTGTGATTCAGATGATCTGCGTAGACTTGAGGGTCCATATCCTGAGCAAGTTCTGCAGTGATGTTGGTAACAGCCAGTCAGAACTGCTGTGAAAACAGCAACACAGTGGATCCCAGTAATGACCTGATGATCCTTCCTACCAGGGAACATTTCTTTTATTATGATGTCAAGTAACTCCAAGTCTCCATTTGGAAGGTAGAAATGAGAGGGATTCGTTAATAACCAAAATACAGTCAGAGAGGGGAATTTGTTCTTGTGTCGGGTAACTATAGTCTACAACAATTTATGATGTTTTTTCCAAATAACCAGAAGAGATTGAAGAGTCAAAGAGCACAGAAATGATAAAGATAAAAGGAGACAAAAATGCTCATTATCCTGATTTGATCGCTATCCCTGTACTAAATTGGACATTTTTTTCTTTTCTTTCCTTTTTTTAAATTTTGCTGGTCCTGAGGCTTGAACTCAAGGCCTTGTCTCTGTCCCTGAGCCTCACTGTGCTCAAGGCTAGTGCACGTGAGCCACAGCACCACTTCCAGCCTTTTCTGTTTATGTGGTACTGAAGAACCGAACCCAGGGCTTCATGCATGCTAGGCAAGCACTATACCATTGAACCACATTCTCAGCCTAAATTGGACTGTTTATTAAGGTATAAATGACAAACCAAGTAAAACATAAACAAATTATTTAAATTGACACCATCTGAAGAAAATATGCAAATGGCCATTCCACATATGAAAAGGTATTTGACATTATTAGTCCTTGGGGAAAATGTAAATATACAGTGTCTTTATTTTGAAATAGTTTAGACTCCAGAAAATAATTTTAAATAATACAGAATTCCTGTTATGTTCTTCACTCAGGATATCACTGCTACCATATTACACCCTCCAGTATATATAATGATCGAAACTTGGAAATTACATGGCTATGATACCATTGAGTGATCTGTAGACATTATGTGAATTTTTACCTATTCCAGTACTCGTGTGCTTTTGGTCTTAGAGCCAACCCAGATTCCTCTATTACTTTTTGTCATCATGAATTATTTTTTGTGTCTCATCTCCCGCTTCCCCAGCTCCCATCCTCCAATCTATTCCTTTCATCAAGTTGGTATTACAGATGTGCACCACCATGACTAACTAGTTCACTGCAATGGAGTCTTGTTAATTTATTTATTTGATCTGGCTTCAGACTCTGATCCTGCCAATCCCTGCTTCCTGAGTAGCTGGTATGAGCCACTGGACCAAGCAATGATTTCTTAATCTACTCCAACTAATTACAGTTTCTTGGTTTTACTCTGTTTTTCATGACCTCGATACTTTTGGGGATCACTAGCCAGTTGATTATTGAATATTCCTCAATTTTAATTTGAAGGAAAACTGACACAGTGACAAAAACTTGCACAGACAATTGTGCTGCAAGGATGTAGGGAAATTACATCTCAGACAAAGATAACTTCAAGTATAGAAGTGCTAAGACAAGAACAAGGAGCAAACAAAAGGAGCAGAGAGCAAAGGCAGATCAGTGCTGCAGAACTGTAGTTGGCCAAGAGGAGAGTAGATTTAGAGAGGGAGGCTGGGATGGGGAACATGAATCTTACACTGAATTCAATGTCAACCTAGTAGAAGTTCTAGGCAGAATGAGCAATAACCTGACTGACAAGCAGGCACACTATGCAGCTGCCATTAATGCCACCCCCCTTGTGGCATCTGATGACCTGTCCACCATGACCTGTCCATCATAGCTTTCACAGTTTATTCTAACTCCGTATTGACAGTTGCTTGAATGGCTCCATTCTGTGCCTCCAAAAGCACATCCTGAGTTCAAGAGTTCCCCAAACATCCGTGAGGAGGTCAGAAGAGTGAGATAGACAAGGACAAACATCAGGTAAACGACATTATCAAGGTCACTGCTGGAGGCAATGGAGATTTGATTTTGACACTTAGAAAGTTGTGCAAATGGCCAGAGAACTGGCAACAGAGACGGTTGGGAGGCCTTTGAACTTCTTAGTCCAGTCTTTTGAGCTCACATGCCATGGAATGCTAAGGAGGAGCAAGGACCCACTAGAATAAATGTTTGCATGCTACATGGAAAGGGAAATCTACGGTGAATGGCCTTTTCGGTTTCCAGCTTCCATGAATTCATGTCACTGAGTGACATGAATAACAGCTGTTGTTCATTGAGTTTCCACTTGGATGTTTTTCAGACATCTTGAAAATCCAAGTCCTGATTTCCACCAGGTCCTTTGAATATTCCTCTCTCAGTCTTCCCTGTTAAAGCTCATGGAATGCCTCTCCCCTGTCTTTCACGGCAATCAGTCCATCATACCATCTTTTCTTTCCAACTAAAGCTGAAGTCAATGGATTCTTACTGAAGCCTTCAGCTCCCAGCTCTCCCTTCCAAGACACCATCATCACTAGCCCAGATTTTTGCAATACCTTTTTGCTATTCCAATCATACGAGTCATGTACCATTCATACCACTGTCCAGGGAAGTGTCCTCGAACCTTTATTTTTGTGATAATATCAAAGGTCATGACTCAGTAAAGCCATTTTCCAGTGAAGGCGCAGACTCTACAGCATCACTCAGGACCTTCCTCGACTGATTCACAAGTTTGTTCTGGCCTCTTTGTCTTCCCCTCCAGCTTGGCTTTCACCTCCTTCTTCCAGATTTGTTCATGTTGGTTGAACGTGTGGAGTGAGCCTGGTTTCCAATGGGTAGATCATTGCCAGTCTGGAATACTAAATTTAGCTCTCAGGATCCTTCTGGGCCATTGCTCAATATGCCTACAGAGTAGGGTAATCCCAGTTTTGGGTCCTTTCCGCTGCATACAAATCAGATTTAACACTGTAATAATAAACATCCAAGCGCTGAATAATTCCTAGGGGGAAAAAGAACACATGCATAGAAATGATGATTCAGTAAAGGTTTTTCTTGAGACAAAAAAGAAATTAAAAGACTTGGGAGCTACTCCATCCTCAGCATTATGGAAATTCTGGGATTCTGCAACTACTTATTTAGATATAGATATTTAATGTCCTGGAAGAACTCTGAACTACCAGGAATGATTAGCATGATCCACCAATCCTTTGGGAGGTCTATAAAAAAAAAAAACACTTATCCCACCCAAACTAAAACTAGAAAATCTAAACATTGTCAAGTATCATTCATATGGTAAAGAACCTAACATTGCAATGTTGCATTAATCTCAGTTAGATGCTTCTCAATTTCCTAAACCATAATATTCTGCTCTAAACACTAGAACTAGAACCAGGTACTGGTGGTTCATGCCTGCAATCCTAGCTATTCAGGTAGCTGAGGTTGAAGAACTGCAGTTCAATGTCAGCCCTGACAGCTTGCATATGATATGAATTCAATGTCTCACTAAGCATGCTTGCTTGACTGGTGCTCTACCACTTGGGCCATGCCTCTAGTCCATCTTTTTCTGCTTATTTTGTAGATGGAATCCCATGGACTTTACTACTTGGGCTGGCTTCAAACTTCAATCCTCCAGTCTCAGAATCCTGAAAACCTAGGATTATGAATGTGAGCCACCATTGCCCATGTGGCTTTTTTTTTTTCTGGCCCTGGGGCTTGAACTCTGGGTGCTATCCCTAGGCTCCTTTTTTGCTCAAGGCTAGCACTCTATTACTTAAGCCACAGTGCCACTTCTGGCTTTTTCTGTGATTAATGGGAGATAAGAATCTCACAGACTTTCTAGGATTACAGGCATGAGCCAAAGCCACCTGCCCTACATGACTTTTTTATCTTTATGAATAAATTTTGTTAAAATCTTATGAAGTTTCACCGTCTTAAAGTTAGCTACCATGAATATTGAAATTCACTTGGAAAGAATTTATGCATCTATCTATTGGATCATTTAATTTCTGAATTCATTTTTATAGCCTTATAACAAATGCTTTCATCCCTTTTGTTAGATCTTAGTTGTTTCACATTTTAAATATAGTATCTAATTTGTTTTACTTTTAGTTGTAATTGATTTTAATGTACAGATGTTGCATCCAACAATCTTGCTATATTTTAACTAGAATATAATGGTATATTTTAAAACAGGGCCTTTTCTCATTGCCAGTTTCAACCACTTAAGTTTTCTGTTACTTCCATTGTGAGATTGCCAAACAACTGTTGGAAATTACACAGAATTTCCCCTAACTGCTCAAGCAGAAATCTCTGCCTAAGTATAGAAAGACATGCCTACTTCAGATAATAAAAATTAATTAGGATGTAAGGCCAGGCATGGTGGTACATGCTTATAATCCCAGCTATATGAGAGGTAAATATAGAAAGATTCAAGGCCAGTCTGGTCAGAATACTTTCCTAGCACTTGTTTCCAGAGTAACTACCAAAAAAGCAGGACTGGGTATATGACTCCAGTGGTAGAGTGCCAGCCTAGCAAGCTTGAGGCACAAGAAAGAAAGAAAGAAAGAGAGAGAGAGAGAGAGAAAGAAAGAAAGAGAGAGAGAGAGAAAGAAAGAAAGAGAGAAGGAAAGAAAGAAAGAGAGAAGGAAAGAAGGAAGGAAGGAAGGAAGGAAGGAAGGAAGGAAGGGAAGGAAGGAAGGGAAGGGAAGGAAGGAAGGAAGAAAGGAAGAAAGAAAGAAAAGAAAAGAATTATGTAGAATCTGCTGGCCTTCCTGCAAAACAGTATTTTTCAAATGTAATGGTCACCCAGTGGGCTTATCAAAAGATGATTTTTCCAAACCCTATCTATCCTCAGGATATCTGATTCTTGGTTGTGATCATTTGCATTCCTAAGTGTCAGATGAGGTCAAGGCTGCTCTTCCAGAACCAGCTGTGAGCTGAAGAAGGACCTCCATGAAAGTTGGATGACAAGGATGCATCTCTGCCCCAGGAGATGAGGGTAACAGGTCATGACACTAAAGGTGTGGTTTTTATCCTCACCTGTGAGGGCCAGTTCCTGCCATAGATAGGAGTGTTCAGCGCACAGAGAAGAAAGATGCTTTACACTTATCTATTGTGTTTCCTGGAAGTGACGAAGGGCTGTAGAATTCTGTCATGGCTGGCTTGACCAAAGGATAAAAAAGAGATATATCCAGGCTCAATTGCACAACAGATTCTGTTTATAATCAGAAGCCATTAAAGTGGATCCAGAAACATAGTAAGGCAAGAAAGGAGGCTTCTCAATTCAATTAGTTGAGTTCCAACAAACTATACTGAGAGGCAATTTTCTTTATTGTGCTGCTGCAGGATATTTTTTTCACTTGGGACTGTAAGCTGTCAATCTATACACTAGGCAAGAGAAATTTCATGTCTGTTCTAACTGGACATGCCAAGAAAGGCTTCACAGGGAATGTTGGTTCCAGCTCCCTGGGCAATGAGGGCTGGGTGCATAACAGCCAGTGGGGTGACATAGGTGAATATTAGGGCTGCAGGAAATTCACCCCTCCCCCCGCAAAAGACAAGTAACACTGGCTGGAAATTACATTACTTCAGAAAAGGTACAAGAGGGAAAACTGGGCTAGTATTTGGGATGTACTTGCACACTGTATGACTAAGGTATAGCCAGGTGCCGGTGGCCCATATCTTTAATCCTAACTACTCAGGAAGCTGAGATCTGAGGATCACAATTTGAAGCCACCCAAGACAGAAGAGTCCCCATAAGACTCTTATCTCCAATTAACCACTCAAAAAAAAGAAGTGGGGCTATGGCTCAAGTGGTAGAGCGCTAGCCTTCAGCAGCAAAAGAACTCAGGGGAAGAGACCAGGCTCAAGTTCAAGCCCCTCCACTGAAAAATAAATAAAATAAAATAAAAGACAAAGGCACTTTGAAATTATCCCATGAGCAACTTTGGCAGACTCATATGGGCTATTGAGAGGAAAAGCCTGCTAGAAGACTATTGAAATAGCTTAAGCTTGCACCAATCATTTACTGGAATAGACAATGATGATATACACTATACTCTTTGTAGTAAGCATTGCCAGTGAATAGGATCATGGGAGAAACAGTCAAGAAATTGGATATCCTAGAAATATATCCAGGCTATTGGATCTTGGTCGAACCTTTGTATTTTCCCCCCTCATATGATAATTCAAGATATTTAACTACTATCAGAAGTTATTCTGCTCTCAAGAAAGCATCAGTGTCCAGGAGCTGATGGCTCATACCTATAATCCTAGCTACTTGAGAGGCCTGAGATCTGAGGATCATTATTTGAAGCCAACACAGGCAAGCAGGAAAGCCTTTGAGAGTCTTATCTCCAATAAACTAAAAAACAACACAACACAAAGAGCCAGAAATGGAGCTGTGGCTCAAATGGTAAAGCACTAACCTTGAGCAAAAGAAGTTCAAGGACAACACTTAGGCCCTGAGTTCAAGCCCTAGGATTGGCACAAACAAGACTAAATAAATAAAATAACAGAATACATTAGTGGAGTTTTATTTATCTATTTCTTCTAATATCTTTCTGTAATTTCCGATACTAACCGTGTAGAATAGATTCTTCCTGATGAATATTCATATTCTACTTGCTGAAACATTTTTAGGTAAGTAGTTACATAGATGATAGACAGATAGATGATAGGTAGGTAGTTAGCTAGATTTTTCTTTTTGACCTGATTAACAAAAGGCATATGAAGAGCACAGAAAAAAAAAACAGGGCTGTAAGTCAATAGCCAATATAACCTCTGCGAAAATGCATGGCATTTTTGTTTGCAAGTAACACTGGGGCTCCTGCATACATTAGGAGAATTAGAACCAGTGACTCTGTTTCGGTGAGTAAGTTACTGTATGTTCACGGAACAAATGATGACTTGAGGAGCTGCCAGATGGGAGCTTTCTGAGCTTCAGCTAACAAGCTGTGAAGCAAACAATGAACTGATACCCACCATCCTGGATTCTTAACAAGGTCCTCCATTATTTACTGACTCTGTCACCCACCCCCTCCCCCTCTGGCTTGAGCAAATCAGATGTTAAACTGGCAACAGAGGCCAGAAGGCAGGCATGTGAATGGGGTAGCACTAGGTTAACAGACCTGAACTCCAGAATGTTTCAATAAACTGAGTTACCCAAAGGCTTGCATGGGGAATAAACTACTTAACAGGAGATTAAATGGGTTCTTCTTACCTCCTGGTTTCCTGAAAAAGCCAAACCTAATCAAATTCCAGTGGCACAAACAGGGCCACATGGATCATTTGGGAGCAAAGAATGCTTTTATATTAAAGGCACTGTTTGTGTCTAGCATTCTATTACCTACAACCCAACGTGGTTTCAATTTAAGCTCCTGTTAATCCTGACCATTTCTTTCAAGTGTTTCTTATTTAAAATAGAAATTCCACATTGGACATTTTAATAACATTAACTGTCAAAGGCAGCTGTGATCAGCTTTGCTTTCGGTTCTCTGCCAGATGTAGACATTTTTTGATCATGGATGCCCTGTTTTCCTCCATCCCCTTATTAAATATATCATTAGTAAAATACAAGTCCAAAAGAAATTGTTTTTCACTGAGAATCTGCTGTGAAAGGAGTGAGGAAATACTACCCAGAGAAACTGACGGCTCCCTGCCAGTCGGCCATCGTCCCTGGAGATGGGGGGCCAGAAGCACTGCATTGCTCTGGCAACTTAATGAGGAGTTACCAGCCTCTGCTTGCTTCCATTCTCAGAGCAGAGGATTCTGCCACCCCAGCTACAAAAGACAGGCCCAGAAAGTGAATGTCCACTTATTGCCTTAAAACACACACAATAGGTTCTAAATACCAATTTAAAAGCCTTTCAAGAAGCACATGCACTTCAAAGTATGCCCAGACAAAGGCCAATAACCAGGAAAGCCATGTAAGAAGGAAACCAAGAGAAGCAATACTCAATGGAGAATGTGCATGCTTCTCAAACAAAGCCTTAGCTTCATTTTTTTTTAATTTGAAAAAAAAAGTAGATGTACTTCTGGTACTGTCAGAGACATGACTACTTGCAAAATTCATCTTCATGATGGATATGAAACTAATGATGCTGATGAAGGTGTGTCTGGAGTCAGGGAGGATGCAGGAAGCTCCTCACTAAGAGGCTCAGGAGGATTATTCATTAGAAAGGAATGACTCCTTTTAAGAACACTGACGGCTGCCAGTGGCTCACGCCTGTACCTAGCTACTCAAGAGGCCTGAGATCTGAGGATTACAGTTCAAAGCCAGCCAGGGCAGGAAAGTCCCTGAGACTCTTATCTCCAATAAACCACTAGAAAACCAGAAGTGGTGCTGTGGCTCAAGCGGTAGAGCGCTTACCTTAAGCTGAAGAGTGCAGGGACAGCACCCAAGCCCAGAGTTCAAGCCCCACAACCAACTAAAAAAAAAAAAAAAACCAAAAAAATACTGACTCAAATTATTAGCATCATACAAGATACAGTGACCACCTTTATTTTTATAGCATCATTTTCTTATTTATGTTCATTTTGATCCTGATGAAGTTGCACAGAGGAGTTGATGAACACAATGAATCTTGATATGTCACGCCTCTCATCATTCTCACCCATCTTTTCCAATCCCACCCCTGCCCTCAACTCTCTTGTAGAATATGCATTCAATTTTAGAACTGCACAGACCACCTGCACAGATCTCACCATCATCAATTCCCTCTACAACAGCGCAGAGCCAGTCAGTTCCTCCATACACCACCACCTAATGGGACACAGACATTCCTTCTCCATTAACCTGAAATCCAGAACTCTCCCAAACCCATTCTTCTCCGTCTTTCATTTCACTTGACTCTCATTCACCTCCCAGACCTGTTTGGCTCTCATTCCATCACTTGTATGAACATTTACAAGACCACCTACTTCCAGTTTTGTTATATTAGATATTGTCTGAACTCTCTACATGGTATGCAAAGCATATGCTTTGGAGATGGGTATTATCTGTATTTTTCTTCTACGCATCTTGAAAGATTGTGATTACTTTTATGTTTGATTTCAAATGGAGACATGAAAATCAAATATATCATACTGACACTGTGTGTAATACAGTGACACGGTATCCAAACTAATAAGTGACTTTCCAACGAACTGGCAGTATAACATTATCCTTGACTCTGCTGTAGTCAACTCTGGTTATTTTCTGATCCAAGTTATAAATAATGTTGTTCCAATGAGTCTTAGTAGTAAAATAGGTTGGTTACAAGGGTAAAATATAATATCATCAATCTAGGATATTGGGTCAAATTTTATGGGTCAAATATTATGTAAACAACATTTAGTCCTGAACCTAGCCCCCCACAAGGGTAAGTTATAGGTGTTACCCATGGCGTGGATGAAAATGACTAAGACAGCATAGATTTCTGTTAAAAAAAAGAACCAAAAATTAGATGGCTGCAGAGTCTTTTAATCATGTATTGCATTACAAAGAGCTTGTTCAAACTAGAGACAGTTTCCAGGTCCTCTTGAGTCCTGTCCCATTCCATGCTGTTCATATAACTGAGCACAGTTTGATTCAGTAAAAAGAAGCATCAGTATCTCTATGGTACAATCACCACAGAGTAAGGAGTAATAGAATTTGTGATTATATTCAAATGTAAAAGTTATCTTCAAATACAGAAAGGGTTGTCATAGGGATGAGGGATTAGACTTGTTTCAACTAGCTGCAAGGGAAAAAACTATATTCATCATGGAAGGCATGATGAAAAAAATATAGGTTCAAAATAAAAACTCTTGTGACAAGAGGTTTTATCTTTGTTGCTGTTGTTTTTAATGTACTTATAATGTACTATGTGATTTTTTTTCTTTTGTATGTTCTTCCCCCATGGGATAGTTCCTGTTTTCACTGTATTTGATTCTGGTACCCTGCATCTTGTGTATACATTTTTCTAATTTGAGGAGGGGAAGGGAACTAAGGAAATACTGAAATAAGGATACAGATGACCCTTTGTAACAATGAAACGTACAAGACACAATGTAAAAAAAAAATCTTTACAACTTTGCAGGGCGGGGGGGGGGGGGGTTGGGGGGTGGGGAGGGAAGGGCTGGCTGGGGAAAAACAAAGGAGGGGGTAACAATGCTCAAGAGGAAATGTAATCATTATCTTACATAACTGTAACCCCTCTGTACAGTATAAAAAAGAGTCTCCAAAAAATAATTATTTAATAATTTAAAAAGACATTCCTACCCACACACCTGTAATTTGAGATAAATTTATCCATTTATGGATATTATTATGATGAAATATAAATTGTGTCTTGAATTACTTGAATAATTATTAATATCCATCTGAATATAAATTATCCATTCACCTGTCAGAATATGTCATTTGTCAGAACATATAATTTCTCAAAATATAATTTTTAAATATATCCCTCAGAAATTTATCCACTTATAGATATTAATATGTTGGAATAGTAATCATGTCTTGAATGAAATCCTTAGGGACAATATGTGGCTCTAGAGCTTAAATGGTTTTAAAGTGATGGATATGTTTTAAACTGTAGAAAAGCAGGACACCTCTTTGGGCTGCTCTTCAGATGGAGAGTCTCACTACTTTCTTCCACAGTTTTCTCTTACTTTCAAATAAGCTTAATCTGTTTCTGTTTTAAAAATGTAGAAAAACAAACATCCTTACTTAGGTCATCAGAACATTTCTAGAAATATTATATTCAGGGCCATACCACTAATGAGCAAATTTATAAAGATAGATCAATGGTTAAACACAAAAGGAAGCATTTCTAGATATCAATGAAAAGAGAAGAAAACTGTCCTAGAAAATCAGCCACGTTTAATGAATACCAGATGGACTAAAACATGTTGCCTGTTGTGTGTGCAGAGCTAGGGATTGAACCCAGGACCTCACCTGTGTTAGACACGCACTTGATAGTCCCTTGTCTTTGGATTGCACCTCTAACCTTTGGCTCTCTGCTTTAGTTCCCTCTCGTCCATTTTTCGACTTCATTCTTCATTTATTGAACCCTTGAGTTTTGCCCCACCAACAATGGAAGGTGGTAAATAAATGTAGTATCTCCCTCTAAGTATATCTCAGATCAAGTGACTTGCCACATGAGATGATTGTGAAAACCTCATCTCAGTGATGTATCTTTTCATCCTCTTCTCCCTCCCAGGACACCTAGAATAATGTTGTTCTAACCATAAACGGTATCCTGCTTGCCAGTCCATCCCCTATTCTAAGCTCCTGGGGCAGATACTCACAAAGCCCCTTCTATGTGCTGCCTTGCTGTCACCCTGGGCCCTGAGCATGGCTCAACCAAGACATTTTTATTTGGCCATCCTGCCAGCACTTCCATTACATTTTCTTTTGAAGATACTTACCTTGTTCTAGATAAGTCAGAACCCATTTCCTGTTAGAAGTCATTGGCCCCAGACCTCAGACACCATAGATAACAGGCATTTTCCGGTGCCTTGTTGAAGTCCCCTTTATCCCATCACATGGCTACTGGCTGCAGGTGTTTTGAAGATGGTCCCTTCTTCAGAGAATGGTTCTTCTAATCTGGTTGTAATGGTTCTCATCTTGTTCTACTTCGTGTCCTAATTGAGATTCTAGTCTCAGGATTGAATACTAGAGGGACTATGACTGTCATATCTTGGCATCTGCTAAACCTACATTTTTACTGGGCTTCCTCTGACACCTTAGCTTGCTTTTTTTTTAATTTTCAGTCCTGGGGCTTGACCTCAAGGCCTGAGCCTCTTTTTGCTCAAAGCTAGTGCTCTACCACTTGAAGCACAGTACCACTTCCGGTTTTCTGGTGGTTAGTTGGAAATAAAAGTCTCAGTGACTTTTCTGCCTAGGCTGGCTTCAAACTCCGGTCATCAGATCTCAGCCTCCTGAGTAGCTAGGATTACAGGCTTGAGACACTGGCACCTGGCCATAACTTGCTTTTTAATTTTTTTTAATTTTATTTTTCTAAACTTCATAAGTTTCTCTTAAGAGCACTCTGGATTCCCTATCTTGAATGATTCATTCCAAAAATCAAAATCCCCATATCAAGTTCTGCATAACTTGATCCCAAATAAGACATTCTGTTGGGTTCATGCCTCACTCCCCATCCACTTTCCCTCACTAGACCTCCCTAACTAGATACTTTCTTAGCTATTGAATACGGAGTATTATTTCACAGACATGTGAAATATTTCAAATCAATAAACTTGTTAATTTCACAGATGAAGAAAGTGTGCATCATAAAGGAGAAGAAAGATCGAAGTTGACAGGACAGGGGCTGGCAATGTGGCTTAGTGGTAGAGTGCTTGCCTAGCATGCGTGAAGCCCTGGGGTCCATTCCCCAGTACCACATAAACAGAAAAGGCCGAAGTGGCTCTATGGCTCAAGTGGTAGAGCACTCGCCTTGAGCTGAATAGCTGAGGGACAGTGCCCAGGCCCAGAGTTCAAGCCACAGGACTGACAGAAGGAAAAGAAGGAGGAGGAGGAGGAGGAGGAGTTGACAGGGCAACTCAGTGATCACCTATTTCCTTTCCTTCTCTAATTCCCAAAATTTCCAATAGCTCTTTAAGAACAGCAGTCTGAACACACCTAAAATTAAATGTGTTGAGTAGCATATTTAGAAGTTCAAACTTAAAAAAAATCAAGGCTATTTCTAATGGCCATAGTCACTGCCTTTGTGCAACTTCCTTGTTAGAATGAGGAGTCCCAGGCAAATGCTTTTTGGTTAGCTTTATTATTAAAAGCTAAATTGACTGACTTTATTTTCCAAATGGTTTTAATAGTTCCCACATTAAAGGCATTTTCCTCAGTACCAATCTGTCCTTGTTGTAATGGAAATAGCACAGCAAAATATTCCTTGTCCAAGGGAAAATAATTGATGTTACCTAATGGAAGGGAGAAGAGGCAGAAGGCTTCTCATTAATGCTCATATGGCCTAGTAATTAGTACCATGTTAGTTACTTCAGTGGGGAAGATGGTAGTGAACTTTGCCCTCCAAGTAGAAAGGCAGATAGAATGGGACTGCAAACATACTCTGTTACCATTCCGTAAAAAAAATCCAAACATCTGTCTACATGAAATAATGGCATACATAGTTTTTGAGGGGAAGAGAAGAGGGAATAGCAATACCATAATCTGGCCAAAATTATAAAATGTTAATAATCAGGGCAAACTGTCATCAAAACAATAAAACCCTAATGATACCTTGGCACCAGTGGCTCACATCTGTTATCCTAGCTACTCAGGAGGTTGAGATCTGAGGACTGTAGTTTGAAAACAGACCAGATAGAAAAGTATGTAAGATTCTTATCTCCAATTAACCAGCAAAAAGCTGGAAGTCAAGGTATGGGTTAACCGGTAGAGAGCCAATCCTGAACAAAAAAGCTGAGACACCACCTAGGCCCTGAGTTTAATCACTACTACTGGCAAATTCACATGTACACACACACATACACACACACACACACCACTAATGTTAAGGTTATAATTCCAATATCACAAATACAGAGTAGTAAGTCACCATTATTTACAGCCAAACTTAAAAGAGAAGGAGATTGTAAGGTTATGCCTATATTCTCATTAGTATTTGTTAAATATACAAAGTGGTTTTTATTGTCATATTTTCATTTATGCACATGATGTATTATATTCACAACCTTTATGGTCTTTCTTAGAAAAGGAGATTGCTAATTAACTCTGACATCCCAATGCTTTTCTCTTTTTTGGATAGAATTTTAAATTAGATTAAACTATCAAAGGCATCCTGATATATGATGAGTATATTGATATGAGTGTACATATACAAATACATACTTAGATAGATACAAATATGTATTTTAATTCCAAATATCTAGTCCAAGGCAACATTGCATATAAACTTCTCTGTAATTACTCTAACCTAATATTTGAATATTTATAAAAGTTTGGCAGTCCTAGAAGTATTTTCTGTCATAGAATTTTGTCTACTTTAACCATGTTTGGTTTATATTTTATTATATTGCTAGGCAAAATTATAGATATAAGATCTATATTGACTGTAGTTCATTTGTAATTTTCATGTAAAGATTAGCTCACATCTGTAAACCTAGCTATTCAGGAGGCTGAGATATAAGGATCATAGTTCAAAGAGATTTTTATTTCCAGTTAACCACCAGAAAGCCTGAAGTGGAGCTGTGGCTCAAAGTGCTAGAGCACTAGTCTTGAGCAAAAAAGAGCTCAGAGATAACATCCAGGTCCTGAGTTCAAGCCCCACAACTAACAACAAAAAAAAAATAGTAAATTTTTTTAAAAAAATTTTTGGGGGGTCCAAACTCTGGACCTGGGCACTGTCCCTCAGCTCTTCAGCTCAAGGCTAGCGCTCTACAACTTGAGCCACAGCGCCACTTCCGGCATTTTTCTTTTTGCTTATGTGGTGCTGAGGAATTGAACCCAGGGCCTCAGGCATGCAAGGCAAGCGCTCTACCACTGAGCCACCTTCCCAGCCCAGTAAATTATTTTTAAATTTTAGTTTTGTTAAACCTTTATTCTTTGTATGACTTTTCATGTCAAGACACTTGAAATTAAGATCAGTCAAAGTTAAAGTTAACATGTAAACATAGAGGTGGATAATCAAAACTACTTACTGACCAAGTTGGACATACTTTAAATAGTAATAGGAATCCAGAAAAACTCATGTGTCCTCCCTCTATCTTCTATCTCTAAAAGTTGCTTTTAATAAGAAATTCAATATTTGGGGCTTTAAAACAAAAGCCTAAAAACAAATGCAACAACGATACTCACAAGACACTATGTTGGAAACCAACTTTACAACTTCCTACAGAAGGTGGTGAGTGGGAGGAGCAGGGAGGAGTGGGGGAAGTGGGGGAGGGAAGGGACAGTAGGAGAAAAACAAAGACGGGAGTAACAATGGTCAACAAGAAATGTTCTCATTACCTTACTCATGTAACTGTAACCCCTCTGTACAGCATCTTTACAAGAAAATAATTTTTTTTAACAAGTGCCACCTCCTTTTCTGTCATCCCAAAATGAGATGACAGGACAAACCATTCACAGCTGTAAACACCCCTGTTCCTACCCACACATGATGCATATTAAATAGAAAAAAAATGTGAAATGATGTTTCTAAAATTTGGATAATTCAACTATTGGTTAAGAGAAAAAGAAAAAAGTATATTTGCATACCATTTGCATATGAAATAAAGTCCAAAAGAGCATCATCTGCATAGTAGCATATCTGAATCTGACAGAAGTGTATTTGCATCACTAATTACTACCCCATGCCTAACTGTGTGTTGAAGGAATGACAGGTAGAAACCAATATGGAAGAGTGACTATGATATATCAAATGATAAATACAATGGAGGTTTGGGTTTTTTTCCTTTTTGAAAATATTTTGGTATCTTTATTATCTTTAAGTAGTTGTACCAAAGGTTTGTCATTCGCCAAACCTTGATGCATCTTGATGAATGCGGCCTCTTTCACAGCCTCACCTCCCCTTCCTCCCAACTCACCCCTAATGAAAATGTGTTTTCCAAATGGCTGAAATAGTGGGTGCTTGGTAAGATGTATATTTATGCTCAAAGTTGTCTCTCTCTCTCTTTTTTTTTTTTTTTTTGCCAGTCCTGTGGCTTGAACTCAGGGCCTGGGCACTGTCTCTGAGCTCTTCTTTTGTTCAAGTCTAGTACTCTATCACTTAAATCACAGGGCCATTTCCAGCTTTTTCTGTTTATGTGGTACTGAGGAAGGGAACCCAGGGCTTCATGCATGCTAGTCATGCATTCTACCACTAAGCCACATTCCCAGCCCCTGAGGTTGTCCTTTTTATTATTTGTAAATCTTCATCTATTTCTTCTCCTTTTTTCCAGTTCCCGGGCTCCGCTGGGATGGATACTCTTTCCTTGTTCAGGCAGTCAAATCTCACAGCATGGGTTTGAAAGCATAACTGCATTCCCCATGATGGGTGTCAGATACTCGCAACATCTATCAAATTGTAACAAAATAAATGCCTAAATTCAATCCTTAACAAACTAGAAGGAGGGAAGGGGAGAGGAAAGGAGGGAGGGACAAAGGAAGAGTTATACTTAACTTGCTATTCCATTATATACTATATGGATATGAGACAAGCAATTTTTGACATGATCAAACCTTCCTAGATTTCCTATCCTGGAAGCATTACCAGGATAAGGTAATTATTTAGTTAGCAATGAATTGTTTCCTTTGAGATCCATGTTCCTAGATACCTTCAATAGCAGCATGAAATAGATTTGGTATACTTGCCAGTTTGGGAGGGGTGCAATTGAAATATCAAGTTGCCTGTGTAATTTCTGATCTTTGCACTTACTTGTCCAAGCTAAAAATAAAAAAGAAATGAAAAAATTAGATGACATTGCAAAGCCCATTTTTCAGAGACTATCCACAAATGGAAACAAGCTGGCTATACGATTTAACTACAATTTCATTTCTGATTTACATCTAGCCTGCCTGAAAGTTTGGAATAGTTTATGGCATAAGACTGGGCCAAGGGAAGAGGGAATTGGATGATTCAATAAACAATAGTAAGTGTGTAATCCTCAAAGAAATTAGCTTCTTCAAAAATGACTGGTCTTTCTGTCAGACTTCATTTTCTTAGGTTTTCCATGAAGTGATTCTAGCTGAATAAATCTCAAGCCTTCTCTAATTATAGAAGTTCTCCCATGTGCGCAACAATGGTGTCATAGTGGAGAGCCTTGACAACGTTGAAAGCAAATGCAACTTTCCATGAAAGATCTAAAAACAAACTCCTAATAACAAACAGCTAATAATTTCAAGGTTAGAGACTAGAGACTTCCCTTGATCTCTCTTCTAGGGTGAGGAGTGCCAATATCAATATGGATAGGGTTTTTTTGTTCTTGTTGTCAAATTCATGAATTATTATGTGACTTAATTCCATTACAGTGAGCCATTGCTCCCTTGAGCTTCTCAATATGGCTGCCCCTCAAGAAACAGTGCCCTATTAAGACCTGAAGTTCTACTTGGCTAGGCATCAATTTTACAACTAGATGCATAGGGCCTAGGCATGTAGCTTGTTGGTGTAGCATTTGTCTAACCCTGGGTCTAATTCCCAGTCCCCCCACCCCCCTCTCTCTCTCTCTCTCTCTCTCTCTCTCTCACACACACACACACACACACTCATTACCTACATTTGTGAAACCACATATCAGCTTGTTTACTTCATTGTCTTTTGGGGGAAAAATAGACATGTGCATGTGTGTGTGTGTGTGTGTGTGTGTGTGTGTATACATACAAATACATGAGCATGATTTACAAAAAAGAAAGAGTTACGGATATTCAGTCAAAACCCAAGTGATGCTAGGATGCTCACCAAGAAATACTCAATTTATTTGCATAAGTTTTAGATGAATTTTTTAAATAGATAAAAATGATTCTAAGGCAAATCTCACAAAATTTTTCATTGAACAAATAGGGATTACAATAGAGTGGATGATGAAGAGGATCATTTTATGCATTACCTGACAAGAACAAGGATTTTAGTAAATGAGTTTTTATTATATTGTTATATAATATCATTATTATTAATAATTATATTAATATTATTGATGATACCAGATAATATCATTAAACAATGATATTATTAAATAATATCATTAAACAATGATATTATCTGATATCATCACTATAAATGCTTAAGATCAGAACCTTGTTTGTATATCTAATCTTCCCTTTGAGGAAAATATAAGCTCTTCCCTCTAATATAGTTATGACAAGTTAGCTGCCAATTACCTAGATTCAAAACTTGGTTGTAAGTCTATAGTCTAGATAGATGTGAACATGAATTGCTACTTTAAGAGATCTCACAAAAATGACCTTTATGGTATGGATTGTTTAGGATTTATTGTATCTGTTCTTCCAGACATCGTGAATTAAACTCTCCAGTGGGATATCCTGGTGTGATATGACCTTATCTTCTCTTGGTACTAATATAACACATACCTATTAGATCAGCTCCTTTTTTCTCCTTCTAGAGGACAAGACAATTGAAACTGTACTGCTTCAATTCATACCAATTATAAACTCAACCTGGTAGGACTTGCAAAATATTCCAGGATGAATTATGCCCTTCCCCCTAGAGATGTTGAAGTACTAACTCCTAATAACCATATATGGAAATAGGGTCTTCGCAGATGATCGTGTTGAGATCTTTAGGCGAGGCCTTCATACAATATACTGGTGTTCCTATTTTAAAAAGTGAGGCACAGAAAGAGACATACATGCAAGGAGAATGACATGTGACTATCATGGTCCACATCCTTGGCATCTACCAGCAAAAGAATGTCAAAGATTGCCAGTAAACTACCAGAAGCCAGGAAAGAGGCATGAAACAGATCCTCCCTCACAGCCCTCAAAAGTCACTAACTCTGGCAGTACCTTGATCATAGCCTTGGAGCCTGCACAACAGCAGTTCCTTGATCTACTTAATTTGTGGTTCTTCATTATAGCACTTCTAATAAATTAATATAGTAGGTGACTATCTAAACTTTAAAAAGATAATGATCACTTTTCACATCATCCTCAAAATTGGGGGGAAAAGTACATATTACTCTATAATACGTATCTCTGAGAATATATCCCTAGGCCACAAGGATCTATAGATTTCCAGTTGGGGAAACAATGTAAAACAGAACTTAATAATATTAATACCATATGTTACATGCCTACCTTCTCTTCTCACTAGCAATGGAATCCAAAGACAAAAGACTTGCATTAGAAGCTCCTTGGCATTATGCCAGACCATACAAAAAATATTCTAAAGGGCAGAGTTTGGGGCGGGGGAACTAATGATGGGCCTTTTCAAAGCCGTCACATCCATTATACTACCTCTCTTCCCCATGTTCCAGTAAGACCACACATTGGTTACTGTTTACCATTGAGCTATGAGTTACTGTACCATCAGAGGCTGACATTGATTTTACAGTCTTAAAGGGAAGAGTTCAAAAACCACCAGAAGACTTGAGGAGGAAAAAAAAAATCTAATCTCTGTCAGTTTGTTTCCTGCAGTCAGCAGAAACCTGCTTATTTGTTTAGTTCCGGACAAGAGATATTGCTTCCTTGGATTTTTTTTAATATTCCATCCTTTGGTTTGAAGCCTTCAGGCCCTACTTCATACTGTTTATCCTATATTTAGAACAAAGCAGGCATATGCAATTTTTTTTAGAAATAAGTACTTGTGCCAGTGGGCACTGGAAAATTGTTAACCCCCAAATAAAACAATACTGCTTTCTTTAAATACTTCTGCTTACACTTACAGTGAGGAGATATTGACAGCATGTGTCAGTTTGAGTGACTGAAAATAAACAGAAGTGAAGAAAGCAGGGACTTTTGCTATTAAAGCCAGATTTACTTAGAGGAAATGTATGACAAGTACCATTATTTTCTCAAACAGCAATCTCAAGGTATCTCACCCGTGGAGAACAGTTATGACATCATTCTCATGGCTTCTGAAGGCTTGTTCACAGCTCTCCACAACTGACCATACCCATCACTGATCTGAATTGTAGTCAATGCAGAAAAGTAGACAGGAGATACTTGCTTTAACCTGGAGAAACATCCTACAGGGAAAGGAAAAGAACCCAAAAGTTAAGATGACCAAACCCTGCTCCACTCCCCCCCCCGCCCCCTCCCCCCCCTCTCTGTGAAGGTCTAACTTTATTCTAGGAAAGTAACAACATCTGCACATCTTAGGCAAGTCCACCATGAGACATCCTGTGTAAGAACAGCAGGAAATTCCATCAGTGGCCTTTTTGCTTTTCCCACAACTCAGGACCCACCACAAGCTCAAGTTTAAGAATGTAGGCCAGAAACTTACTCTCATTCTTCTGCAAGTTTAAATATATGAGGTTTCTAGGCTTGTTTTCTCATCTTAAAGATAATTGCATTGGATGAAAGACTCTCTAGTATGTGAAAGAGTCTCATCTAGTGCATGCCTGGACTCTCCCTAGCATGGTAGAATATGCCTATCATAGCAGCACTTGGGAGACAAAAGCAGGATATTCATGAGTTCAAGGCCAGGCTGGGCTATATAGCAAGACTCTTATCTATAAAAAGCCAAAAATATAAAAATAAATTAATTAAACTAAAATAAGCAAAGGAAGAAAAAGAAAGAGAAGTTTCGATTAGCTTCATTAAAATTACCAGAGTTCCTCTGCCTTTAAAGTTCACACTAAAATGAGAGAAATAAAAATACCTATATAGAATAAGAACAATGGCCATGTCTAAAAGACAGAATAGAAGTGATTTTTGTCTTCTTCATTTGTACATATCTAAAGTTTCTACAACTTTTACAAAGCACATTTATTACATATGTGACCTAGCGAAACAAACAAGATGTTTTAAATTTTTATTTGCTTCTTTGCTTATTTACTTTTGTACTTATTTACTTTTTGACTTGACATAAAAGTCTATTTTCAACAGTACCACAAATTAAGCTAGCACTCAGATTCTCTCTTCTTGGAGAAGATACTATTTTATTACTAACAAACCATTTGTTAATAGTCCTAGAAAAGGATTACCTGCAGGTTGTTGTTGTTTGGGGTATTTTTTACATTTAACACAATTTTTAAATATCATGTTGTCAGGCAACAGTGGTGTTTGAACTCAAGGCCTCATACTTGGTAGACAAATCTTTCTCACTTTAGTTATTCTTCATATCAGGTCTCCCGTTTTTGCCAGGGCTGGCCTAAACTCATAGTCCTACCTATACCTCCCGAATAGCCTGAGACTGCAAGCATGACCTACCACATTTGGCTTGTTCTGTGAGCAGAAATCTTTCTAAGCTTTGAGCTCAACTTTCCTCCAATAGCCAGAAACAACTTACCAGCCATAAGGTATTTGGGAAACAGTTATTCCAGTCCCTATTAATATCCAGGCAATATCTTGACTCTAAATTTATACGACATCCTGAACTCAAGCATTCCAGGTAGGCTGCTCCCACATTCTTGACCCACAGAAACTGCCATTGGATCAAGGGTCTACCGTAGAAAAATGAGATTATACCATCTCCTTACCTTTGGGTAATTTGTCACACAGCAATAGATGACAAGTTCAGGCAACACAGACTCTTCTTGCTTCTAGAAATCAAAAGAATCATTGCTTTAGTTCTACCTTCCTACATCCCTCTGGCATTCCACTCTCTATAACTTTATGAATTTACTGCCTTTGATTTTCTCACCTTAACAGACCCAGAGAAGACAGCCATTCACCACCCTGGTACTAGACTTCAGATTATGGTGTTTAAATGATATGCACACATTTGCCTCAATGAAGCTTGAACAAAAAGCCCTATGAGGGCCTCCCCCAAGCATCCTCCCTGTGCCGTAGGTGTTGTCTACAAGTGTGGTTGTTCTCACTGGCTGAACAACCTTCCATCTTGGAGTGGAGTTTTTAAAATTTCCAAAGACGTTAGTAAAGAAGGACTATGTAGCTATGAAAATCACCTGGGGAGCTTGCCTCAAATGGTGTCTTTCAGATTCACTCACAAATATTCCTATATGGAACATTTGGAGGATATATATCTATATCTATAGATATAGATAGGTCCATTGTGGGACCTGAACTCTGAGCCTGGGCGCTGTCCCTCAGCTCTTCGCTCAAGAATAGTGCTCTACCACTTGAACCACAGCACCACTTCCGGCCTTTTCTGCTAATGTAGTGCTGAGGAATCGAACCCAGGGCCTTATGTATGCAAAAAGCACTCTACCACTGAGCCTCCTTCCCAGCCCATGGAGGGCTACATTTTTTAAAGGAACATGACAAAAAAAATAGACTAGACTCTCCAGAAACAGATCAAAGTAACTGTAAAATTCCAATTTGCAATGAAGATCTGAAGTCATGAGAGTAAAAAGTGAAACTTGATGTGTTGCTGATAAAACCAGTTTATCCTTATTTAAGACAGAATTAATTATATCTTTTTTATTTTTTTATTTTATTTTTATTTTTTGTGAACATACTGTACAGAGGGGTTACAATTACATGGGCAAGATAATGAGTACATTTCTTATCAAGCATTGCAGCCTCCTCCTTTGTTTACCCTTCCAGCCTCCTCCCCCCCAATTCTCCCCCCACCCAGCACCAAAGTTGTAGAGTTCGTTTTCGACATGACAACTTGTACTTCTCATTGTTGCAACGGGTCCACCTGTACCCTTAAACGACTTGTTTTTCCCCATCTCCTCCACAAATTATACCGACTTCAAATATAGTGAAAGCAGGGGTTATACTGTGGGGGAGGGACATACCAAGCAACAAAGAAATAATCTTATAAATGCATTAGAAACAAATGCATGAAAGAAAAAACATTTAAATACATATCTAAGGGTTCATTTTCCTAACATCACATTATCTGACCTTTTCTGCTTGACTCATACATAAACTAGATATTGTAAATAAGGGAAACCATGGGACCTATGTTTCTTTGGGCTTGGCTTACTTCACTTAATATAATTTTTTCCAAGTTTTTCCATTTCCTAACAAATGGGGCAATGTCATTCTTTCTGATGGAGGCATAGAATTCCATTGTGTATATATACCACATTTTCTTGATCCATTCATCTACTGAGAGGCATCTGGGTTGGTTCCATGTCTTAGCTATGGTAAATAAGGCTGCAATAAACATAGTTGTGCTGGTAGCTTTAGTATGGTCTTGTTTGAAAACATTTGGGTAAATGCCCAAAAGTGGGATTGCTGGGTCATAGGGGAGCTCTATGTGAAGTCTTTTGAGGAACCTCCATACTGCTTTCCAAAGTGGTTGAACAAGTTTACACTCCCACCAACAATGCAGTAAGGTTCCCTTCTGTCCACATCCCCTCCAGCATCTGATGCAAAACTACCTCACACCCATACATAAAATTGAAGTACCATTGCATCAAGGATCTACCATAGAAAATGAGATCATACATGAAGTAGATGTATGTATGGGTGGAGTCCTTTGAAACCTGGCTGTATGGGGGATTTTTCTCACCAAAATCCAGATGCCATGATAAAAATATACCCTGTATGATTCTACTGCAAATTGTCCCCAGAGGTGATATGGAAAGGTATTATAAGTAAATGTATCTTCAAAGTATTTCATTTCCAGAAAGACATGAAATACCTTGTTCATGACTTCACTCCTATCTAGACCATCTAAAACCTCATCATTTGAGCCAGTTGGAACTCAGAACAAGGTTTGTCTACTTTCAAGGTTAGGCTGTGGTTTCCTCTCCCCTGAAGTGTTTCATTATTTCTGTGAAATTATCTTCTTCCCACACCACATACAGCTTTCTCTATAAACAGAAGAAGTTTCTGAGATCTGCTGGCAGTTTAAACAGCTGAAAAATGTCATACCTCCTCAAATAAAATGTCAGCTTACAACAAAACATAAAACTTTGCATGAACTCATCAACCAGACCAGAAAAAAAAGTCATTTCTCCAAATTCAGTCAAGATCTATTAACAGAAGAATGTGGGATGGCTTTTTAGTTATGTATTATTTTCAAAGCAGTGACTTGAACAGCTTTACATGAACAATTTAATTACAGTTCATATATACACTTGTAAGATGCACCAAATCCCACGTATTGAACCAGCAACATTACTGCTTATGTTTTCCTTAAAGAAAAGGAAATGTACTTAAAGGTGACCAAGATTCTAAACCATTATATTCACAGGGGATGGAATCCACCAGCATTTGTACATGTTCTTTATGCAATAATGACTGAACTGTTCAATAAGCTTCTACCATTTTCTCAGATAAGAACTTTTCTCCCATGAATCTCTCTGCAAAACTCCCATGAATCTCTCTGCAAACTCTTCATGTGATGCTATAGAAGTAATACTACTTGCCATTGTCTTAATGGTCACTGTGAAAGAGAACTATAAAACAATCCAAGTTCTGTATGGTGTAAGGTAGGGATACAATTTTCTTTTCTTATGGATAACCAAATCAATAAATCATAATCTCCAACTGACAGTCATGATGAGACCTTTATATGACTTCTCTCCATTCTCTTCAATTTTTCTTCTTCAACTTATACTGGACCACTCTGAATAAATTATGTAGTTTCCTAGTGAATATTGGTATATTGAAGGACAATTTTCCCTCCACACCACTCCTATACTCATTATTTATATTCTTCAGAGATTGATTGACTACTCTTGACTTCTTGTTCTTCCATATTTGATCTAGAAATACTTTTATAAAACTTCAAAAAATGTCTTCCTAAATTTTCACAGGACTATACAAAAGCAACAGATTACTTGGGGGAAGAGTTCACATCTTAAAAGTATTAAATATTCCCACATAATGACATGGTATATTTCTCTACTTATATATTTCTTTTTTAATGTAATAAAATTTTATAATTTTCCTCAAAATGCCTCACAATTGAATTTAGAGTTAATTCCCAATAGCATCTGAGGTAGATGATAGAGATGATAGAGATAGACAATATAAATATATTCACACATATATACTTAAATACCTGCACAAATAGAGTTACTATGACAAAAGTTTCATTTGATATTTCAGCTCCATTTTTCTGCTAATGTATGGAAACACAAGTTACAATTGCATATTGACATCCAATATCTTTTTTTTAAGTTTGGTCATTTTAATCACTTTCTGTCATTTCTTTGGAATTTTGTTTTACAAAACCGTGATGATAGACGTGGTTCTTTTTTTTTCCTTTTCTTATTTTGGGGGGGGGTAGTTAAACTAATGTTCTTGTACTTACTAGTTAGATATTCTATCTGAGGACTTGAGCCAAGTCCTCAGAAATGTTCGCCTTTGGTGTTTTTCAAAATAGGGTCTTGTGTTTTTGATCAGACTAACCTGAACCTTAGCCTATGTACACTTCTTTCATAGATGGGATGACAGGCATGTGAAACCACACCCAGTTATTGTTTGAGAAGGGGGAGTCTCATAATTTTTTGCTTAGGCTGGCCTCCAACAAAGTTCTCAGCCTCTAAAGTTAACATGAGCCACTACACTTAGCCTGGTTCTTCCTTTTAAATACAACACTTATTTTTCTTTGATGTTACAATACTCACCTTGCTGATTTTGCTTACTGTTTGCTTAATGTATCTTGCCCCACACTGAAAGGACTGGGCAACTGAGAACCAACTACGAAGAGAAAAATATTGAAGACAGAGGAAAAAGACATCCTCTATAAAGAAGTGGAGATTTCTTATCAGCAACCTCACAGCCAAAGATAAAATGAAGTGGCCTCTTTAAAGCATTCAAATAAACTCATGCTTTTATCAAGTCAGAATTATATACCCAGCAAAAGTATCTTACTAAAAGGAGGTAGAAAAAAAGGAGGTAGAAAAATAATTCTCAAACAAAATCTAAGAGTTTTCCTGTTTTGTTGTTTGTTTTGTTTTGCTATCAGGCCTACAAGATACATCATTATAGGAAGCTCCTCAGGCCAAAGTAGGATGTTAGTGGAAATCTTAGATCTAAACAAACAGTAGAATTGGAATAAAATAATTTGTAATTGTGGCAAATGAAATTGTGGTAAATGTAAAGATCACGACAATGTATATACATTTATACCATGTGTGAAGTAAAATACAATAGTATTTCCTCATCTTCCTCTATTCATGGAAGCGGTGACAAATACCAATTGTTGGATCCTCACACTATATTTAATATTATATTATTTAAAGACAAATTCAAATTAGTTTAAAATTTTGTGCTATGAATTTCAAGGAGACCTTGAAACACATGGAAAAGGAGATATAAATAATACAACAATGGGACTAAAATATTCAATTTACCAAAGAGAAAGGAAATGACAAAAGGTTAAGATGTTAATATGGAAACCAGCAAGATAGCATACTGCAACAGAATCACACTGAGAATCCTTTGTGGTGTGGATGGGTTAAACTCCCAGTTGTCAAGTCAACTATAATCCAACTATAATACTGTTCACAAGAACCAATGGGGGGCATTCTAACATCTCCAGGCCATTTCCGTGACAAAATCTTCCCCCAGTATGATGAAAGAAGGCAACCCAACCAGATGGTTTCATGTCAGAAGCTGATATTTCTTCTCACCACCACAGACCTTACACCCAACTCTGTAGATAATAAAGGACAGCCCCCAAGGAAATCTTTTCAACGACTAAAAAATAGTTAAGTATTTTTTTAATCACTTACTTCCTCTCTTCCATCATTAGCTTGCAATTTGGTAGGATATTACTGGGCATTTATTTTACTTTCTTTCAACAGAATTTATGTCAAGGTTTTTTAAACAGTTTATATGGGACCTTTAAAAAAGTCATTACCCCATCTCCTGAGCCCTAAAGGTGTAGAATATGAATAGGGGACACAGAGACAAAAGCTCACAAAGTGCACGTGAAGGAGAGACCAACTATGTCACAGTAAATTAAACAATTGTTTATTCAGTGGACTGTAATTAGAGTAATGACTCTTTAAACAAAGAAGGTGGGTTCCATATTTCTTTGTCTAAAATGGTAACTAGAGGTGGCAAACCTAAATCCCCAATTGGGTATTTGAGTCCAGAGGGATTATGATTCAACTAAAGTTGTTAAGCATCAATTAAAAGTAACATCAAATGTGTCAATCAACTAAAAACCTGTGTGGGCTGGCGGGGGAGGTGGAGAGGATGTCCATCCACATGACACAGTACTTTCCTAACAGCAACAAGAAAATGTACATGGGTGGGTAAATGGATAGGGAATTGGGAGGGGGGCAAGATTTTGAAGATTCCAGAGCTGAAAGAGCTAACTGGTGCACATAGAAAAAATAATTAGGAAAAAGTGTGAGCATTTATGATGCATTGTTTAATTGCATTCAGTTAAGGAAAGAAAATGTCTAGGATGAATGGGTTTTGAATGATGCTAGAATCTCTTACGTGTTATGATTTTTCTCATTCTTTATCTTAATGATTTTTTAAAATTGTGGGTTTCCTCTGCTGGGCTATGAGATCTATTTGAGAAGAGCTATATTTCCTGTATTCCCTCATTTTATTGCCTGGCTTTTGTTAAATGCATGAGAACACTTGTGGAGTAGGAAAAACATGTCAAATAATTTATTCATTCCTCCTTTATTTCAGTCATTATAAAACCACAGAATTGGAACAATCATTAAGACTGTTTGAGTTAACTTTGCATGACTACAACAAAATACCCAAGGCAACTAACTTACAAAAAGAAAAAAAGGTCTATTGAACTCAGTTCTGGAATTCACAATCTAAAGTCAGGCAGTCCCATGCTCTGAACCTCTTGTGAGAACAGCACATTGTGCTGGGAGCACCATGCAGAGAAAAATGGTTCTTACATCATAGGCCAAGCAAAAAAAAAAGAGAACCTAAAAACACAGCATTCCACAATCACTTTTGAGAGCACATCCCCAATAACCTAGGGACCTCCCATTCAGGGCTTACTTGCTCAATGTTCACAGTGCTTTCCAACATCACAATCTTGAGAACCAACCTTCTAACTTGCTGGCCTTTGGGAAACATTTCTCACCCAAACTACAACTACCTAGCAAGCAAGCCTGTTGTGACATGTTCGTGACTTCACTGACCCTTGCATAATACTCTGTTCCTGAGTTCTGCTGCTGCTCACCATGCCTGAATATTTTTAACAAGAAAAAGGAGTAAAAAATAAATTCTCAAGCAGACAGGGAACAATTATCTAATGCATTATTCAGAACATCCATCTTCATGGAAAGAGAAAGTGAACAGAACCAAGCTGTATGTCTAATGGTGTCTATCTTTAAGGTGCAGTGCAAAACCATAAAGTTCCACAGAACCAACAGTTTAACCCCAGATGGAATCTCCTTTCCTAGAACAAACACAAGTCATGTGTTCCCCAAACCTCTTTTTGCAGTGTCTTACACACTATACCCTCTCCTTGAAAAACACATTCACACTTCTCTTAACTAATTGCTCCTCTGCAGAGATGTTACCTTTCCATAAAGCCCTTTCTCCCTCCCTACCACCCCACCTTATGTCAGAAAAAAAATCCCTTGTAAACTTTTGCAAATGCTTGTCCCTGTTGTATTCTGCCCATCCCAAGGACCTGTAATGGTGTAGCTTTGTTTTAGCCTTTTCTCTTTGTGAGCCATTTGAGGGTAGGACCATAACACAGCCATATCTAACACTAGTCTTAAAGAGGATGGATGATGAATAAATATTTCTTGACTCAACCAATATTTTTTTTATTCTGAATGGCCATTTTTGTGACCAAAAGAAGATTTTAATCCTGTATGCCAAAGCAAACATTTTCCTGAACTAATAACATGCTGTCAGGCTTGATAACTTAGAGATCCTTTAATGTTGCATTGTCCAGTATGGTAATGCAATGGTTATGAAAGTCTATTTAAATAAGTTTAAGTTAATTTATAATAACTAAGATTAAAATTCAACTCTTCAGTTGCAGAAGCCACATTTCAAGTGTTCAAAAAGCCACAGGAGACTAGCATACCACAAATAAAGAACTTTTCAATCATTGCAGATAGTTCTGTGAGACAGACTTGTTAGAGGAAACATTCAAGCACATAATGAAATTCTTCTCTCTTAAGTTATTCTAAAGAAATATGCAGCCAAATCGACTGATTTCTAAGAATCAGTTTACGAACCCTGAGGCTCTGACAACCTAGCCAAAGCACACTTGCCCAGCATACAACTCCTGAGAGGTATTTGCAATTGAACTTCAGAACCTTCTTGAGTTTCTGAAAAGTACTTTCTCACTCATGTTTGCAAAGAATGCAGTTTACAAAGGCAGACTCATGGGTATTTTTTGTCCAAAACCAGTTCATCCAGATTTGCAAACTCCACAGAGTTATCTACAATTCTCTCTTTGGGGTTTTGTCAATCATATCCTGGTCTTAACTCAGACCCATTACTTATCTTGTTTCTCCTGGGTGCCTTTTTTTCCATAGATGTTTTGATCCACTTTGCTAAGCTCTTAGTTGGATGACTTGCATCTCATTTAGCTTCTTGCTATTGTATCATCAGTTGCCAATTAAATACAACCATATCGTGTTATTTCCTGATTGAGTGGCTTGCAAAGATACCTAGAATCCACCCACTTAAGACACTTACCGGTCCATGTTCAGTTTACTTTTCTAGTAATATTCACTGCAACTGCCACAGTCACTCTTTCCCCTGCATGTCACGACCTTCTCTGCCTCTCATCCTTGTGCTCACCAATCACCCCATGGACTGTCTCTTTCTTTCCTTCTTCAGAAATCACTGTTCCTATGGCCTCTCCTTTTAAGTAACTCTCCCAAGTTTATATTGTTGTTTCAGCTCTGAATCACATACTGCCATGTCCTCACTTGGCGTATCCTTTTCTCTCCCATCCAAAAATAAACTCTGGAAATTGTGGAATTTGTACTGCTTCTCTTTTCTCCCACAGAACTTAGAACAACAAGGTAAAAGAGAAAAAGAAAGACAGAGAGGGGTGTATGTGTGTATCCATGTACATACATACATATAAGTGTATCTATGCATACACAATTTATGAATATAGCTATGTCTGTACACATATGAAATTCCCAATGAATAAATAAATCCTGTTGCAATCTCATAGGTTTGACTTGACTTCTTAGCATATGTCTTTAATTTTTATGGTAAATGTTCAGGATATCGCATAAGAAAATTGTGTATCATGCCAGAAACCACATAACAATGCGGGCTCAAAACCACCATGCAAAAGCAATTACTTCCTTCAAAATGCCATCTCATTTGGCCTCTTCCTCTTTCTTTACTGGTATTATTTTTTTTTAAGTTTGAAAATTCAAATGTTCTAAATCTTCTGTGTAAGATCTTTCTCCCTCCTTCCCTCTTTCTCCCTTGTCTCCCTTTCTGTCTCTGTCTATCTGTCTGTCTCTTTCTCTCTCTCTGTCTCTCTCTGGCTTTTTCTCTGTCTCTGTCTCTCTGTGTGTGTGTGTGTCTCTCTCTGTCTCTCTCTGTCGCTCTCTCTCTGTCTCTCTCTGTGTGTGTGTGTCTCTCTCTGTCTCTCTCTGTCGCTCTCTCTCTCTCTCTCTCTCCTCACTCCTCAATTTTGACATCTTCCTACCTTGTCTCCCAAGGGTTGAGATCACAGGCATAAACCACCATGCTTATATTTCTATGTTTCTTTGTCAATTAGAAACCAGGAAACATTGCATAAAACAATGGCATATAGTATTAATATTCAACTGAGCATACGTAACGAAAAAAGAAGAGGAAAGCTTTAAGTTCTATATTCACTTAATTTAGACCTGTACTTTAATAAAAAAAAAAAATAGGCAGCTGGATGATGAGCTGGATTCAATTGGCTCACAACTGGAAGTGCACTGTAGTTCAAGTGGTAGAGTGCTCGTCTTGAGCTGAAAGAGCTGAGGGACAGCGCTCAGGCCCAGAATTCAAGCCCCACGACCGACCCCCCAAAAAAAACAATTGGCTCACAACTATAATCCTAGCTACTCAGGAGGCTGAGATAAGGGGGTCATGGTTCAAAAGCCAACCCAAAAAGGAAAGTTTGTGAGACTCGTATCTCTTGCTGCCAAAATAAAAAGCCAGAAGTAGAGCTGTGGCTCAAGTGGTAGAGCACTAGTCTTGAGCAAAATAACTCAGGAACAATGCCCAGGCTTTGAATTCAAGCCCCAGAACTGGCACCACCAACAACAAAAGTGGAGGTGACATCTCAATATATGAAGTCCCATAGGAGCCATCCTTTAGACAAGAATGTCACAATGTTGATGTCTCTTCTAAATCTTCCATTCTTCAGTTCTTTAAAAGAAATTGCTACAGACAATATACAAGTACTGAGGGAAAAACATGACATTTGGATAACCCCAAGTATTAAATGAAGCTAAAATATTTTTAACATTTTAATAGATAGGCCAAGCTTCTAAGAATTCTGTCTTCAGTAAACCCCTGACAGCACACTGAGAAAGCTTGTAGGAGTTTGTAGATTGCTCCATACCTCCCTTACTCGCTTTTCTCCACTTTGCCCTCCCATCCAGATAGGAAAGAGTTCTGGTAAGAGATCTGTCTTCTTTCAAGCTTTCTTTACTTAAAAAAATAAAAGGTGAAAATAGTCACACATTTAAGTTTCAGATCCACTTTTAGCTTCTCCTCCCCACCCCCCAGTCCTGAGGCTTGAACTCTGGGCCTGGGTGCTGTCCCTGAGCTTCTTTGTGCTCAAGGCTAGCACTCTACCACTTGAGCCACAGCACCACCTCTGCTTTTTCTGAGTAGTTTATTGGAGATAAGAGTCTCACAGACTTTTCTGCTTCAAACCACAATCCTCAGATCTCAGCCTCCTGAGTAACGTGGATTACAGGTTTGCGCCACTGGCTCACTTTCAGCTTTTTACTGTGAATAACCACCTAGAATATGTTAAAATTTCAGTTATTATAAATTTTTTATGTCTAGGAGTTATAACAGCTTTTTCTGCATATCTATTTGCCTTAATAGCTCACCATCAGTTTAAATAACATTTAATATTTTCCTTGAATGTGTTTATTACAAAGACATTTTGCACTTTATCAGGAGTTAATTTATGCACTGGCTATTGCTTTTGGTACAGATTTTTCCCACATTCTTCAGCATTGTAGCTTTCAGAGTTAGGAGAGTTTACCAATCATTCTGATTTTCCCAGGATTTAGAAGTTCCTAGAGTGGGAGACATATCAATCTCAGTACTAGAAATGAAAAAGGAGCAGGCAAAACACTAGTTGTTCATAGAGGAGGCTTGCTTCTTTCATGGTAGCTAAAAGTTTTAACATTCCCTAGATCCAGGATTCCAGGACTGAAACTTCTAGAACCATCTCCTCCTCCTCCTTCTCCTCTTCCTCCTCCTTCTTCCCCTCCTCCTCCCCCTCCTCTTCCTCTTCCTCCTCCTTCCCCTCTTTCTCTTTTCTCTCCTGTTCCTTCTCCTCCCTTTTCTCTCCTCCTCTTCTTCCTTTCTTTTTTTGAGACAGGGTTTTATTATGTAGCTTAAGCTGGCTTGGAACTTGCACTCCTGCTGCTCAGCTTCCAAGTTCTGGGATTATAGGCAGACACCATTGATGTTAGGCAATAATTCAAACACCTATTGATAGCTGAGGCCTCTTGCCCTACAAAACAATACTATTTTCTGAATCCGCAAAAGGCATAGCCCAGCTTTGGTTGCAAGGTTCTTTTTCCAACAGCCTTACAAAAGCCTGTAAATATATTCACTGGCCCAGGAGCTTTTGAGCTTTTATTAATAATAGCAGAATGCTAACACTACCTCCAGTTGCATTCAAAGAGACAACCTAGCTCACACAAAGGATAGTGCTGCAACTACCCATACTCAAGAGTCAGATCCCTCACCACTCCCTGAAGCACAGTGTCCCCTAGCTCCAGTCCTACCTTCCTACCCTTTACCTGTTGACTTTCTGACTTACCGTGCCCTTCCACTTTTCTAATGCTTAACAACCTAGTTTATTATTATGTCTTCGTTTTCAGCCATAGGTAGTTTAAATTTCACTTGCATAAACCATCCAGTCCGAAAGTATCTGT
Organism: Dipodomys ordii; assembly: GCF_000151885.1. Lineage (NCBI taxonomy): Eukaryota > Metazoa > Chordata > Mammalia > Rodentia > Heteromyidae > Dipodomys > Dipodomys ordii. Next base: position 8,606,645 of record NW_012267229.1, read on the forward strand.
CATAAAAGTGAGACACTGAATCTTCAGTCACTTGAGGACCACCAAGCCCTCTCATTATATTCTTTAATCATTGTCCTACAAAACAATACTATTTTCTGAACAACTACTTAATATGTAAGAGGCTTTATGATCTCTTGAACATTTAGCTCTTCAACAACTCCAAGTAAAGAAAATACAGCTGAGAGTACGCCTTGAGAAAGACTGCTTGGCAAATCATGAAAACAGGTGTCTCAAAGTTTACAGAAGAAATTACAGGCCTATTATCCACAGGGACATTTATAATCCATCAGCCTGTGGGGTCTCAGGGGGATGGAGGCTTTCTTCATCTTTATATCCTGTTCACTTAGCACAGTGTCTGTCACATATTAGGTCATCAATACATTTAGAAGTTGTTTGAACCATACGGAGAGCTCATTGGGCCTTTACTAATTGTTTCCACTTTATAAATATTTGCAGCATGTTTGAAAGAACAGCAGAAGACAAATAAAAGCAAGAGAGAAAACAAAATAAAACTTTAAAGGCAGACATGGGATTCAATCAGGCGAGTGCAGACATTTATATGCTAATAGATCCCCAGAGCATCACTCTATTATGGCATGATATAAAAACTAAAATGCATAATGATTTTCTTGATTCAGGAAGAAAAGATTAAATTACCTAGGTATGTTTTGCTTTCAAAGACAGAGCAATGAACCATATATTTTAGAATGATTCCCATACATATTGGGTAAATTTTTTAAAGAGGTGTTTATGCTTGAAGGTTTAAACCCTCAACTATTTGGAACATTCAACTGTTGCAAACAATGCCTTCTTTGAAGGTTGGAACCGTTGAAGTCATTGTGCAAAATAAAAATCTCAGTACCTAACATTTTGATAGGATGCCCAGTTCCAGAAAATATTTTTGTCCTATTAATAAGAGTTTAACTCCTTCAAGCTAACCACAATGTTACCCTGGGTGGTGTTTGAGTTGTAACGTTTTTGGTCCCCTTACCTTTCCTTAGAAATACAGCTATATTTCTGGAACAGAGGAGGCTTTCTGACTCTTTAAAGTGTCCTTGCACTCCACCATGGGTTCCTTCCTGTTGCTTGCTCACCTCAACATCTCTTTTGATTTCCAAATCTTCTTCTGGCCATTTGTCTCTATGGGAACCACCAGTGAAATCCTCTCCATCTTCTTCTATCCATTCCTGAGCTTTCTAAGAGGACTAACTGAGTGAGCTGTCACTAATAATTTATACCATCAGTTCATGATGAAGACACAGAACCTGAGAGATCAGTAAGAAGCCCACCTACACAGGAAGAGACAGTGAATTTGTTCCAAGCCTAAATTATTCCAAAGACATGAACTGTATTCGCTTCAATCTAATCTAACTCCCACATTAGCTCTGCCCCTCTACGCACTTCCCAACACCACACACACACCCAGTCACCAGGAGAATATTAATGTGGACAGTCAAGAAGAGTAGATGTGAACTGGATGGGAGAAGAGATGACAAGAAAGGCTGAGAAATATAACCATGGATGGCTGAGATCTAATCTGCAAATACTTAGAAGGTATTAAAAAAAAAAAGCTTTAGTCACGAGCATCCTTATATTTTCTAATTGATAAGATGACTTGAGATTTCTACCCTATTTCTGTCCTTCTCTAGAAGTGTAATTTTGTAGTTGATAAGCCCAAAAGGACTTTCATTTTTTATGAACAAAATACAGTCAGGTGCTGGTGGCTTATGGTGGCCTGTAATATTAGCTACGCAAGAGGCTGAGTTCTGAGGATCACACATCTAGCCCTGAGACTCTTATCTCCAACTAACTACCAGAAAACCAGAAGTGATGCTATGGCTCAAAGTGGTAGAATATTAGCCTTGACCAAAAAAGAGCTCCAGGATGTGCCCAGGCCCTGATGATGAACAAAAAAGAAAAAAGAAGATCATTTGGGTAAATGCCAAAAGTGGAATTGCTGGATCATAGAGGAGCTCTATGTGGAGTCTTTTGAGGAACCTCCATACTACTTTCCAAAGTGGTTGAACAAGCTTACATTCCCACCAACGATGCAGTAGGGTTCCCTTCTGTCCACATCCCCTCCAGCATCTGTTGTTATTAGAGTTCTTGATTATAGCCATTCTAACTGGGGTGAGGTGGTATCTCAATGTTGTTTT
>NW_012267229.1:8608850-8643283 GCF_000151885.1 Dipodomys ordii
GAGGAACCTCCATACTACTTTCCAAAGTGGTTGAACAAGTTTACACTCCCACCAACAATGCAGTAGGGTTCCCTTTCGGACACATCCCCCTCCAGCATCTGTTGTTATTAGAGTTCTTGATTATAGCCATTCTAACTGGGGTGAGGTGGTATCTCAATGTTGTTTTGATTTGCATTCCTTTTATAGCTAGAGAGGTTGAGCATTTCTTCATGTGTCTATTGGCCATCCTTCTTTCCTCTTCAGAGAAGTTTCTTTTTAAGTCGTTAGCCCACTTATTTATTGGGCAGTTGTTTCTTTGAGGATTTGTTGTTGGGCCATTTAATTTTTTGAGTTCCAGGTATATTTTAGATATGAGACCCTTGTCTGTTGTATGGCTGGTAAAGATCTTCTCCCAATCCGTAGGCTTTATATTGATCTTACTAGCTATGTCCTTTGCCATGCAGAAGCTCTGCAATTTCATGCAATCCCATTTGTCCAACCTTTCTTTGATTTGTTGTGTTTCTGGGTCTCAATTAAGAAAATTTCTGCCTATGCCAAGGAGACCTAGCGTTTCTCCTATTCCATCCTGTAATGTTTTCAGAGTGTCTGCTTTGACTCCAAGAAGAAAATAAAAGGTATTCATAGAAATATTTGCTGAATGGTCAGATCTGTTTCAAGGTGTAAGTAGAAAGAGAAAATGACAATACCAGAAGACTTTTTGAAATCTCCCACACTAACAACTATAAAGTCTTCTCTACATTCTTAGAAAAAAATAATTAATAGTTTGGATTTCTTACTGACGAAACATGAACCTTCAGGACACCTTCGAGTCCTAAGCTTTTGGTAAAATTTTCACCATGCTCATGCTACATTGTCACTAAACAGGAGGACAACAAAAATGTAAGGAATTTGAATACTTTTATTTATATTTAAGTATTTATTATTCATTAACTTATATCAATCGGTCCAAAGATCTTGTTAAATCAATAAGAAAGGGAACAAGCAAAGACACGGGATTTTAAAAAATTCATTACCTTCAAGTAGTTGTACAAAGGAGATGCCATTTAACAAAGCACTTTATGAATGGCATGCATCTTGATCAGTGTCACCCCCTTCAACCTTCTCACCCCCTTCCACCCACTCCTTCCTTTACTTTTCTTAATATTATGGTATATGCAATGAATTCTTGACTGCATTCCTCCCTTCTTTCCCCCCTTAGTCTGTCCCTCTTCCCTCAAACTCATTACCACCCCTTTACTTGTATCTCTTGCACAGTGCTTATTTTGTTGGCCTTGACCTAGTCTGCTTTTTTAAAAAAAATGTATTATTTGAGCTCGCCATAGAATCTATTATACTACGGTTAACTCATTTGTAACCATTTGCATACCAACTGGCCTGTTTACTTAGATTGTAGATACAATCTGTCTACCACAAATGAGGGAAACGATGCAACCTTACTTTCTCTAAGTCTGGCTTAGTTCACTTAATATAATTTTTTCCAAGTCTTTCCATTCCTTTACAAATGGTACAATATCATTCTTTCTAATGGATGAATAAAATTCCATTCTGTACATATACCACATTTTCTTGATCCATTCATCCATTGAGGGGCATCTGGACTGATTCTATATCTTGGTTAGGGTGAATAGTGCTGCAATGAACATGGCTGTGCTGGTAGCTTTACTGTAACCTTGATTAGGACACAAGCAAACAATATGAATACAAAGGTTTTCAGCCTTGCCAGAAACCAGTGAAAATAATCAAAAGCAAATTAAGATGATATATTACATCATTCTTATTAATTTAACTAACTTCAAAAGTCGAAACAGTACCAATTATTGGTAAAAGTAAGCCAAAATAGGAGCCTTAAACCTTGCTTGACAAGTATAATCTAGTTTAATTACTTGGGAAAACAACTGAGTCATACTATTCTTGAAGTTGTTCTTACCAATCTATCAGTTTACCCTTAAAAATCATTATGTGCACTTACCAAGAAAGGGCACAAAGAGTGTTTGTTACAGAATTGACTTAATAGTAAAAACTGTAAAAATGATTAACACATCATAACCAAATAGATGAAGTAATTGAGTCATTTATAAGTGGAATACTACTACAAAAAATACATATAGATTAACAAGATGTGTCTTGCCAATATCAATGCAAATAAAAAAACCTTACAATAAACAAGCATGTGTAGAGGATAATATTTAATGCACCTTTTGAACACCCAAGACAGTACTATAAATAATGGAATCATACATCTGAAAGGAAAAGGAGAGAAGCATGGATGGGAATAGAGAACCAATTCAGGAGGAAGGAGAACAAAGAAACAGGATGTATTTGGTGCTGTAACCTCACTATTACTTAAAAGACTGAAAGAGCCTGGTGCCAGTGACTCATGCAGATAATCTTAACTACTTGGGAGGCTGAGATCTGAGGATTATGGTTTGAAGCCAGCATGGGCAGGAAAATCCATGAGACTCTTATCTCCAATAAACTACTCAGAAAATGCTGGAAGTGGCTCTGTGGCTCAACTGTAGAGCAGTAGCCTTGCAAAAGAAGCTCAGGAATAGAGCCTAGGCTCAGAGTTCAAGCCCCAGGATTAGCAAAAGAAAAAGAAAAAAGAAAGAAAAGTCCAAAACAAGAACGAGATCTGGAACAAATACATCAAAACTTATCTCTGAAACCAAAGTAGTAACTGCATACTTTGTGCTTTATATTATTTCTGTACTCTTCAAAAGGCAGAAAGTAACTCTTAATTCATCATTAAAAAGTCAAACAATAGTCTGGTGCTAGTAACTCACACCTGCAATCCTAGCTACTCAGGAGACTAAGACCTAAGGATCACAGTTTGAAGCCAGCCTGGGGAAGGAAAGTCCTTGAAACTCTTATCTCCAATAATCTACCCAGAAAAAAAAAAAGCTGAGCAACATATATACATATATACCTCATACTAATGCTGGAGTACATACCAAAAAAAACATGAACAGAAAATTATGTACTAAATTGGTATCATTCTTTTTAATCTTGTGCCCCAATTTGTTGATCATGTATAGATTAGTAAAAAATTGCATGAAAATATTGATTTGACTATAGAACTTAATTAGTGGGTTTTCTGATCATGTAACAGGACACATTTTGTCTTTTGAATGGATAATAAATGACTCACACTCCTTTGGAGTCTGCCTGTTGGTAATGAATGCCTTTAAATTTAGCATTGTAAATATTGAATTCTGTAGTTACAATAACTTAAATGAGTCAGTGTTTATTTACCCAGTCAAGCCAATGCTTCTAAAATAGTTGTTTCTGCTGTTTAAAAAATATGCTACTGCAAGTTCTGGCCATTGCATATTTTTTTTAAGTAATTGCCTTCTCCCCAGCTTGTCAGTTTGTAAGTAATGCCTGAATAAAAGGTGAAGCCAACTGGAAAATCCCTCATGCAGAGGAGGTTAGCTGGTGACAGCTAAACAACTGTCTTTTTGTAAATAAAGTTATATTAAATAACTGCTCTTTAAAAGGCCAACAAGTGTCTTGATACATATTTACAATGTCAAAATTAGAAGGGAGTTTAGGAATTAGCTCATTGAACCCTATAATCTTAACAAAGGTAGAGCTGACATACAAGGAGATTAAGTGGTTAGTGTCATGCAGCTTGAGAGGAACAGAGCCACCTCCCTACTCCAGAGCTTTTACATTTACATGGGACATTGTGTCTGAGCTTCTGAACTTGTGGGAATGACTTCAAATATCTACTCAGAGGTCTTGACTATAATGTCCTTAAATACAGTGTTAGTGTGCACCATACTTCCAAATTCCTAGCTATGTGCTTGTCCCCTACTGAGAGTCTTTCATTCTTCTCCCTCCCTTTCTCCCTTCCTTTTCTTTCCAACACACAACAAACATCCTTGATTCCTTGTTATTATTTAGGCATGCAACAAGGACCTAGGTGCTCTATGTGGTGTCTACCCTCATAAAAGCTTGAGTCTAGAACTCTAAGATCCAACATGGCATCAGTCAACCACATGCAGCTAGTTAACTGAATTAAAGCTAAATAGAAGCCAGGCACTGGTGGCTCGTGCCTATAGTCCTAGTTTCTCAGGAGGCTGTGAGCTGAAGATCACATTTTGAAATCAACCCAGGCAGGAAAGAGATGCTTATCTCCAAGTAATCACAGAAAAAGCTAGAAGTGGCATTGTTGCTCAGATGGTAGAGCACTAGCCATGAGCAAAAGGAGCTTAAGGAAAGCACCTAGGCCCAGAGTTCAAGCCCCAGGATCAGCAAAATAATAATAACAATAATAATAATAATAATAAAATAATATAATTAATTAGTTAATTAATTGAACTGAATTCACATTTCAATTCTCCATCCTGTTAGCCACGTTTCAAATATTCAGCAATCTCAGTACATATGTAGGACATATGTATCACAGAAAGGTCTGTTAGAAGTGCTGAACTAGAAGTGAAAGAGAGGAAATGAAGCAGTTAAGATGCTAATGGTTAGGCTATGAAAAAGAAAGTTTGAGTACTTGAAAAAGTTATTCTAACTGGTGACTCACACTTGTAATCCTGGCTACTAAGGAATCTGAGATCTGAGAATCACGGTTTGAAGTCAGCCTGGGTAGGAAAGTCTGTGAGACTCTTTATCTCTAATTAACCACCAAAAAGCCAGAAGTGGATGTGTGGCTCAGGTACTACAGCACCAGCATTGAGCAGAAAAAAACAAGTAAGAGTGCAAGACCCTGAGTTCAAACTCCAGTACCAGAACAAAAAAACAGTTATTTAAGAGGGTGATGAGAAAGTATCAAGGAATAAGCACCAAAGTATTTATTCCACTGATTCCACCTGTATGAGAATTTCCAATGTCTCTCTGACCTTCTCCATTTACCTTGTCCTTTCTTTTCCTTCCTCCTTATTGTCCTAATTTGGTGGGAGCATAAGTCCTCACATCCCCATAGGTAATTCAAATTAAATGCCACCTCCTCAATACCGCCCAATCTTGTCCTCAAAACTCTCTCTCAATGACTAAATCCACCGGCTTAATTCTTACCCGTTGAAAACAAAATACCTCCAACAAAAGTTCTAGAGAAAGCTTTTTGTCCTGGACCTGACCTCATGGTCTCTGACGCCAAATGACCAGGTCAGGACTGAGAAGGTAGAAGTTTCCTAGGTTCTCAAAAGGAAGAGGGGGAGAGGTGCTTGCTTTGAGCTCCTGGAACAATACAACCACCTTTTCTATTTGGCTACACAGGCAATCAACTAATTATGAGATCTGTTTACTTGCTGCTTTTTAAATATTCTAATCATTCCCTAAACATCCTTAGAGCCAAGAGTTAACTCAAACACAGGTGCAGAAGAGCTAACACAAAGGGAAAGAAATAATATACAAGATCAAGTGAGAAATCAGACCCTCTATGGTTTGCTTATATAATGCCTGTTGTCATGTTCATAATGGACACACCAGAGACAAACATGTGACTACAGAAAAACCCTGCCTTGTCAGATTAAGTTTGGTAAAGACAAATGGTTAGTTAAAAAGTGTATTCAAAGAATATTTTTTAAAGCAACAGTTGTATTACATTCATTTGGGGGGCAGGCAAATAAAGATTGGCAGACATTTGAGGGGCATATTTGCTTTTACAAACTGGATAATGGTTATTTAAACTATCAAAGCAATCACAGAGAAAGGCCTTCAAAGAGTTGCCATGCCTTCTTTACAATGACACTATCCCACCCCAAGACAGTTTTGTTTCTGCCATTCGATTGCACAGCAAATCTTTATTTTCAAGCAGAACAAAGTTTTGCTTCACTCTGGGTTCTTTTTAAAGAGTCACAAACCCATATGATTGTGATGGTTGAAGGAATTACTGTGAATAGAAAAACTAGCATTGCTCGTGGTTGCTGTGACCTTTGCCTCATCAGAGCCTTTGTAGACCCATCTGCACCTGCTCCCTGCTCCAGAGGCTGACCTCTGTAAATGATCATAATGGGGTCCCTGGCTTTAGGACTACACAGGAGATGCATAGTGTAAAAGAGGGAGGGATAGAATGGAATCCGTGTGCTTTACTCTCACTTTAGGAATTTGTTGGCAGTAGCCACTTCCCTTTGTCATAGACCACAGTTTCTACCCAGTGGACCTTTGTCATGGACATAACCACATGCTTCCTCTTCTAACAACTTCTCCCTGCCCTTGCCCCTTGTCTAGGAATGTCAAATTCTTCCTCTTGTTAATAGTCCTAGATGTTTCATCATCCCATTGACTTTTCCTTGCCATTTTTTAAACTGTGTTCCATCACTAAAAACGACAGTTCCCCGTGTGAGGATGCCATCTGCTCCCTCTTGAGATGTTCATGAAACCAGCTGTATTAAAGATGCCTTTCTCCAAGTCCCACCTGCCTTTATGTGGATGTAACTAAAGTGACCATCTAGCCAGCTCAGATTCCTTCAAACCCACCAGCTCAGTAGAGATGGAGTGAATACCTAGGATACTGAATAAAGGCATCCAGGAATGCAAAGACACACTGTGCTTTACCATGAAATGATAGAGAAGCACTGCCCCCATTAGTTTACTTCCACATCCTTTTCTGTTCCTCTCTGAGATATTCGTTTAAGGATTTATCCTGGAGGCTTTCACAGAGGAGAAACAAGGTCCCCCTGGAGCTTCCCAAATGTCCTTTCCTTACACATACCACAAAAAACTTCATGGTTGGGGCTGGGGTTTAGCTCAGCGGAAGAGCTCCTGCCTGGTGAGCTCAAGGCCTTGAGTTCGGTCCTCAGCTCTGGAAAAAAAAAAAAAAAGACTTCATTATGTTTGTTTTTTGTTTTTTTTTTTCCTAAATCATCCAAGCATACTACTGTCTCACGTTTTTGTAGTTTTCTTAAAAAGATCAAGGAACTTGTCTCTTATTGCATTGTCTTAAAAAACTTTAAAATAAAAAACTACAAAGCAAACAAAATGCTCTACTTACTAGTTTATTAACAAGTAAAGGAACTGTGAATCAATGAATTAATGAGGATTTTATGCTTTGTGAGTTGATCAAAGAATACACCTAAACACATGATCATTTTCAATGCTTTTATAAGCCACAATGCTCTTCAACCCAATTAAGGGAAAAAAAATGACTACTGAAAATGTTCATTACAAATCAACCTCTTCTATATATGCATTGCACTCATAAGTTGATATGTTGTACTGAAACCCCGTTGCACAACTACTTAAAGACGGTCTAAAATTTATGTAAATAAACCTATTCATAATGTATTTTGACAAACTATATCATCGACGTCCTCCATGTAAGTAGGATATCAATAGTAGATTATTTAACACAACAACCCAAAAATGAATAGAGTTTTTCTCGTTTCCACAGTTGGATGCCCATCCCTTGGGTTCTGAGACCATGACCTCTAGTCTTTGTTTATTCAAACCTATGGGTAAAAGTAGCTTCCTGACATTGTTAATACATGGGTTGCCTCAACTTCTTTGTTTGCTCTTCTAGTTCTTCTCACAGATTGTAATTATTTTCTGTTTCAGTTGGAATTTTGTGGTATTCTGACAAAATACATTACAGAAACAACTTAAAGACAGGGAAGATTTCTTTTGCTCACTATTTCAGAAATTCCATATAATTGTGATGGGGAGGACTGACAGAGAAGCCTTCCTGACAGTAGACAGGAAGCAGATATTTACCTGTGGCTGTGGGGCTTGAACTCAGGGCTTGGGCACTGTCTGTGAGCTTTTTTCACTCAAGGTTAGCACTCTACTACTTTGAGCTACAGCACCATTTCCAGTTTGCTGGTCACACAAACTTTCCTGCTTGGGTTGGCTTTGAACCACAATCCTCACATCTCAGGCTCCTGAGTAGCTAGAATTACAGGCATGAGCCACCAGCACCTGGATCCATATAAGCATTTTGTTTTGTCATTTTTGCATTTATTCATGTTTTTGTCACAGAATTATAACAACTATATTGCAGACACATCCCAAAGTTCTTCTAACTATATCATATAAATCACTACTGTCTAAGAGACAGACATCAATTCACCATCAAAACTATGTTCTCTTTGCCCAATAGTAAGGTGGAGCTTCCCTGATTTGTTCATTTCTACTGTAACACTAGAATTTGAAAATGATTTTGTGCCAAAATATCCCAAAGTTGAAAATAATTTTCAAGTAAGATTCTATGTGCAAGTCTATGACAACATTATAATTGCAATATAATATAATTGCAACATTCCTGATTATCACAACCTTTTGCTACCTCATTCCTTCCATTCTCCAGTTTGTACCATTATTACCTCTTCTTTCTTTCTATCCCTTACTTTACTTCTGTATTTTCCCCTGCCATCTTGCTGGTCTTTTTTTAATGAAGCTATCATGATCCTCATTTCTCTGATGTAGAGATAAAGCCACTAGTGCCCAGATAAGAGAAGTTTGCTAGAAGCATGTGCATTGTAAGCAGAAGGGTTACTTTGAACCTAGGCTTTGAAAATATGTAATTTTTTATAAGCATTCATTACATGGATTATCTCCTCATTTGAATCTCTGCACATTTTAAGCTCAGTTTACCTCAGACATTAATCTACACAACAGCATCTTCCCTAATATGTACATACACTCAATACCCACCCCCCAACTCTTTAACTGATTTGTTTGAAATGTTCCCAAGTCTATTTAGGGTATTTTAATTAGCAAAGTTGGAATAAGTGAAGAGAACTTTCCAAGAATGCAAGGAAAATTAATGCATGCTAGGAAAAGAAAAAAATCTAAATTTAATCCCAATGTTTTTTCACTTTTAAGCCTTTTCATTCACAGAGCCCTGGGCAAGGCTATGGGCTAAAATTTGCTATGGTCAACAAAGAAGATTAATAAATAGCAAAATAAATTTTTATATTATTTGAACTTTTTGCCAATATATTATATGTGCATATGCCCACAACTGTATCTTATATAGAAATATAGATGTGTACATAAACAGAAATGTATGCATAAAATCTCCAATATCTCTTCTTATGATCATATATATCATATATATATAAATGCTCATTATATATATATATATGTGTGTATATACATAGTATTGACATGAGTGTATAGAAGAAAGAGGAGGAAGAAAGGTTAAGAAAGAGTAATATAGATAGTATGGACTTGATCAAAGTACCATATATGCATGTTATAAATATCACAATAAAACCTTTTTATATACTTAATTTATTCTAACAATATTTAAAAGAATAACATAAAGCTATGTTACAAAATTGTTTACTTAAAAATGTAATTTCAGCTCATAAATAATCCAACTTTTAGGAGCATATATAAAACAAAAACATTCAGAGAAAATGATTCTCTACTCTGTATACAGGACCTTCTGAAACATTACAAGAAACAACAGGCTTTGTTAAAGCAAACCAAGCTGGGTTTGATTTATTTTCTCCCTTCTTGTTTCTATAGCACCCTTTCAATTTTCTTTTCCTGAATAGAAACAGTTTAGAACTAGAAACACTGGTTCACTGAAGTAAGTTTATATAATTAATGCCAGGATTCCAGGAAACAAACAAACTGGACAGGGGTTGACAACAGCTGCATTGGTTAGTCAAAGGTTTTACCTCTTCTCCTTCCCAGTCCTTGTATGTTCACAGAAGTATTCTGCCTGTTGAGTTCTCTGTGTGGCTCTCAAAATATGTAAAAAAATGAAAGCTTCGTTTCCCTAATGTTAGAGCTATGATAGAGGTGTGGTCATTGTTGTGTACATCAAAAGAAGAGAAACTGTGGGATCTGAGAATGAAGAGTTCATTGTATGGTTCTTAAGGGTTCTTGAGGGCCCTTAAGCAGCTGTGGACTCTGCATCATTCACTTAGAAAATCAGTCTCTCTCAATCTCCAAGGGCCATTGTGAATGAAGCAAGAATGAGTTCCCAAGAAGTTAGGTGGATGCTTATATGAGAAGGAAATCACAAATGTTCTCTAAATATGGAACATGTCCTATTCTATAAGAAAGGAGGGATATGAGGAATATTGAATAAAATATTTTTTGCAAGGAGCTCAGAAGTCAGTGGAAAAGAAGATTACATAAACAATGAGATTTGTCTCTGACTTTGTAACGGAAACAATGGAATCCAGGAGACAATGGACTATATTACTGTAAGTTCTAAAAGAAGAAAACTGCAGGCCTAGCTTTATATACCCTGAGAAAATAAGCCTACAAAAATGAAAGCAAAATAAATGTATTTCCAGACAACCTAAACCAAAGAGAATTTGCCAACTGCAGCCTTTCACACAAAAAAGAAGTAGCAAAGGGAGTAGATCCATTTAAAAGGAAAACAATCCAAGACAGAAACAGAAAAAAAAATGAAGTACATTCGAAATTGTAAATGTGTGGATAAAAACAAATGTTTATTGTAACAAAAAAGTCATATTTTGTGGCATCATTTCATTAAGATGAATGAAAACAAACTGGTTGTACTATTAGACATTACAACCAGTGATGTATAAAAGCTCCAGCTATCCCACAGTTTCATGAGAGAAAACTAGATTTTCACTTTTATGTTGTAATTTCAGCTATTCCAACAGTATACACTAATATCCCATGGTTTAAGCATTTTAATGACTAATTTATCGTGTGTCTTTTCAAGTGCATGTTTCCATACATATATTTTCTTTGAAGTTTCTGTTCAACTTATTTTCCCATTTGCAAATTTAGTTGTTTGTTTTCTTATTATTGAGTGGTGACTGATTTATTCTGGAAACATGATTTTTATCTGATATGTATTTTACAAGATAAATGAGAACATATGTCTGCACAAAAGCCTCTAATGGAATCGTTATAAAGACTTTATTCATAATCTCCCCTCCAATAAAAATTTGAACAATGTCTACTTACCAGTGGGTAGACCAACAAATTGTGCTGCATCTACAAAAAACAAGGTTGTTTTATAATGATGGTTTTCAAAAAGATTTACAATTTAAGAGAAGCTACATGCAAAATACTCTACTATGTAACTTGTATAATTCTGTGATTCTGTCTAGGTAAAATTTAGGGGAAAAAAAAAACCTAACAATTAAAATTTCAGTGGCTCATAGAGGCTGCGATGAAGAAGAATAATGGTTGACCATAGATGGTATAAAAATATTTGAGGCAAAAGTCTCATGAACTTTTCTTCTAGGCTTGCTTTGAAGCGTGATCCTCAAATCTGATCTTTCTGAGTAGCTAGGATTACAGGAGAGAGTCATAGTACTCTGTTTTACCATTTTTTTTTGTAGTAGTTATTCTTGCTAGAATGAGATGACATCTTTCGGGTGTTGATTAGTGATATTGGACATGTTTTCCCAGAGACTTCTTGGCATGTCTTCATTTGAAAAATAATTAAGTCTACTGATATTTTGTTATTCTCTTTATATAGTTGTAGAAAGGAACTGCCATTTAACAAAAGTTTATAAATGCAATATGTCTTGATCTATGTCATCCCTTTCAACATTCTCTATCCCTCTCCTATTCACCTCTTCTCTCATTCTTCTTAATTTTGTAGACTATACATTGGATTCTTTTTTCTTTTTTTTTCTTTTTTTTTTTTTGTCGGTCATGGGGCTTGAATCTGGGCCTGGGCTATTCAGCTATTCAGCTATTCAGCTCAAAGCTAGCACTATATCACTTGAGCCACAGTGCTACTTCCTGTTTTCTGGTACTTTATTGAAGATAAAACTCTCATGGACTTTCCTGCCTGGGCTGGCTTTGAACCCCAATCCTCAGATCTCAGCCTCCTGAGTAGCTAGGATTACAGGCGTGAGCCACCAGTGCCCAACTACATTGGATTCTTGACTGCATTCTTTCTCTTCTCTTAATTTTCTACCCATTTCCTCTTGACTCCATCTCACCCCTTTCAAATACTCCCCTTCCTTGTGTTTTATTTTGCTGAATTTTGACTTTGTCTTTCTAAGGAATTGAAACTGCCATATTTCAGTAAACTCATTTGTATACACTTACATGCCACCTACGGTATTTACGTGTAAGTTTGTAAGCTAGGTTCCACACACATTTTAATTATTTATCCATGTCAGATGTATATCTTGGAACTATTTTCACATCCTATAGCTTATCATCATCCTGATGATATTTTTTTTTCCTTTACTCTGTGTGGAAGATTTCTAGTTTGATGTCCTCCTGTTGTCTGCTTTTGCTTTTGATTCTTGAGTTTGAGGGAGTCCTGAAAAACATCTTTGCCCATTTCTCAAATATTTCCTCTACTTTTTTCTTCTAGTAGTTTCACCTTGTCAGGTTATATGTCTAAGGTGATTTTGTAACTGACGAGAGATAGGGGATTCATTGCATTCTCCTGCGTGGGACAAGCAGAGTGGAGGGAGTTTCTCGGAACTATAGCAACATCAACAGAACTTAGCAACAGAGCATCAGTGGCTAGCAGCAGCTTTCCTTCATGGTCATTGTTGTGGTTTTAAAGTCATTTATTTTTCACTTGTGCAATGAATGTCAGTCTTGCTTATCACTGCTTAAACCAATATATAGATATAGATATAGGCATAGACATAGTAGAGATAGAGCTATAGATCCATCTATAGATAGATATTGATTAGCACTTGATCCCCTTTTATTATTTTAAGAAGTAAAACAAGTACTATAATTCCACCATGTGCCTTTCTGCTGCTTACTTTTGTGCTGCAACAAGTTAATAGTAGCTGAGCCTCCATCTCTAGCCCTGGTAGAATCCTAGAGACATCTGGAGGCCAACTCCTATTCTGAGCACTCAATGTTCCAATGGTATTCCACATAAGGTAGCAAATACTCTTAACTCTGTAGATTAGCACTCTCCCCACCCCCACCCCCAATTCCATCCCAAACATAAACAAAAGGCATCTTGCTTCCTACCTTGAGGTTGGGGCTCAAGTCACTTCAAACAGCTTGTTTACAGATGTGATTCTTTCCCCAGATAAGAGCCTCAGTATGTTCCCTGTACAAGCTGTTTGGGTTCATGTACCGGGCAAGGCCCAAGAGAGGAAAGATCACTGGGTCCTGTGGCCATAGCAAATTAGCTGTTTTTTTTTTCCAGGAACTGCCACCCTGCAATCCCTGGAAAGCTTCTCCAGCAGCCTTTATACTGCTGGCGAGAAGTGTATATGCCCATATCCATGGGCCAGCAAAACAATTGTTATGTGTCCAACCCTGATAAACAATTGTTATTGTCATATCAAACTTCCCTTTTCTTCTTGACATAAAAATGTTACCATGCCCTTGTCCTAAAGAAAATAAGTTTCTAGCTGAAATTTAAAATTTTATATCTTTACTTCATTCTCCATACTCTAACAAGCTATTTTTTGATATTCCTCTTCTTTCCTTTCTCTAGTTCTTGAAAGAGTAATTATCTAGCTACAAAAATCAAAACTAATACTAAGCACTGGTACTTCATGCCTGTAATCCTAGCTATACATGAGGCTGAGATCTGAGGATCATGGTTCCAAGCCAGCCCAGACAGGGAAAGAAAGTCCATGAGACCCTTACCTCCAATTAAACACCAAAAAAGAGCCAGAAGTGGAGCTATGGTTCAAGTGGTAGAGTACTAGCTTTGATCACAAAAGCTCAGAGACAGGACCCAGGTTCTGAGTTCAAGTCCCAGGACTGGCACACACACACACACAATCAAAATTTGAATCTGGTGCTAGTGGCTCACATCCATAAAAATCTTAGTGATTCAGCAAGCTGAGATCTGCTAGTCAAGTTCAAAGCTATCAGGACAGACAAATGAGACACTTATCTCCAACAGTAATTGTTCTGAGCAACCTCTCAAACTCAAGATGGAATTCTAAAAACATGAAAAGTTGTGTTTTTTCCCAAAACTTCAAGTTTCCTAACATTGAAACAATATCTCCATTTGATGGTCACACATTTGGTGCTTTGGAATTCTGGAATATTAGGTTATGTAAAAAGAAAGAGAAAGAAAGTTAACAGAGACAGATGAACAAACAAGACAAAAGAAAAAGAAAACAGGGGCTGGGAAGTTGGCTCAGTGGTAGAGCGCTTACCTTGCATGCCTGAGGCCCTGGGTTCGATTCCTCAGCAGCATATAAGAAAAAGAAAAAAGCTGGAAGTGGTGCTGTGGCTCAAGTGGTAGAGCGCTAGCCTTGAGCTGAAGAGCTAAGGGACAGTGCCCAGGTCCAGAGTTCAGGCCCCACGACCAGACCACCCCCCCAAACAAAAAAGAAAAAGAAAACAAAACAGCAACAAAAGAAAAAATCTCTTGTTTCTGTTTCCTGGAGTTCATTTTGATAAATATTATTTAATATGATCAGATGCATATGTATTTTGCACCTTGTGTTCCTGTTTTGGGAGGATAATGGGGTAGCACAGAAATGGAGGGACAAACAGTGAACAAATGCAGCAGTAGTACTCACTAGACACTACATTGAAAATGAACTTGTGGCTGGGATGGGAGGGAAAAACAGAGAGCATGGGCAAAAAGAAATGTACACCTTACCTGATGTATGTAATTGTAACTTCTCTATACAGCCAGCACCTTTACAATAACAATTTTAAAAATGCATGAAAGAAATGAAAAGTAAAACTGGGAGATAACAAGGGAAAGGGTAATGTTGGCCAAAAGAAAATGTACTCCTTGTCTGATTTATGTAACGATAACTCCTTGTTTTTAGCATTTCCAAATAAAAATAATTTTTAAAAGAAAGAAAATATTTTTTTAAAACAAGGAAAATTATTTTATCTTCCTGCTACCTTCCTTTGCAACAATTTTTTAAAGAAGAAAGGCTTTGCAGGTAGCATCTGCCTTTTGGAAGTGTCCAGACTCAGGATGCAATTATGTTATGTTCCTCTCTTACCTGAAAGTTTTCAAATCTTAAGTTCATTCTGCAGAGTGGCTTAGCAGCACTTATGACTCTTAATGGACTCCAGAGATGGTTTATATAGGTGCCTCTCATTGGAATCAGCTACACATGTCTAGTTGATCATTCATTCACAATTACTTGAGTATCCTCAATCAGCCATGACAATATCCATTAGGTTCTTGGTCATCTCAAAATCCAGTGGGCAAATTTCCCATGGATGACTCCAAACAGAGAAGGTACAGTAGTGTTCTCCTGCCTAAGAATTAGCCAGCATTCAAAGGAGCTAAAGCACTAGGAAATCGCTGATAATACATTTGTTACAGGGATCTGACTTCACCCAATGGTGAGAGATGGTTAAACAAGCCACATGAGGTCGTGCTTTCTGTATTTGTTACTGCGGTATAAAGCCGGGAGAGCAGTACAAACATAGAGGAAGCAAGGACACACTGGGACCTGCACAGAGGGGCTAGAACCCTCAGACAGACTGGAACCCATATTCGTCGCCCATTTCTCTCAAGCCTCCACCTTCAGTAAGAGGATTTTGTGCTGTAGTTTTTCATCACAGAACTAAACTCTCACCAGACACAGGAAGTGGAGCCACTAAATCAGCACCTAGCAGGGAGAGTTGGAATCACATGACCAGCTATCAGAATGAACCTGTGGATAATCACAGATCTGCACAAATAGCAATAGCAGCAAGTGCCCGCAATGCTACCCTCCCCTCACACACACACACTACCACCCTAAAAAATAATGGTATTTGGTCCACTTCCAGTCCCAATTAATTCACAAAAATGTCTCTAGTGAGTCATTCTAAGTTTCAACCATACAAGAAAGGTATTTCCTTGGAATTAGGGAATTAGATATAGCCTAGCCACATCTACATGACATAAACACACCTCAACTTGACCAAATCTCTAGCATCTACCTGTTACACACTGAGTTAGTTTCACTTGTCTTCCCTGACACATGACAAGTCGGGGGGGGGGGGGGGGAGGATGAAGATAGAGGAAGAAAGGAGAGAAGTGAGAAGAGGAAGTGCAGTGAGCTATCAAGAGTGTCAGAAACTAAAAAAAGAGAAAATCGGTCTTGGCTTCTTGTAACACTGTCAGTATGCAGAATAGCTCAACTAAACATGCCTCCACTCTCCTCCACCCTCCATCTGCTATGGCATACAGAGGAAAGTCATCGGGAAACAGTGGCTCATAGATCTTCATTGTCTGTATTGCCTATCTACAGAAACGGAAGCATCGCAATGTCACCAAAACCAGGCCAGATGAGAAAAGGACAAGCATCTCAAGGTGGGCTTGAGGACCTTCAAACATATTCAACTAAAAACATAAATAAATAAAACCCCTCTTGCACCAGTGGTTCACACCTATAATCCTAGCTACTCGGGAGGCTGAGATTTGAGGATCGTGGTTTGAAGCCAGCACTGGCAGAAAAGTCCATGAGACTCTTATCTCCAATAAACTACTCAGAAAAAGCTGGAAGTGGCATTGTGGCTCAAGTGGTAGAATGCAGCCTTGAGCCCAAAGATGCTTAGACACAGCATCCAGGCTCTGGGTTCAAGCCCTAGGACTGGCTAGTATGTATATATATATACATATATATACACACATATATATACATATACATATATGTATATATACACATATATACATATACACATATATACATATACATATATGTGTATATATACATATACACATATATACATTTATATACATATATATCCCTCAAGTATCTAATCTCATGTTTCTGTATAATCACCAGCTGTATCTACTCCAGTCCCTCAAGTCCACCATTCCCACAATGGATCCATAGCCCAAGGCTCTCTGGATCCTCTGGGGAAGCAAAGTTAGATTCCCAGGAACTATAAAGGACCACAGGAGGGTGGTGGGGGTGGGGGCAGGAGCATCAGTGGCTGC
This sequence comes from Dipodomys ordii, assembly GCF_000151885.1. Taxonomy (NCBI): domain Eukaryota; kingdom Metazoa; phylum Chordata; class Mammalia; order Rodentia; family Heteromyidae; genus Dipodomys; species Dipodomys ordii. The sequence goes on from NW_012267229.1 coordinate 8,625,601, forward strand.
ATTTTAGCTGTGTGCATCAACTACTTGGTCCTCATGAACCTGGGTCTAGTTACTCTCAGGACACAGGTCACAGCTATTTTCCTGTGTCCATGACACTGTGACTTGTGATCTTGTTGAACTATTACAAGGCAGGAAATCCCTATTGGTGGTAAATAACAACTGGGTGTCTTTCCCTTTATTACCTCATGACAAAAACAGGCAGATAATGAGCACCTTTTTTCACAAATCCTCAATACTGAGCATGGTAGGAACATGAAGTGAAAGAAATGGGCAGGAAAAAACCCAGAGTCCTCACTTCCCAAGAAATATGGCTTCTCACAAAAATTAGTAAGATCTACCTATGGGAAATCTAACCCTCAGGGAGTATGTCCATATACAGATGGAGGGACAGAGCAAAAGGATAAGCTCTATGTGTATGATAAAAGGGTTTAGTAATATCAAATCACGTGTGAGTGTGTATGTATGTGTGTGTATGTGAGTGTGTGTGTGAGTGTGTGTGTGAGAGTGTGTGTGTGTATATGTGTGTGAGTGTGTACGTGAGTGTGTGTGTGAGTGTGTGTGAGAGTGTGTGAGTGTGTGTGTATATGTGTGTGAGTGTGTGAGTGTGTGTATATGTGTGTGAGTGTGTACGTGAGTGTGTACGTGAGTGTGTGAGTGTGTGTATATGTGTGTGAGTGTGTACGTGAGTGTGTGTGAGTGTGTGTGAGTGTGTGAGTGTGTGAGTGTGTGTATATGTGTGTGAGTGTGTGTGAGTGTGTGAGTGTGTGTGAGTGTGTGTGAGTGTGTGAGTGTGTGTGAGTGTGTGTGAATGTGTGAGTGTGTGTGTGAGTGTGTGTGAGTGTGTGTGTGACTGTGTGTGAGTGTGTGAGTGTGTGTGTGAGTGTGTGTGTGAGTGTGTGTGTGAGTGTGTGTGAGTGTGTGTGAGCGTGTGTGTGTGTGAGTGTGTGAGTGTGTGTGTGAGCGTGTGTGTGTGTGTGAGTGTGTGAGTGTGTGTGTGTGTGTATGATGGTACTGGAATATGAACTCAAAGCTTTGCGCTCCCTCCCCCACCCTCTCTTTCCCAGCATTTTCACTCAACGCTGGTACTCTACACCTGAGCCAGACTTCCACTTCAAGCTTTTTACCTGATTAATTAGATAAAAGTCTCAGAGACTTTTCTATCTAGGCTGGATGTGAACCATGATCCTCAGATCTCGGCCTCCTGAGTAGCCAGGCAAAAGCCATCAGCACTCAGCCTATGCCAACAGTCTTAGGAAGATGGGTGGTAGCCTGGAAGTATTACAGAAATACAGAGCCAAGTTTCAACTGTCATGTAGTCAATAGGAACTAGTCCATTATAATGATTCCCATGAGCATATGTGGAGAAAGTCTAAGGAATTAAAAGAAGGGTTAGACACTTGAAAAAAATATTTCAAAGTAGGCTGCATTCATCAGGACTACCCTCAGGAAAGAAGACAATACTAATTGGGTACACATCACTCAGTGGTTTCTTGTAAGGATTGAGAACACTGACTCTCAAAGTCTGACCTTGGGCCAGCAGTTGTCAGCATTATCTGGGAACTTTTTCAAATACTAAATCTTACCCCTTACATGCCTACACACACATGTGGAAACACACACACACACCCCTAACTCTGCAATAAGTTCCAAGGGAATTCTGCTAGGACTTAAAATTCTGCTAGGGCTTAAAAACCATCCATAGAGAATGTATGGATTCACCCCGGCTCAGAAACATTGCTAGGTCGAAGGACACGTGGTTCAGTTCCCATGTTCCCCAAACAGACAGGAGATGATTTCATTTCCCTGGTAGCCAGCTTGCTTTTAGGGAGCAAGTAAGTGCCCTAGCCAGGCTAACTAGAGCATTCCAGCTCTCCTGATTCTATCTTTCCCAAAGCTACATTAGTGAATTAGCATTCTGATTTTTATAGCTCGGTCACCTGAAGGATGTTCTTGGCCCTCACCAGCATCCTAGTCTGAAACCTGACAGTCATCAGCGCAACCAGCAACACCACCCACCACCCCCTGGTGCTGACGCACTATCAAAATAGAGAATGTGAAGCAATGCTGAATTCCTGTCTGTCAAATAGAAATGACTATAGCTGCTCTGCTGTCAACTGTGGTAAATAGAAAAGACTCTCTACCCCTGCCTCTCCACAATTTCTAGTACACATTCCCCAGAACACTCTACCTCCAGAGTCATTGTTGGAAAACGGTGTATCTGAGGAATGCGCACCTGCAGGGGAAGCTTCCCAGACAGACTGAACAGGATGTGAGTTATCTGTGGTGGGATTCAGGGGACAGAGGCAGAGAGGAATAGGAGCAGAGAAAGAAGGAATTACAGTTTTGAGGGATGGAAGGTAACTGCTGGGAAGTGACCAGACCAGAACATTGAGACCATGATTTTAGAAGATCTCTAATTCTATATGGACAAGTGGAGGTTTGATTCAATCATCAGAGTGAGCTGGTATAAATGTCTATATGAACAGATGAGTGGCAAGCAGGCCAGTTTTGTGACTGTCATCTCCTTAAAGTTTGAGGAAACCATCATGCAATTTCAGGAGGTTCTTGGAAAATCTTGAAATCCTTAAATATCTAGAATGTATGTTTCTTAACTTCATCATCATGGCCTCACAGACTTTCCAACTCAGGCTGCCTTTGAACCGAGATCCTCAGATCTCAGCCTCCTGAGTAGCTAGGATTACAAGCATGAGCCACAGGTGCCTAGACTGAGTCTCATCTCTTATTCTCTCATACATTCTTACTCCCTGGCCCTTCAGCCTTCTGCTCTAGGATGATGTAGTGAGAAGATCCTTACCAGATTCAGGCCCTTTACCTTCCCAAAGTAATTACGTTATGGGCATAAAAGGATTGGGCCACCAAAAGAATAGCAGAAGACTGAAAGACACAGAGAGAAAAAGAGATCCAACACCAAAGCATCAACAGAACAGTGGTGACTTGGCCTCCACCAGACCACAATGACCAAATGGTATCCAGTGCTGAGTCAACGCGTGACCCGATTGTACAGGAGCAGATCTGTTGCCATCACATTCCCATGGTGATTATCTGTGATTGGCCCTCTTGGATGGCTGGCTTTGTACTGTTGGGATGAGTTCATGGAACACATAGGTAATTTGAATGCACCCATCACCCCCAGGCAATTAAAATCCCAGAGCAGATGAGAGAGCTCCATTCCACAGACACTAGTCAGCAAGCTATAGCTTCTGCAAGGAGTTCCTTAAGTTTTGTTTTGTTGTTTGCTTTTTTTTTTCTGAAAACATTTGCCAGAATGTAATAAAAATTGGGCGGCCTTCTCTAAGCATCAACACTATATTGATTCAGGTGGTATTCGAAAGCGGTGTGAAAGTGGTACCAAGAAAAGTGGTACCAAAGGCAGCCTGGGAAGATGCATGAAATGAAATGGCAACATTATTCTGCAGGAAAACACCCAGGAATACCACTGTTTGGAGCTCATTTCTTGATTATGAGCATCCTTTCTCCAAGTTGAGAGCCTGGAATGACTGTTGGACAGGTCCCAGAAAATACTTTGCTCATAATGCCTATCATTTTCACATGCACTTTTATTCTACTTGTCCCTTTCTTTTCTGCTGGTAAATTGCCAAAATATCAAAACTTTAAATCACTAAAAATATTTCCCCAATTTCTCGTTTTAAGTATTGATATTGCTATATCTCCTTCTGGCTAATGACCTAAATCATGTTTTAAAAATAAACAAACACCCATGGTTCACACAACAGCATTTCTCTTCTTTGTTTAGGAAGATTTAAAGCCTGACTCTTCCTCCAGGAAACATTGCTTCCTCACCTGAAATGTCTGTTTCCTTCTTCACATTATCTTCTCCCATCTGCCGGTAGTCAATAAAATTCTACCCTCAAGAGAAAGATTTGGATGGACCCTTCTCTGAATCCCTACTGCCACATTTCCCAATGTGTGTTCCACAGCACATTAATTTCATTTCCTAGGTTAATTTACCTATACAGTTCTCTAGAAGAGTTCCACGAATAAATAAGTTTGACAAATACTTCCTATTCCATCCACCTTTTACAAAATCATAATTTGGAGCCATATATGTTATAGTAAAGGCTCTTTTCAGAGCACATCCACACATCACTGTCTACTTTTAAATCATTTTTTCATGGATGTGTCAGAAATCAAACAGGTAAATTTTATCCTAAGCTAAATTCTGCAGCTATTTCTCAAGTGGAATATGGAATATACACAGGTTATTTATTATTGGATTGTTTATTAGTGATTTTTTATTTAGAGAGGAAGAAATAAGGCAAATGAGTTAATTTTTGGAAGAGTACATCAGGGTAGCATCCCCAGAGACTTAAAGCCAGGAAAGAAGGCAGAAGGTCCTTTAACATTTACTAGAAAGTTTTAGATGGAAAACAAAATCAAAGAATAGCAAGATCTTTGCCACCTTTGTGACACACCCAGTCTGTTAAAGCTTTTGTAGAATCATGATGTGTTTCCTTCCAGAGCAGGGCTAACTCTCAAGCAGCACAATTAATGGAAAATGGTCATTAGCTTAAATGAGCAGAAGTGAAACCCAGTGCTAAAACACTTCACTCTCTACAAGCTCCCATTCTTCCTCTTTATTCTAAATTCCATCTCTTCATTCAGCAGTACTTACTGTTCATAGATTTTTTTCCATGTTTTTTTTATTATTAATGTTTTCATAGTGAAAATACTGTACAGAGGAGTTACAATTACATGGGCAAGATAATGAGTATATATCTTATCAAGCATTGTTGCCTCCTCTTTGTTTCCCCTTCCCATCCCTTCCCATATTCCTCCCCTCCCCCGATCTGATCCTCCCCCTCACCCCCCCACCAAAGTTGTAAAGTTCATTTTTTGACATAACGACTTGTATATCTCATTGTTGCAATGGGTCTACCTGTATCCCTAAATGATTTGTTTTTTCCCTTCCCCTCCACAAATTATATCAACATCAAATACAGTGAAAACAGGGGTTATACCATGGGGGAGGGACATACAACTCCATTCGTTACAGCCCCACAAAAAAATAAAATACCTAGAAATTAACTTAACCAAAGAAGTGAAGGACCTCTATGATGAAAACCTGAAAAAAGAAATCAAAACAGAACTTAGAAACTGGAAAAACTCCCATGCTCCTGGATTGAAAGGATCAACATTGTGAAAATGGCAATACTTCCCAAGGCTATCTACAAATTCAGTGCAGTACCTATCAATATTCCAACCTCATTCTTCAAGGAAATAGAAGAGGTAATCCAAAAATTCATATGGAACAATAAAAGACTCCGAATAGCAAAAACGATCCTAAACAGAAAGAATAGTGCTGGAGGAATATCAATACCAAATTTCAAACTCTACTACAAAGTCATAGTAGTCGAAACAGCTTAATACTGGCCCAAGAACAGACCTCAGGACCAATGGAATAGAATTGAAAACCCAGAAATGAACCCACAGACCTATAGTCATCTAATCTTCGATAAAGGAGCTAAAAAAATAGAATGGAAGAAAGACAACCTCTTCAGTAAATGGTGCTGGCAAAATTGGTTAATCACTTGTAGAAAATCTAAAGCTAGATCCTTATGTATCACCCTGCACCAGAATCAACTCCAAATGGATCAAAGACCTCAGAGTCAAAGCAGACACCCTGAAAATACTACAGGACAGAATAGGAGAAATCCTAGGTCTCCTTGGCACAAGCTGAAATTTTCTTAATAGAGACCCAGAAACACAACAAATCAAAGAAAGGTTGGACAAATACAATTGCATGAAATTGCAGAGCTTCTGCATGGCAAAGGACATAACTAGCAAGATCAATAGAACATCCACAGATTTTTTTAAAGATTCTACCAAATCAAGCTCAACATAGCAATCCTTCTAGCCTAGACTTTTTTCTAACTTTACAGCTTAAAGGATCGAGAACATGTTCAATAAATCTTTGTTTAAAACTGCCACAAATAATATGTATGTGAATGTGCACATGTGTTAAGTGTTAAAGAATGTCCAGTGTTCAATGATGAGGCAGAAAGTCATAAAAATTTAGTCTTCCAAAGGAAACAATGGCTGGCATTAGAAGAAGAATCCAGTCTGTCTGCAACAAAATAAGATAAAACTAAAGTTCCAAAGTCAAAAAGTAAAATTGGAACTAGAGCTTGGCATCCCCTAAAAGCAATCCTTGAGATCAAGAGGAGTTGACCCCAGGAAGAGGAATGATGGAGTAAGAGAATGAAAAAGGAAGGAAGGAATGATGGGAAAAGGAGGCATTATGGAAGTCACTGTTGTACATGAGTGGAAATGATCCCAATAAGGCCTCCTGAATTCTTCTAGCAGATGGAAGGCTGAGGCATTAATTATCATGCTACCTGCCCTGGCTAAGATTTGCTTCCAAGGACGCTTACTCACCTGTTGAGTTTCCACTTGGAACTTCCTTGTTGGAGAAGGTTCTGTATCAGAAATTAGTGCCTTGAAGGGGGGCACTGGACCTGGAGAAACTCCCCCTACCTCAGCCACAGGTAAAATGTAAAACAGGCTAACAGCACACATTGTGATGGAAATACCAAGGGTGGTCTCCTACGGGAAATTGGTTACAGAACATTATTAGTAAAATAGGTGCTTTCATAAGATGCTCACAGTTTGGTTAAGCACAGTGGTGAGGTTTGTAATCCAAGAATTTAGGAGGCTGAGGCAAGAAAATGAGGTCAAGGCTAGCCTGAGCTATATAGGAAGAACCTGTCCAAAAAGACCAAAAAAAGAAAATGTATGTCTCTTTGGTTCTGGCTTACTTTGCTTAATATAATATTTTCCAAGTTTCAATTCCTTATAAATGGTACAATATCATTCTTTCTGACAGACAAGTAGAATTCCATTATATATATATATATATATATATATATATATATATATATATATATCACATATTTCTTAGAATGTGCCCATAAATCTACAAATAAAATGAATGACTAAAACAAATAAATATAAAACTAGAATATGATAAGCTATATGGGACCCTAGTCATTAACATACAGAGGCCAAAGGCAGCTAAGCATAAGAGTGGTGGGCCAAAGCTCAATAGCTATGGACAGATGATCATGTAAAATAATATTCCATGAAATGAACTCCACAAAAAGGAAACAAGAGATACTCTTTAGTTGCCATTGTTGCTGGTTTTTATCTCTTTTCTTTGTGTATTGTTTTTTTACCTTGTTTATATTTGGGAAGGTAAGGAGGACACATAAAAAGTAGAACAAGGATGAACAAGTACAGCAGTGATACTCACCAGACACTATGTAGAAAATGAATTTTGTATCTTGTGGGTGGGAACAGCAGGGAAAGATTGGGAGAGCATGACAGAGGAGAAAAATGGCTCAAAAAGAATTGTACTGATTGTACCTGATTCATGTAACTGTAACCCCTCTGTATATCAACTACACAAAAACAATTTAAAGAAAAAAAACCAGGATTGGTTAGCTTTGCCAAAAATAACAACTAAATTATTCCTCCCTCTTCAAATGCCCATTCATCCTCTTTATTTCTTCTCTTTCAATCTGGTGCTTATTATCCATGGTTTTTTAATGATCCTAACAAATCAAGCTCATCACGGTCCTGCCCCTAGCCTAGACCATTTCTACAATGTGAGTTTCTATAAGGTGAATACTTTAGAAACAAAATTTTTGAACTGTGTTCTCAGATTAGTGTTATTAAAAAAAAAAACTATAAATGAGCTTTCACCCAATCAGACCTATGGAATGATGGGTCAGTCACATGTTGAACAGAAAATGTGCCCAAGAAACCCATTTTCCAGATTGTTCTTTTTCTTTTCCTCAGATGTTGTTCTTTCATCTTTGGTGTTTAGGACATATTGTTGCCTTTGTGAAACCCCAAATGTTCTGTCTCATTTTTCAACCTCTGTGCTCGGTGCCTCTGAGTCAGCCAGTCTCGCCTCCTCCGCTCTTCCTCTGCCTAAGGTTCACCTGAGGTAAGGTGGTCACCAAGGACTTCTTTGTCAGGCAGAGTGGGTCTTCCTGGTGAGTACCAGTGCCAAGAACACAGGGCAGACAAGGCAACTTCTGGAGGAGCAATCCCTGGCCAGACAAGCTTCCATCACTCACCCGATTGGGCAAGGGCATCTTTCGCAAGCCTTCTCAACCCACCTGGCCCTTCTTTGGAAAGTTCACGATGGAATCAATGAGAAGATGGCCATAGAAACAAGGTCAATACACCCATAATGACCACAGAGACAGGCACAATTGTTGGCTAATGACACTCCATGGACAGCAGGTGAAAGAGGTAGTGCCCAGGTAAACTCTACCACCTCACAAACAAAGGTGTACACACCTGAGCACCTGAACTCACTTAACTCACTACCCTAAACCACTTCTTCCTTCTCCCTTGTCTCCTCTATTCAGTTGGATGGTCACTCTTTCTAATTTACTATGTAAAGAGGAACACAGAGTCTAAAGTCAGGTGCCCAGGAGAATAGCCTGAGAAAGGGATGGATGAGCTTTTGAGAAATTTGAGGATGAGCTCTGGGAAAGAAAGTGGTAAGAGGAAGAAGGGAAAGGAAGAGACCTAAAAGAGATGGGATCTCTCCTTTAGTCTAGACTCAGCCTGCTCTGATGGGGGATCCCCTCTGGAGCACCAATGACAGACATCACAGTGTTAGACACCCCACCCAGTGACTTCAGACTAAAAGAAGAGGGAGAAAATATAGCTTCCCTGGCAAGTGGGGATCTTATTTAGTTGAAGTCAATCTTCTGGAAAATCCCACACTATATGCTGTAGCTGGGAAGTGAGTTTCTGTTTGGTTAAAGAAATCTAGGCAGAGCACAAACAGCAGTCAATGCCTGCCATATATTTTTCATATGACTGATGAACCTTTAAACAGCAGAAGACAACTGCTCTGATTAAACTGAGCTTCCAAAAGCAATTGATGCCTCCACCCTCCAATTCTGTCCACAGTCACAAACAACATGTCTATCTGGTGAATGCAGACATGTATGCCTTAGCCAAATGTCAGGAGCTTTGAGGTGATATGGTAGTTTGCTTATGGCTACCTTGATGAAGAACCCAGTGACTCAAACAAGACAATGCATTGTCTCTCCTCTCTCAACACAAGAAGTCTGGCACCAAGGTGCCAGGCACACACCCGATGAACCTGGAGGAGAAGATTCTTCCTTACATCTTCTAGCTTCTGGTGGCCCCAGAGGCTCCTTGGCTGATGACAACACAAGTTCTTTTTTTAAACCTGGCATTGTCCCTGTGTGTTGGTCTTTAAATATCTACTTGTTATAGGACACCAGTCCAGTTGGATTAGGAGTCCATGCTCCTCCAGTATAACTTCAGCTTAATTAGATCAACGTCAAATCCATTTCCAAATAAGGTCACATTCTGAGGCACCAGGCATTAAAACTTCAACATGTGAATTTGATGGGGCGGGAGGTACCACAACAGGCCAACTGTGCAATCTTAGTAGCATTTTTACTGAATAGTTTTGGATTCCAGTCTTTGGTCAAGTCTAGCAACTATAAGCCAGCCTTGTTAAAACCCATGATTTGATAGTAACCTCATGTTTACCCTTGATGATCATTAACTTAGGCATGGCAATTCCCAGTGGGGGCCAAACCATGCCCTCCTGGGTGACAGGCATGGACACAATAAAATGGCTCTTTAATTTTGGAAGGTTCTGTCTTGGACATTGACCTGTTCAAACATTGAATGAAGAAGTCATTTCCATGATGATACAAATATTTCATTACTGGTAATAATAAAGTAAAAGGAAGGAGCTATCCATTAGGTTTCTTGGCAAAATATTTTTTCTTACAGTGACCATGTGGTACATAAAACTGTTGTTCAGAAAGCTTCTGGATGTGGAGAGACGATGTACCAAAGCAGGTCCTTCTTCTGATGGACTAGATATTGAGAGAAAAGGGAGTAGAGACATGAATCATAATTGTTCCTAATGACTCATTAAAAGGTCCAATGAAGTCACTGGAAGCACACCTGTGCAGGGGGGCACCATGAAAAAAGCTTCCATTCTGGAAAGCAATGCTACAGAGATACATCAACAAAGCTCCCATGGGAGTGATGGCTCCTGGGTAAATAGGGTAACCCTGGTGAGCGCATGAAGCATAAGGGGCAAGTCAGGAGTAACATGTACAAGTGAAAAGCTGAAGTGACCCTGCCAAAATGTCTGTCTAGTCATTTGGTCTCTCTGTCTCTGTCTGTCTCTGACTCTCTCTGTTTCTCTGTCTCCCTCTCTGTCTCTGTCTCTCTCTGTCTCTGTCTGTCTCTGTCTATCTCTGTCTCTGTCTCAGTCTATCTCTCTATCTCTGTCTCTGTCTCTCTCCATCCCTCTCTCTCTCTCTCTTTCTCTCTCTCTCTCTCTCCAAGTGTTTTCCTGACCCTATGTTTAGGTTCTAAGCACCCCATGTTGCCATCTGGGCCAAAGAGTTGCTTCAGTACCAAGGTATTGTCACGGTTCCTGGCATGCAATCTACCTATTAACTTCTCCTGTCTGTCTTGAACTTCCTGACCCATTATTTGGCCCTGATGTCTGGAAACAGCACACACCTCATTCTTACTTGCCTTCTCAACCTTCTGCTAGCAAAGCTAACCTAGACCTTTGATCTTAAGCACATGATCTTGCAACCGGATTGTGTGGGGACCAAATATCTGTGTGTCCCACAAACTCTGCTGTCATGGTTTCTAGGTAATTTAATTCAACTAGTTTTCTTTAAAGCAATAGTTTGGGGACCCAAGCTATTGCACAATAGTACACTGATACATACTTTGTAAATTTGGTTTTCAACGCTGGGCTTACAGCAGAAATCGACATGTATGCAGAAAAAAGTGTCATATACTCTTTTGTTGTGATATTTTGGAACAGTTTAGGTACTCAGCGCCTTGTATACACTCATATCTACAAGTTGTGTATCAAATTGTATTTTACAAGTTAAGTAGATTGATCTCTTTAGTGATTCTGGTTCTTTACCTACCCTATGTTCACATTATTTGTAACCTTGCAGTGTTCTCCCATGCTGGGTCTGGATTGGCCAGATTGCCTAGATATGGCAAGATGATGTTGGAATACTTAAAAAGCAGATGTCTTGCTGGTCCCTGGTGGCTCAAGCCTGTAATCTAAGCAACTCAGGAGGCTGAGATCTGAGGATCATGGTTCAAAGCCAGCCAAGGCAGGAAAGTCCATGAGACTCTTATCTCCAATTAACCACCAGAAAACCAGAAGTGACACTGTGGCTCAAGTGGTAGAGTTCTTGCCGTGAGCTGAAGAGCTCAGGGACAGCAGCCAGGCCCAGAGTTCAAGGCCCATGATACACACACACACACACACACACACACACACACACACGCACACAATCAAGTGTCTGTTTCCCCTCTTGACCTTACTCCCCTTCTTTTGAGAATAATCCTAAGCTAACTTAACTGGAAGATGAGAGGCAGAGAGGGTCTGAGTTTTCCTGTACTATTCTACCCTGGGCTGGTAGAGGTTGATGGAGGGAAAGAGTAAGGATTGATGCATAGCTATTATTTTCAGGAGCCAGCCCTAGAAGTAGCCAATATCAGCCTGCACATTCAATTAGACAGAACTCAAAGATCTTTTCTAACTATACACGAGAAAGACCCAAGAACATGGACAGGGCTGAGCACTTGCAGATTCTACTACTTACACCCAGTTCAATTCTTAGGTATTCACCCTGACAAACTATTGCATAACATACATTATTCATGAATGATGGAAGTTCATAGTACCATTGCTCTAGATGATAAAAAAAATTGAAAAAATGCAAATGACTAGAATAAGAGAAGCATATAAAACAGAAGAGAATAGAAGTAATTTTAGGAGCAAGCTGCTGAAGAAAGCAAGAGGGTAGAACAGAACACTGGCCCAAGATAGGAGAAGGAATATCTTTTCTTTTCCTTCCTTCCTTCCTTTCTTCCTTCCTTCCTTCCTTCCTTCCTTTCCTTCCTTCCTTCCTTCCTTCCTTCCTTCTTTCTTTCTTTCTTTCTTTCTTCCTTCCTTCCTTCCTTTCTTCCTTTCTTCCTTTCTTTTTCTTTCTTTCTTTCTTTTTGTGTTGGTCCTAGGGCTGGAACTCAGTGCCTAGGCACTGTCCCCGAGCTTCTTTTTGCTCAAGGCTAGTGCTCTCCCTCTTGAGCCACAGCACTACTTCCAGCCTTCTCTAAGTATCGTATTAGAGATGAGAGTCTCATGGGCCTTCCTGGTTAGGCTGGCTCCAAACCACAATCCTCAGATCTTAGCCTCCTGAGTATCTAGAATTATAGCTGTGAGCCACCAGCAGCCAGCCAGATATGTCTTTCTTATCAGAGTACATAAACAAAGAAGTAAATAGGCTGCCAAATTTCATGTTTAGAAGACACCACTCTTGATTGAATGTGTCTAATTTTTCTTGCAACACAAGTATACAAGCTAAGGTGGAACAAAGAAAGGATGTTGAAAAGAAGTTATGAAAAAAAACTATCTTTGATTGTTGGAAATGAAATTTACCAGACACACATGGTAGATTTGTCCAGAAGAATTAAGTACACATTGAGATTTCTGTGCATATGTTGAAACAAGTCAAGACAACAATACAGTGATTTTCTTCAGTTCCACTCAGCTGCCAGAGTATGAGGAGGCAATAAATGGAGAACTGGGATTAACCAGGGTGGGGAGTATGCAGAGGAGTATGGCAGAGGAGAGAGAACAAGAAGATCAAGGATGTGCTCTTGTAAATGATTATAATCCCACACTGGGAGGTCTAAATTAGACAAAAAGAGGAGCTAATAAATGATGGAAAATGGCAGATGACTGGAGGTACTAAAGGAAGGTGGGGTGGAAGAAAGGACGGAGGGAAGATGGAACCTAAGCCTTCAGATGAACCATGGGTTCCATTGATGGCAAAGTCTAGGTAATGACCGTGATGGAGTGACAGAGGTGGTATGAAGGAAAACAAACATTGCATCAGGAAGGTCAAGGAACTGAGGGGGCAGAGTACTGCAGAGATCACCATTGTCAATATTAGAGCAGAAGGAATCACCTTTGTCAACACGGGAGCTGCCAAGGAAAATACCAAGAGCAATAGTGGACAGGGAGATTTTTATTGTAGGAGAAGGCACCCATGTTTGGGTAATTGGGATTGCACATAAATTATGTATGTGTCATGACACAGATTAAAAAAAAGAAAGAATGAGAAGAGGAGATGTGATCTGAAGACTTGAAAGGCTAATAGAAGTACTTTAAAGGAATGAGAGAAAGAAAAGAGTCAGGGATAATGGAAGGAAGGAAATCCTTCATGTAAGTACATGACACAGGAAAGGAATCCTACAAGTGTCAGGAGATGAAAGGTGTGGAGCTGAGGAAAGAAAAGAGCTTTAGTGTGACAGACTGTTTCAAAGAACATCCAAAAGAGAACTTCCATAGCCCAGGACTCCCACCACCACCATCTCCCTACCACCAGCTGTTGCATCCACTGCCTTCTGCACGTTTCTAACTTAAACATCCAGAATCCTATTGGAAGCCAAACTCTGCTCTTGAAACACAAAATCTCACTCCATTGCTCTAAAAAACATTGCCCTCCTCTTTCCTGGTTCATCAGTGTACTGAATCATATCCATCATTACATAATTGTTATTTTCCAACTTAAAGACACTTTTTGCTAAGTTCTGGTGGTCCATACCTGTAGTAGTCCTAACTATTCAGAAGCCAGCCCAGGCAGCAAAGTCTTTGAAATTCTTATCTCCAATGAACCACCATAAGCTGAAAGTAAAGACATAGCTCAAGTGGTAGAACACCAACTTTGAGGGGGGGGAAAAAACCTAAAGAAAAAAACACTCAGGCCCCTAAGTTGGACTATTGAAAGACAGAGATAAAGGGAAGAAGGAAGAAAGAGAAAAAAAGAAAGATAGAGGGAAGGGAGGAAAGGAGGAAGGGAGGAAGGAAGGGAGAGAGGGAGAGAGGGAGGAAGGAAGGAAGGAAAGAAGGAAGGAAGGAAGGAAATAGGGAGGGAGGGAGAGAGGGAGGAAGGAAGGGAGAGAGGGAGAGAGGAAGGAAGGAAGGAAGAAGGAAGGAAGAAAGGGAGGGAGGGAGGGAAGAAGGGAGGGAGGAAGGGAAGATTGTATCTTTTTGCAAAAAAGTAATATTTTGAAGAGTTACCTAAAGTTCTGAAGTCCACAGTTCCTCTCCTCCTATTGTTTCTTAAACATATTGCAATCAAATTTTCACCCTCATTATTCCATAAAAACTGCTCTTGTCAAGGCCATCAGACAAGAAAAGCCATGAATGGCTTTTCTAAAAGCCTGCGGTTAACTTTCCATCTTTGTCTTACTCAACCTACAAGCACCATTTAGCATTGTTTTTCACTTGATTGTCAAGACATTACCCCCATGCTTTCTTTATCTTCTCTTCTGCTACTACTCCTTATTCTTCTCCTTTGCCGGTCCTTCCCTGTTTCTCTTACCTTTCAGGGTTGCCATTCACCTAGCCTCAGTCCTTATTTTGTTTTGTGGATCCCAGAGTTGCTTGACTCTGTGGACCGCCATGTAATTTAGGCATGTTCACATGCCTCTTTCAGTGTTACCTCTGATCTTGAGCTCTCCTACCCCAAAGTGACTCCACACACATATCCATGTTTCTCTCTATTTGTGGGATCCAACTCTCCACTTTGGACTTCCTCCAGACGTTGGTGTCTTCTGCAACAAAAGCCTGTTCACATTCCATCTTTTCTATTGAAAATGGAACACTTACCATCGTATCCTTCTGAGTTCTTTTGCCAAGGCAAACATCTGACTGACTTGGCCTCAGAGAAAGACATATATCATGACATGTGTCAGCCCCTTACCTCTTGTAGGATGATACTAAAGTTATACCAGAAGGAATCTGCTATGAAAGTAAGGAGTAAAGAAGACAAACCCATACAACGAGCTATGCTACACTGCACTTTAGCTAAGGTGGCTAGAGGATTAAGATGTGCAAAAGTCTTAACATCCAAAATTAAGAAGAGTGAGGGATGGGATGGGTTGTGGAGGGACAGGTGAGAGTGTGGAAAGGGGCGACATTGATCAAGATACGTTGTATTCATAACTGCTTTGTTAAATGGCAACTCCTTTGTACAACTACTTACAGATAATGGTAATAATAATAATAAATAAAATGTGTACAGTACCATTCTCCTCAATGCTAACTCAAGAAGGGAAAAAGATAATACCTTAATATAACTTTTTTATAAGGACTGATGGATATTACAATTGCTCAACAGCTAAGTTCAATTGGACTGCCTTCCCCCTCTCTCTTGACGGCTGAGCTCTAAGAACTATGAGAGCAGGGAACCTGTCAGTTTTCTTCCTTATTTATACCTTGATCACTTGGCATTTGCCTGGCACAGAGTTGATAAGAAATTAGTATTTGTTAGATGGATGAGTTTTGTTTGTGTCATAGTCCCTTAATTAATGGTGTCCAAAATAAGGTAGCCATTCAGTCAATCATTATTACACTGGGCACAGCACTGGTTTATGGGAACACCGTGATAATTAGGCTATAGATGCTGTCCTCAAGAAGTTTTCAGTCCAGAACTAATAAAAAACAATAACAACAGGGTGATGAATACACTGGAGAGAACAGCTACCTACCACCAAATACCTAATAGGAGCATCTAACCGAGCAGAGCTTCAAAAGGAGGAAATGGCAACAGACAAAAGCATGAAGAATGAACTAAGAGCAAGGAAGGCCAGAAAGCAGTGGAAGCCTCATAGTATGAAAGTCACGTGGCAGATGTATTCCCATACACTCCACAGCAAGAATACATGGAACATGTTTTCAATCATGATGTTGTAGGTGTAACAAAAAACAGGACAGTCCTTGATTTCATGAACCCTCCTAGCAGCAGCTAGGGGCAAGCAAAAATGATTCGCGTGTGCTCTAGCAGGGGGAATATCTGGATGACCTGGGATCCCCAGGGCTCCCATTCAAAATGGGGAGGTCACAGCCCACTTTCTTGTCTGAGGATGATGACTAAGATTATCCAAGTCAGTGGGGGCAGAAAACAACTGTTGCAAAAAGAAAGCTCAGAAGAAGAGACCACAGGGGATTTCTATCAACTAGACTGAGTTCACTATGGCTGGTGGATAGTACTGATAGAGTTAGGAGACATGAAAATCCTGATCATTTCTGAGCTTTGCCCATTGAAAAGAATCCTGGTCAACCTGTCAAGGATTGTGATTCATTTTGATCTACTGCTCTTCAGAACTTTTATAATGGAAGGCATAGAAGAGGGAAGTGCTGTCATGCAAAGATTGCATCCAGTCTTTGCTCTACCACACTGTAGTACTTGGTCATCATGTCGAAATTGAGGCCAGTTTGGTTTTCTCCCTTATAAATTAAAGATAACATTGACATCTCATAAAATAGTTCAGAGGATTAAATGAAATAATTCAGTTAAGCGTTTAACACCATGCCTACTATACCATCAATGCTCAAAAAATATGTTTTCCCCTTGACGGCCATTGTCTCAATGGGTAAATTTTCAACTCAATTATTTTTTCTTCACAAGACTGAAAATTCTAGTGCCTTCCTAAGCCTCAGAAATGAATAAGATCCCCCAAGAACATATGCCAAGAATATTTTTTTAAAAAACTGATCTCTTAAAAACTCTTTGTGAAGAATTGGGGAAAAGACCTAGATAGGCTTGGATTTGATTTAGAGAGGATCATAAAAACGATATTTCTGAGCCAAATGCCAGTGGCTCATGCCTGTAATCCTATAATCCTAACTACTTAGGAGGCTGAGACCTGGAGAATCAAAGTGTAAAGTCAACCTGGACAAAAAGGTCTGTGAGACTCTATCTCCAATTAACCAGTAAAATTTGAAACTGAAGGCAAGGCTCAAGCAGTAGAAATCCAGAATGAGCAAGAAGGTTGAACAAGACCATGAGACCTTGAGTTCAAGACCCAGCACCGGCACAAAACAAAAATTTAAAAAAAAATGGACATAGTAAATAATACATGGAAAATCACTTGGACCCAATGACTTCGGCTAAGGAAATGCTTCTGATTCTGTCCTGAGAATAGTTTCACATGGCACTATTCAGGCCTAGTGTTTTGTTCATAGAATGTTCAAGGCAATGCTTCAATCCTAAACCCTTTCCATATATGAGTTCTGAAAGAATGGCTTCTCTGATCATGGAGGAGGAAACACAGTTCCTCTCAACCTTATGGTACATACCTCAATTTTTTAAACATACCCACACAATGTTTTCAGCATGTGAAGGATGTTGACATTGTCTTTTTCTCTTGGAATAAAGGCATGGTTGATATCAGCCTTGGAACATGCAGCCTCAAGAGGTACTTCATCATTATCTAGAGCAACTAGAAAAACTCTATTAATACATCTTCTGAAGCACAACATGTAGCCATGATCTGAGTGTGTCAAAAGTGTGATCTCAACCTACCCCCAAAAGATATGAGCAAGGGAATTTTCAAAACCGATTATCTCCCCTGCTCCTTCACTCTTTTGTCTGGTCTTCTTAAAAATAAATGTGGCAGGGCTGGGAAGGTGGCTCAGTGGTAGAGCGCTTGCCTTGCATGCTCAAGGCCCTGGGTTCGATTCCTCAGCACCACATAAGCAAAAAGAAAAAAGCCAGAAGTGGCGCTGTGGCTCAAG
>NW_012267229.1:8645962-8696074 GCF_000151885.1 Dipodomys ordii
GGCCTGAACTCTGGGCCTGGGCCCTGTCCCTCAGCTCTTCAGCTCAAGGCTAACGCTCTACCACGTGAGCCATAGCACCACTTCTGGCTTTTTTTTCTTATGTGGTGCTGAGGAATCGAACCCAGGGCCTCATGCTTGCAAGGCGAGCACTCTACCACTGAGCCACCTTCCCAGCCCCTAACATACCTTCTAAGTGTTAACAAGAATCCCAGCATGTGAGCCATAAAACAGAATCAGTTCAAAAGCCACCTTCTTTGGACTATATGGTAATAATATCCTTGCCTTGTAGGATGGTACTTCACACAATATCAAAGACAGGAAGCAAAAGAGAATACCTGATAGGCTAATTACAGAGCTGGAAAGCTACCTGATAAAGCATTAAAATAAATGAGATAGATGAATTATTGAAGGCCAGAGCTGGAGATTGATGAACCATATTTAGTACACTAATCCCAAGTGTTTATTTTGCATTCTTCTGGCCTTTAAAGATGACAGCTTGTGATCAATTGCTTCCCTTGAAGGCTGACTGCTTTCCTGCCCCAGCGTTTAATTTCTGTTTGATGTTCCTCACTTTCTGTCAATGTATGAACTACTGTTAAGATATGCAGCAGTGATTAAAATAAATCACCCATCTGTTTATAATTAAAGACCAACTTAAATCTAATGACAACTTTATCTAGCCAGCTAACCATTATCTAAGACAAGGTTGTTCTGCAACAATTTCTCCAGCAGATGAATTATTCCTTTAGTAGTAATTCAAATACTTCCCTTCCAAGAAAGGGGATTCTAATCAACAATGTCACTGGATAAGTGAAATGGGAGAAAATAGAGATATTCATTTTGGAATTAATAAGAAAAAATAGATCCTGCTGTCTAGCTCAAAGATTGGGGTAGAAAAGTAGCTTTTGACTCAGTGATTTTATGCTAGTCATTTATATAGATAAATGATGACTAAAACAATCAATTGTCCAAGAGCAAAAATGACAGGACGGGGGCAAAGAAAGGAAAGAAGGAAGGAGGGAAGGAAGGAAAGATGGAAGGAAGGAAGGAAATATGTGAACTTTGTGGTAAAGTAATTGCCAAATACATTACTATTTTATATTGAAGAATGAATGTCCTAAAGTACTTAAATAAAATAGTATACAAAAGTCAGGAAGGAAAATAGAAATATTCAGCTTATATTTCACATTACCCTGAAATAAGTAAAATTACTAATTCAAGTTTTGTTCAATAAACTTTCTGCCTATTCTTAACTTGATATGAACATATACACAGATCTATTACAATATTGGACCCATATTACTACATGCTGTTTTGGGAAGAGTTGGGTTTGTCTTTTGGTGGTAGAGGGTTTGAATTCAGTGCTTCATGCTTGCTTTCTTGTTAAGCTGGTCCTCTATCTCTTGAGCCATATCTCCAGCCTGACTTTTTGCTGGTTGTTTTGGAGAAAGAATGTCATGGACTTTCTATCAGGAATGTTCTAAACTTCCATCTTCAAATCTTATCCTTTATATAACTAGGATTACAGATGTGAGCCTCTGGTACCCCATGCTACAGACTGTTCTGAAAAATATTTTTTCTCATACAATACATTATGAATACTGGCAATATATTTAAAGAATTTTTGAAAACAAGCTGAGAACTTATGCAGTAGAACACAAAAACAAAATGTGATTTCAACTATTGGTTTGATGATCCTCTGATAAGCACAATTTGACTAGCTACCCAAACAGCTAAACACTGAAATTTTTTTAAATGCTATGAAAATACACCTAAAATAGTTCTAAAATCATAATCAACTATCATAAATTCAATAGAATTATACACAAGCATCTGTTTCATATTTAAATGTAAAAATAGAATAATAAGATCAAGTTGCCATACGAACTCCCAGGTTTCACAAGAAGCAGATGGAACCCATGAACACATTCCAATAATCAATGTGTCAATCAAAGTAGGGAATGACTAAAGAACAAAGTAGATTGACAGTCCAACAAAGCACTGTCCAAGAAAAAGAAGATCTAACCACTGGAGCAATGTGCTTCCAATCCCAACCGTAAGGTTACACTTGAGGTAGAATTCCATGGAATATGACATCAACAGACTTGGCTGTATATATCTGCCCCAATAAGGGTACATGTACTCTGTACGAGGAGCACCAACTACATTGGCCAACTATTACTAATTTTTTTTTCCCACTTCAATCTGATACTCTGCTCCTCAAACAACATTCAGATTTTCAGGTCAGTCACAATGAGAGGGAATCGACACTCAGCATGAATTGTTCCAGTCTCTATACCAGTGGTTTCCAAAGGTGATCCAGCCAAGTAAAGAACCACAAACACAGTGATGAGAAGGCGGAAATGAACGGATCCCAGATCACCATCATCCAGTTCTGTGAAACAGCTCTGTTTTTCATTGGATGAATAACTTACCATTCTTAGCTTTCTACGTCTTGGGTAATGGAGAAACAACATTTTGAGCTGATGATGTCCAAACAGTTGAGATAACAGGTCATTCAACCACCTAGGCAACCTCCCCCTAGAGGCCTTGACCCTCACTTCAATTTTACTCATCTTCTGTTTACACAAATAAATAGACCCAGAGGCCTTATGGAAGGGCAGGGCTGAGTTTCCATTTGAGAAAACAGTGAGCTGAACTAGTGCATTTTAAGAGCCTCCAACATTAAAATTGGAACATTTTTTATCACCTAGGAAGTGTTTTATGGTTTTATCCAGAAAATTTCCCAAATACCAGAATGAAATCCAGACACACAGTCAATCAAGCGATGATATTTTATTTCTCCGTGGGGGGAGGGGGTACTTTCTGTCATTTGAGTTGCCCCGAACTCAAATAACTCAGGGAATAAAAAGGCAAAAACTACAGAGGCTACTTGCAGGTAGTCAGTGGTAATTTCGCAATCAGCAAGAAAGCAAGTTACAAAAGCAGAACTAGCAATCTAGCAGTTAGTGATTATAAATGGCGATTACAATTTCAATAATCAATCAATCAATGCAAAGTTCTCATCCTAGATTTTTCCCTTTGTTCCAGGTTTTGGGTATTTCTGATATTGATCAGAACATAGTTTTTAATTGAATCTCAGTAACCCGGTGTTTAACCCTGATTTACTCAAGCCTTTATCTCCAGGTTTTTGCCTAATCTGGAGGTTTTCTTCTAAAGGGAGATCTACCTTTCAAGTTTGGCCTTATTTTTATTAATCAATAAAAGCTAACTGCAAAGGGTCAAGTTCCATGTTTTAGTATATTTGCTCAGCAAGCATAATCACAAAAAACAGACATTGGGACATTGGTGGTTAGCCTTGTAGACTGTCGGCCCTATTTTTACTCACTTTGCAGTTCTGAGCAAACGTCATGCCACAGTTTTGTTCCCCTTTCTGAAGTTTGCACTTAATATTTTTAGGCCGTGAGACTTAATTATCCCAGTTTCTTCCTTAGTCTAATTAATATTTTATCTGCTTAATTTGACCTGGCCCTAACATTATCAGCTATAAAGCTTCTAACTACATGGCAGGAAAATAAAAGAAAGTTTACTGATAAATTTTTGTTTTGAATTTTTATTTTATTAATTCTTTTACTCTGTGTGTGTGTGTGTGTGCACGCGCACGCTGGTGCGTGCATACTGATCCTGGGGCTTCAACTCAGGGCCTGGGCACTGTCTCAAGTATTTTGCTTAGGGATATCACTCTATCACTTGAGCCACAGTTATGCTTTTCCTGCTTTTTGGTGATTAATTGGAGATAAGAGACTCACAGACTTTCCTACTCACGTTGGCTTTGAATCACGATCCTTAGATCTTAGCCTCCTAAGAAGGTAAAATTGTTAGTGTGAACCATTGGTACCTGGTTTGTTATCTTTAGGTAATTGTGCCAAGGGGTCAGTTTAACATGTCAACTTATATTTTGAATTTTTAACTACCAATATGTGGTGATATTGAGTACCAACAAACAAAAAATTCTCAAATGAAGTTTATACCTGACATACAAAGAAGCTACTCAGAGCTCCATTCAAGAAACCTCTAAGATATTTTTGCCTGTTGACCATGGAGACCATGGGGTGTCGAAGAACACCCCAGCCAGGACCACACTAAGATCTAAGGCAGTGCTAGTGCCTTGCTTATGGTTAAAAGGATGCCATTTCACTTAGATAGATTACTTGTCTTCTGATTAGAGCCACGTAACAATTTTCAAAAACAATAATAATCTTTCTTAGTTATGTAAAGCTAAAATATTTTGGAATGTTTTGAGTTTATTGCAGTTATTGCTCACCAGAAGACCTTGGGTAAGTGCAAGTAACAAGATTCAACTTGTTTAGCTTAAATCCAGCCAGGTTTAAACCGGTGTGCAAAGATAAAAGACTAATACCACAAATCTTTCAAAAGCTCATGGATGTTTCATCATTTTTAATGTAAAAATGTTTAAAGGAAATAATTTTAAATTGTCGGCAATTATGAATAAATACACATTAAGTGAGGTCTTTTTTGCCCCAATTGTTTGAACAAGAAGTGCAAAAGAATGAGCCCAACAGAAAAATAGATCTTTCCCCCATCAGAGATTTCAACAAAATAGGCTCCACCTTCTCACTTCACTTTAGAGTGAGCGAACTTTCACTCCAATTTCTCACCAATATTAGCAAATGAAGCAAAGTAACTTAAAGGAGAATTCAAACAGTGTAATTTCATGGAAAGCCAAAAATCAAAGTTCAGCAAAATAAGAAAATGGTGGGTGTGGTAGAGTTAAGGGGAAAGAGGTAGATGAATGAAGAAAAGAGAAGAGGGGGAAAATACAGACAAGAATCCAACATATATATCCTACAAAGTTAAGAAGAGTAGGGGAGAGATGGGTAAGAATGTTGAAAGGGGTGATATTGATCAAGATATGTCATATTCATAAAGTGCTTTGTTAAATGATAACTCTTTAGTACAACCATTTAAATATAATAATAAAAATTTAAAAATAAAGAGATCATAAATCTTAACCCACTGTAAGTCCTACTTGCAATGGATTTTTCTAATAACTGTGGTCCATAGGTTTGATGATGTTAAATTATAGTCTTGCTAATTTGCAGAGCAGGGAATCAATGGACCTATGCAGGTGTTCTGTTTATATTCCCTCCTCAGAGGTATGATTTAAGCATGAGATTCCACCTTAATCACAGATAAAAGTTACTTGTATTTCTCAAGTAAGTCTGAACCACTTGGGTCTGGAAGAAAGTCAAGTTTGCCAAATATTTTTCTATAGAACCACCTCCAATCAAACAAAAGGAATAATTAACCAAATAAAGATCTTATGAGAGTTAATATAGAATACCTTGGTAATTCGTAGACCAGTTGATGTTCAGTCCTCCAGTTACAATATGGGTTTCAATGCACTAGACATTTTGTAACAAGTACATGCCATACTACACTGTAGCATGTTATATTAAGAGTTTTGAAGGTAAGTCATAAGGATTACATTCTCTCATATTCTTTCATCACTAAAAACATGATGTAAATGTTCAGAAATGACTGGGACAAGCTGTTCTCATGATTGATTCCTATCTGGGGAAAAGTAAAAAGAAGTGTTATGCAATTTTGGCCCCAAGATTAGGTTAAATAGTACTAGATGGGTTTGGATAGCTTTACAATTTCAACCACTGTTATAAGCTTGTTGATACAATCAGATGCCTACATATGATACGGTCTTCTGATGCTTAAACCTGAGATATACAGATGCAGAAGGGACCATGGACTGATAAAAATCCTACTAGATATTGATCAATTGGGAAATTGAGGAAGACATATATATGTGTGTGTGTGTGTGTGTGTGTGTGTGTATGTGTGTTTGTGTGTGTGTATATACATATATACATACATACATACATATATATATATATATATATATATATATAGTCAGTCATGGGGCCTGAACTCTCCCTCAGCTCTTCAGCTCAAGGCTATTGCTCTACTGCTTGAGCCACAGCACCACTCCTAGCTTTTTTCTGCTTATGTGGTGCTGAGGAATTGATATCAGGGCCTCGTGCATGCAAGGCAAGCACTCTACCACTGAGCCACCTTCCCAGCCCAAAAGCCAATATTTTTAAGGACCAGACAATTAGATATGCAAGATAAGCTTTATTCCTGCACATTCATTGGCTTTCCTGAATGATATAAACGTTATCATCTAAGTCACAGATTAGACTTTTGAATATCAAGAACAGTTTCAAGACTCTATTTTGGGCTCTAGCCTCTGAGCCTGGCCTGTACCTAGTTGGAAAAGGAAGTCTAGAAGCAGCCAGTTCAAACCCAAATACACCACATGCCACATAAGAGACGTTCACTGAAGCAATGTTGGAGGTGCAATTGGAGTGTTGCTGCCACTTCCTGTCAAGGCTGGCTCTGTGGGCATGAGTGCTCACAGTCCCATAGTCAGAACAACCTAGGTCTTGGCGTAACACTTTCCTGTCGTCATCATGCTATTAACAATGATTTTTTCTTTAAATTTGTGTTTTGTAAACGAAAAGTGATGGAACAGAGGAGTAGATGTGTGAGCAAAGGAACTATGGCAGATAGCAGTATACACACAGAGAAGCAAGCCTGGAGATAACACAAGCACTGGCACTGGTGTAACCAAGGATGCTCATTAGCCTGTCAAGGGCAACGTTAGGTGGAGCAGGGCTCCCCAGGGGGAAAGAGAGCCAGCCAAAGACCTGGGCCTTGATGGGTGGTAGCAATAATGAAGCAGCAGCAGCAACAGGAGGAGCAGAAGGAGGAGGGGGACGAGGAGGGAATGAGGTAAAGAAAAGGAGGAGGAGGAGCAGGAAGTGGAGGAAGAGGCAGAATGAAGGGACTGGCCATGATCCCAGGAGAGAGGAAGGCCCATGCCTGAGGAGCACTAAGGCCCTCAGTGTAAGGCTAGCTTGCCTGTGCATCCTCAGAGCTGTGTTTCATAATCAGCTCAAATACCTAGTCTTTGGAGGATAAGTCTCAAGACCCCAGTGTATTTGAAAGGATACATACATTGAATCTTATATATGCTACATTGTTCCTATTTGCACCTACATATGATGAAATTTAACTTACAAATTAGGCACCCTACGAGATTATCAACAGTAGTGTATAATAAAATAGGATAATTATAACAATATACAATGACCAAAGTTCTCTCTCTGTCTTTCTTGTTATCACAGAGTACTGTATACAGTGTAGACATACTGGACAAATACCCAGATTGTTCACACTGCCGGTGGGACAGTATATGATGGCATACATTTTTTCACACTACTCAGAATGGCCACTTAAAATTTACAAAGTGTGTGTGCACGTGTGAGTGTGCGTGTAGTCCTGGGGATCAAACCCAGGGCCTTACACATGCTAGACAAGCACTCTCTTACAGAGATACAACCCCAGACCATAAAATGAATTATTTCTCAAACATTCCATTAATATTATCAAACTAGCTGGGCATCAGTGGCTCACACCTGTAATCCTTGCTACTCAGGAGGTTGAGATCTGAGGATCACGGTTCCAAACCAGCCCAGGCAAGAAAGGCTGTGAGACTCTTATCTCTGATAAAACACCAGAAAACCAGAAGTGACACTGTGGCTCAAATGGTAGAGTGCTTGCCTTGAGCTGAAGAGAGCAGGGACAGTGCCCAAGCCCAGAGGTCAAGCCCCACAACCGACCAAATATATATATATATAGAGAGAGAGAGAGAGAGAGAGAGATACATATACATATATATGTATGTATATCTATATAATATATAATGTATGTATATATGTATATCTATATAATATATATATATAAAATCAAACTATGGCTGATCTTAGATAATGGAAACTGAGGGAGATTGTTGTCTATACCTCACATTCAAGCCATACCAGAGAATATTTACTAACTTAGAAGTAGCATAATGTTAGATGGAAAATGCTAAAAAAAAAAAGTATACTTTCCCAAATTCTGTTTTTCCAATCATAACACACACACACACACACACACACACACACACATGATAATATATCTGATGTGTAATTTCTAGAGAAACAAAACATAGAATGTATAAAGTAAATGCCCACCATGGTTATAGCTCAAGAAAGATTGTAGGTGGATTTATTTTCCCTTACTGACTCTTTTCTGGCTTCCTAAAAATCTCAACAAGAAACTTATATTACTTTCAAAACTTAAAAAGGAGTAAAAATAGATCAAGTCAAATATTGAGAAGAGGTGCCTCTAATAATCTCTGAAATCAAAGAAGATGACGATCATTCTTATATTGTAAAATGGCTCTTGACTGGAGTAAATTATACTATTACTACTTTTTTTTTGTCAGTAGTGGGGCTTGAATTCTGGGCCTGGGCGCTGTTCCTGTGC
Source organism: Dipodomys ordii (assembly GCF_000151885.1). Classification (NCBI taxonomy): domain Eukaryota; kingdom Metazoa; phylum Chordata; class Mammalia; order Rodentia; family Heteromyidae; genus Dipodomys; species Dipodomys ordii. Next base: position 8,654,330 of record NW_012267229.1, read on the forward strand.
TCTTCAGCTCAAAGCTAGCACTCTACCAATTGAGCCACAGAGCCACTTCTGGTTTTCTGAGTGGTTTATTGGAGATAAGAGTCTCACAGACATTTCCTGCCCAGGCTGGCTTTGAACTGTAATCCTCAGATTTCAGTCTCTTGAGTAGCTAGGATTACAGGCACAAGTCACCAGTGCTTGGCACTATTACTACTTTTAAAACTGGTCTAAGAAGGTTTGGAAGTACTGACTCTGTTAGAACTGACACTGTGAATGCCTTACATGAGGGTCACATAGTTTCTCATCTACAAATGAAAGGAGGTGGCATTATCCTGAAGATATTTTGCAATGCTCATAGGTCACAGACAAATCAATGCATATGGTCACCTTCAGAATCCACAGTAGCGGAAGTGGCGCTGTGGTTCAAGTGGTAGAGCACTCTCTTTGAGCAGAAGAGCTGAGGGACAGCACCCAGGCCTAGAGTTCAAGCCCCACAACTGACAAAAAAAAAGAATCTATAGTAGCTATTGAGCAGAGATCCCCTTCCCTCACCAATAAAGCTCAATACTACCTTTCCAAGAAATTAAGAAATACCTTTAAATGTATTCCACACATACATTTTTTTAAATCTCAGCAAGGGACTGCCTTTGGAAAAAATGAAGAGAAGTTACATTTAATTCTTTTTTTTAATTGCTTGCTTAAAAGAGGTGGGGATTTTCCCAAATTGCAAAAGAAAAGAGCTAAGCAATGAGGCTACAAGAGAGAGAGAGAGAGAGAAAGAGAGAGAGAGAGAAACAAGCAAGCAAGATGAGACAAGATTTAAAGCCCAAATGAGAAGCCAATAGCCAAGGGCAAAAGAAGGTGATCTCCATGAAAGAGAAAGGGATAAGGATCAAACAGATACATCTATCTGGCAAGCATAGGCTGCCAAGCTGAGAAGGAAGTCCCAGAGGGGTCCTTCTGCAAGAAGATGGGAAGTACAAGGTGGAATCCCTTAGCTTTGATCATCGTGGTGTTTCCAGCAGCTTACACTTTGTCTCAGCCAGGTTATAAGCAGTTTCCTCTACTGTGTAAGAATCCACGCGGGATGTAGAGCAAGTTTCTCTCCAAGTAGAATCATCTTCAACTGCTCCATCAACATTATCATGGGTCAGTCTAGTTACTCCATAGCTAACTTAGATAAGTTACCCACGTGCCTCCTTAAGACATGATTTTGCTCAATGCCCTATCACTGGAGTTTAGTCATATTTTAATCCAAAGGGATCCATGTATAAGTGAAATCAGAAAGCACTGGGGAGGTTTCTGGTTATTCCTCCAAATTGCTGATTCCCTCTTTCCCTACCAGAATTCCCAGGCTAAGAACATCAGATTAAGTGCAAACAAATCAGTGACAGACAACATAGGAAACTCCCCCAAAGCTCTGAAATCTTTGAAGTCACCTGACCTCATTGAAAAAGCACTGGGCTACACCTGGGGATCTCAGTTCTCATCCTGGCTTTGTGCTGAAGTACTTTGAAACCTAGTCCCAGTCATCTGTCCAAGTCTCAGTGGTCAAAAACAAAATGGTGAATAGGACCAGACGTTTTGATGACAATAATATAAAACCAAAAGGTAAGTCATCACCAATGTAAACGCAAGAATATTGACATAATTACCAGTCTAAACTCACAGCTTCACATCTGCGAGGCTGCCACTGTACCACTTGAGCCATGCCACCAGCCCAGCATTTTGCTGACTATTTTGGAGCTGGAATCTTGCTGACTTTCCTGCCCAGGCTAGCTTCAAACTGTGATCCTCTAAATCTCAGCCTCCTGAGATTGTGGTGTGAGCTACCCATGCTTATCCAGTCCTCATTATTTATGATACCATAACTCAAATTTACTTTCTTCCTAAAGTTTATTTGTAACCCCCAGATCCACATAGCATTTGCATGACCATTTTGTGGCTATTCACAGAGCTGCAAAATATTTGAATCAACTGACATGCATGTTCCTAGATAAAGTGCAAAAATGGTGGGGGAGATGATGCTCTATCTTATGGTTTCCAATCTCAGAATACAGCCAAGTCTCACTTGGCAACCTATGTAAGGGCCTTATTTTATTAATTTGTGGTGTGTGTGTGTGTGTGTGTGTGTGTGTGTGTGTGTGTGTGTGTGAACTCAGAGCCTCAAGCACTGGCTCAAGTTATCTGCTCAAAGCTGGCACTCTACCACTTAAGCCACATTTCCAGTCCCGGCTTTTTGCTAGTTTATTGGAGATAAAAGTCTTGTGAATTCATCTGCCCAGGCAGGCCTCAAACCACAATCCTCCAAATTACTACCTTCCAAGTCACTAGAATTACAGGAGTGGTCCACTAAGCTCGTGGCTTGGTGTCTACTCCTTAGCATGGCTGCTACTGTCCAGAAAAATGTAGAAATTATGTTTATTCTTACTTAAAGAAATGCTTTTTGTTCTAAGAAGGAAAAAAAAATTTCACCTTGTAGTTCTAAAAATCTATGGTTCCATCTACTGGTGACCTCCAGTACTGCTTTCTGTCTCATTCGAATAGGTTTGTTGCCTATCTGTAGACACACACACACACAAATAAGCTCTATGAGTACAAACATCAGTGTGCACTTGCTGCGACAGAGATAAGATAATTCTGTGTCTTAGAATCACTGACACCATCAAAACAAAAATCTTATTTAGCTTCTCAACTGCTATGATTCCCCAGGTATCCATCGCCTCCTTTATCTCTTCATCAATTATGCTACCTACCCAATAGTCCAAGCATGCTGTGCACAAATCTTAGTCTGTACTTGTATATGCCAATGGAACTGGAGACAGTTATGTTGAGTAAGATAATCTATCTCAGAAAGGCAAATACTGCATGTTTTCACTCTGAGGCAAAAGTTAAACTCAAGATTAGTAATAGTAATAATAATAAATAATTTTAAAAGGGAGGCTGATGGTCTCTATATTCATAAAGTAGATGTTAACTCTCAATTTACATAGCAACAAATATATAAAAACTAAACATGTTCCACCTATGTTCATAGATCCCCCGGAATTCTACCTACAGAGCTCTTGGAGATTCATGGCCCTTCATGTTAAACCTTAAGAAACCATAATCAGTCCATGGATTGTAGAACTGTCTGAAGATGGCTTCAAGAGATAGCTCTCTACTCCAGCTTCTCTCCACAGTGTCACATTGTCTGCTGAACGGTATAGTGGGTTCTGTAATTGAACGTCAAACAAGCATCTCACAGACAGCATTCTATGCTCTGAACTCTCCACTTCTTACCATTCCAACGTTGCCAAATGATACCACCAGCCAACCAGTTGTTCAGAGCAAAAATCTGCAAATTGCCTTGATGACACTCTTTCCTTAACACCCGCATGTCTTCTCAACTGCCTCTTCAAAATTCACCTGAAATTGATGTGGAGTGGGGAAGGGGAGGGGTTGAATTTTGTGAGCTCTATGTATTTTGGTTATTAGAATCTTTTCAGATGTATAGCTGGTCAAGATCTTCTCCATTTTGTAGACTGTGTTCTTCATTTAGTAACCTTGTCCTTCACTGTGCAGAAACTTTTTAGTTTTGTGCAATCCCATTTATCAATCCTCTCTTCTATTTGCTGAGCCCTTGGGATTCTACTCAGGAAGTCTCTGCCTATGCCAGAAAGTTCTAACGTTTCCTCTACTTCATTCTGTAGTGATGTCAAGGTTTTGTGTCTTACATTGAGGTCTTTGATCCTTTCTGAATTGATATTAGGACAAAATGACAAGCAGGGATCCAATTCCAGTCTTCTGCAGATAGCTGGATGTCTAGTTGTCCAGTTTCCCCAACATCATTTGTCAGATATTAGTGGGCATCATGTAAATCTTTTATTTTCTTTTTGATTCTGCATAAAATTTTAGAAGCAAAGACTATTTTCCAAAGTAAGAACATTAAAAAATAATAATACCGGGCTGGGAAGGAAGTTCAGCGGTAGAGCGCTTGCCTTGCAAGCATGAGGCCCTGGGTTCAATTCCTCAGCACCACATAAACAGAAAAAGCCGGAAGTAGCGCTGTGGCTCCAGTGGTAGAGCACTAGCCTTGAGCTGAAGAGCTGAGGGACAGCGCCCAGGCCCAGAGTTCAGGCCCCATGACCAGCAAATAATAATAATAATAATAATAATACCGCTGAGCAGAATTCCGGGAAGATCCAGAAAGAGGTTGGATTTACTTGAGTGTTGTTCATCCATGTCCACAATGCCTATTGTTTTAGTATCATAGATATTTCACATTAATAAGCCAAGGGTATTTTAAACAAGACTTTAACCAAGAAGTAGCACTGAAGCTGATGATATAAACTACTTCACACACATCTCCACTAACCAGTCTTATAGTGTTCAAAATTAATTTTGCAAGATAAATACATGTTTACTGTAAAAAAATAAAATACAAAAAACAGAAAGGGGCATTGGAACAGTCCAACATTATGCCACATAGATTGATTCATATAAATACATGTTTTCTGATATTGACACTGAGCATATTTTCCAAAAATTGAGCAATATTTTACATGCTCACTTTTTTTACTTAATGTTAGGATACAAACTCTTCCTTGTTATTAAATTAAAAAGTTGTTTGAAGTCAGCAACAACTGATTCATACCTGTAACCCTAGCTACTTGAGAGCTGAAATCAAGAAGATAGCAATGTGAAGCCAGCTTGGGGGGAAAAAAAGTTCACAAAATACCTTCTGAACTTCTTAACCGATATAGTACAGCAATGCATGCCTGTCATACCAACTATGGAAGCAAGCATAAAATGGGCAGATTGTAGTTCAGGCATGTGCCTATGCAAGAAATGAGATCTTGTCTTGAAAATAACTGGTGCAAAAAAAAAAAACAGGAGATATGCTGCATCAGTAAAGCACCCATGATTAGGTATGAAGCCCTGAGTTCAAAACCTCATACCACCCACCCACCCACACACACACACACACACACACACACACACGCACGCACACACACAGAGGAAACAGTTGTCTTTCAAGATACAGATATAACTTCATTTGCATGAAGGTTTATTCATATCCATGTCCATTGTTGCATTAATATTACATCATAATATTTTGACATACAAACATCCTTATCACTGAATTTTGTCAAAGTCTTCCTATGAATATACCTTTCTAGCTAATCTTAACAGCCTTTATACAATTCCTATTTCCCAGGGTTGGAATGTTTGTCTTTGGTGGTGGTGTTGCAATATTGACTAAAGTATTGCCCTCCTTGGCTCTCTTCCTTCCATGACTTCACCCCCTCTAAGTTTGTTTGCATTTTTGAAGAGAACTCTACAAATTGGAGCTAGGGCAAGTTTCCCCTCAGCATTTCTCTTCCTAGTTCTAGCCAATCTTCCCCTTTTATAATTCAAGGTTTGTTCGGCCACCATCACTCTCTTCCCCATAAGAAGATTAGAAAATTTGATCACTAACCAAGTCATAGCAGATGTTAAACCATTCCAGATATTAATGTGATGCCTCTTCAGCATTGCAGATTTTATGATTGACATGTAACTTGTAGGCCAAGGTAGGGAGTTTAAAGTAAAGCAGTTGTTCTGGTAGGCTCAGATATATGGTTGGGTAATGTTAATTAAGGAGGAGGAGGAAGAGGTGGGGGAGAAGAGGAGAAGGAGGAGGAGGAGGAGAGGAAGAAGAAGAAATGGAAGAGGAGGAGGAGGAAGAAGAAGAAGAAGAAGAAGAAGAAGAAGAAGAAGAAGAAGAAGAAGAAGAAGAAGAAGAAGAAGAAGAAGAAGAAGAAGAAGCAGCAAGGGGCAAGTCATCTTCTGCCTGCTCCATTAGTAAGTAATGCTCTACAGGAGAAAGGGAATGGAATAATTGTTCCTTTTTTAGCCTTTGCAATACTGGCAAAGGGCTTCACACTTGCTAAGCTTTACCACTTAAGCCACTATGGGGAAACTCTACAAACCTGTACAAGAGACAAGTAAAAATAACTGACTTTGAAGAGGACAACTAGGGCAATTAAAAGGCCAGAATGAGTAAAAGATGTCACTGAAATCCAAAAGATAAAGAAATATGTTTATAAGATTGTTTATTTCATTCTCTATACTGAACTACAACACAAAATATTTCTCAACTTAAAAACTTTTAGAGGGGCTGGGAAGGTGGCTCAGTGGTAGAGCACTTGCCTTGCATGCCTGAGGCCCTGGGTTCGATTCCTCAGCACCACATAAGAAAAAAGCCAGAAGTGGTGCTGTGGCTCAAGTGGTAGAGCGCTAACCTTGAGCTGAAGAGCTGAGGGACAGCGCCCAGGACCAGAGTTCAGGCCCCACGACTGGACCAAAAAAAAAAAAAACTTTTAGAGTATGACCCACATATTCCAGGTTTTTTAGCTAACTTGAAAACATGAACTAAACGACACTTCCTTCATGAGTTGCCAAATCTTAGAAAGATTTGAAAGAAATGTTTACGAAAAATGATGTCAATCCATTTGCCATACATTCAGAAAGAAGGCGAAACCAAGATCAGACTTCTGACTTGCAAGAAGTCACCAACTCAAACGTAACAAGGAAACGAATGATAGAGATTTTTTTTTAAAAGGACCAAATGGGACGAATTTTTCAAACATGAAAATTATGCATCCTTCCAGTCCAGTGATTAAGTTGAAATTATTGTCTTGTTTCCTGTCTGTAGTATCAATGCTCCATTTAGGTTGGAATGAAGGTAAAAAGAGCAAAAGACAAATTGATGCATTGTCCTGGCAGATAGGCATCAGTGTAAAAGAAGGGAGCATTCAGAAGATCAATTCTCAGCTCCCAAGATCGTTTCGTTCACACTTCTGTCATCTCTGCTTGCCTTTCCAGCAATCTGTCAACAGCTTCTATCTGCCAAAGACACACATTTAGCATCCAAAAGCAATGACAAAGGATATGCAGCTCCCTACCTACAGAGTTTATATCTGACTCTAAAAATAAAACTCTATATTCTCCTAGCCAAGAAGCTAATCAGATTAGACTATTTTTTGAATGTGGATTTTTTTTTGTATTTTACAAAGCAAGTCATTAACAGGTGAAAGTAGCTGTTGATACTTTACCTTTTCAATTACTAGAATGTAATATTTGTTCTCTTACCACCCTCCTATGAAAGAGGAATGCTTGGGTCTGGACGTAGAAAGATAAAGAGTGTCATTGAGAAAAAAAATAATGGGCTGGTGGAGAAAAATAAAAAGCAGTACTTTGTTAATTGCAACTAAATATAATCCATGTTCTAACAAAAGTATACTTGTGATCTGTACAGGAGCACAGAAGCAAAGCAAGATCTAGACTTAGCAGAGTCACGAAAGATCTTTCTAGAGCTAGGTACCAGTAGGTCATGCCTATAATCCTAGCTACCCAGGAGGCTGAGATTTGAGGATCACGATTCAAAGCCAGCTCAAGCAGGAAAGTCTATGAGACTCTTCTATCCAATTAACTAACAGCAACAACAACAACAAAAAAAAAAAAACAGAGGTAGGGCTGTGACTCAAGTGACAGGCTCAAGTCAGCCTGAAGTAAAAAAGCTTAAGGATAGGGTCCAGGCTCTGAGTTCAAGACTCAGTACTGACACAAATGAAAAACAAATCACTTCATGAGACTTCTAGTGTGAATACTGATTACCAGCTCCTGTGATGGCCTTGGCCCTCTTTCTAGACTCATCAGTTCCAGGGTTTCTTGTCTTGCTGGGAGTCTGAGTCTTATCCTTGTGGGCTCCAGTTCCCCAGGCATCTGAAATTAAGAACAAGGATGACTGAGAATTGGACCTGAAGAGCAAATAGGCCCAAGGCAGCTCAGCAGGTAAACCACAGATACAATAGAATTCTTACTTGACTTGTACAGAAGTAAGTAGCAGCAAAAACAAAGGTGGGAGTGAAGGAGGGGCTAGGGTGTTTCTTAGACAGTTTCTCCAACAAGTCTAAATACCATTTCCACTAAAGAGACACAATAAGGATCCAGCATGGATGAGTTGATTTCTCTAAGCTCATTCTCATTCTCTCTCTTCTGACAAAAGATGGAAATGTCTGTCTGCTATTAATCTCTAGTCTCTGTTCAGCTTCTCAGCTCAACCATCACATGGACCTTTGTTCTCATTATTTTTAAAGTTACTGACACTTCTTTGTTTTTTAATACTTTAGAAGTTTCTGATGAAACCTTAAGGAATGAGGGACTTACCAGAATCTGAGCTTCTCAAGTTCAAGAATGGCTTTTGAATTACTTAATCTACTGTGCCTAAGAAAACTAACATACTACAAGAAGGACAGGGTAAGGAAGAAGAGAAAAAGAAAAGAAAAGAAAGAAGAAAGAGAAAGAGGAAGGAAGGAAGGAAGGAAGGAAGGAAGGAAGGAAGGAAGGAAGGAAGGAAGGAAGGGAGGGAGGGAGGGAGGGAGGGAGGAAGGAAGGAAGGAAGGAAGGCAGGCAGGCAGGCAGGCAGGCAGGCAGGCAGACAGACAAGAAGGAAGGAAGGAAGGAGGGAAGGAAGGAAGGAAGGAGGGAGGGAAGGAAGGAAGGAAGGAAGAAAGAAAGGAAGGAAGGAAGGAAGGAAGGAAGGAAGGAAGGAAGGAAGGAAGGGAAAGGAAGGAAGGGAAGGAAAGGAAAGAAAGAGAAAGAAAGAGATAAAGGAAAGAAGGAAGGAAGGAAGCAAATAAGGGAGAGAGGGAGGGAGGAAAGGAGGGAAAAAGGGAGGAAAGGAAGGAAGGTGGGCTGGGAATGTGACTTAGTGGTAGAGTGCTTGACTAGCATGCTGGAGCCCTGGGTGTGATTCCTCAGTACCACATAAACAGAAAAAGCCAGAAGTAGTGCTGTAGCTCAAGTGGTAGAGTGCTACCCTTGAGCAAAAAAGAAGCTCAAGGATGGTGCTCAGGCCCTGAGTTCAAGCCCCAGAACTGGTTAAAATAAAAGAAAAGGAAAAGCAGAAAGGAGGGAAAAAAGAAAAGTTAAGAAAGACCTTGTTTTAGACATAATGACACTCATGGGCTATTCTGACTTCTCGTGAGCAGTAATATCCTTCCTAACTGAAGAATGATACATAATGAGCAGCTGTCTAACAAAAAGTGTAATGCCCAATTATTAGTGAGAGGAAGAAATTACTTTCAAAGACCTTATCTGTCAAAGGGACTTTCTGTGATGTGGATACCCTATTAAGAAATTAACAAAAATCCCAGCTACTCTTGGCTGACCAGAACTCAAAGGAAAACCAAGCAGCTGCTGAAGTTTGGCCCTGGCTCTTTGCTGTGTACACTTTGCTAATACGAAGATAATTTCATCAGTACCATCCACACTCTTGATGGAAAAGTGTACCTTGTTTAACAACCCAGGACAGCTGGCCACTGACCTCAGTTAACAGTGTATTATTAGCATCCACATTCTTCATCTTATTTCTCCTCTGCCTCAAAAATCATACATGACACCACTTTGTACCCCATAAATATATACAAATGCCAATTTTTTTTAAAAAAGCATTGGAAGAAATAGCCAAACTAAACTACTGACAATATGTAACAAGAAGTCACAATAAGACCTTGACCCTTCTGAACTGTGGGAGGAAAAACATAGGGAACATGTTTATCCCACATGGGTTTCCTGTCTACATTGTTTATTTTTTAGCAGTAAACATACTTGGAAGGTAATGATGTAGCCTGTAGAGGAATTTCTAAAAAATAGGACACAATTTCTGTAAAACTGTGGAGGGCATGCTTTTGTCTTTAGATTCTGGTTTTGTAGGTTTGTATTATATATATATATATATATATATATATATATATATATATATTATATAATTGTATTATATATATGTGTGAGACTGGGAATGCATGAGGCCTTGTGTTTGATTCTTCAGTACCACATAAATAAAATAAAATATATATACATTTTTAAAATGTGGGTGAGCTTTTGGTGACAGATTTGCAGTCTATATCCAACATTAGCTAAACAGGTGTTAGATATAAGGATGATTGCACATCTCCAGCTATTCCAATGGAAGGATTTTTTTAAGTCTTTCTGCTCTTGACCAATTAGCTTGTTTAGGAATCAATAAGTGGTTCTCTCCTACATCTTTTTGCCATCTCTACTTTACATTTGAATGATAAGACAATATGCTGTGATAGTATTCAGGGCTTTCTCAGAAATCCAGGCCTTTGGTGGCCTGGAGTCATTCTTGGAGCCAGGAGTACCCTCTGTGTATCTCAAGCCCACCCAGATGTTGGCAGATCTCCTCCCACACTTCAGAGTCGGCACAATGGGGAAGTCCCCCATATTCCAGGTGGACCAGAAATCCTAACTTCACACCTTCCTCAGCCACCTTTCTGAGACCTTCCCTATACCTCCTGTGACTTGACTCAGACTTAGATGGTAGAAACCTAGAGTTCCTTATCTATACAAATGCTCAACAACATGAGTATAAGTGAAAAATTTTAAAGTTAACACTGAAGAGCTCTTTTGTGAACAGTAAGCTTATATGCCTAAGGGAGATATGATAGTTCTTCCAAATCACCACTGACTTTGCTTATCTATCATCACATCGCTGTACTTCCCTGAGCCTTCGGGTTATTTTTTACCTCTGAAATTATTACAACAATATCACATAACATATCAATAAACACTGACTAAAATCTATATACCCAAAGCTCTTTGTGTGGAGCCTAAACCTATATGAAAGCCTTTAAAATTTTTTAAACAATTATCACTAGTAGTAATATTAGTATAGTTGACCTACATTTTTTTGAGTACTTACTATATAAAAACCACTGGAACACATGGAAATGAATAGTAGACATAGACCCTAGCCCTGAGGAACATATAAATCCTTAAAAATAATACTGTGTGTTGAAAAGAAGTACAACAACTTAAGAAATTTAATGCAAATGGATTTAGGGTAGTTCTGGGTGGGATGACTGATGAATGATTCCAGAGCAACATGCTGCTCCAGAAAGACTTCAGAGCAGCAGAGCTAAGACTTGGAGTTGTCAATATAGAACAGTCTTTGGATATGGGTTACAAGGCCATTTTCTTCTGCCAGGGCAACTGTCAAAAAATTCTGGACACTGGTAACTGCTCAGGCAGCACTTCCAGCTTCGGTGGCAGGGGGGTGCTTCATCCATGAAGATGTATCCAGAAGGCTCTGCCCAACATCCACAGGTGAGCCCTAGGAATGAATGGTTCAGAACAATCCTGATTCAGGAGTCCTCTGGATTGGAATGCATGCAGCTGGCCTCCAAAAGTCCTTCCAGGACACACCAAATGGAATCTGCAGAGACCCATCAGAACTATCCAGAACATTTGACGTAGAGTAGCTCAAAGTCTGCTTTATTGAGAGAGGCCCTCACCTCCCAAGGAGTGAAGTAGCCGAAGATGACTCCAAAGCCTGGTATGTCCCCAGGTAGATCAGTATAGATCAGTTGAGATCGAAAGAACAGAAAAACACCTGTTTGAATCCTTATGTCTGCAGAAAACAACCCCCACAATGGCTTTAAATTACTTCACTGGGGTTCAGTTTACAATAGACAAACTCCTTGACTGTCAAATTCACAAAAGGGAATTTTTTCTGAGTTTACCTTGTTTCTTATATCTGGATTATATTTATATGTTCTTTCCATTTGCCAAATCCTGTTATTTGTCAACTATCTGTCGCTATTAACCTTTTAAAGAATGTTTGATTTGCCTCTGCTTCATCTCCTTATTAATATAGGGACAAGCGAAGGAAGAGGCCAAGGATCAAAGATAGCATAGAGAGAAGGATCCTGAGAGAAACAGTCGTTAATCGCCTATATATTTGTGAGTGTACAGACTGCATCCTTCTAACTCTTCACAGTCAGCTAGAAATTAGGTTTTGTCTCATTAGCTTTCCACAGTTGAGAGACTGCCTATTTACCACACAAACACATGCCCTGCTACCAATGTGTTGTAGATTACAGATTCCTAGGAATTTGAGATGTCAGAACCTCTCAGCCAATGAAACCAGCTGTAGCAAGAGTCCACTGAACCTCTCCATTGACACCCCAGGCCAGGCCACAGATGAGCTCTTGCTGTTACCTGTCCTATCTCTCAGCAGCAACCATCTTTGAAAGCAACCCTTGGCCCTGCAAAAATATTTCCCTCCCCATCTAAATGCTCAGGAGATGGAAGGGACTCTCAAATACACCTGTGTCTCCTCATCTCCCCACAAGTCAAAATCCCATGCTCCTCCCAAGTAACTACTTTTACACGTCTTCCTGTAGCTTTACCTTCCTAAATGTTCACCTCACCAGCAGTTAGCCTACTTTGCTGGTTATCCATATCTGGGAGGTGCCTTTTGTAGAGAATTTCCAATATCCAGATGTGAAGGTTTCCAACAATGCAGTGTTCTGCCTCACAACCTCGAAGATATTCTACATTTATTCAGATTACTCAAGGTTATTGTTTGACTGTACCATAACCATAACAACCCAGAGATAACCTGAAGGCTAACTTCCTGGGCTTTTCTCTTTGAATAGCTTAAAAGAGAGTCATGCAAGGTGAAAAAGGAAGAGAGAAAGGTTAATTTTATGGAAATAGTTTGTTCCCAAAATAAGAAGAAACAGTATAAATTGATTGGTCCCTCCCCCAAACACACACACACACACACACACACACACACACACACACACACACACACACCAGTCGTTTGTGTGTATTAAATTCAGGCCCGGGAATTGTCCCTTTTTCACTCAAATCTGGCACTCTATCTTGAGTCGTAACTCCACTTCCAGCTTTTTTGTTGACTAATTGGAGATAAGTGTCTTATAGACTTTCCTTCCTGCTCTGGCTTCAAACTGATCCTCGGATCTCAGCCTGCTGAGTAGCTAGGATAAAAGGTGGGAGCCACCAGCACCCATCTATATAAGTTCCTTTTTATTGAACAAAATGTGCTGAAAATCTTGCGATGGTTTTTCTCTAGAAGATTTACTATTTTTTTCCAACCATAGCTATAGAGTAAAGCTATAGCAACACTTCCTAAGTACAAAGACAAAAACACACTCTGTTTTCCAAGTGATCACAATTTGGTTAAGAAGTTACACACACACACACACACACACACACACACACACAAAAATAGAAAAGAGACCTACAAAGGTTTTTTTTGAAGAATAATTAAAGCTTTACATGCTCAGAGCAAGGAAGTCTATATTCTAGCATTTTCTAGATGGCTTGAGAAAACAGGAATGAGCACCTTCTCCATCTGCCATGCAGGCTGAGCCTAATCAGTCACCTGTTAGCCCCTGCAGCAGCAGCTGTGTTGTCATGTCTGGCCCTCCTCTGATCTGTCACCACCAGGAAATGTGGAACTTACACCTCCTGAGATTGTCAATGTGATGGGGAGTGGTAGGAACTGAACTTTGGTCCCCAAGAGCTCCCTGGGCCCAGGAGGCTATCTCTAGTACAAGGGAGATTTCTGGGAGAATCGAGTCGCACCTTGTCCTGACACTCAACTCACAAAGTACGGTGGTGCTGGCTCACATCCTGTCTGAGGAGAAGCTTCAGTGCCCACAAATGTCCAGAAGAAAGAAGGCAGGAGGTTGGACAGCAACAACAGGGACCAGTTGTGTGCAAAAAGTCAGAGGGAAGCTTAGTTAGTACAGCCATTATTAGGAACTGTGTAACATCTCTGAAAATATTAAAAACAGAACTAGTTTTTGATCCAGCAAACCCATTGCTGGGGACATAGCCAAAGGAAATGAACTCAGGATGTCAGCAAGACATCTGCATTCTCATGCTCACTGCAGCACTATTCACAGTCACCAAGATGTAGAATCAGACTAAGTGTCCACCAATGGCTGAACAAATAAAGAAAATATGATACACACACACACACACACATACACACACAGTGGAATTCTATTCTGCCTCTAAAAAGGATGATGCTGGAATAAAATTGTGGCTCTAGTAGTAAAGCAAACCTTGAGCAAAAAACTGTAACTACCTGGCCAGACCTAGCTATTGAATTCCTGCCCCAGGGTTGTGAACAAGAAAGCTAATTGTTTATTTCCTTGCCAGTTAAGTAAGTTCAACTCTCCTGCTAGTGGCTACTTTACTGGGAAGCAATGCAGCCCAAAATAGTCGAATGAGAAGCAGCGAGCTTCTGAGAGCCCCTTGAAAGATTCAATTCCAAATTTAAGTTAAAAAAAAAAAAACCAAACACGGTGGCTTAAGGAACTTTGGGTCTTCTCCAAGGGCAGGAAAGGATCACGTTTGGCACTGGGGATCCGAATGACTGGCTGGAGGACTGGGTCCAAGGCAGCAGCCGGGGCATCGGTTCCCCCAGCGTGAGGCACATGGGACCAGGCCTGCAGACAGCTGCTCTGTATGGCCATGGAGCAAGGATGGGTCTCTGTGTTTTTTCTACATGTGGTTAATCTCTCAGGGCCAAGGTGACTGCCCTTGCTATCAGGCAGATTAACTGAGTATTTATGGCCCTGCCTGGAAAGCCCAAAGTAAGTCATAAACAGTTCCAAACAGCACACTCAGATCCTGTGGAGAGCCTGGCTCTATTCAGTATCCAAGAGAAGAGATTGTTATAAACTGCTAAAAGGCTGGGGAGAGGAGAAGGAAAGAAACAGGAAAGCTCTCCCTTGGAGGAATGCACTGCAGTGATAAGGTGAGCCTCAGGCTTGAGAGCAGATGCCCTCTTGGCTCTGTATTTGGGACCAAATGAGGAGGGTGAGATGATACTGGGAAGGGAATGATACAGGGTGAGAAGGCTGCGGCCCGCAGGAAGGCACTTGGATCTGCCGTTCTTTTATCAGGGGCAGCTGTAAGTGATGGATTCAACTTCCAATTTACATATCTGCTCCTCTTGTTCTGACTTGGGGACTGAAAAGCAAATCATAAAAAAACAAAATGCAAACAATAACCAAAAGAAAAAGCCACCCTGCTTTGACTGAGGACTTTCTTCCCCAAACTCATCTCAAACAGGTTTCTCTCATTAAGAAATTGACTAAGACAAAGCAATCATGTTACCTGAGCAGCCATCCAATGCCATGTCAGGCTTAACTTAATGGATATTCAAATCCCCCTTTTCAGTCTGCCTGTTGAAAATAGAGCTGTTTGCCTTAGAAATGTTTGTATCATGGACCAAGAAATCCCCCTCCTAGTTTATCTTAATGGAAAAAAAAAGACAGAGAGGCACACACAAGCACCCATGCACACAGATGTTTATTACGGTGTTATTAATAACAAAAGAAACTATGTAAATATCCAGAGTTAGTATGTTCACACCAGGGAATTTTACACAATCATTAAAACTCATGATTTCAAGCTGGACACCCATAATAGGCTCCTGCCTGTTTCTTCAGCTACTCAAGAGGCTGAGATCTGGAGGATTGTGGTTCAAAGCCAGCTGAGGCAGAAAATTCTGTGAGACTTCAACTCCAAAATAACCAGCCCTAAGTTAGGCTAGATGCATAGCTCAATGGTAGCATGCCAGTTCAACAAACAAAAGACCCTGAATCCAAATCTGGGTACCAGCACAAAAAATAATAATAACTAATGATTTCAGAAGTATTTCATAACACAGAGAAACTCATGTTATCATGATACATGAAAAATGAACAGGACCTAGAATTGTCATACCATAGGCTCCCCATTTTCTTATACATTGATTTGATGGTGGGTATGACTGTGTAAAAAAGGACAAAAAAAGCATTTCAGGGCATATTGTAGAGGTAACCTCTACAATAGTAGTAAAATTAGGAGTCACATGAAGTTTCTGAAAGTGGGATAATATTAAATCAGAAACATTTGCCCTTCTGCAATCCCCCAGCAAGGGATGGATGAAAAATACGAGATGGATACTTAGATGGATACGAATAGTTCCTCAAAACTTCCTGCTCCTCTTTTTCTCTTCTCTGACCCAATGAACAGAATTGTTCATTTCATTTATGACCTCCTGGTAAAGGGAAAGTCATTCCAGGCTTCCAGAAACATTTTCCTCGACATTCCCCAATATATTTTATTTCCCCCACATGGACGAAAAAGAAATGGGCTTCCCCCAATGTGTTTCTGTGCTGGTTAAGAGGGCAGTATTTCTGGTCTTACAATTAGAGTCTTACAGGCATTCTTCTTTAATTCCCAGTTCTCGTTAGTCATAACTAGCCCTTTGACTTATTCTGAGCTACTTTTCCATTCCAGAAATATGGAGAATGTAAATTCCACAGACTAGGGGCTTTGTATTGAGCATACTGTACAGTATGTAAACCAGCTTCTGGTACCTATGTAATAGACACTAAATAAATGCCAATTAGTCCAAGTGAAAAGATGGAAAGAAGAGTAAGTGGATGAGTGGATGGATGGAAGGTTTCTTGTGAAAACTAAACAAAATGTGAAAAAATACAGGTAAATCACTGAGGCAAATTCAACGCCTTAGAATCCTAAAACAAAAATGTGTTTTTCAGAGAAAGCATTACCAATGTTCAGTCAGTCAGTAAACCAGGGATAGAATAATATTAAGCTAAATATAAGAAGCTGAGAAGCTCTGATTTCTTTAACTTACAAATTACCTTATCATTATGAGTTAACAATTAATCCTATTTAGTCTAGGGGCCACTGATCCTAGTAGTTAAGTTACACTTCTTTTCTATTTCATTATCCCTTAAAGGGGAAGGTTTCATTACTCCAAAAATACTTATTTCATGAACTTTTTCTGAAATGTGCCTTCACCCTTCTCTATCAACATGAATCTGAATAAATACAGTGCATTTATCAGCCAAGGAGCCATGAAATGATGAGACTTTCAGCTCTGCATGGTCTCCAGGAGAGACCTGTGGAGAGACCTGGAGAGAGAGGCGGTCCCAGCTGAGCGCATTTACAGACATGCATGTATGTGGATGAAACCATCTGGAATCATCCAGGCAGAGTCAGCCACTAGTTGAACATCACTGAGTAATTCTAATCAAAACCCTCATGGAGGAAAAGAAGTACACTGCCAAGCCCACCCAAAATCCTGACCCACATCATAAGATATAATTAAGTTCATGTTGTTTGAAGCCACTAGGTTTTGATGTCTTTTTTGCATTCCAATAGATAACTGGAATACTAGCTTTTTAATCATATTACTCCACCCCACTATGAGATGGCTTTAATTCTTTCAGTCAGTATGGCAGAATAAGTTAATGGAGAAAGCACCTTGTGGTATTCTCTTCCCACAAAACTCTCCACTCCACCAAACCCGCAAAATAAAAAAAACGTGCTGTAGGGAAATCAAACTACCATGACTAGATTGTAAAAGATGACATGGTGGAGGGCTGGTGGCTCACAGTAGCTACTCAGGAGGCTGAGATCTAAGGTTTGAGATTCAAAGCCAGCCAGAGAAGGAAAATCTGTAAGATTCTTATCTCCAATTAACCACCTAAAACCAGAAGTGACAGCTTTGAGCAAAAAAAAAAAAAAAAAAAAAGCTCAGGGACAGCACCCAGGCCTGAGCTCAAGCCTCATTACCAAAAAAAGAAAAGTGACATAGTTTCCTCTCTTCTCCTTTCTTATCTCCCTCTCATGAAACTTACTCTTGGATGTTTAGTCCAAAGCTAGAAACCATATGAAGGGAACCCACATGGAAATTCCAAACAATAGCCCCAAGTTATATCCTAAACCATAGTTACCACCAAGTCAGTGCAGATCAAAGCCTTTGAGAGGTTCCCAATCCTGGCCACTGCCTGATTGCCACCTCAAAATACCCTGAGCAATGGGAAACTTCCCTTCTAAACCCAGGCAGAGAGAATGATGGAGGGTCCACATTGTAAATGATGGCTGTTGCTTTGTTACACTAGGTTTGAGTGGTATATTATGCAGTAATAGTTAACCAGAGCACTGGATTTCATGTCCAAAGGAAAAACCACAAATTAGATGTAAGGAGTGGACAAAGGAACAGGAAGGAGAAGAAAACAGGAGAGGGATGCTCATACCTCAACAACCAGCAACAGAGAGGAGAAGGCAGATAGATAGATAGATAGATAGATAGATAGATAGATAGATAGATAGATAGATAGATAGATAGATAGATAGATAGATAGATAGATACATAGATACATAGATACATAGATAGATAGATAGATAGATACATAGATACATAGATACATAGATAGATACATAGATACATAAATACATAGATAGATACATAGATACATAGATAGATAAAAGTAATGATGCTCAATGTCCCAGTATCTGCCCTAAGCCCAGACACTCAAATCTTTCAGTTACACTGTACTGTGGTTTGGGCTTCTCCATGTGTAAGCTCCCCTGTAGAACAAAAACCAATTCTTCTAGATAGAGTAGAAATTAGAGAAAGAAATACAATTTCTTTGACTACTTATTATTCACTCTTTGAGCATTTTGTTTAAAAGGGATTTAAAGAAAGACACTTTGAATTTTGAGATTGAAAGCCTTCAGATTCAATTCGAGACGTTCCAATCTCCAAGCCATCTCATGTTATCCCGGAGACAACAGGGCATTCATGGAAAAGATGCTACATGTATCAAACCACACACAAATGCTTGCCCGGCACCAGTGCTTAATTCTCACTGCTCGAAGGCAATGTTTGTTGTGTGTGTGTGTGCGCGCGCACGTGCGCACACGTTCAAAGGCAATGCTTAATGCTTAGTGGTCAATGTCAATGTTTAATTTTCATTGGTCAATTCCAGTGGTTAATTCTCCTTTATCCAATGGAAGTTTAAATGCCAACTGTTTCTTACAGAGACACTCATTATATATTTTCCCCCAGAAACTTTCTCCAAAATATTTTGCCTATGGGCCATACTTCAGGTATTAACTATTAGCATTTGTACTCTTTACTAAATGAAGATTTTTTTTAAAAGATGTGAATCAAAGTTGTTATGAGCTGAGTTCTGAAAATTCTGAGGCGAAGCAGCACATGCATGTATATGTATATATTATGTAATACAGAAGAAGCCATCTGAAGGCTTGCTGGCAATGAAATGCCCATACCTCTTATGACAGAGCCACACAATAAAAATCCTACATAGCAAGAAGGGGTGGAAGATCACAACTACATGCAGTGATGTAGAAGAATTTCACAAATGTAGTGCCAGGGGGAATAAGCCAGACTCCTATTGAATGATCCCACGGACATGAAGCGCACAGACCAAAACCACTCACTCCTGAGGTGAGTGACTGGCTTCCTTTGGGAAGGTAGCAGCCATCAGAGGGCACCAGAGGAACATGGCCAGGCTGGGGGAGGGGGGGTGAGTAAGGGATGCTGACACTATCTTGTTTCTTAGTATGGAAGCTGTTGACTCACAGGTCTGCTCAGCTTGAACATTCATATACTGTTATTACTCAGGCCCTTCTATATGTGTATTCTACATCAGAAAAAAGGGGGTGGCTAAATGTTTAAACCATTACATTTGAGTGTGGTAAATCCAGCTCAAGTACCATGGTCAAAGGCAGTGCTTTTCTGTGTTCTATAGAGCTACTTAGAGCCATCGAAAATGACCACTTCATTTCACCTTGAGGTTCGTCAAAGTCAACACCAACTCATTACATAAACCATGCCAAGCTGTGTTTAAACTTTCATCTATTGGTGTAACCATTTGCCAGGTTTGCAATCATAACGTACCACAACTAAAAATTTTAGTACCTTAATTTCCTCATGTTTTGCCAGATCTGTTAAAAAATAAAAGTTAAATTCTACGCTTAAGGGGAGAGCTACAGATATGGGCAAGATAGGAAAAGATGGCTTTGCTCAGTGTCTCAAGCATGTGACCCATTATTTCGTGTTAGTTGTAGCAAAAAAAAAAATCACTACCTCTTAAAATGTTAACTATGTGAAGCTGCAAGCCAGTGGCTCAAACCTGTCATCTTAACTATTTAAAAGATTGAGATCTCAAGAATTGTGGTTTGAAGGCAAACTAGTCTCCATCTTCAGCATAACTAGCAAAAGCTAGATTAGAGGCATGCCTCAAGTGGTGGAGAACCAACAAAGTTAGCAAGATGAGTGAGTATAAACCCTGAGTTTAGTCCCAAATACTATCAAAAATATATTTAAGCATATGGTACGGTATTGTTAGTGGTTGCAATGCTGTAATACAATACAAAGCAGAATGGAATGCATTTGTAAGTATATGCACAATGTTGCATAACAATTTCTACAATGTTTGTTCCTTAGACAACTGAAGTGCATTACCCATTGACCAGCAATTTTCCATGCTCCTCAAGGCTAGCACTCTACTTCTTGAGCCACAGCGCCACTTCTGGATTTTTCTGAATATTTTATCGGAGATAAGAGTCTCACATATTTTCCTGCCCTGGCTGGCTTCAAAGAACCATTCTCAGATCATAGCCTCCTGAGTAGCTAGGATTAAGGGGTGAGCCACCGATGCCTGGCTCTTACATTTTTTTTCTATAGCGGTTGTATCACATTATATTCCCACCAACAGTGTACAAGTAATTTTTGCCTTTTGTTTTTTTTGTCTGTCATGGGGCTTGAACTCTGGGTCTGAGTACTGTCCTTGAACTCTTCAGCTCAAGGCGAGTGCTCTGCCACTTGAGCCATAGCCCCACTTCTGGTTTTCTGGTGGTTAATTTGAGATGAGTCTCACGGACTTTCCTGCCTGGGCTGGCTTTGAACCTCAATCCTCAGATCTCAGCCTCCTGAGTAGCTAGGATTACAGGCGTGAGCCACTGGTGCTGGGTGCCAATTACTTTTTAATGCTGATTATCTTCTCATATACCTGTTAGTCTTTTGTATCTCTTTTTCTTTCTTTCTTTTTCTTTCTTTTTTGAGAAACATATATTCAAATCTTTTGCCTCATTTTTAATAAGGGTTTGATTTTGTTTTATTTATTTCTTTTACCATTGGTTTGCAAGACCTTTTTGAATACTTTGAAAATTGGCCTCACTTATAATTTGTAAATATTTTCTTCCATTTCATAGGTGGTCTCTTCTCAATGTTGATTGCTTCTTTTGCTATGTGAAATTTTCTTAGTTTGATGTAGTCATATTTTTCTACTTTTTTCTCTTGGTGCCTAAGATTTGGCATCAGATCTAATAAATTATTGCCAAGACCAATGTCAAGTAGAATTCTTTTTCATTTTCTTCTAAAAGTTTTATAGTTTCAAGTTTTATGGTTGTTTATAATTCTTTTTTTTTGGTCCAGTTTGTGTATGGAAGAAGATAGGGCCTGCTTTCATTCTTTTGAATTTGGATATTCAGTTTTCCAAACACAACTTTTTGAGCAAGCATCCTTTGCCCATGAAAAGTCTTGGTATGTACATTTGTCCAAAATCATTTGACCATGTATTGTATTCCATTTATCTTCATACATAATTTTAATTGTTGTAGCTTTATAATATGTTTTGAAATCACAAAGTATGATACTACTAGCCTGTTCTTTCTTGAGGCTGTTTAGCTCCTTAGAATAATTTTCTGGATGAATTTTAGAATTGAGGAATTTTGGATCGGTACAATTGTTTTACATAATATGGACATTTTAACAATTTTAAATCCAATCAATCCATAGCTGCCATGGTTTGTCCTTCCATTTATTTGTGTCTGCTTTATTATATTTCAGTAGTGTTTTGTGTTTTCAAAGCATAAGCCTCCTCTTTCTCTCCTCTCTTTGTCTCTGTCCCTCTGTGTATGTTTGTGTGTGTGTCTATGTATGTGTGTGTGTTAGTCCTGGGGCTTTCAATTCAGGGCCTGGGTGCTTTCCCTGAGCTTTTCTGCTCAAGGCTGGTGCTCTACGTCTTGAGCCACAGCTCTACTTCTGGCTTTTCTTATGATTAATTAGAGATAGGAGTCTCACAAACTTTCCTACTTAGACAAGCTTTAAACTGATCCATAGCCTCCTGAATAGCTAGGATTACAAATATGAGCTATAAGTGCCTAGCCCATCTCTTTCTCTTAAATTTATTTCTAAGTGTTTTTTTTCCTTTTAATGCTATTGTAAATGAGATAGTTTACTCAATTTCCTTTCTGGATTATTCATTACTACTTGTTGTAATCATGCAACTGATTTTGTTATGCTTTGTTTTGTTGGAGTTTTTATTTGTTTTTGTGTTCCATTACTGGGGCTTGATCTTGGGGCCTAGGCACTGTCCCTTAGCCTTTTGCCAAAGAAGAGGGCTCTACCACTTGAGCCACAACTCCATTTCTGGCTCTTGGCTGATTAATTGGAGATAAGAACCTCATAAATTTTCCTTCCCAGGCTGGCTTTAAATGGCAAGTTTCAAGTTTCAGCCTCTTGACTAGCCAATCAATTTTTATGTATGATTTTGTGTCTTGCAACTAGGATGAACTTATTAATTCTAATAGTTTTCTTTGTGTAAACATTTGGAATCATTAGGATTTTTCTACCTATAAGAACATGACATCTGTGAACTTTTTTGTTCCAATTTTTATGCATTTTATCTCTTTTCTTGACCAATTGCTCTGGCCTGAGACTTCCAATACTATGTGGAATCTAGTGGCAAAATTACATTGTCTTGTTCCTAATCTTAAAGTAAAACCTCTCTCTCTCTTTTAACTATTGAGTGTGATATTAGCTTTGAGGTTTCCACATATTGGCCTCTTTATTTTTGAACTGCAGTTTTCTTGACTGTTCTCACTTGTAAACATCTGGCAGTATGAAAAAATGATAGGCTGTGATGCATGTTCAAGTTCACTGAGTTTAACACACTAGGTTCTAAGACCTTCTAGCTTCCCAGTTTGGATCTTTTCTCAGTAAATGTTGATGTGAAAAAGGATTTCAATCCCTTTATTATCTCCTTAAAAAAATTTAAATGCAGTATTTAAAATTGCTACATTATTTCATAGCCCTATCTTACCATAAATCAGACAGACTTATTAAATGACATCCCACTTAAATTGGCATAAGTTTATCTTGGCACCATTTACTTCCTGGGAGCTAGGATATTTGTTGTGCAACTCAATATACTGGGCTAATTGTTGACCTAACAGCAGTGCAGCTGCAAGCTGGAAAAACACCAGGTCCCCACAGGACAGCAAAAAAAAAGCATCATTTGTAGAAGGCAAAGTGACTAAATCCAGCTCCATTGGCTCAATCAAGAAATGGGAGAGAGTTAACATTATGAAAGGGTGACATTGATCAAGATGGATTGTACTCATAAACTGTCATGTTGACTTCAAATCCCTCTGTACAATTACTTAAAGATAACTTTAAAAAAAAAGTAGAAGACTTTATTCACAAATATACATCTCTAAACATACATATATGACTGGAATAGTCAGATCCTATATTTCAGGAAACAAGAACACACTATTAAGGCCCATCAAAGTCTGAGTACCAATAGGGATAAAACTCACAGCAGAATCTGAGTATCAATAAAAATAAAAACTGTAACTAGCCAAAGCTTAGTTGTTGTTTTTCTTAATTTCTAAACAATTAATTTGTCACTATTTATGAATACTGAAAAAAGAAAGAAGATAAATAAAGGGAAAAAGTCAAGCAGTTACTCTTCCCTGGCTATATGAGCTGTCGCAGTAAATAACAATGAGCAACACTGTATTATAGGTAATGAGTGAAGACTTGTGACAGAGTATTATTCATTTTACAGACCCCAGTGAATTAATGGATCTGGTCACTAAGCATAAACAGCAACTAAAATCTTGGAGAAGAGACAATCAGACATTCTGTGCCATCAGAGAGAAGAATCATCACCTCCATGAGGCCTCTTGGCAAAGACATTAAATTGGAGCTAATGAGGCCTCTAGATGGAAATACTAATTTCAAAAACTACAGAGAGGGGCTGGGAAGGTGGCTCAGTGGTAGAGCGCTTGCCTTGCATGTCTGAGGCCCTGGGTTCGATTCCTCAGCACCACAAAAGAAAAAAGCCGGAAGTGGTGCTGTGGCTCAAGTGGTAGAGCGCTAGCCTTGAGCTGAAGAGCTGAGGGACAGTGTCCAGGCCCAGAGTTCAGGCCCCCCGACTGAACCCAAAAAAAAAAAAACTACAAAGGTGGTAGAAAGTTAATCATACCAGAAGATACAGTCAACAAATGCAGAGAACTGGAAATTCAGAAAGACAATCCATCTTCTTTTACAAATACAGTATAAAGGAAACTAGAGTGTACCACATAAAAGAGGAACTTGTTGAGTGAAAAGAATCTGTGTTATATGAACAAATCACAATGGCCTTTATTTGAATTTCATTTCAAATATGCAAACTACACAAAGACTAGTGTGTATTGGATATGTAATGATATTAAGAAATTCTTATCAACGTCTAGATATAATAACGATGATGTTGGTGTGGGGGGGGGCGGTGTATGAAGGTACTAGGGCTTGAACTCGACCTCTCAATCTCACTCAAACCTTTCCTCTCACAAATGTTACTCTGCCACTTGAGCCACAGAACTACCTCCAGCTTTTTACTTGTGAGTTGGAGATAAGATACTTTTGGACTTTTCAACCCAGGCTGGCTTCCAACCATAATTCTAAGATCTCAGCCTCCTGAGTATCTAAGATTATAGAAATGAGCCACTGGCACAAGGTTTCTGTGGTTCTTTTCAAAATGCCTACATAAGAAAAGATTTAATGTCTGGAGTTTGCTTCAAAATAATGGGAGAATAATGAATAGGAAGACAGATGGAACAAAATGAACCCACTAGTGGGCAGTTATGGAAACAGAACAGGAACAAAAGAATCCAGGATCACATCTTCTTTACTTTTGTGTTGGCTATTTCCCAGAATAGAACTGTTGGAAAATAAATGTTAGTAGTAACAATAGTAGTGCCCTATCGAGTCAGCTAGTGAGATGTAGTGGTAAACACCTATAAACCCAGAACTTAGAGGGCTGAGGTAAGAAAATTGTGAGGTTGAGGCTAACCAAAATCAAAAGAGAGAGCAGGGGAAGAAAGGAAGGGAAGGGAAGGGAAGGAAAGGGAAGGGAAGGGGAATCAGCTATGCTATGTAACAAAATCTCAGAGGCAGGCAACAATAAGTACATCTTTCTAGTTTCTAGTTTATGTATCCACAGGTTAGCTGGGTTTGGATGATTTATGATGATTTTAGACAGAAGTTGATTTCAGACCTCCTCCATGCTTCTCAGCCTTCTCATATGAACATGCTACAGGGTTGGGGGAGGGGGACAGGTTACTGACAAATAGGAATGTTCTTCACGTGGCTTTGGCAGAAGTGTAAAAAGAAGGTCAATCACCTCTTCATATCAGTTAATATTTCATTGAAGCAAGTAAGTCACATGGCCAAATAATATCTGAATTGAGTGATCCATTCTGTGTACATGTATTGTTGTTTTTCTTATTGAAAGGCACCAAGAGACTAGAAGACTATTTATATTTCGATTATCATCTATTCATTGTCCAAGTTAGAGACCGCTGAGGACTGAAATTTATTAGGCTGGGCCAATGTAAGAGACCTAGAGAGAGGAAGAAGAGCATATAACTACATAATGAAACTTGAACCCATCCTGGACATTTCTAGAGAACTCTGTGGCTTGCTTCTGTTTTCCTTTTCCTGCATAGGGAAGAAAACTTTCCTAGCAAACACACTCCTAGACAAAGACATCAATCCCTTGGGCTAACACCAAGAAAACTATGAAAACCAGACTTTGTTGATGTGAGAGTCTGTGATGTAGTGAGCCAAAGTCACTGCCTGCTGGGCCATGACAGCCAGGCAGTGTTCAGGGGCTGTATTTAGACAAGCACTTGAGCCTACCAAGAGCCAGAAAAAAACCAACCACTGTCATCCAGCTCAGAGGATGTATCTGGCTTCCCAAACAACAGTCTTTTCCCAATGCTGCCCAGAAATATTGATTTAAATGATTTGTGCAAATGTGGATATGGGATAAGGTGATGTGATTTTTGGCTTGCTGACAAAGAGTTATGAATGATGTGATAATCACACACACACACACACACACCAGCTTGGATGCACAAGAAGAAAGGGAGAACTTCACAGTAGGATCCTGTCATTTGCTGCATTGCTGAGTATAATACATGGGGTTGTGTCCTTTAGGAAGTCTTTCAGAGGAGGTAGCCAGACAAGCATCAGGAGTCCAGAAAAATCCTTATGTTCCTCACAACACATTGTATACAGAATGTCCAGCAGAAAAAAAGAAACACCCATACTTCCCATTATGATTAAGTGATAGAAAAACCATGAGATAGTCTGAGATATGGCCATACACAGTATGTGGGTTCTCACTTCTCATTTCTGTGTGATCTGTCTTCAGAGTCCCCGTCTTTATAATACAATGGGTGATTCTGAGACAATGTACAGTTCCCCTTCAAAATGCCACGATTCCCATCATAAGATATCTAAAATGGTACACTGGTGAGAATTAAATTAGGAGTTAAAGGACAACAACTTTAAAAACTACATCCACAGTCCTATGGCCTCATGTGAATGACATGACATTATTTTTGTTCTTTCTTTGCTGTCGGGGGTATCTTCTTTTCAGGCGCATGCATTTTGATCATAGATAGATTTTGTAATATATTCCATCATTCCATGTGCTACACATATAAATACATTTATAAGGGAACATTCTCTCACATCAGATTTGGTTGGTACAGAAGGTCCCATGTGTTCTCCTTGGTTAGCAAACTACAACATGTAGAGCAATGGAATAGTTAAGCAACCAAGGACTTGATTGCTATTTAGAGGATGTGGCCAGGTGCCAGTGGCTCATTCCTATTATCCTAGCTAGTCAGGAGGCTGAGATCTGAGGATCCCAGTTCAAAGCCAACTGGGAACAGAAAGTTTATGAGATTCTTATCTTCAATTAACTACCAAAATGTCAGAAGTAGAACTATGGCTCAAGTTGTAAAGCAGTACCAAAAAAGCTCAAGGGCAGTGCCCAGGCTCTGAGTTGACTCCCCAGTCCTGGCACAAGTGAAAAGAAGAAGAGGAGAGGGGAGAGAAATGAAGAGAAGCAAAGAGAAGTGAAGGGAATTAAAGAGAAGTGAAGAAAAGCGGGAAGTCTGATGCACAATGAAAACATCTTGGTATGCCCTGGTCTACATCCTAACACACTGCTTGGAACACTGGATGACATATGCACTGGTGGTACAGCAAGTGAAATTCACCTTGTCCGGTCCACTGTTCACATTAAGCACCTCCCAGATGTCTCTGCTGGGATGAGATGGTTGGAACTATGCACACAGCCTCATGATTTGAAGGCAGTTGTCTGCCCCTCTAATTCCTAGTCTTAGGCGGGCAAGGCTCAGAAACAACTCCAATTTTTTTTTTGGTCTGTCATGGGGCTTGAACTCTGGGCCTGGGCGTTGTCCCTCAGCTCTTCAGCTCAAGGCAAGGGCTCTACCACATGAGCCAAAGTGACACTTCCAGTTTTCTGAGTGGCTTATTGGAAATAAGAGTCTCATGGCCTTTCCTGCCGGGGCTGGCTTTGAACCTTGCTCCTCAGATCTCAGCCTCCTGAGTAGCCAAGATTACAGGCGTGAGGCACCATGCCCAGCTCCAATTCTATTCTTATTTTGGAGTTTCACACACAAGTCTCAGCACTTTTCACTAAATGTGTCACTTCCCAATGCTTTTGAAATCTCTCAAGCCCAACAGTAACTCAGCAGAAGCTAGATCTGGTAAAGAAATGGTTCTTTCAATTTGACTTTCAGAAAAGAAACAGACAAAAAAAAATCCACGACATTGATTTGGAAAGATTCCTTAAACCATTTAAATACCCAGCTTTTCTTTCCCACACCAAGAGTCCCAGAAAAAAAATCTGTCTGAGAGAAATGGCAAAAACACAAGCTGGATCCCTGGCATTTTCTTAAACGTGTACATTTAGTGTACATTAGTGTACATTTAGTAAGTAGATGAGAGAAACTGTAGAATGCTGAACCAATTTTATAGCCAGGTGGCAAAACACAAATTTACGGGACTAAATAAGCACTGGCAAATTACAGAGGAAGGAGAAGGAGGAGGAAGAGGAGACGGAGGAGAGGAGGAGGAGAGGAGGAAATGAAAAAGAGAAGAAGAGGAGGAAGAAGAAGAAGAAGTGGAAGAAGAGCAGGAAGAGGAGGAAGAGGAAGAGGAGGAGGAAGAAGAAGAGGAGAGCAGGAGGAGAAGGAGGAGGAAGAAGAACCAACACCAACTCAGGTGAGTTGTCTTAAATTCATATCCAAGCAAACAAATCAATTTTGCTATAATTTCACAGTAGGTTTTTCCCTCATCTGAGAAGAAGTAGCTCATTTTTACCGCCCTGTATATAACAACTACTGGTTTTTATGCACTCTTCATAATTCCTTGAGGTTACTTCATTTTTGTTTTTGTTTTTGTTTTTGTTTTCAGCCCTAAAAATGTTTGAAATTGAACTACACCCTCATTAGCTAGAAACCTTAAATTGGCGGCAAGGCCTAGCTTCTCTCCTGGAAACATCTTTTTTCTTTCTTTTTCTACCAGCTGACCTCAGCTCCTCCCCACACAGTCAGTCTTATTTGATCCCATAAAGACTGGCACCCACAACTGAATTTGAGTCCAGACATCTTATTTTGGGGAATGACTAAAAATTACCAGCCCACCTATTTTTAGCATGGAGAATAAACATTATCTGTGTGTCTCTTTGGCTCCCAGGAGATTGTTTTTAGTCACAGAATTGAGTACCCCTCCTTCCCGCCATGGATTATTTTTAAAATGTGGGCTCAGAAATAACCCACATACAGAAGAACATCGAAGGCCTGACTGCCCTCAGAACTAGAAATACACCATCCCGAATCAAAACTGATGCTGGCAAACGCAATCAACCCAAGTCAGAGGCCAACAGATCCATTTCCCTTGAAGATTTGCCACAAACCAACATGTTGCAAAAGATCAACCCTTTAGATTATAAGAAGCAATGACTCATAACAATAAATTGAACTGGGTGAGCAGTTGTGCTGGGAATTGGAGGAGAATCAGGAATGAACTGATAAGGTGAACTGGACTAGAAGGATACTTCAAAAGGTAGGAAAAAGCTGGGTGCCAGTGGCTCACACTTGTAATCCTAGGTACTCAGGAGGCTGAGACATGAGAATCATGGTTCAAAGCCAGCCCAGGAAGGAAAGTCCATGAGACTCTTATCTCCAATAAATAAAAACATTAGAAAACCAGAAGTGGCACTGTAGCTCAAGAGGTAGAGTGCTAGTCTTGAGCTGAAGAGCGCAGGGACACCACCCAGGCCCAGAGTTCAAGCCCCATGACCAACCAAAAAAAAAAAAAAAGGTAGGAAAAACCTTTTGAATTCAGCCCCTGGGAGGGATCCCAAGGAAGTGAAAGTACATGCCATGCCTTTTCTATTGCTCTTTAGACTTGTGGGTCAATTCATGTCAAAGATTGCAGTAATAGTAGTGATAAAGAATATAATTGCTAGCTGGGCACCAATGGCTCACACCTGGAATCCTAGCTACTCAGAAGGCTGAGAGCTGAGTATTGGGTTTTGAAACCAAGCTGATGCAGGAAAGTCTGTGAGTGTCTTATCGCCAATAAACTACCAAAAATTTTAAAAGGCAGAAGTGGAGCTATGGCTCAAGTGGTAGAGCAATAGCCTTAAGCAAAAATGTTTAGGGACAGTACTCAGGCCCTGAGTTCAGGCCCTAAGATGAGAAGGAAAAAAGAAAAGAATTTAACTACTTTAAGATAATTTTTTAAATAATAATAATAATAAAAGAATGCTTGCCCAGGATTGCCCTTGGAGAGTGTAGAATGCCAGCTTTAGAAAGTCCCACTCAAATCTTATCTAGCTACCTTCCCTGTGAGATGATATGCTCATGAGGCCAGAGGGATGTGTTCACCACTATGATCTTCACCTACCTTCTGTTAGAGGTTGGCTGCTGTCCTTCTAATACTGATCAGCTGAACTCTGAAATCTCATTTACTCACAATGTGATCTTATTTGGAAATGGGTTCTTTGAAGATGTAGTTTAAACCAGGTCATCAGAGTGGACTCTAAGCCAACATAACTGGTATCCTTATTATTAAGGTAGCTTGTGGCACACGCATGCACGCACATGGGGAAAATGCCATATGAAGATGAAGGCAGAGCTCCGAGTGGTGTGTCTACATGCCAAGAAATGCCCATGATTGTTGGCAAGCCGCCAGAAGCTAGGGGAAAGGCACATGATGCATTCTTCCTTACAATTCTCAAGAGGAATCAGGTTTTTAATCTGATACTTTGATCTCAGATTTCTAGCCTCCAGAACTGTGAGACATTAAATTTCTGCAGTTTATGACACTCTGTTTTGTAATTCTTTTATTATCACAGCCTTAGTACACTAGCATATACCTTCTATACTAGATTTTATTATCCAGGCTGAAATCCCTGAGTCTCCTTTCAGAACATTCTGAAGGCAGAAAGTGCCTCAGGTAAACATTCCTCTAGGCCTATAGATGAAGCAGGAATAGCTATTCATGTACCATATAAAACCAGCTTTCACCCAAAGAGGCCTCCAATGGTATAGGAGGGAGCTAGAGGTGGAAGAAGGCTGGTAAGGGAGCCCAGTCTTAGGCTGAATTCAGCTATCCTCAAACAACATAATCCAAGAGCATTAAGTTAACTTTATAAGAATTCCGTAATCCCAACTATTCATGAGGCAGAGATAGGAGGATCACGGTTTGAGGGTGACCTGGGCAACATTAGGGAAACCCTATCCCCAAACACGTCAGCTATAGGCTGTCCTGACTGCAATCATTCCTACTTGGGAGGCAGAGGTAGGAAAATGTCTGCCTGAGGCCAGCCCGGGAAAAGGATGGGACTCTATCTGAAAAACAAATTAAAAACAAAGAGGACTCAGGGCTTGGCTCAAGCGATAGAGTTCATCCCTGATGAGCTAACAAGGACCTGAGTTCAATCCCCAGTACTGCAAAAAAAAAAATCTAACTTTAAACCTTGCCTTCCAGGTGAAGATGGAAGTACCTGTATTAAGGTAGCTAAATTATGTTTCTTCTTTGTTAGCTTGATTTCTATGTTTCAAATAGCTTGACATGGAGTCAAGCCTCCTTTTTTGCCAGTCTTGGGGCCTGGGCACTGTCCCTGGGCTTCTTTTAGCTCAAGGCTAACACTCTACCCATTGAGCCACTGCTCTACTTCTGGCTTTTCCTGTTTATGTGGTCCTAGGGAATCAAACTCAGGGCTTCATGCATGCTAGGCAAGCACTCTACCACTAAGCCATATTCCCAGCCAATCCTTTTGTACTACCTTGGTCTAAGGATCCCAAACGTTAGGCCAAGATGGACCTTCATGCTGGTTTTATACCAAGATGCCACAGTCCATGCATTCAAACAGAAATAAACCTTTACCCAGCATGTGCCTTACCTTCAGAAATGCAACCATCATGCCTGCAAGATAAACCCTGACTAGTGAAATTATTATTTAGGCAAAATTTCTCACCAAAACTGACTAATTTTTAAGAACTTGAAAATTCTGAAGAAAAAAAAAAAGGTTTTGGAAGGCCCATTTTTAGACACAAAGCCACTCGGTCACTGTGGATCCTCGGAAATGCATGATGAGTACGTACATACCCTGTCTGTGTCATACACCTGCTTTCAGGTCACTCAGGGACCTACCAGGCCAGACAAGGCACAGAAATGTATAAATGTGTAACACAGACACTAGGGCCTAAGATCCTAAAGTGTGGAGACAACTGAAGACCTGAGACAGATCACACATAATGGGAGGAGGAAGTATTCATATTTCCGGGGTCATAGGGTTAAATGAACCTGATTTTAGGAGATGTACAAATGAACGCAAAAGGTTTTTGTGTTCTTTTTACTTCCTTTTAAAGGATTTTTTCAAATTTTTTAAGAAAGGAAAGTCAGGACGACATTTAAGCCACTGACTAAACCAAGTCATAAAGGGAACCCCCCCCCACATACACACCCAAAGATATGCATAGAGAATTACATAGCAGCACTAACCTGGCTTTTGTAGGTCACATCTGTAAACACATTCACAGAAAAGGAACTGAGAATGTAGAGAGAAAGAAAAAAACGGCATAATAAAAATGTTTGGGGCTTGCTTGGGAGGCTCCAATTAACATTGCAACCAGAGGATTGGCTCTGTTAGTACACAGGTAACCCATGTCAAGACAAAATCAACTAGGTATTCTCCAGAATAGACAAAAATAAAATTTTTAAATGACGAGAAATAGATACTAAGGTACTAAACCTATATAGGGTATATGTTTCCCTCTTTGGAGAAAGGATAAGGAAAAGAAAGGAAAGCTTGTGTTTTGATCTAGTGTTTGGCCCGTGAACAGTCTGCCCAAATGCTTTCAAAAGCAGGAAATAGTTAACGAAAATAAAGCAAGCAGACCAGTTCATAAAAGTGGGCAACAGACTCCAACACCTCATATTCTCACTGCTTTCCCTTATAAAATAATAGAAAAAGCATCATAAAATCAATATTAACTTATTTAAGTAGCTGTAAAAGAGCTCTCTAGTCATTTAGTCCAACTATAAAATTATCTCACCATCTCAGTAAACTGCCAATCCTTTGAGAGCTATCTATTGTCCCTATCTATTAGCCCTTGACGATAAATACTTTTATTACTCCTGGCATGTTAACGTTAAAGAGGAGAATTTTCTAAGGCACACTTACCAGTATTGCAACGGAACTCTCTAGACATTACCAAAAAATCTTATATTCATACAAACCCACAGTGAAATAGTACTAAAATTCTCCTCACCTCTTTCCCAAATAAAACACCACAAAACGTTGTATAGCCAATGCAACTAACTTCTCCCATCTTCTTGTATTTTTCTTAATAGAGTAAAAATATTTAGTCTCAGACCCTCCTCTCACATGGTAATTGTCCAGTCAAGAATAATGCATACACGTGATTTCCCAGATTTTCTGTTGGGTTTTTATTAGGAGAAATAGTCCACACTTCCTCCTGAATGGCTTATCCTACTAAGATTTTTTTTTCCTACCTCATTACAGTCCTCAATCATAGTCCTCTAATTTTGCAGGCCCGTGTGCAAGATTTCCATCAGACCTCCTGGACAGGAATGGTTCTGTTTTTCTTAACAACTGGTTTGTTTCTTATATTATGGACACTGTAATTCGTAATGACTGATGGTATTTGCCTTGCCTTGGATTCCAGGCCACCTGTTAGCCTCTTTTACCCTCTTAGCTGATTTTTAATTCCTTTATCCCCCTGTCCCTTACTCCAATTATCCTTAATCACTCATTTTGTTTTATTTTTTTATTTTATTTTATTGTTAAGATGCTATACAGAGAGGTTTCAGTTACATGAGTAAGGCAATGAGTTCATTACTTGTCAATCATTTTGTTTTTGTTTTTATTTTTGTTTTTAATTTTACTATGAGAATACCATACAGAGGAGTTACAATTACATGGGCAAGATAACGAGTACATTTCTTATCAAGCATTGTTGCCTCCTCTTTGTTTCCCCTTCCCATCCCTTCCCGTACTCCCCCCAACCCCGACCTCCCCCAACTCAATCCTCTCCCAACCACCAAAGTTGTAAAGTTGGTTTTTCGACATGACAACTTGTACATCTCATTGTTGCAATGGGTCCACCTGTAACCCTAGTTAAATGATTTGTTTTTGCCCTTCCCCTCCACAAACTATACCAACATCAAATACAGTGAAAGTGGGGAGGGACATACAAAGCAACATAGAAATCATCTAATAAATATGTTAGAAACAATTACATGAAAGAAAAAAGAAAAACATTTGAATACTTATCTTGGGGTTCATTCTCCTATCATCAATTTATCTGACCTTTTCTGCTTGATTCAGACATGTACTAGATCATTTTGTTTTCTGATTGCATGATATTTAACATTTTTCTCTACAAATAAAAAGACAGTTCCTAAATTTTTATCTTCTGTCAAGGCTATCAAGCAACATTATTCTCTTCAACTTCAATCCCTTTCCCTTCCTTTCAACTTGAAAGCATAAAAACATAGCTATTCTTTCCTTAATATCTCCATTCTCTGTTAGACCAGCATTTACAATATAGATATAATCCCTAGATTGTTAGGGTTGGTTGGGTGCAATTTATTTTCATTCCTCCATATTTGTATTCAGTTAATGTTAAAACTTGGTATTGGAGATCACTTGCCAATTAACACTATCTAGATCCCTGGGTAACTTCCCTTGCCTGGAAGGCTATCATAATGCACATCTTTATTCATTTCCTACTCACAGTCAAAGCAAGAAAGGTCATGACTCAATAATGAAACAGAAAATAAAAATCTCTACAGTTTCATACAATTAAATGGTTATTTTTCTACCCATCCAAAACACGGCAATGTCTAAAGACCTCTTCAGACCAAACATCTGCCACGTGTACCTTAGCAATCCATGTTTTTTGGCTTATGAGGCAAATCCATCAGAATACAAAGGTGTGTCCAAGTTCAGAAAGACAAAGGGAAAGGAGATGTGGAGCTGCTGGAAGAAAGGTATTTCTCTTATGTTCCTATTTCATTGGGTAAACAAGCCACATGATACTAGTTGTTATAAACCTGGGAAGATGGTTCCCCATATTGTCAGGGAGAATAAAAGAGACAGATATTAGCAGGCCCTAGAAATATCTATCACATGTACCTTCAAAAAGAAAAAGTGAAAGAGAGAGATGGAGTGAGGTAAAAACTATTATTACCTGCCTTTTATAAATGAGGACACTGGGGCTTAGAAAATCAAATCATTTGGCTAAAATCAAAAATTGAATTAAGCTGGTGCTACTGGCTTATATCTATAATCCTAGCTACTCAGGAGGCTGAAATCTGAGGATTGCAGTTTGAAGCCAGTCCAGGCAGAAAAGTATCCATGAGACTCAATCTCCAATTAACCACTGAAAAACCAGAAGTGGAGCTGTGGCTCAAAGTGGTAGACCTCTAGCCTTGAGCAGAAGTGCTCAGGCCCTGAATTCAAGCCCCACAATCAACAATAATAAACATTAAAAAAATGAAATTGAATTAAGTGGTAAAGCTACAATTCAGCTAAATTACCAGTACATGAATCAGAAATCCTTCGTAATCCTGCTTTAAAACAAATAAATAAAAAGCTACTCTCACTTGGAAGTTTCAACTCAAGCTTTAAAAATATAAAAAATATTCAATAAAACATAGTGAACTTCTCCCAACAAGCCAACAAGCCATCAAAAGAAAGGACTAGAAAGTCCCTGATCCACTGAATTCCCCACAAAGGTAGAGTTGTTGAGAAACTGGCATGGCATTGCTTGTCCAATCTTTCCCTCCCTCAGCTGACTCTTCCACCCAACATCCCTCTCTGAGTTCACAGTCCCAATTTTTCTCCCAGGTGAGTACTTTTCAAATATCCTTTGTTTGTAGTATTATAATTAAGAGTAATCTTGTGGCCTGTCATGGCTAACACACATGGCCTAGACCACCATGATGGCTGGCTCATTGTCAGAGAACAGGATCAGACCCACCAGCTGAATATTTAGTTAAGAAAAGGAGGAAAATTGAGCATACCACCTCCTCAGAAAGATTCACAAAAAGGGCTTTTGCTATGAACCCCTGAGACAGACTCCCCTTCCCATTGTGGCAGAGGAAAAGGAAGTGAGGGAAAGAAATCTAGTAAGGGCTACCTCACTGGTTACACCTACCGTTGTCTTGATGAACCTTCTAGATTTTTCTAATAGGGCTGGAAGATGGGAATACTGTCTTTACTACCTCTTTTTACTTGAGACTCTCCCTCAAAGAAGAAATTATCCAAAAGGAAGAAATTCATCATATAGGGAATATCACTCTTAAGAATCTCTGAAACAAATAGTAAATAAGCTCTAACCCCAGAAAAAAAATACATAAGCAATACTTTACAAGCGATTCCAAGTGGTTACTAGATACCAAATAGAAAGCCAGAGTTGTCAGCCATGAAGGAAAATTTTTTCTTGTGCCCTCATGATGCCTACGGGAGAAAAAAAAAGCTTTAGAAATTCACTTCCCAGTGTCCTAAGCGCCTGTAGATTGGGAAGAAAGGAGAAGGTTGGCAAGACAGACAGGTGGGCAGCCATCTGCCTGTCTTACCAAGACTAAGGGTTTTATGCTGCTCACTTCAGTTGGCAGCTAGCTGGTCAGGCTGCTTGGCACAGACAATAAACAGCTTCTGCTACATAATGTTACCACCTGCTGATAAACTGTCTGTCTATGACATCTATAATGTGAGGGGTGCCCTCTGCAGTTGTGTCAAGAACAACCTACACAACTGTGTGGAGCTTGGGAGACCATGAAATAGGCAGGAAATAAGATCCAGCAGAACACACTAACTAAAGAAACTCTCTATTCACTCAAGGGAAAGCATGCTAAGCATCACAAAGAACAGCCCACTGTGGTCCTCCACAAGCAAGAACAAGAGAAAAAAAAAGTTGCAGGTACAGCATGAAAATGTAAACTACACAGAGGAAAGATCTTGGGTGCTGCACATTACCTGTGGTTGCTCAGGATGATCCAGCATTTCATTGCTCAGGATTGAAACTCATGCATTCATTTTCCTATGCAAACTTTCCCTGGCTTATGAACTCACAACTTTCTTTTGAATTTGAGAGGGAATATCACATCCATTTTTGCTTCACATAACTCTTATGCTAGTAGACTTTTATGGTACATAAACAATTAATAGATTTCCTGGTGGCCAGTGTCTCATGCCAATAGTCTTAGCAACATAGGAGACTAGGATCTAGAGGATAATGGTTCAAAGCCAACCTAGGTTAAAGAAAATAAAAGTCTATGGTGGGGCTGGGAAGGTGGCTCAGTGGTAGAGTGCTTGCCTCACATGTATGAGGCCCAGGGTTCGATTCTTCAGCAGAAAAAGCCAGAAGTGGCGCTGTGGTTCAAGTGGTAGAGCGTTAGCCTTGAGCTGAAGAGCTGAGGGACAGCACCCAGGCCCAGAGTTCAGGCCCCACAACCAACAAAAAAAATAAAAAATAAAAAGTAAATTAAAGTCCATGAGATTCCAGTTCCAAAACAACCAGCAAAATAGTAAGATTTGAGCTGAGCATTGGTGGCTCATACCCATAATCCTAGCTCTTGGGGAGGCTGAGATCTGAGGATTGCAGTTTGACATCAGTTCAGACAGCAAAGTCCATGAGACTCTTATCTTCAATTAAATACCAAAAAGCCAGAAGTGGAACTATAGCTCAAGTGGTAGAGTACTAGCCATGAGCAAGAAAGCTCAGGGGCAGTGCCCAGGCCCCAGAACTCACACACACACACACACATACACACACACACACACACACACACAAATAAATAAATAAATAAAGTGCAAGGTATGAAGCATGAAGCATGGCTCAAGTGTTAGAGTACCAGATGATCAAGCAAGCAAAACAAGTGCAAGGTCCTCAGGCAGAAAAAAAAAGATTAATAGATTTAAATTTTTTAAAACTAGGGGACTAAGGGCATATCGCAAGTGGTAGAGTACATGCTTAGCAATCACAGGCCCATAAATTCAAATCCCAGGTCCCAAACCAAACAAATCTGGTACATGTATCCCAGCTCAACCCCTATTTATCAGTGGAGGTTTTAGTCAAGTCAATTAGCATCACTGAAATCTCAAAATAAAGGTTATCACCCTTCAGAAGGCTTCTTTACAACATCCTAAAGGTTCCCACCATCCTCCCAGGACACTTACCTCAGCCCACCTTCTGCTTTCCTTCCCATCACTTCCTACCACATAACACTTCTTTTTCACTTAACTGTTCACTTGTGTTTTGTTCTGTCCCTCTCAATATAAGGAGAAATAAATGTGTTTCAATTGTCCATCTATGTATTTCCCATTCTCAGCACACTCTCCAACATATGTCCAACAACTCGGTGTTTGAGGAGCTATGAACCTTTCTGAGCCCTCTTCATCTGTAAATCCAAGGTTTGCTGCACAGACTGAAGAAGGTAGTATAAGAAAAAGGTATCTGTGGTAGACAAGTCTATCCCAAACTGCAGCGAAGTCTATCCCAAACTGTTTTGCCATCCTGAGACCTGGTAGAATATTCTCTTTCAGCTGCAAATCATCATCAAAAACAGCATCCAGCAGAGCTGAAAAATCAAGAACTCTGAGGTTGGCAAACTTTTCTTCCATCTATCACATTCTAGTCTCCCTTTGTGTCTCTTTGCTGCTTTCACATTATAATATACTGTCCCAAGGAAAGGATGGAGTAATAGCTTGGGGTGAAAAGGCTCCAAAATAGGATAGGGTAGCTGAGCACTTCTAGTGGAATCTCCTGTGGCCTTCCCTGAATGCTAAAGTCCCTGGGTTTAGTATTTACTGTGCTGGAAGCTATTCTTCATCATTTCCTTATGGGGACTTCTCTGAGACCACATCACTGCAATTAGACCTGTGGTCATTGATTCTATATGTCAGCCTAGGCTAGGCTATGATGCCCAATTGCTTGTTCACACACTGGTCTGTATCCTGCTATGAAAATATTTTAGAGATTGATTAACATTTGCCTTAAGTATATGTTCCTCCATAATATTGGTGATTTTTTTTCATCTAATGAGCTGCAGATCTTAAAAGCAACCATGGAGTTTTCTCAAAGAGAACTTACCCAAGACTAGAAATCCTTCTAGAGTTGCTAGCCAGCCACCTGTCCTACAGATCAAACTAACCTACTCCAGCCATTTCTTAAACTATTATCTCTCTGTATGTGACTGTCTCTGTCTCTCTCCCTTTCTCCCTTTCTCCGTCTCTCTGTCTCTATCTGTCTCTCTGTCTCTGTCTCTGTCTCTGTCTCTCTCTCTCTCACACACACACACACACATGCTAATTATAGCTCTAGGTAAACAGATCTTATTTGTTCAGTTTCTCTGGAAGACACTCACTAATCTAGCAACATCTAATCTAATCTAGCATTTCTTACAGCTTATGTTTGTTGTTTTGTTTTGTTTTGAACATAAAGAACCTCCTGCTGAAGAGCTGCTGTTTTATTCTCTCTTAGGAAAGTGGTCAGGAACATCAGGGTGCCGAGCCCATGGAAGGGCCCCTAGACATCTGTGTAAGTGTCTCTGGCCCCCTCAGAATCACTTCACCTAGGCCACCTCTCTGTGATTCGGAGAAAAATCAAAACCACAGTTTAGAGCTTTGGAAAGGTCCGTGGAGTGGGGTATGAAGGGCTCCTCAGAGCTCTGACGCAAATGGAAAGTGTTTTCCACCCTCCACTGCTCCTCTGAGTCCTTCTCCCACCTGGAAAAGAGAGAGAGAGAGAGAGAGAGAGAGAGAGAGAGAGAGAGGGCAGTCCACTGTGGAGCAGAATAAGTGCCTCCCTCCCTCTTCAGTTCCTTTTCCTTTTTCTTTTTTTTTCCTCTCTCTTCTAAAAATACAGGGAATTCTATGAATCTCTTTTTCTGCTTCTGAAATATTCTCTGCAGAATCTAGTACTTGCAAAGTGGTGATTATGAATGACTAAACAGTCTTGCATATATTTCTGGAATACTTGGAAAAGCCTCTGTTATTTTTGGAAATGTGTGCTTGTTCAGGTTATTCCGGCTATGGGTAGCTACTGAAAAAGTTCTTTCTTGATAAAAAGCCTGTAGCTCCACCTACTGCTTTCTTACAGGGTTTCCATTCTAAAGAAAAAAAAAAAAAAGTTCAGTGAAACTCCTTCACTCAAAAATCAGCTCATATACTTAGTTGCTTTTTGTAAATGATCATGTGTTTTTACCACTCACAAAACTAATGGCTATCCTCCATCCATTAGCATGACAAGCAAAAGAAAGGGAATAAGTCAGGTATCCATGGCTCATACCTGTAAGCCTAGCTACTCAGGAGGTTACGATCCAACAATCATCTCTTGCAGCCAACCCCAGGCAGGAAAATCTGTGAGATTCTTACGTCCAATTAACCCAGCAAAAAGCTAGAAGTGGAATTGTGGTTCAAGTGGTAGAGTACCAGCTTTGAGCAAAAAAAAGCTAAGGAACAGTGCCCAGGCCCTGATTTCAACCCCCAGGACAAACATCAGACATACAGAAAATAAAAGTAGGCGAGAAAGGTTTGGAAGCATCTATCAACATCTTTGCCCACATCCGCTGAACAGTGAGAAGTCCTTGGATAATAATACAACTTTGGGTAAGAACTGACCTTAAAACATGGGAAAATAACTGAAAGCCTAATAGTATCGGTGTGTCTTGTTTTGCATGATTAGAAGAAAATGATGAAATGGAATCTGTAGGCAAGAGGAGAGTGAGAGAATCCAAGTCTTTAAATGTTCCTTTTAACATGGTCCAATTCTCAACTTTCCTGCCTCTTCCCATGGCTCCCTCACACAGGAGCTGGTCCAAGAAACAATTTCCGATGGAATTAGTTCTTTTGTTTTGACTATTTCCACCGCTACCAAACTTCCAAGTCAATGCCCCTCCATTACAGCAAACTTTCCTGTCTAGTTTCTAGAGGCTTGACCACAATAGATCCTGCTATTATTCTTCTCTCAATATAGAAGTAAGAAATGCCAACACAGAAACTTCTTTTCCTTCTCTACTCTTATTCTTCCTGTGAGTTTCCAGTGCTTCTCAGATAAAATCTAGCCTGCTGCCCGGCTAATATGAAAGAGCAATGAATTTTATTTCTTTCTCCCATTTCCTTTCTCCCACCCCCCTTGAGGTTGTAGAGATTGAAAATGCAGGACCTTACACATTCTAGATAAATTCTCTACAACTTAAGCTACACTCCAGCTTTGCACTCACCATTTTAAACAGCAAGGTAGAAGGATATATGTCTGGAAAGATCAGTGAGAGCTGCCATGTCATTGTGAGACAGGTCTTCAGCCTCTTTCTTGCCAACTACAAAGGGTATCATTTTAGTTTTCATTAATCAGATTAAATCTCTTTAAACTACCTACAACTTAGGTTTTACAGCAATGCAGTCACTACAATTGTAACTATACCATATCAAAAACATGTGTACTTTGCATCCTTCCATATTGCACCTTTGGTACCTTTTTATGTCATAACTTTCTGTCATAATTTTTCAATTTACTTTAATGTTTACCCTTCAGAGAATTCCCAGGATAATATCAACACTTCCCATATGGTTTTTACTTAAATCCAAATGGATGTAAACTCTAAATATTTTGTTCCCTTTGTTTTATCACTCACTCCCAAAATACAATTTTTCCAACTTATTTGAGAATGAGTTGCACACACAATATTCCTAAAAATATTCCTAGAAATAGTCTTAAAAGATGTTCTCTTCTAAGAACCACAGAAAAAAATCAGTGGACTGTAAGAGATTTAGCAATGGTCTAATTCTATTGTGAAATTCACAATCTACATTCAGATTTTTACTGGTTGTTCCAACAATGTCTTTTATTTTATTATTTTATTTTTTGTTGGTCCTGGAACTGGAACTCAGGGCCTAGGCACTGTCTCTGAGCTTTTGTGTGCAATGCTAGGGCTCTACCACTTTGAGCCACAGCACTACTTCTGGTTTTCTGGTGGTTAATTGTAGACAAGAGTCTCACAGACTTTCCTGCTTGGGCTGGCTTCAAACCTCGATCCTCAGATCTCAGACTCCTGAGTAGCTAGGATGACAGGTGTGAGCCACCGGCACCCAGCATTACTTCTATCATGGCACTTAACCTAGCCTCAGAAGTTCAAACGAGTCAGGAATCCATACCCTGTACTGTCTATCAGTGACTAGCATCAAGAAAATATCAGGGCTGGGAAGGTGGCTCAGTGGTAAAGCACTTGCCTTGTATGCATGAGGCTTTGAGTTCAATTCCTCAGCACCACATGAGCAAAAAGAAAAAAGCCAGAAGTGGCACTGTGGCTCAAGTGGTAGAGGGCTAGCCTTGAGCTGAAGAGCTGAGGGACAGCGCCCAGGCCCAGAG
>NW_012267229.1:8698039-8733471 GCF_000151885.1 Dipodomys ordii
CTCAAGGATAGTGCTCTACCACTTGAGCCACAGTGCCACTTCTGGCTTTTTTCTTTTTGCTTATGTGGTGCTGAGGAATCGAGCCCAGGGCCCCAGGTATGCAAGGCAAGCGCTCTACCACTGAGCCACCTTCCCAGCCCCCCATTTTTTTTCTAAATAGAGTTTCAGAGGAAAATAAATAACTCTGAAAGCATATTCAACATATAACCATCATGTCATAAATGTTCATTTTCTTTTCCCTCTCAGAATTCTTACCACTTCATCAGCATAATGAGAGTTTTATAATAGCTTAATCTCTGAAATCCCTTCTAATTCTGTAATTCTACTAATAAATTCTTTGCTTTGCCACTTCACTTATTTTGTATATTTTATTTGTATTACCTTAAGACTAATAACTAGCACAGTTACTAGCATTTGTGGCACTGAATTAGTTTCCCACAACACCAGCCAGATTTAAGGTAAGGCATC
The DNA here is from genome assembly GCF_000151885.1 of Dipodomys ordii. Taxonomy (NCBI): domain Eukaryota; kingdom Metazoa; phylum Chordata; class Mammalia; order Rodentia; family Heteromyidae; genus Dipodomys; species Dipodomys ordii. The sequence goes on from NW_012267229.1 coordinate 8,698,508, forward strand.
TGCTCTGCTCTCTATTTTAGAACTATCCACCAAACGAAGTGAATACTTTCTAACTTCTGAGAAGATTGTAAGAATTAATTTACCATCTTGCAGAATTCAGAGTTGGCACTGCAGGCTTCCAGAGGAAAAATGCCCACACTGCATTTCCCCTTGTTCTTCCTATGTGCAGCATTTTCGTGGAATCCAACAACTGCTTCTAGAATTCAGTAGAAATCTCTAGCGGTTAGTTGCATTTCAAAAATACTGTATCAATACACTCTTCTTATACAGCACCCACAGCTCAACGGGTGCCAGCAGGGACTCCATTTGAATTCATGTTTGATCATTGGTCAAATTATCCATATCCTGTACCAAAAAAAAAAGATCTGTTTTGATTAAAGAGTGATGAGGAAAGTGCTCTCAGATTGTAGAGGAAATGGGTGCCATTTAATATGAATTACCGGCACTCTAAATCATTGTTTTGAAACTGACAAAGGATCATCAACTTCTAGACCAGTACCAGTAATGTGGGCAAGGCCACGCTGACCACAGATTTGAGTGATTCAGGTTCTGGAAAACATTTCCCCATAATGTGGGACTGGTGATGTCACAGGAAGAAGGGGTTCCATCACCCAACGGTGGCATTTATCACTGCAGCTGGGTGTGAGAAAAGAAAAATCATGGACCATCCAAACTCCATCCCTTGATGAGCCTGTTTTGATCCCAATCAATCCACATGAAGCAATTCTCCAATATGTTCTGTCAGTCTCTTCTCTTGTCTTCCTGTGCCTCTCCTTCAAGTACAGAACACTGAGCTTGAGTCAAGACCAAACACAGCAGATAAACAGACCCCTGAGATTGTAAAGGAGAGCAACAAGTCAAAGATAACAGAAATGTATATTAAAGAAACAATTTTTTTAGTCCATCTTCGGGCTTTAACTCTGGGCCTGAATGCTGTCCCTCAGCTCTTCAGCTCAAGGCGAGCATTCTACCACTTGAGCCACAGCGCCACTTCTGGTTTTCTGGTGGTTAATTGGAGATAAGAGTCTTACAGACTTTCCTGCCTGGGCTGGCTTTGAACCCGTGATCCTCAGATCTCAGCTTCCTGAGTAGCTAGAATTATAGGTGTGAACCACTGGCACCCAGCTAAGAAACAAATTTTTATCAACTCAATTAGTCTTTTCCAATGCTGTTATAAAATACTTGAAGCAGACTACTGTTAAAAAGAAAAGAGGTTATTTAACTCTCCATTCTAGAGGTTCATGGGCACAGTATATATATGGTATCATAGTAGTAAAAGTACATACAGGAATGATAGATGGCATTGGTCTCCCTGGCCTTCTAAGCTAGTAACACTAAAGCCCTGGCATGCACCCTAAGCATAAAATAAACCAAAGTGTCGCATAATAATCTCCTTTCTCTGTGATATCTGTTTTCTAATAAAAATCACTTATCACCTTCACTGTGTTTCACATCTTGCTGCATACAAAGAACAGAAATGGCTTCTGCTCTGACTTCTAGTGACAGAACCTGGGTTCTAGGACTGTACAAAAGGGCAAAGTTCAGTATCATCTTGGTCTGATGAAGACCTCAGGATGGATGGTATCACCATGGCAGTGAAAGTCCACATCATTAGACAAGAAATCAAAGATGCTAGAGCCTCTCAATGCCTTTCTCAGAGTATACCCTCAATCATCTAAGGACCTCCCACAAATCTCTACCTCTAAAAGGTCCTACCACCTCCTACTTTACCATATTGAAGACCAAGGTCCCAATAAAAGAACCTTGGGGGACAAGCCATATCCAAATCATGGCACCTATCTAAATGAAGACTCCATAACATGACTTTTTATTTCTGTGTATCAGGTGATTACAGAAAATGAGGCCATGCTGACCCATGACTAGTCAATTTCTAGAGATAACCAACACTTTTACTGGGAGCATAACTTTCATATCCATGGAAAACAATGTCATCTAGAGCTCAAACCCCAATCATCTCCTTTATCAGACTCCTACAGATTCTCACTGGAGTCACTATTCCCCTGTGCTAATCACCTCAAATCTGGGCACCAGACACTAAAGCTTTTTATCCATTCTTTCCAACACAGCCACACTGAATAAGTCTTTTTTATGTCTTTTGCCACTACTTGTTTGTATTGTCATATTGGGTTGGGTGACTGAGACTAGGGTACTGTAACTTTAGGAGTCAAAGAGTCAGAACTTTTGCCCTGAACTCTAGTATCAATTCTAATCAGAAGTAGAAGTCTGAACAAATTGATAAATCAACAACTTTTCTTAGATCATAAGGAATATCACAGGATAACATTCTACCCCTGAACTGGAAATACTGTAAAGCAAATATAGAGATTCACAACTTAGCAGATCAGAAACCATGAGCAGCAAAACTTAGTGCCAGGGTAACTCTTTCTTTTTTTTCCTTAATATATATTTTTTATTGTAAAGATACTGTACAGAGGGGTTACAGTTACATGAGCAAGGTAATGAGTAAGGCAATGAGTACATTTCCTATTGAGCATTGTTATCCTTTCCTTTGTTTTTCCCTTACCATCCCTTCCCTCCCACCTCCCCAATTCTTCCCTCCTCCCCCATAAAGTTGTAAAGTTCTTTTTCAACATACTGTCTTGTACATCTTATTGTTACAATGGGTCATCCTGTATCCTTATTTCCGCATTTTGTTATTTCCCTTCTCCTCCCCAAATTAGAAAAATGTATATACAAGATGCAGAACACTGGAATCAAATACAGTGACAACAGGGGTTGTACCATGGGGGAAGAACTACAAAGAAACAAACCAAAAAAAATCACATAGTACATATAAGTATAATACAAGAACAGCAACAAAGATAAAATCTCTTGTGTCCCTATCTTGGGGTTCATTTAGCTTAGTATCAGGTTATATGGTCATATGTAAATAGCTTTTGACCTCTTCTGCTTGTCCTAGATGCTAGAGGGGATGTGGCCAAAAGGGAACCCTATTGCGTTGTTGGTGGGAATGTAAACTTGTTCAACCACTTTGGAAAGCAGTATGGAGGTTCCTCAAAAGACTCCACATAGAGCTCCCCTATGACCCAGCAATCCCACTTTTGGGCATTTTCCCAAACGATCGCAAAAAAAAGCTATCCTAAAGCTACCAGTACAACTATATTTATCACAGCTTTATGCACCATAGCTAAGAAATGTAACCAACCCCAATGCCCCTCAGTAGATGAATGGATCAAGAAAATGTGGTACATATATACAATGGAATCCTATGCCTCCATCAGAAAGAATGACACCACCCATTTGTTAGGAAATGGAAAGACTTGGAAAAAATTATATTAAGTGAAATAAGCCAGACTCAAAGAAACATAGGTCCCAGGGTAACTCTTTCAAGCAACTGATTCATAGTTTAACAAAATGAGTACCAGAAGCTGAAACATGTGTTGTCAGTGCGGAAGATTCAAGGAGAGAAGGGACAGACAAATGGAGAGCCCAAAGGTGGGTGAATACAGTCATAATATTCAATGTACATATGAGAAAATGGAACCAGAGAACTTGAGGGGATAGGTGTGGTTGGGAGAGATGGGGGATACATTAATCAAGAGGCATTGTACTCATTAATTGAAACCCCTTTGTACAACTACTTAACGATGATAAAAAATAAAATAAGATAAAAATAAAAGTTTTTAAAAATAGCCATAGAAACTTAGAGAAAGGGAGAAAGGTTGCACAGAGCATCTTTTCTGAGTACCACAGTCTAAAGAGGCCATGACCACACAAATGAGGAATTTCCTCAAGACAGCAGATGTACATATCTCTCTTCCTTACACCCAAGTATTGTGCACAAGGTTTAGAGCAATGCTAGCCAACGAGAGCAACCTACACAATTTAAATTTTCTAGTAACACATTAGAAAAAGTACTAGGAAACAAGCAAAATTAGTTTCTCCAAGAACATCTTCTAAGCCATCATTTCATTTCATAAATGAAACAAGTTATTGGGGGTTTTACTTAATCAATTGTTAAATTGTTAACATTTACCAAATTATTAGTGAGATATCCTACTTTTTTTAGTATCTGTAAATAGTTGTATAAAGGGCTTTCGATTCGACATGTCAGTTTCTGAGTACAATGCATCTTTTTTTCTTTTTAAAAATTTTTTCATTGTGAAAATACTATACAGAAGGGTTACAATTACATAAGCAAGGTAATGAGTACATTTCTTAGGGGAAACAAAGGAGGAGTACAATGCATCTTGATCAATGTCTCTCTCTCTCTCTCTCTCTCTCTCTCTCTCTCTCTCTCTCTCTCTCTCTCTCTCTTTCACACACACACACACACACACGCATCGCAGTCATCTATCCCAACCCTGATCATCCCCTCAAGTTACCTGACTCCCACACTTTATCTTTCTCCCCAAAAAATCAGCCTCCTGGCATGCATTTTGCTAAACTGTTTCTTCAAAGAGTCAACATTCTCCATGTTTATGCAAACAAGAAGTGGCTGATGGGAAATATAATACTTCCGGGGCTGGGAAAGTGGCTCAGTGGTAGAGCACTTGCCTTGCATGTATGAGGCCATGGGTTCGATGCCTCAGCACCACATAAGCAAAAAGAAAAAGCCAGAAGTGGCACTGTGGCTCAAGTGGTAGAGCGCTAGCCTTGAGCTGAAGAGCTGAGGGACAGCACCCAGGCCCAGAGTTCAGGCCCAACGACCGGACCCCCCCCACAAAAAAAAGAAATATAATACTTCCATGAGGCTACCTATTCTGCAGCCCTGGACAAGTAACTTAAAGTCTCTGCCTCGTTGTGTATAAATAGGGTTGATAGCCTTACTTAGAGACATGTCCTGAAGATGAAATAGCAATACAGAATCCAAAAGAGCTACACCCAGGACCAAAGCCACACAGAAGAATGTTTTAAAGGTAAGCTATTGCAATTTTTACTTATATTACAATGGAAGTACCTGATTCTTCAACACTTCTCAGAACAGAACAACAACAACAATAATAATAATGAGTGTTGATTTCATTGATGGAATTTCTGTGGTTTTGTTTCAGGCTCTTATTTTTATATTTGTTTGGTTGGTTATTTGTGGATGAAAGAGAGACATATTTGAAAGCGGAGTATATGAGGCAGAAGCTGAGCCCAAGGCCTCAGCCTGGAACTGAAGACTCATAGTTCCTGGTGCAAATGAGCCTGGGCTGGGTGAGAAAGCACATGGGAGGACACTGCACACTGGGATTCCCATGGAAAGAGTGAAGAAACCAGTACCAGCAAACGAAACCCCAACCCAACCCAGAGAGTGCTTCCCTTCTGGGAATCTAGTTGGGAAGACAAGGCCACTCACTGTGCGTGGGAACTAGACCCCTGGCCCTGCTGACAAGCAATGGCTTCCCAGCTTCCTCTCTGCCTGATCTTGGCCAGTGCCTCTTGTCTCCATTCCTCAGGGTAGACCCACACCTGCGGTTTTATTTGTGTTGCAGGGTACGCCTATATCCTATTCCATAGGCCTCAGGGCTCATCCCAATTAAAAAGAAGTTCCCAGCCCCTTGCTAAGCTGGGAACACCTAGCTTTCCAGCTGAAGATGTATCTCAGCCACTGCCATGAGTGTGACTGTGTATTTCAGCCTAGCTAGGAGGCACCTGGGATGACCACAGGTAGCTTCCTCATTTGGTGACTTGGTCACTTCTTTAATTCTCATATCTTCCCATGGCAATCAATCCAATGGGAAAGGATGGCTCACCCTAACACTAGAAAGTCCTAGGGGATGATACAGCATCAAGCGCTGCAATCAATTCTCCATGCAATCCGCTCTCTCATATAAACTCTGCTCAGTCCTGCCCCACCTATTCCCAGGTAGAGCTGACAGGAATCTGAATTCGAAAATGGAAGTTTCCACATGGGAAGGAAGTCAAAATCCAAATCCAAGTCATAGCACCTAGAAAACAGAGTCCTCCCCACAATCCTCCCTTGTAAGTAACGAAATGGGCCTTTTAGCTGGTTCATACAATGTTCCCACTGGAGACGCCAACAGAAATCCACAAATCCTCAATGCTAAGATTGGATGGACACTTTTACAATTTTGCTGTCACTTGACTTCAATAGCTCTGGATTCCTAACAAAACAAATGTGAGGACAGGGGAAAATTGTACCCCCAGAGAACTAAAATTTCCTGCAAATTCGCCTCCACTCCCTCCTACCTTTTCAGCAAGGGCTTAGACGGTATCCATTCAAAAGAAATTAAACATGGCAGAATAAGTAGGCCTAACAGGGAGCCACTGACGTAAGTCTTTGGATATAAAACATTTGGGGATTATTTTAATCACATTCTCCTGTCACACCTCTGGGTCATGCAACTATTGTCAATAATTTGTCACTCTTCATTGAGCAATTTTTACATGTTAGCAACATGATATTTTCTACAGAAAACTCCCAAAGCTGAAATTAAATGGACAACTGTCCTTAATGGGTCACATATTGATTTCATGTGTGATGTTGACCCAGAGGCTGAGAAGCATCTCTGGTTACTGTTCTCTAGAAACTTCCCAATGCATAGTAAAGAACAATGGGTTCACATTTCAGTAAGCAGGATAAACCCTTCATGTGGACATGGACCTGAAATCGAACTGGTGAAGCCACTGGCAGGGGAAGGCCAGAGAAAAAGTGAAGTTTATATTTTGTTTTCAATTGGGCTGCTAACCCAACTCAAGAACAAGAAGACAATTCAGTGGAACAATGGACAAAAAGTCCCCAGGTGAGAAGGCCAAGAAGTATATAAAAAATGTTCACTGTCACTAATTATCAAGGAAATGGATGTGAAAACCTAACTCTTGTTAAGGCTGGCTGTTACTAAAAAGGAGATATCACCTCACTCCTGTAAGACTGGCTGTTACTAAAAAGACAAAAATGTAATGTTAGCAAAGATGGAGGAAAGGGAATGCTTATACACTGGGGGAAGGCACGTGAATTAGTACAGCCATTATAGAAAACTGCAGGGAAGTTTCTCAAAAAAATGAAAACAAAATGCTTTATGATCCAGCAAACCCACTACTGAGTATATACCTCAAGGAAATGAAATCAGCATATTGAAAAAACACCTACACTTCCATGTTCAGTGCAGTACTATTCACATTAATGAAGATATAGAACTAGCCTAGGTATCCATCAATATATGATTGATAAAGAAAATGTGGTACTTATGTACAATGGTGTGTTTAGCCAGTGAAAGAGGAGGGAGAGGAAAAGGAAGAGGAGGAGGAGGAGGAGGGAGGGAGGGATGGAGGGAGGGAGGGGAAGGAGAGAGAAAGAGAAGAAGGGGAAAGAAAGGGATGGAGGAGAAAGGGGAGGAAGAGAGGAAAGAAAAGAAGAAGGGGGAGGAGGAGGAAAAGAGGAGAAAAGAAGAAAAGGGGAGGAGAAGGAAGAGGAGGAGGAGGAGAAGGAAAGAGGAAGAAGAAGGAAGAAGAGAGGGACATCATTTTCAACAACATGAGTGGACTTGAAGGATATTGTATTAAAAGATATATATGGCAAACACAGAAAGACAAATAATTCATCTCACTATAAAATGGTACAACTATTTGGAAAACAGATGACTTTTTACAAAATTAAACATGCTCTTACCATATGACTCAGCAACTGGACTCTTGAGCACTTATGCTAGAGAAACAAAAATGGATACACACAAAAAGCTGTACACTTATGTTCCTAACAGCTTTAATTATGACATCTAAAATCTGGAAACTCAGGTATCTTTTTGTTGTTATAGTACATCTATATTATGAAATGAAGGTGGGAGTGTAAACTTGTTCAACCACTTTGGAAAACTATATGGAGGTTCCTCAAAAGACTCCACATAGAACTCCCCTATGACCCAGCAATCCCACTTTTGGGCATTTACTCAAATGATCACAAACAAGACTACACTAAAGCTACCAGCACAGCTATGTTTATTGCAACATTATTTACCATAGCTAAGATATGGAACCAACCCAGATGCCCCTCAGTAGATTAATGGACCAAGAAAATATGGTATATATACACAATGGAATTCTATGCCTCTAACAGAAAGAATGGCATTGCCCCATTTGTTAGGAAATGAAAAGACTTGGAAAAATTATATTAAGTGAAGTAAGCCAGGACCAAAGAAACATAGATCCCATGGTTTCCCTTATTTGCAATTATGAGTATAAGTCTGAGACAAGCAGAAATGGTCAGATAAGTTGATGTTAGGCGAAATGAACCCCAAGATAAGGACTCAAATGTTTTTTTCTTCCTTGCGATTGTTTCTAACATATTTATAAGATGATTTCTTTATTGCTTTGTATGTCCCTTCCCCTCGGTATAACCCCTGTTTTCACTGTATTTGATGTTGGTATAATTTGTGGAGGGGAAGGGAAAAACAAAGTGCTTAAATAGGGATACAGGTGGATCCATTGCAACAATGAGATGTACAAGACATTATGTCAAAAAACGAATTTTACAACTTTGTGGGAGGGGAGAGGAAGGGGAGAGGGGGGTAGATGGGAAGGGCTGGGAAGGGGAAACAAGGGAGGAGGCAACAATGTTTGATAAGAAACATGCTCATTACCTTGCCAATGTAATTGTAACTCCTCTGTATGGTATTTTCACACACATACTATATATATATATGAAAAAAGAAAAAGAAATAAATATGAAATGAAGTATTGAAACATAAAACAATTAGGATGGGGTGAAGGTGGTGGTGGGTCGCTTGCACTCGTGCCCAGCTGTGATCTTGTACTATAGTTTTACAATGTGGTATCACCAGAGGAGATGGGCAAAATATATACAAGATCTTACAGCTGCATAGTAACCTATCATCTCAAAAAAAAAAAAAACAGTTGATTTTTTTAAAAAACACCTTTTTCATTTGTGATGAAACAAGAAAGCCACAGAAGGGATTCTGAGAAAATAAATAAATAAATAAGATGAAACCTTAAAAAAAGTCAAACTTAGCCAGGCACTGGTGGCTCACACCTGTAACCCTAGCTACTCAGTTTGAGATCTGAGGATTGAGGTTCAAAGCCATCCTAGGCAGGAAAGTCCATGAGACTCTTGTCTCCAATAAATCTTCAGAACACCAGAAGTGGCACTGGGGCTCAAGTGGTAGAGCACTTGCCTTGAGCTGAAGAGCTCAGGGACAGCGCTCAGGCCCAGAGTTTAAGCCCCACAACCAAAAAATAAAAAAGTCAAACTTATAGAAGCAGAACTTCTATGAATAGTTACTACCAGGGACGAGGAAGTGGGAGGAATTGGGAGAATGTAGGTAAATGAACACAAAATTTCAGCTATATAGTAGGAGTAAATTCAACAGATCCATTATACATGTGGTGATTTTACTTAACAGCATATTGCATACTTAGACAAAACAAAATTGCACTGAAGTTTACAGGTGGATGAAAACAGCCATAGAAAAATGTGGATCGGGAGAGGATGGGAAGGGATGGGAAGGGGAAACAAAGGAGGAGGCTTCAATGCTTGATAAGAAATGTACTCATTATCTTGCCCATGTAATTGTAACCCCTCTGTACAGTATTTTCACAATAAAAAAAGAAAGAAAGAAAAATGTGGATCAGTGTGGTACTCCAGAAGGGCCAGAGAGAGATAAGCAAGGTTCACTCTATGAAAGCCCTGAGCCATGAACAATCTGAAGTTGGGCTGGAACAGGATCAGGCCTGCCTTTGAGGAGTTCTTTCGTAGAGACACCGACTAGAAAGCCATTATCAACTGGTGATTTACACCCTGCTGGAGAAGTTGAGCAGACAATTCAAGGTCACAGGAAGTAAACACACAGATCTTGGCAATGTTCTGAATGTAAGAGAGTAGAGGGCCCCCTTTGGGCTCCTGTCTTAGTGCCCCAAGCACAGATGCTGAGACAATGTTTGGGACGTTTACCGAAGAAAGTGAGATGGATGAGAAGATGGGTAAGGGAACAAAAGGGTATGTTTTATTAAAAAAAACAGCACACTGCTGTGGACATTAGGGCTCAATCTTGCTGGAACCCTCTCTGATACGAAGTAAAAAACAGCTCAGAACTGATCTGGGTTGGGGTGTGAGGAAGCCTGATTCGTAGCCACTGACATTCAGATCTTCATACTAGGGGTCCAACAATCAGAGTCCTGACTCCCCAGCACTTGTGGAACACCCTCAGGCTGAGGTACACGGTGTCTGATATGGGAAGTCATGAGTAGGACTGAATCTCTGCATTGAAGTAGCAGGCGACCTCCAAGATAGATGGAGAGAGGGCAAGAGCAGGGTACAGCCGTGGTATATAAAAGGCCGCAAACTTGACATAGTAAGATAATAAATAACTTACAGGCTACCCTTGTCTATTTCACTCCTTAATAAGTAAGCTTTTGGGCTATGTGGCTTAGTGGTTCAATTCCTCAGTACCACATCAACAGAAAAAGCTGGAAGTGGCACTGTGGCTCAAGTGGTAGAGTGGTAGCCTTGAACAAGAAGCTCAGGTACTGTGTCCAGGCCCTGAATTCAAGCCTCAGGACTGGCCCAAAAAAAAAAAAGAGAGAGAGAGAGTAATCTGTTGTATGTATTGATTAGCCTCCATTAAGGAAACCCTGGGCCTTTCTAGATGAGTTCTTTGAAGCATCCTGTACATATTAAAGTGCTGTCCCATGGCCATAGAAACATCAATAAATAGAGCCAGAGTTCTCAGCTGATAATAGAAGGTTGGAGACCATAGCCATAATACTTCACACACACACACACACACACACACACAACTACTTGTGATTAGTAAAGTGGTGAAAAAATTTGGTTCAGGATCTGAGGATGTCAGTAATCCAAGAAGTTTCCAAATTATGAACTTTGATTCTGAGTGAATGTGGACGCCTTATGCCCGGAGGGAAGGAAGCCAAGGATTGTTTGATAGTCATCATTTGAGGCTTGGAACTGTCAGATTGGGTCTCTGGATCAACCACACTCTGATAATCTTCTGAGAATTTTTTCTCTTTTTTTTTCCGCATTCCTATAGATTCCAATCTCTTCCCATATTAAAAAAGGTGGCTGCCAAGAGACCTCAAGGACCATCACAAAAGCAATCATCTGAACGGGAACAGGATTTGTAGCCCCAGAGAAACCTCCACACGCTTTTAAACTTATCTTGGGAAAGATCAGACATGTCCTAGCCACAAATTTGAATCAGCCTGAACCTAAAAGTATTTGATTTCCATATTTAGAGCAGGAGTTGTCATTGGTTTGTAATACAAACCAATGCTGTGCAGCTGTGACTCATGCAGATACTGATTACCACTAAACTACCCAGAATCGGAGCTCAATTTCACAAGACAGAAATATGACTTTTTTTTCCCCTCCTGGTCATCAAAGATCACCCAAGGAAGTAGCATGACAAAATGTTTCCTGATGCTGTTACAGGCATATGGCTGAAACTTCAGCCTCACAGACATCAGCACAAAAATGTACTGAGCAGCCCACAAATATCCAAGCTTTCTGGCAACATTAACACCCAAGCACTCAATAAGCCTTCTGTCGCTAATTATTCGAGACATCTCCTGCTTTGCTTTTATAACATCCTGAGCTGTTTATCAAAGAGGTCATAACATGAGCAAGTATTCATGCCATTTTTAATAAAATAAAAAAAAAACTCTGCTTGGCTGGGGAGAGAAGGAAAAATACTGTTGCAATAGAGCAACAATCAAACCATGTCTATAATGGGCTTTAAATCTTTAGAAGAAAAGATCCACAGTTTAGGAATACAAAGAAGTATTATTCCTGTTGCTATTTAAAACAAGTACTCTAATCCTTCACACATAGGTGATATGCGTCATCCAAGGAACAGTCAAAGTCCACTACAAATAAACAAGAAGCTACACTGCATAAAACCCAGCCAAGACCACAGAAGAGATGGAACTCCAGTTATGAGTAAGGAAACACTGCTTTTACTCACTTGCCGATAATACAAAGAATAGAAAGAATTTCAGCCTCATCCACTATTTGAGGAAATGATTGGTACTTAGTACACAAAAGGCACTCAATAAATGTTTTCAGACATAAAGATTGATAAAAATTTCACCAACAGGAAGAAAGCAGAAATTAGTTCATTCATGCAAGGGTTTTTTCTATGTTCTTTTTTATTACAATTATTAACATATTTCTTGTGTGGATTAACATGCTTCATTGTGTGACATTTCCTTACATGGTATATCATACCTTGCCAAAATCTACTCTTCCTCCCCCTCCCTTTCCTTCTGTCTCTCTTTCGCTCTCACACACATTCTCTTATATTTTTGTGCATAAATGATACCACTAAACACATATTCCTTATGAATTCATGTTAGCTGGCAGACCTAGTAAGCTCAGTATCCAAGCAAAGAAGTTACTTCCCTTCCACCTGTAGCTTCAATACATTTTCTACATCTCTGTAGAATTTATCACCTTGGTGACTAAAAGTTTAAGTCCCAGTAAAGAAAGAGCAACACTGTCAGAATAAGGCAAGAAAACCTAGAAAGCCCCCTATGATTAAGTAGAATAAACAGTATAATTAATGGGTAAGTTGAGCCCCTCCATTCATTCAACAGATGTTCATGGAGAGTCATGTATTTATTCAAAAAGTAAAGATTTGAGTGATAGTCTATGTCAGGCCTTCTGTTTGACATTAACTTAGAGAAGTGAAGAAGAATATGATACATCAAAGGCAAGCAGTCGAGGATAAAAGGTACATCCAAACCAATTACAATCTCCCACTTCAGATTGTTTGATTTAACATATTTTGGTAGTACTGGGATTTGAACGTAGGGTCTCACACTTGCTAGAAGACAAGTGCTCTACCCCTTGAGCCATGCTCCCAGACTTTTTTGCTTTAATTTGATTTTTAGGCAAGTCTTGTGCCAACTTTTCCCAGGCCAGCCACCATGTTCCTACTTATGTGCACCACCATTCCTGGTGACTCAATGAATGAGTCTTTACCTTTATGAGGTGGCAAAATTGTGCCCATTTGAGCATTCTGTTTTCACTTCTGTGCATACTGAGATATTTAACACTTTGAGATAAAACGGGCTTTGGGTTGTATGATTTTTCACAACTGTAGGTTAATATTCATGTTGTGAACACATTTAAGATGGGCTGAGTGAAGCTGTGATGTCGCATGTTAGGTATACATTTCCTTCAAGTGATGGGCTCATTGGAACATAGTCCCTTTCTAAATCCAAGAGCACCAAGCCATTTGGGGCAACCACAAACAGGACTTGTAGCTTTAGAGTATGGTTTCTTGACCTTGTTACAATTAACATGTTGAGCCCTTGCTTGGTTTTCTTGCTCAGGCTGATGATGTACCACTTGAACCATGCCTCCAGTCTAACATTTTTCTGATTACTTGGCAATGGAACCTTCCAGTTTTCTCCCAGGATGGCACTGAACAGCAATGCTCTAGGTCTCAGCCTCCTGAATCACTAAGTACAGGGCATGAACCGGCAACACCTAGCCACAGTTGGTAATTATTCTGAGGAGCTTTGCATTGTGGAGTGTTTAGGGGGACCCTTGGCTTCAAGCCATTCACTGAGCCCTCCACTGCTCCCAGCTCCAGTCAGGATAACCAAGAGGCCCTCCAGACATGGCCCTGGACAGACAAAAATTACCTGTCAGTTGAGAATCAATGATCTCGGATGCCTTCATGATCTCACAAACTCACTGGCTCTCTTTCATTTATCTAGTCACATTCATTGAGCAATAATGGTTACAATATTCAATTATATCTTTTGCCAATACACCTCTAGGTATTTCTTGTCACCTATAGTATGCAGATCAATAATTACTCAGGGCTACTGGAATAACGAAGCATCCTATTTCAATAAAGTATTTTACTTCATTTTTGTATTAAAAACCTAAGCTTCAAATATAGCATTTATATTGGGGGACAGAGGCAAAATAGAACATTCATTCCTCTTGTAAGAGACTGCACAGAAAGTAACAGTAAATCTCCATGATGTCATGTGTCAAAGAATGACTCAGAGCATGTAACTAATTAACTGCATACCACATAATTCACTTGCATATAGAGGAGACAGCTATCAGACTGTTGTCAATGGCCCAAGGTAAAAATAGAACTGACTTTTTAAAATCAATTCATCAAAATAAAAGAACTCCCCCAACAGTGAGAGAAGAAAGAACTGTGACTCTTATTTTGCATTTTGGATGTAATCAGCTGGCAGCTGCTCTGTCTGGGCAGTCTGCCCTTGAACTAGCCATCCTAGGTATCAAAGCAAACTAGTTCAGCTGTTGACGGATTCTCTATGAAACCCAGAGGGTTGAACTGTGGAGCGTACATGAGAGGAGGCCTCAGCCTGACCCACTGCCTGGTTCGTCATTAGTATCTCCACAGCATTAGGCCAAAGCTGTGTCCTTTCTCTATTCAGAAATACACTCAAAGAAAAGCTGATTCTGATACAGCAGTCTTCTTTTTAGCTTGATGAATGGGTGGAAAGAAACTGCCATCTAAGACAAGCTTCAGATTCACAACACTGAGCAATCTAAGGCCTGGAGATTTCTTTTCAGATGTGAATTTCTCTGTTCTTCTATGTGACAGCTGAGTGTGTACCAGGCGATTCCACCTGCTCACCAAAATGTAACATCTGCAAATCTTGGGCTCACCTGCTCCTACACCCTGCACTGGAGAAGATTCTAGCCACTGAAAAGCACCATTGAAAAGCAAATTAATGGAAGAGAGTACTGGGAAGGAACACAATGATATTTTGTGATAGAAAGTGAATGTGAACAGCTCTCATATGAGACTATTTCCTTTGAAATTCAGTAGTATCAAATCATCATCTTGTTGACAGTTCAGGAAAGACTTTCTTCTTGCTTCATGCTACATTATTTCAATTTTTTAAATATTATTTGAAATCCTGTAGTATCCCTAAGTACAATATCTGTCCCAAAATGGGCAGTAAAGGAAAATCAAGGTTTCAGAAGGTTTAACAAACTTCTATAATAAAGTAAGTAATGATTTAGCATTTATTAAACACTTGCTATGCTCAAGACATATCACTGTGAATATATGCATTCCTTACAACAAACTTAAATTATTGTAAGGAGATAAGTATTACCACCCCCACTCTGGAAATGAAGTTGAGAAGTTTAGGCATCCCTTTTGCTTCAGATTTATGATTTTCTTTCACACTTCAGTATCACTTTATTTTTCAAAGTGGTGGGAATGACTTTCCTTTTCAGGATTAATGGATCTCTCTAGTCAAAAACTCTTCTTAATATGTCCTTCAAACTTTTTATTTACCTACTGAGTTGTGGAGCACAGAATTAAAAGTAATTGGATCCATTTTGAGTGATTTTTCTATTCCAAGCAATGGCTGTATTTCTGAGCATACTACCTGCCAGACTCTGGAAATGTTTCAAACTTATGACTAAGACGATTTTTGTTCTTTGAGATCCTTCCAAAAGGAAACCAACCAATCATGAAATGGGCAAGGAAGCTATGGAGAGACTTCTCAGGAAGAGGTCAAAAATGGCAAAGAAACACGTGAGGAAATGCTCACCATCCCTGTCCATAAAGGAAATGCAAATCAAAACAACTCTGAGATTCCATCTCATTCCAGTTAGATTGGCCAACATTGTGAATCAGAGCAACAACAAATGTTGGCTGGGATGTGGGTAAAAAAAAAAGGAACCCTACGGCCCTGCTCGTGGGAATGCAAACTAGTTACAACCACTCTGGAAAGCAGTCTGGAGGTTCCACAATAAAATGAAACATAACCTTCCCCAAAAGGAAACCAATCAATGTCCAACACAATGATGACACATGGGCAAAATACTGAGGCGGCCAAGAAGAGAGATTAACTAACTCTGCCTGAGGTCATAGGGAAATGGTATTTAAATGAGTTTTGAGGAAAAGTGGGAGCTAGCCTGGAAGAGAAGAGGAGATGGTCAAAGGGGATAATCCCATACAATAGTTGTTCACTTTCACTCTTTACCACACATTTATTCCTTTTCACAAATGATACTGGGGATTCAGTGGTGACTAGGAGACACAGGCCGAGAGTTTTGTGGACCAAATCTTTTAGTGAGGGACAGGCAGTGAGTAGTAGCTGATTTCCAAGGACAGCTGACAACAATTCCATCCCTTCATGAATGCACATGTCATCATTCAATCCTCCCATCAGTAAACAAGCCTCTAGCCTGGAATTGAGACAGGGCCTATAACTCCTTTGAACAACAGAATGTACATAAACCAGCATCCGGTGATGTCCAAGATTGAACAGTACACAGGCCTAGACATTCCTACTTCCTCTCTTCTGGAGCCCTCAGCTAGCACATAGGAGCCCAACCTCTAATCTAGAAAAGGAGGCTACATGGCCTGCATATCCAACCTTGCACTACTATTCGACTACACACTGGCATAAGAGTGCCTATTCCAACTACCCTACTGCTATCTAGTAAACTTCCCTAAAACCTGTGACTCAAAACAATAACAAGGAGGGGGTATTTTTTGGCCTGTGCACCTTCCATTTGGACAGACGCTGGTATCTCTGCATGATGTTCTACATATTTTTTGCTGAAGTAAACTTAACAGCAGGCCAGAGATTTACAACCAGACTAACTCAATTATATATCTAGCTGGCTAAGTTAAGGCTGGTTCTGTGCTGGGATCTTAACCAAAACTGAAGTTTCAGATGACCTGGACATCCTTGGGGCAAGGTTACTGACTGGTTTCCAAGTTTAAGTGAACCTGAAAGAGCCACATTTGTGAACCAGAGTCACAAGTATCTCTTCTGCCATCTTCTATTAAAAGAACCATTCACAATACCCAGCTTAACAGGAGGAGACATACATGCCACTGTTTGATCTGGGTGTGGTAAGAATCTGGAGGAGTATATAAAATGAAGATTACAGTGGACATTTTTGTCCAGAGTCCAAGGAAAGTCAATAGACTAACTGACCAGCTAAATCCAAGCCAACACATGGAATCAGCAGATATAAGAAAATGAATGTTATTTTAAGCCACTGAATTTGAAATTATTTTCAAATGGAGCAGCCAGACCACAGATAGATGAAACACACTAAGAAAAGATTTATGTATATGTGCACATATTGGCAGGAAATACCAGGTTCTGAAAAATACCTTTAAATTTAACAAAATGATTGTAACAAAAGGGATTGGAATCTACTACAGATTGGACGATCAGTTCAAGGTCTTGAAAATGCCTCCTATCCTATAGAGTCTACAGATGGACTACATCTTGAAAGTTTTTCTCTAGCTGGGAAGATACATACATTTTCAGTTGAGCACAGTTAGCTTTCTTTACTTGCATCAACATTGCACCTTGTACAGGAAACAATACATATTTTTAAAATATTAAACTCACAGGCCGCTGAGATGCTCAATTCAGAGTGGCATGTGGGAACTAAAGCACATAAAAGGAACTGCAGATTTATAATGTATAGCTGCTCTTGATCATCATTAATGACCAGACTGCAGGATTCATTGCTATACACTTTATAGTGTGGACTTTCCTCACTTCTTGTCTCTCTTTTCTTCTCTCCTCTCCTTTCTTCTCTCCTCTCTTTTTCTATCTTCTCTCCTCTCCTGAATTCCTTTCTCCTCTTTTTCTCTTTCCTTCCATTCTCTCTTCTTGTCTCCTCTCCTTTCCTTTTCTCTTCTCTTACCCTTCCTTTTCTCCCCTCTTATTCTTTCTCTGGATAGTTCACATTAAACAAAAAATCTGTGTCCTCTATACAGAGCTACTCAAGATAATTACAGTGAAATACTTTAAACAGCAACAAGGAACACTTCAGTGCAGGAATTTAGGGCTTAATAGAGGACAATTTTTAACAAAAGGAAAAAAGAAACCCCATGAACACTCAAAAGGCAGTAGAGAAACTGAAACTAGAACCTTGTGCCTAGAGGAAAACCACCTCCACTTTGGATATCTTAGCCTGCTTGTTGTACAATGGGTCACAAAGTTACAACATATTACTATAAAGTACAGACTCCAAACATAGTCATTGCATAAGGAAAAATAATTAAATAGAGTAGTAGAATGTACACAGTCTCCAAACATCTCATTAACCTAGTGGGTAAACACCATCAACATCTTAATGGAGTAGGAACTTATAAAACTTCCAGTCTTAGCCCACACATCACACCGATTGAATTATAATTAATTCTCTGGGTTTGGAACCCAGCATCTGTTGTTACCAAGACTCCCTGGATGATGTCAGTGTAAATCAAGTTTGAAGACCACTGGATGGGTCATCAAAAGAAATGCTTGTTATAGACATGAGTATGCCTATTGACTTACTGTAATTAATGGTATTTGTTTCTTATATATTTATCATGTTGCAGTTAGTAATACACTATTTACAGAAATTTTCTAATTCATCATGATCCTATCAGCTCATAATAGTCATCATGGCTATGGTCTCTGGCTAGAAGGACTGCATAGTTCCTACTATAACACCTATAGTCTCATAACTATTTCTTTTTCCTGATCTTATAAAACATGTAGAATGTTGTATGGGTTTTGAATACCATTCCAGTAGAATGTTGGCTGGGTTTATACATTTTACCCACACCTGGGTTTCCCAGGTACAACCACTATAGATAGAACCACTATCTATAACAAGAAAATTGAGCCATAAAGGGCTACACATTTCCCCACTTTTAAAGGACACCTAAACCAGACACAAACTTGGATAACATTCCTCTTTCTTCAGTGAATGTGGTGGGAGCAATGTCCATTGAGAAACAGTAGATATACTCCTTCAGCCCTAGCTGAAGCCCTAGCTAGTGTCCATAAAACAGACACTGCTTTATGGTATGTTGGCCTCCCCACCCTCAACATATTTCACAGCAATTGTAGCAGCTGTATGAATTACACGTGATACGCTTTAACTGTTATTATCCATTTCCCCATATCTTGACATTTGAGATGTAACCACAGACTTTGCATCCCCTTGGACTGGTTAAAGGGAGAGATTCTGATTAATGTCCTTTCAACTCCCATATGAAACACATGGCTTGTATTAGAGACAAGATGAATGAATTGATACATGGGGAACAGCTTTTGCATTAGATGAACATGACTTACTAAAGCCAGGAATGTACAAATGATTAAATCTATCCCTGTACATGAATCAACGTATCTCTGTTGGAGAGAAGTCTTTTAAATGAGCGTGTTCACTCACAAAGCAAGTCCAATAGCAAGGCAAAAATCTTTCTATCACTAGAAAGAAATCCTCATTCCTTGAATATCTGTGACCATCAGAAGTTGAGTGATCTGATAACATCCATTCAGAATAATCGTACCTTATCCATGGCTCTGGTCACTGAAATGTTCTCTTCTTCAAGTATTTTATTTAAAAATACAAACTCTATGACAGATGTTAATAGCTGTACTTGTGTTAAAGTTGCCAGATAAAACAAAGAAGACCTTGTTAAATTTGAATTTCAGATAATAACAGATAACAAATAATGTTTAGTATAAGTATATCCTAAATATTGCACAGGCTATTCTTATGCTAAAGAATAAAACTGAAATTCAAATTTAACTGGGTGTTCTGTGTTCTTAGTTGCTAAATCTGACAACGATAACTACCGTGGATTTCCCTGTGTTGGGTCATATTCTTTAGTTTTAGAGGGCTTTGTTTGCTGGGTCTTTGATTAGAAGATATGATCTTATCACTAAATCGCTGTATTAAATTTCCTTGCTAGTTTAAAAAAGTCTTTTTATAGACAAACAGTACCAACAAGTTAACCTCAATCTGACATGAATGAAAACCATTTCTAAGTGGTTATAGTTTCTAAAACAGAGCTCCATCTACAATAAATGTAATTATTGCACTAAAATTGTTTGCATGTGTTTCTTTCCTGCACGGGGCTGTGTTCCTGTGCCATCTTAGTTGCCTTCATCTGTTCCTTTGCAGACCTTTCTTTGCCCATATCTTTGATTTAAATTTATCATGACACATTTTTAAACAATAGCAGGAAACCTCACTTATGACTTTAATTATAAAATGGTGTTATAAAATTATATCCACATTTTACTTTTGGCAAGCAGCCGTTCTCATTGAACACGAATATCTCAAGTTGGCCTCTGTAGTTCTTTTTGGTTGATTTCAATGCTTACTGTATGTAATTGATATAAAAACACAAGGTTTAGGAAGCAGTTATTGGAACTTGTTAAAAGAAGTAGCCACATTCATAAATAGTTTTATTTTGCTGTGTAACATGCCAAGAGAATTAACAACACACTTGGGGAAGATGGAAGAAATTCTAAATTTTCTTTTTAAAGAAAAACTGAAATATTCTGCCCTCATACTAACTGTTGGACTATAAAGTTTGTATATTGTTTCTCTTCAAATCCCTACTGTGATTAATAAAAAGAAATAAAGCAAACTAGACAGATATTCATACACTACTTAAATAAATCCATTGTCCTTCATTAGTGAAAAGCAGTCAAAATGTATCAGTCTTCTGATAAGTTTACCAGGAAAGGCCAAGGGAAAAAAAGGAAAAAAACTCATCATTGAAAACAGCAAGTTCAATACTACCTGAAATCACTTCATTAAATGTTAAGCAGAAACTTTAAAATTAAGAACCAGTGATCATTTTCTATTAATGTAGGTAAATTACTCCTCTTCTTCTAGATTAAAGACAAATGTAGTTCATAACATGCATCAGTTTCTTCATCTGCATTTATATATACCAAAACTGTATTTCACAAAGCAAAGAACAAGAAAGCAAGGAGAGGAATGAGATAGAAGCCTCAACAAATTCTGTTTCTAGTCCTAATTTTAGGGACTGTATTTTGACAATAGATATTAATGAGTGATATGAACTCCAAAGCTTCTCCAAGACATAACTCCAATTTTTGAGTTGCTTACTACCTAACTTGAGCAATGCCAGGAAATAATGGAGCTAACTAACTGGGGTGCTACCAACTCTATGAATGGGTAAAACAAAAGTATCATTGTAACTCAGGAAGGCCTTTGCTAAAAAGAGTATTTAGGCAAATGTAGATTATATAAAATGTAGCACACATGGGAACTGGTGATTTTGTGGTGATACACGAATGGATACCAAAATAATAAATAATAACAAAATTATTTGACACTAACAATCGACTTGGTCATGTACAGAAAGAACTGTCTCAGAGAAAGGGGATACAAATTAGAAAACTCAAGGGAATTATATTAATGTCCAGCAATGGAATGACATTTTTAAAGACAATTTAGTCTTCAAGCAGCCAAAGAATGTGTTGAAGGAGTGAGGATCCCTAAAAGACAGTAAGGATACACTCGCTTTGCTTCTCTCGCTTCTCTCTCTAGGCCCATCATATAACTTCTCACAACTCAGTGGTCAACAAGGCTAATCCAGAAGACTCTAGCATTGCACTCAGTGTGGAGTAGACACCCTAATACATTTTTAAACTCATAATAATAAATAGCTGCTAATAAACTATATACATATATGTACATATATGTAGTCTCTGTGAGTAGGTCATCATAGATTATCATCCTCTCCCATTTTATAAATATTCTTCTTTTTTAAAATGAGAAAGTGAGGACAGGAATGGGATATAACTTTCCTAAGGTCATAAACTTAATAACAGATGAGCTGGCTTAAATATGTCTGCCCAGCCACCAAGGCCCATGGAATCTATGTCTTAGAAATTACCTGAAAAGACTTGATCTCAGGAAAGTTAAAAGTATATGACAAACCACCTACATTCTAGGATTAATACTTAACTATATGTCCTTCCTCATACATTTGTCTATTCATCCACTTGTACATCCATAGAACTCTCTCTCTCATTTTGATGCATGTCAAAATAATTTGCAGGCCTCCGTATATATTACTCATAAACAATTTAGGATGCATATCATTAATTGGAATTTATTTATTTCCTTTACTGACAAACTTGCAATCTCATATACAAATTTTTTATGGACCAGTCAATTCGTTTAGGAAAAAATGCCTCCTAGATTTGTGCAGCCTTTATCAAACTATAGCACGTTACCCTCCCCTAAGACTTCCATCTCCTTCTCCATCTCCACCCCATCCTACAACCAATGATTGTTCCTATTTTTTTTCTACCATAGATTATTTTGCCTGGCCTTGAAGTGTGTTCTTTAATACATAGTTCTGGGCTCTGTGCCAATCCACTGAAAGAGAGCCTTTATGTGCAAAGTTTAGGAATCTATGAACTTAACAAGCTCATCTGAAAATTCTTATGCACAGTAAAATTTGAGAGCCGCTGTACTCTGTCAGCCTACTTCTCTGCGTGCCAAGTGATATAATCTGTTTTATGCATGATCATCCTATGTTATACGAGCTAAGTGAGACTTTAATTCCAAGTAATTCTTCTAATTAGTCTTTATTCTCAATAATCATGTTCACAATAAATTACATCTATTTAAGGAACAGAACGATCTGATTTATATAAGTACTCCAGAAAGCAAGATGGAAGCTATGATTATGAAAAATGAGTCAAGAAAACAGTACTGTTATTGTTGGGAGGTAGGGTAAAAGAGAGATACTCTAGATCAATGAAAGATTTCTCTCATTGTTTCAAGCATGGATTAATCTTAGTCTTCTGTTTAACAAAAAAAATGCACTAGTCAAATATCCACAAGAGGTCTATTTTAATAGCAAGTGGTAAAAATTAAAACTATCAAGCAAAAGAAAACATAGCAGCTTAGTTAACTGAAAAATATAAAGTTTTTACAATAAAAATGTACAAAAATATAAGGGTACAGTTGTTGGCATGGGAAGAATCAAAAGCCATCATCAGTACACAGCCTATGTCTCTGCAGATGTGGATGTGAAGGGAGGAGGGGTTCTAATTTCTTTCAAAGCATGCTCGTGTTGGCCACCAATTAACCATTGACTCACTCACAATGGTCTTAGAACTTGTAGTCATAAAAGGAAAGAGTACCCCCTTGCCAAAAATTCTTGAAAGCCACTTTGACCAGGGATTTGTGGAACTGATGATGTAAAGAACCCTACTTGATGAATGAGATGACTCTGAATCCGGAGACATTAAGCAAAGAGAAGTGCTCTATCCAAGAAAGGGAACTAAAGGGTAACCAGGTAAAGCCATAAGCACTGAGTACAAAAAAAATCACACAACTTGGCCACAATAAAGAATTAAATGCAAGTAGACTACAATATTTGCCCTAGCAAAAAAAAAAAACACTAAGTGATATGCAATGTTTTCTCTCTGAAAATAGAATATTAAAACAAATCAACAATAATTGACTGTGTGTATCAAAATAGTGACTGGAGAATATTTTGAATATTCCTGACAAAAAAAGAAAGAATAAATATTTGGGTTGCTACACATATCAAGTATCCTAATGTAATACACATGTTGAAATAACACATGGTACCAAATAGATATGCACAATTATCTATCAAGTAAAACTAAATAAATAGCCAGGTGCCTGTAATCTTAGCTACTCAGAAGTCTGAGATGTGAGGATCATGGTTCAAAGTCAACTGGGCAAGGAAGTCCTTGAAACTCTTATCTCAAATTATCCACCAAAAAGCAGGAGATTGGCTCAAGTGGTAAAACCCTACGCTTGAGGAAAAAAAGAAAAAAGAAAGCTCGGGGAAATAGCACCCAGGCCCTAAGTTCAAGCCCCAGGACCAGAACAAACAAACAAACAAATAGTGATAACAACAGTACTTCCCTCAAATCACTGTTCTGACAGGAGAAACATCTCCAATCACAGAAACTAATGAATTTACAAATGAATACATGGGTACCTCCATAACTCAGATCTGATGCACAAGGATGACAGAGATCATACAGAACCCCACACATCCATTCTCATGATTGATATTGTCCAGGCTTCAAGGGAAACATTTTCCACAGTTTTTCCCTGTATCCTCAGAACAAAAGGCAGCTTTGTCAGAGTTACAGGTAATTTTGAGGATCTAAGTTCAAAATAATTGGGTAAGCAATAAAATAAAATAAAATAAAGTCACTTTTTCAAATATTTCCTCTGGGAGAAATGCATTCAACAGATGTTTACATAATGAAGAATCATTTTCCTTACTACCCACGTATTTGGTGTTACATAGGCAATGAGAGATATCTTATGATATTATTGTATATTGTTCTTGAACTTATATACATACAGGTAGAGGTAAAATACATGAAGTGTGATACAGGTACTTTACACTGTCAATGGGTGAGTCATTGAGTAATAGAGTTGAAAATAAATTTGTTTTTATAAAAGCCTTTAATAAAATTCACTTTTAATCACATTTTCACAAATTAAATAACAAGAATATCCATTTGCTGCACTTTATATCTTGGTTATTAATATTTATGCTTTTAATTAAAATGACTTGAAAACAAATAAATATTTCATCTGTAAATTTTTCCATTTACTTTCATTTATATTTTGGTGACGATTTGAGATTATATACTGATTACAATTGCATTTAATTTGCTAATCTTTGCAGTCCATTCAATACAAATACCACTCATTCAAACTCAATTTTTTTCTTTTTTGTTAATTTTATTATCTTTAAGTGGTTGTACAAAGGAGTTGCCATTCAATAAAGCAGTATAAGAATGCCTCTTGATAAATGTCACCCTTGAATCAACATTCTCACTCATCTCTTCAAACCCATTCAAACTCAATTTTGTAAAAGTTTTTTTTTAATTTTTGTAAAAGTTTTAACAAAAATAATTGGTGATTTTGCTGAGATAAAGTCAAGAAAAATGAATTTTATAAATTAATATAATTATTGAATTCTCCATTTCATTATTTACCCCGATACCATTAATCCATCAGATTCATCATCTTTGACATTTTGTAGAATTGAAATCAAATTTGTTAAAACAGGAAGATGAGATATTTTCATTTACAGTGTGCTATCTTGAGTTATAATTCTGAGTTCTAATGACTTAGGCAAATTCCAGTTAAATAGATGTGTATCTGGCCTTCACTACAGATACAAAAGCATGTGGGTTAAAAAAAAAAAAAGAAAGAGATAAAGGGATAATATAGGTGCAAAGGGGGAAGAGAAATTGATGCTTGTGTGAGTATGAGGCATACAACCAAATCTCCCATAAGAATTCACAGCTGGAAAGTGGCATCCACCATCAAGGAAAAGACAAAGTAGTGATCTTAGGCAATGAGGAGATAAAGTAAACTTAAATAGGCCTGCATAAAGAGGAATGGTAGGCAAATTTCTCCCTTTTATGAAAAAGGACCAGGAAAACAAAACATCTTGGCTCGGGATGTACCAAAGAAGCCTACGTTTTTCAAAAATGTTGGATACTCTAAAAGAAAATTTTCCTGTAAGAAATGTCTGAGCAATTCTATTCTAATATACTCAAGGCAAGCCAGAATTCTATGCTGATTGAAAAGTTTGCCCAGAATATTAGGCAGAGGCAAAGAAAATCTCCTGTGTAGGCTACAAACAACAGGAACACACACATGTGCACACACACACACACACACACACACACACACACTTTTTAATTAAACCTTGGTGACAATAAACCTACATTCAAAAAGTCTAGATTCAACAAGGAAACCATATAATATCAAAGAAACTCAGCAGATACAAGAAACTGGAGTATGTATCATACCAAGAATTTGAGATAATAGGATAATCTGAGAAAGATTAGGAAAATGGTATGTTTTTAAAAAGAGCTAAGGAAAACTGGAAACCATAATGAAAGAACAGAAACCCCTGGGGAAAACATCACTGAAGTTGTAGAGAAAGACGAATGACCATGAAACTAAATTTCAGTGGATGCGTTAAAATACAGAGTCGTTAAATTGAAAACAGAAAATACTACTTAGAAACTAAAGAAGAGTTAATTACTCAGAGACAAATAAGAAAAGATAAAGTGTGTGGGAAAACATACCAAGATGAAGGATCTGGCTTTTTGTAAAACTGGAGATCCAGAAACAAAGGATAAAAGTGATGTTTGAAAAGGTGATTGCTGGGGCTAGGAATGAGGCTTACAGGTAGAGTGCTTGACTAGCATGCATGAAGCCCTGGGTTTGAAACAGAAAAATCCAGAAGTGATGCTGTGGCTCAAGTGGTAGAGTGCTAGCTTTGAGCAAAAGAAGCTCAAGGACAGTGCCCAGGCCCTGAGTTCAGGCCCAGGACTGGCAAAAAAAAAAAAAAAAAGATGATTGCTGAAATTTTCCGAGAATTGGCAAAAGTCTTTAAAGAAGCACAAAATTTGTGAGCATGAAAAAGGAAATACATTCATTCCTACACACATTTTTAAATTTATAAGTGCATAAATAAACCCATACCTACATGTGTATTAACAACTCTAAAGAACAAAAAAAAAAAAAACAAAGAGAAAGTTTTACATAGAACAAATGGGGAGAACAGAGATACGAAAATTCTTGATGGGGAAATTTATAAATGTAATCAAAGACTGGTGGCCTAACTGAATGTAACATAATATCAAAAGAATCAAAAAATCACTTCATCTCCAAATCAATCCACAATCCTAATCAAATTCTCTAACACAAAATTTAAATTACTTTTCTTAACATACACGAATTATACAAAGTGGATTCACTGTGATATTTCCTAACTGCTTGTAATGTCCTGTGATCAAATTCATTCCCTCTATTAAGCAATTTTATTCTACCACTTTTTTAACAGTTTAATGTCATATTAAGTATTTTAATCATATTCATCCTACATCACCCTCTTTTTTGGTTGTCGAGTTCTTTGTTAGTTTTGTTTTTTGGCTTTCCTAGCAAATACTTGAGCCATGCTTCCAGCTTTTTAGTCTTTTAGGTAACTTTTTAAACAGAGTATTACATTTTTGTCTATTACCAGATTGGACTTTGATCCAACCAACTATGGTCTTCTCCATAGTTCTACTCACAGACATGCATCACCATACATGCATCACATTTACTTTTTGACCATTCTGACCTCAAATAGCAATTCTCCCAATCTCCCTGAGAAGTTTCCAGTCCTCAAGTAGCCAAGATTACAGATGTGAGCCACTGTTCCCACTCATTCTCTCATTTTTCCCTTCCCCATTCCACTGGTAATCCCTCAAAAAAAGTCTGCTTTTTACATATATGCCATATGTTAGGTACAGATTCTTTATATGATATGGTATTTGTCTTTCCAATTCTGGCTCCAAATCTATTCATTTTCTGGAGAATGAGATATTTTTATTCCTTACAGTTGAATAATACTCCATTGTATACATATTACATTTTATTTATCTCATCTGTTGATAGACACATAAACCAATTCATGCTTATAAATATTGCTGCAATGAACATGGATGTTCAGGTAACTTTATTGTATGCTTATTTACATTCTTGCAGATATATGTCAACGAGTAGTACAGCAGTAATATATGATAGTCTTATTTTTTACTTTTTTAACATTGTTATTATCTTTAAGTAGTTGTACAAAGAATTTCCCATTGTACAAAACAGTATATGAATACAAGGTGTCTGACAACATTGTCACCCATTGCTCCTAATCCATCCCTTCTCTCACTTTTTTTTTAATTGAGATTAGGTGATTACATAAATTTCACGTATTTCACAGTATTATGGAGTAGTGATACTTAAAGTCACAAACTATTTTTGACATTTTTAAGGAACCTCCATAGTAATTTCCATAATGGCTATACTAATTAACACTCCTACCAACAGTGTAAAGGGTTCCTTTTCCCTGCATCCTGACAAGCATTTGTTTCTTTTTTTTTTTTAGGGTTTTTTTATTGTGAAAATACTATACAGAGGGGTTACAATTACATGGGCAAGATAATGAGTACATTTCTTATCAAGCATTGTAGCCTCCTCCTTTGTTTCCCCTTCCCATCCCTTCCCATCCTCCCTCCGCCCCCCCCCCACCCAATGCTCCTCCCCTGCCCCACCAAAGTTGTAAAGTTCGTTTTAGACATAAATTTCTTAATGAAGGCCATTCTGAGGTGAGATAAAATCTCAATGTTTTGATTTCCATTTCCTCTGTGATAAGAATGTTGAGTATTTCTCATGTATTTATTGGCTTTTTGTATTGCTTCTTTTGAAAACTGTATGTTTATTTGCCTATTATTAATTGGATCATTTGTTATTTATTAATTGGATTATTCATTATTTTGGTATTATTGATCACATCTGATGAATAGCTGGCAGAGATTTGCTCAAATCTGTAGGCTGTGTCTTCAACCCAATGCTTGTTTCCTTTGACAGGTCAAAGCTTTTAATTTGATACAATATCATTTGCCAATACTTCCTTTTATTTCCTCAGCTTTTGAAGTCTTATTCAGAAAGTCATTTCCTATGCCTGAATCCTACAATGGTGGGTTAGTGAGCATGAATTTCTTGAATTTGGTTTGGTTTTAATTTCCCCTTCAATTATGAATGTTAGTTTTGCTGGAAAGAAATTTATACTGGAAATTATTTTCTTTTAGAGCTTGAAATACATCATTTGGTGCCTTTCTGATTTTTAGAGTTTCTATTGAAAAATCTATTATTCTGATGTTTTTTTTTTCTTTATATGTGACTTGATCCTTCTTTGTTGAAGCTTTCAATACTTTTTTCTTACCATGTATAATTTAACTATTATTTTAATTATTTTAATATTATTTAACTGCAGTATTTTAACTGTAATATTATTAGAGATTTTCTTTTCTGGTGTTCTAAATGCCTCCTGTACTTGGACGACCACTTATTTTCTAAGGTTTAAGAACTTTTCACTGTTATTTTATTGAATATATTTTCAGTGCCTTTAGTTTGCATCTGATTTCCCTTTTCTATGCCAATGTTTTCTAAGTTTTGTCTTTAATAGTATCCTAGAGGTTATAGTTTTTTTTTACTTTTGTATTTCCTAATTTTTTTTGTATTTGTCTGAATGTTCTAATTCATCTAGCTTGTCTTCAAACCCTGATATCCTGTCTTCTACTCAGTCTAGTCTATTGGCAAGGCTTACAACTTAGTTCTTAATTTTACAGAGCTTTCCATTTCTAAAACTTTTATTTGATTTTTCACCCAGATTTCTTTATTGAGTTCTTTAATATCCTAAACTCCAGTATTTCATTCAGCTGTTGGTATCTTCTTAGAATTTATCCAAGTGTCATTTGCATCTTTTTTACTTTCATTGATCATCCTTAAAACCATTCTTTTGAATTCTTTGAGATTTCATCCACTTCACTATCATTAGAGTCTGTTATTGTGGAATTATTGACTTTGGAAGAGTCCTGTGGCTATTTTTGCCATATTTTTTGTGTGTCACTCCTTTTGTATCAGTTTCAGGTCCCTTGTTCCTTCCACTCCCCTTCTTTTCTTTTAATAAATTCATTTAATTCAATTTCATTCCATGTTACAGCTAACTTTTTACTTCTTGTGAAAATACTGCAAGTGACTTTTGCTTGCTCAAATGAGGAACAGAAGACATATAGTCATGCTACCTGGCATCATTCTAATATCAATGGTACTCCAACATGATAGAGATCATACAATGATTCTCCAACTCATTTATGCTCTCACTCTTCCAGATGACTATTTCTGTATTTCTCCTCTTGAAACTGCTAAGTTTTCTCCCTTCATTTTCACACATATACTCACACAGTAGAATGTTATTCCATTTTAAAAAAAAGCATTCCATTTTCTGTAACACAGATGGAGCTGTACAACTGTACTAAGCTAAGTAAGCTAATTACAGAAAGGGAAATACTTATTTATATGCAGAATTTCAAATAACTAGACTCATAGAAGCTCAGAATAGGAAGAATGGTGGGTACCAGGATCCTGGAGGAGGAACAGAATAGGGTAATATTCATAAAAGGGAATTAATATTTAGTTATGCAAAATAAGCAGGTTCTAAAGGTTCAGTGTCCAGCATGGTGACAATAATTAACAATTTTATATTATATACTTGAATATTGCTAAGCAGATAGATTGGGGGGAGCAGATAGATTGTCAGGCATGGGCTTGAACTCTGAGCCTGGGTACTGTCCCTGTGCTCTTCAGCTCAACGCAAGCACTCTACCTACAATGCCACCTCCAGTTTTCTGGTGGTTTATTGGAGATAAGAGTCTAATGGACTTTCCTGACTAGGCTGACTTTGAACTACAATGCTCAGATCTCAGCCTCCTGAGTACTAAGATTACAGGATTGCAGCACAGCCTCAGATAGATGTTTTAAAGCAGATAAAATTCTGTATAGATCTCATTACACACACACACACACACACACACACACACACACACACACCAAAATCCAACTACACAAAGGTAATAGATACATAATTACTTAGAAGATGGTAAACATCTCAGTGTAAATGTATATCTGAACATCAAGTTGTCTGCCTTAAATATATGCAACTTTTTGTGTCAAAATATTAATAAAATTATTAAAGAGAAAAAATAAACACAAACTTAAGAATGAGGGGGAAAGATTTCTTTGTTTAGACAAACCTTTTTTGTCAAGCATTGTATCTCATTGTGTACACAATGAGATTCCTAAGTTGAAAGAAAGTTGAGAGTTATTACTGCTTTTACAAGTCTGAATCTTGGCCTGAGGATAGAGAGTAATTGGGACATTAAAGATGAAAGAATCACTGAGGTTCAAATAAAACAAGCAAAGAAAAAAGAAATGAGGAGAAATAATTGTTAAGTCTAGGAAAAGCAGAAGTTTACATAACAAAGTCTATTTCTACTTAGTACACTATGTGACTTGACTATGAATGACATTTAGTCAAAATAAATGCTAAATTTTTCTTTTTTAAAAAATATTCTTGTGACTTCAAATAGCTTCTGAGGATCAATATTCTAGAAGCTGCATGAAGGTGCCAGGCCTCTCAGGAAGCTATAGTCAAAGTCAGATGAAGCTGCAGAACTCCCAACAGTTTAACTGGAACCAGAGTATCCAACTCCTACATGACTTCCTCCCCTGAACGTTGGTTAGAGACCTCAGTTCTCCATCTTGGGGTCTTTCCTTGAGATTGTTTGAGTGTCCTCCTGACATAACAACTGGCTTCTCCCAGAGCAAGTTATCAAAAATAGAAGCACAAACAGAAAAGACAAAATAAAAGCTGGAATGTCCTTTATAATCAGTATCAATCATGATACCATTACTTGCAAATTTTTTAATCTGTTAAAATCAAAGCACTAAATCTTGCCCACTTCAGTAAAGGAGATTAGCTTCTACTTCTTGAAGAGAGAAATATCAAAGAATTGGGGGCAATTTTTTAAATAAATATAACTATTAAGACATAAAATCCAAAGAAAATATGTATATAATTACTGAGAAACTTTAGCAAGGTTACCAAAGGCAATATACAAAAACCAAGTGCAATTTTATGCCAGAGTAATAGTTAAAGAATATATTTTAAATATATGATAATTGATAGGAAGAATCAACTTTTTTTCTTTAGGATTAATAGTTTATTGTTGCCCTTTCTGGGAAGACTCAACTTTAAAAAAAATCAGTTGCACCTAAATCAGCCTATAAATTTTCATCATACTTGGTACACAAATCCTAAATTAACTCAACTGGAATAATGTCAGCCTTGTGTAAGGCCTTAGTTCCTTGGCAGGATAGCTTCTGTAATGTAGGTTTCCTGTAAATAGACATCAAAATGTCATTCATCTGGTAAGAGATGAAATGCAGCTTTGTCTCTGAACTTGGAAACCCCAATTTGTTTCTAGAATAACCCAGATGTATAGTCTCTAAATAATTGAGAGTTAATACTTAAAAATGCTCCTAGCCACCAGCAAGTGTGAACTGCCAATAGAACTGGGTTGGTGGAGTCCAGTTGTCAGCAAGCCAGGAAAAAAGCAGACCAATCACTTTTGGAATGACATCAAGCAGCCTCATGTGAGGACAAACTGAACTGCTGCTCTCTTATTGCATTGTTGTAACCAGACAAATGAACTCTCTTGTTGAGTGGGAAGACACTGAGCATGACCAGAAGACAAAGGAGCAGGGAATCGTTTATCACCTACAGAAGAAAGAACAGTGGAGTTTCTTGCAAAGCAATATTCTCCCTGAGGAAAGGAAGCATGGGCCCTTTAAGCAGAGATTCTATACATATCCTAATAGGCAAGCATATGTGTGCATGGTCACACTACTGAGCATGCTCAGTTTAATCTCCATGTTCAAATGGAGAAAATAGCTGGTAGATTTCTGGGCATACTCAGCACAGGGTCTTAGGTCACGTGTTCAAAAGGAAAGATGGTAGACAGGAACCTTCTGAACATATTCAGCTCTTCTAGATGCCTAAAGGAATGAATCAATGATGTTGACTGGTCAGTCGCTTTGTCAATTTCTCCAAAATAGTTGAAGCATTAAAAAAAAAAGTCACACTTGGATGGTGCCTTCATGCAGCCCTAAGAACACACTAGAAAATTTGCCAATAAGAAGGAGTTAGCCAACTGTAAATATATTTTTGCATTTCCTGTAGACAAGATTCTAGGACTGGCAGTCAGCATACTTCCTTGGTTATTCCGGGTCTGGAGTGAAGGATAATGCATATAGGTTGCTAAGGGCATTGGGAAAGAACAGTACACTGGGTTGTATACATGAACTTTACCTACTTTTGACACGGCCTCTTTAGTAAATCCTTACTTTTCTATAGCATAACTCTTAGATGAGTAAATTAACAGTCTTCTCTAAGGACAAATCTTAACAGTTCTTAAGTTCTCAACCTTAGAGTCACCTGCAGAGATTTAAAAACACTAATTCCTGAGTCCCACCTCATATATGGTTGTATCATAATTATCATAGGTTGTGGCCTGAGCATTGGGGATTTCATAAAAGCTCTCCAGGCAATTTGAAAATGCAAGGAAGTTTAAGAGCACTGCTGTAGAACTGTTTCAAGGACTGCCCCAGGCACCCACAAGATTTCTTTCCTTTGAGGATTCACATTCATTCCAGGAACAGCATAATCGATCTGCTTAAACCAGAGTTCCTTCCCAGCCTGCTGCATTGCTCTTAGTATCTAATTTGATTTAAATTCTTTTCCAAGTGTCAATCAACTTCAGGCTTGAGGTCCTTTTATCATCATAATGGATTTGGTGGGGAAAACTGCACTTGGCTGAGCTGGAAATTATAATAGTCTCCATTTGTTGTTACAACAGTACACATATCCTTTTTTGTTTGTTTGTTTGTTTGGCCGTACTGGAATTCAGGACTTCATGCTTGCTATGCAGATGCTCTCCACACCTCCAGTCTTTTCTTTACATATATATTTTTAATTTTTTAATTCTCTTTAAGTAGTTGGACAAAGAGTTACAGTTTAACAAAGCAGTTTGTGAATACAGTGCATCTTGATCGATGTCACCCCTTTCAACATTCTCACCCACCCCTCCCCACACTCTTCTTAATTTTCTAAGATATACATTGAATTCTTGACTGCATTCCCTTGCTCTTCTCCTCTTCTACTCCATTCCCCTTGACCCCACCCTTTCAAATACTCACTTCTTAGTGTTTATTGTGTTGAGCATTGACTTTGCCTTTCTAAGGAATTACACTATTTTCATTTTTCTCTAGAGTCTACTATGTGTCAATTGCTTTGCAGGTATGGTCTTGCTTTATACCTGGGCCAGCTTGGCCTGTAATCCTCTTCCTTATGCTTCCCCGTGTCACTGGGGACAACAGTTGCATGCCTCTGAGTTCAGCCAGTGTATTTCTCCTGTATCTGGGATAACAGTCATGTGCCACTATACCTAACCACTGGCTGAGAGATTTGGAAACTTTTCTGCTCAAGCTGGCCACAAACCACAATCACTGGATCTCTACCTCCCAGGTTGTTAGGATGACAGGCTTGAGCTACTACTGCCAGATGACTGCCTCTTATTCTTGCCGTTTATGATAGTCACTTAGAAAATTTACACTGTTTCTGCTCCACCCAAAATCAAGTGAGACACCATCTGTGAGCACTGTGTCTTTAAATGCCTGTTTCCCATCTCCAAGTGATTCCAAGGTCAGTTGAGCTAAGGTCAAGAACAAAAGACAGCATTTTTTGTTTTGTTTTGTTTTGTTTTTATCACTCCAAGTGTGGGCTCAGGAACTTGTTAGGCACAGAATTCATATTTCAGCAAGCTTAGCCAGGTGCCTTGTACAACATGAAAGTTTGAGAAGCACTGTTCTAATCCCTACCCCAGGCTACACCTGGTATGGACCACAGCTGAACATGAAACATGTCGGCACATATGGTATTTGCTGCAGGAACTGAAATTGGATGCAAAGAGCAAACACCTAAACTTCGTGATATAAAAGAGATTTTTCAAAATACCAAAAAAAAAAAAAAAGATGGGAGAAAAGAAAACTTGAAGAGGCAGGTGGGGAAAGCAGGAGAGAACAAATAACTTCTCTGTGTGTCAAGGAGAAATAAAGAACTCCAGGGGGTAATCAGTAAAAATTAGAGTGTCAGAGAAGACCTGCCTTAAAAGACAAAAATCAAACAAGACAGCAAAATTGCCTCTCATCGGTTTGGGGCCAGGGGTAACACTATACGCACTGTATGGCTTTGGAGGTTTTGTAAAAGGAATGTGGAAAGGATTTATCCTAGCTGTAACCATCTACTGTAAATAACATGCCACTAAAAGTGAAAACTTAAAAGCCAATGAAACATCTTCCTCTTTTCCTGTTCAGTAGTATAATTAAAGCTAATATGCAGCTACGTATAGTCAAGTCTATAACTTACCAATGGATTTTTGGATTTTATCAATGCAATCGTAAGTCAAAGAAATCTTTTTGAATTTTAAAAGCCAATTGCACCAGGTGCTGGTGGCTCACACCTGTAATCCTAGCTACTCAGGAGACTGACATCTAAGGATCACGGTTCAAAGCCAGCCCAGGCAGGAAAGTCCATGAGACTCTTTTTTTTTTTTTGAAGGTTAAATGTGTTTGTGACTTTATTTTTTTTAATTTTATTTTATTTTATTTGTGAACATACTGTACAGAGGGGTTACAATTACATGGGCAGGATAATGCGTACATTTCTTAC
>NW_012267229.1:8734012-8797112 GCF_000151885.1 Dipodomys ordii
TTGTGCTGGTAGCTTTAGTGTGGTCTTGTTTGTAAACATTTGGGTAAATGCCCAAAAGTGGGATTGCTGGGTCATAGGGGAGTTCTATGTGAAGTCTTTTGAGGAACCTCCATACTGCTTTCCAAAGTGGTTGAACTCCATGAGACTCTTACCTCCAATAAAGCACTAGAAAACCGGAAGTGGCACTGTGGCTCAAGCAGTAGAACACTTGCCTTGAGCTGAAGAGCGCAGGAATGGTGCCCAACCCCAGAGTTCAAGCCCCACAACCAACAAAAATAAAATAAAAGCCAATTGCATGCATACAACATTTCCTTTCCCCTCCTCAAAGCTTCCAGGGAATTGTGGGAAGAGAAAGTCATGTCCATCCACAGATGAAAAATTATTGGTACCATCCTTCTGTGGCAAACAGTACAACCACCACCTTCTAACTTATAAAAAGATGGAAGCACATAGAATAGGATAAAAGGAGAGTAAATCCAATGCCACTTGCAACATAGATGACAATATAGTTCAGCAGCCAACAGTCTCTGGTCACCTGTAGAGCCTGTTTCAAGGTATATTATTTAGCAACATTCCACAGATTTTCCTTTTTGGCTTTTTATGTTTGTTTGTTGTTGTTGTTTTGTTTTGTTTTTTGAGGAGTTTTTTTTTTTGCCAGTCCTGGGGCTTGAACTCAGGGCCTAGGCACTGTCCCTAAGCTTCTTTTGCTCAAGGCTAGCACTCTACCATTTGAGCCACAGCGCTACTTCTGACTTTTTCTGTTTATGTTGTGCTGAGGAATCAAACACAGGGCTTCATGCATGCTAGGCAAGCACTCTACCACTAAGCCACATTCCCAGCCACCACAGATTTTCTAATTGAGCAAATTGGACCATGGCCTGATATTTTGCTTTTCTAACATGCCAGTGTATCCTGATGCTTTTGGTACCAGAAGTATATGTTGTAAACCACTTCATAACAGAATGTAAGGAACAGCCATAGCCTAGAGTAAAGAAATTGGAACTCTCACCGAGTATCATATAAATCCCAAATCTGCTTCTTTCAAAATATATCAAACTTGCCCTAGGCAAGTTAATTAACCTTTCTTTGTCTCCATTTCTTTATTTGTAAAAAGCAGACAATAGGCCTATTTGTTAGAGTTGTTACAAAGATTACAAATAATTCATACAAATGGCACAGACCAGTGCTCAGCAAACAGTCATCTCAGTGTCAGATATTAATATCAGTGAATGTTGAAGACAAAAATTATGTTGGTAATACTATGCAAGCTTTACTTTGCATAAAACATGCTTCCTGAACAGACCAGAAGAAAAGAAGGGAGGCAGGAAAAGAGAGAGAATGGAGGGAGGGAAGGAGGAAGGGGCTAAACATAATCTTTATTCAATTGTTTTATTGTAAATACAATTATTAATCTCAAATACTAATATGAAGCAATAATCCATCAAAACATAAAATAGTATTTCTATGACTTGTCACATATCACTGAAGGAATAAGTAGTATTTTATAACAATATTTTGTTGTTACAACAGACTCAAAGGACATTAGCTCTTTAAAGACACCTTTATACCTTGCGATTATTAATCAGAGATTAATAATCTATTTGAGGTCTCAAAGGGGAGAAGTACCTGCCTAGAAAGCATAAGGCTCTGAGTTCAAATCCTGGTACTGACAAAAACAGGAAAGAAGGAAGGGAGAAAGGAAAGAAGAAGAAAAGGAGGTTAAAAAAGGAAGGAAAAGGGAAGGACAAGGAATAAACATATGAAGCAAGAAGTAGACAGAACACATAGAGGAAACCAAAATAAGGCAATGAAGACACCAGATGAGCATCACTGCCTCTAGAGCTGGGTGTCCAAGCCAACAAAAGCCAATGTCTGGGACACTATACCTAGAAGCAGCTACAAATGTTTAGAAATAAATGCTTAAAAATGGCAAACCATGAGCTGAAAGGAGGAAGAGGAAGAGGAAGCAGGCAAGTCAAGGGAACAAGCCTTGCCTTGCCCTGCCTAAAGATTCAGAGGCAAGAGTTTAGATTTATCTGCAAGGTTTTTTTTTTTTAATGTAGTATTTTCTTCCTCTGAGAATACCACAAATTAGACTCTTGGCTTTCCATCATCTCACCCCATGCTCTTCCGACTGGATCCTACTTTATCTCAACTCCTCTGTCCAAGTCAAACCCACGGCTTACAAGTTTCCCTCAGAACATAGTCTAGTGTGCAGTAGCCTAAGCCTGCGTTAACACTAATGGATACAATCAAAACAACTCCTCTTCTTGCTTAATCCTTTCCACTTTGCAAAACCAAATCAAAAGCCCATCTTCACTGCTCTCTCAAGATGAAATTTAATTTCTCCTCCTTATATGCTTATTTAGCTTCTTTCTAGCCATTCCTTTAGCATACAATATCCTGCCTTGTGGTAAGGTGCATGGCTACCAGCCTGATTGGTTGATCCTACATTGACTTAAGGCACCCAATCACTTTTCTGTGTATGGGATGACTACAGAGCTCTCAACACCCACCATTCTCCTTCAGATCAAGATGTCTAGCTATAAGCACTAAGAGATAGTCCCTGGGAGTTTTCTCTGGTGGCTGGATTGTGTTAGTCCTTTCAAAGGGTTAAAAAAAAAACAACACTGTGGAATAAATGCCTCATTGAGCAGATCTCAACTAATGATGGCTATAGATTGCTGGAATAATATTCCTAACTCCTTTATACTTTGTACAGGGACAGAAGAACAACTGTAGACATAAAGTGATGGAGTGGTTTCCAGTAAGTTTGAGCCCCACTTATCTTGAGCAATAACTTGTTCATTAGTGTACTCATCTCATTCTTTTCCTGTCTCACTCTTTCTGTTAATGTTTATTGGAATCATCTAGCAAATAAATACTTTCCCTGGAATCTTGGTCTTTTTGAAGTCTACCTGGATGAAAATAGGCTAAAAAGATGCTCAACCAATATCAATAGTTAGATCAATTCATAGACAGGCAAGATAAGAAAGAGATTACTCCAGCTGAGGTGACTAAACGTTAGGGTGAAATTTTCCGAAGCAAAAAGAAATCCAGGGTTCTTCGTATCTCAGAAGCTACAGGCCACAGAATGAAGAATTTAACAGCAGTTCTATCTTTAAGATGTATGCACAGACATGAATAAATATAACATATGGACAGCATGGAATTGTCTAACATCATCCATGCTGAAGACACAAAACAAAACCATCCCTTCAGAAATCAAAAACAAATTAACAAGAGGAGTAGGCTGGATGAAAAAGATTATTATAACAATGAGCTTTCCCCCGTGAAGTCTTCAGAAATCCCTCATGAAGGGGGAGGCTGGGAAGGGATGGGAAGGGGAAACAAAGGAGGAGGCTGCAATGCTTGATAAGAAATGTACTCATTATCTTGCCCATGTAATTGTAACCCCTCTGTACAGTATGTTCACTAAAAATAAAAAAATTCATATGGAAAAAAAGAAATCCCTTATGAAGTTTTCTTTGTAGGAATGTTATACTTTTATATACTAGCTACAAAGAAATTCATATATTAAAGTTGTCTTGAAATTATAGAACTAACACTTAACTAATATGTATAGAAATATGCCAGAAAATATACAGGAATATACCAGAGATCCCTCAATCTTAGTGGTAATATTGTGTTGAATTTTCCTTTTGCTCAGTATATGAAAACTCAAAATCTGAGAACTTTTGAGACGAGGTGGGCAATGTACAGGTATTTTTTCTTCTCTTTTTGTCATTTGTTCATTTATCTGTCTTTGGGAGGGTAAGGGGGCACAGAAATGGAGGTACAAAGGGTGAACAAATGCAGCAGTGGTACTCACTATACACTATGTTGAAAATATACTATTCAATTTGTGGGTGGGGATGAGAGGGGAAAACTGGGAGAGAATGAGGAAAAGGGTAGCATTGTCCAAAAAGAAACATACTAGTTCCCTGCTTTGTGTAACTGTAACCTCTTTGTACATCACTTTTGTAACAACAATTTAAAAAAAAACATTTCAAAAATGAAAGGTCTTATTGTCCTAAGCCAGACATGATGGCATACTCTTATAATCTCAGCTACTTAGAAAACTAGGAGGATCATAGTTTGAGGCCAGCCCAGACAAAAAGTTAGCAAGACCACATCCAAAAAAATAACTAAAGCTAAAAAGGACTGGAATATGGCTCAATAGAGTACCTGCCTAACAAACTTAAGGCCTGAACTCAAATGTCAATACATTTTAGTTCCTCTACATATTTATATCAGGTATAGTTTTGCTTCACATTATCACTACAGATCCAAGCTGAGAGTGGTACATTTGTCCCACTGTCATGTTCCAAAAGCAAATCTTCACACTTTTTTTCAGAAAGGCAAAAAGAAAGGCTGGGAAGATCAGCATTGGAAATTCAGTGTTTCTACCCTGAAGTGAAACACGTGCTTACTATTTACCTTTCACTGGACAGAGTTGTCACGAAGCTTCAAAGCAACAGGGAACTTCAATCATCCATGCGCATAGAAGTTTAGGTGAACCACATATTGGAGAACATTTGCTATATTAATATAATTGAAGTGGGCTGAACAAGGGAAGCCCCAGAATCTATGGATATATTGCCTTGTATGGCAGAGGGACATTGGAGGTGTGACCAAATTAAGAACTTTCAGATGGGAGGATTTGCCTTACATCAGCCCAAATGGACTATTGCACTAAAATCTATTAGGAAGCCATCTTTCAAGACCTTCTAAGTAGTGCCCAAGCTGCTGCTTTAACTACAGATAACCATCACCCAACTCCAACTTCAATCAGAGAAAAAAATATGAAAAGTCAGCCTTGCAAAGATTTATTGGAATAGAGTCTTATTTAGCTTCACTTCCTACATCTTGTCTCAGATCAAGGGGAAAGAGATTTCCAAGAGAACTCTGGTTAGAGGATGTCAGACTCCCAACACAGAGAGACTAGCCTGTCACTCCTGGAAATCAACCAAGAGAACTGTATTGAACACTAACCAAGAAAATAGCAAACCTGGAAAAGGATGCAGATGCAGGAATGGATGAGAAAGAGTAAATTACAACTCATCCCCTCTTCTAGACTTTGAGCCATAAGTCTGTAAGAATGTAACGCTGAAAGTACTGACGTAGCTTGGACAATATTTCATAACACAAAAATGAGACTTTTCTTACAGCTGTAAGTGAGCAAAGCTGTCATCAGGAGGACAGGAACAAGGGCAACCCAGCAGAGAATGTTTCAAGTCCAAGATGGAAGAAAAATAAAACCATTTCCTGTTTTCATTTCTATCACATTAGTTCCATTCCATAAATCAGCTATACAAGCCAAAATAAACTACTGTATAAATTCTAACCAGGCCCTTCTTTATAGGTTGTAGAAAATAAAATGGAAACTACCAATTACTTTTTCCTAGTCTGTGTCCTCGGTATCAATTAATTACTAGAAGACAGATTTTGATGGGCATTGGTGGCTCACATCTGTAATCCTAACTACTTGAGAGGCTACAATCTGAGGACTGTGATACAAACCAGCTTACACAAGAAGGTCCATGAACTCTTATCTCCAAAAACAACCATAGAGCCAAAGTGGAGCTGTGGCTCAAGGGTTAGAGCACCAGCATTTGAGCAAAAATCTAAGAGAGAGCACCCAAGCCCTGAGTTCAAGCTCTAGTACCAACACAAGAGAAAAAAAAGAGACAGATATTCTTGAAACTAATTCTGTAGATATCTAATGTGCTCCTATTTATAGGTAACAGCAGAATCAAGTAAGAATGTTCAAGCAAATACAAATTTTCAATATTTCTCATAACTACAAGTGAAGTAGCTTCGGTAAGGCAATAGCTCAATGACATCACAAACTTCAGAATTCAAGATTACCTTGGCTTTCCCTCCCAGTCACAAAATGGCTCTCAAAGCTCTACTAACACAATCTCACTTGGTAACACCCAGAGATAGGAATTCAAGCATACTGTTTTCCTTCCTCTCCTTTTGAGATCAAATAGAAACATAGTCAGCCAATTTCCTTCAGGTGCTGTTGATAGAAACTTGGTTCACATGCCATTCTTAAACCAGTTGCTGGAGAGGAGAATGAAATGACCCTGGTTGGCTTGCAAAATTTACCACTGGCGGTCAGAATAGATGGAAGCCATCCCCACCTACTATAGGAAGGAATAAAGCATGTGTTCTGAAGAGGGAGAAGACCTGGTGGCTCCTGACAGGCAACTAACACATTATATATAGTAAAGGGGACTACAGGGCCTCAGTCATGTAGGGTCTCTAAAAGCAGCATCTGAGACATGATTTTTCTACAGGAGTAGGAGCAGAAGCAAGTGTTACCTTCAGCCTCACTCCACAGGGAGATCAGGAGTCATCTTCGGCCAACACTCACAGCATCTGGTTATGATTGCACCATCCAGGAGCAGGGATCTGCCCACTGATGATGCTGACACTGAAAATAGACCTGAGGACACGAAATGCACTGGGCCTCCAGGATGACTCTCAAACTCAGGATGCTTAGCAAGCTGGGCCATTCTGGTCTCTCCCATGACAATTATGAATAGTATGTTGACCCTGCACCACTGAATAAACATCTGCTCACCACTGGAGAAGCTCAAACCTACTTGTCAGTTCCCAGGTCTAGTTCTGACCTCCCAGTGGTAGTTTCTGGAGCTCTTATAGGACATGGAACCCCAGATGGAAAATATCTAGGACAAGGGATATAATTCAGTCATAGAGTACTAGCCTAGTATCGTGAAGTTTTAGGTTCAGTCCCCAGAACTGTAATAAAAAAAATTGAATTTTTTTAACTAGGCATTGGTGGCTCATGCCTGCAATCCTAGCTACTCAGAAGGCTGAGATCTAAAGACCATGGTTTGAAGCCAGCCTATGTAGAAAAATGCATGAGGCTCTTACCTTCAATTAAGCAACAAAAGTCTAGAAGTGGAGGTATGGCTCAAATGATAGAGCAAAAAATAAAAATAAAAAGCTTAAAAACAGTTTTCAGGCTCTGAGTTCAAGCCCCAGTACCAGAACAAAAAAAAAAGTAATGTTTTTAAAAGAAGAAAAGTATTTATATTCATACCTTCCTACAGAAGCCTCTGCTCACCTGCTGGAATATGCTGGAAGACATCCCAGCCCCCTCCCTTCCCCCCTCCCCGTAGACTACCAAACTTCAGAGATGGCTGGTCTGGTTCTCCTGATGAGACTACATGCTCTCATCCTGGAAGGGAAAAAAGCAACTGCATATAGAAAGTCCTTTGCCTTCATCTAGTGACATAGGACCTTCATCTAGTGACATAGGACTGAGCCTGTGGTCCAGTCTCTGGTCTACAGCATATAATCCAACCCACTCACTTTCAACCTACCACCCATTGCCAACACCCAGATAGGAAAACACACAGCAACTCTGCCACTTCCAAAAGCCAATCTAGAGTTCCTCCAGGAGCAAAAAAGCCAAGCTACCTCCATTCCTTTTTCACTAAGAAACAGAAGATTTCAGAGGATGCTGAGACAATGAACAAGTCTTTCCAACGACCCTAGTTGTTGTGGGTTTTTTTTTTAAAGTCTGATGAAATTACAACGTACAGATTGATTTCCTTTTAAAATAGAACTGGAGTTTGAAAGGAAGAAAAAAAGGACCAAGCAAATTAACTTTGACAGAAGCTAAAACATTTGAAAACAACTTCATTATTCTGCCCATCTACAACAAGAAATGGAAAGAAAGCTAAAACCTGACAACAATGAATATTAGAGAATTCTGTACGTTTATAATAAGCAAGCTCTGGGAACAAGAACACATGTATATAGGTATGTATTCAAGGATAGATGTATAGTCCACATAGAGAATAGGTATACATTCCATGTATTTACTTCCTGCAGCTGTATCTTGTCCCCTCTACATGTTATAAGCTTTCTTTCAGAAAGGTTTGACTCTTTTTTTTATTGTGAAAATACCGTACAGAAGGGTTACAATTACATGAGCAAGGTACTGAGTACATTTCTTATCAAGCATTGTCACCTACTTCTTTGTTTCCCCTTCCCATCCCTTCCCATTCCCTCTCCTCCCCCCCCCCCGTGTCAAAGTTGTAAAGTACATTTTTCGACATGTCTCCCAACCCATACTCCATGTCTTACAGCAGAAGGTTACCAATATTTGTGGGAACTTATGACTACATAAAATCAGCAGAAATTTATTTAAACCATTTTATGATCTGCTACCACCCTCATT
This sequence comes from Dipodomys ordii, assembly GCF_000151885.1. NCBI lineage: Eukaryota > Metazoa > Chordata > Mammalia > Rodentia > Heteromyidae > Dipodomys > Dipodomys ordii. The sequence continues at coordinate 8,742,234 of NW_012267229.1, forward strand.
AATAGTACAGTTTATCACTTACCCAACTAAGAGAAATATTGGAACAAGTCTTCTTAACACTTTAACACCTTTAGGTATAAATGACTTGCCAAAAAAACAAGCCAAACTGCAAAGCCTTTAGAAGCAGAAGCTGTCCCCTAAGGCACTCTGATAGCTGCAAATAATTCTGAAAGCAGAGAGAAATTTGTTACATAAGGATGCCCTCTGCTGGGAAACAGCCCTTTCCACTAAGCTTGAAAGACAAACTCTGGGGAACTATCTGTCATTTCATATCACTCACCAAAAATAACCATAGCCAGAGCCTGAAATCCTAATGTGTTACAAGGTATATGAACACTGTGGTACGGTCTTAGAATGCCATTATTCTCTATAGGTAGAATCCTTTCAAACCAAAACATGGGGGCAGAGGTGGGGGGAGGAGGGAGAGAACCTTAACAGAGAAACAAGAGAATGATGTTCAGGTTCCAGCATTCAGCAAATACTCTTTGTCCACATCCAGTTTTATCCCAACAGTGCTGTCTTCAGAGACTGCCTGACTTGGACAGATGCATTTAGGATAAGAAGCATTACGTCTGATACTAAATCTGGTTGACTTTCATCTATAGAAATTATATTCTAGTAAATCATATTCTGGTTTTTCCTTTGGGTTTCAACTGTGTGTGTGTGGAGAGAGAAAAAGAGAGAGAGAGAGAGAGAATTGCTCACTTCCTGACCCAACCTGATCCTAGTAATGCTGGGTTTTTTAATCTACATGGCCCTTGTTTCTCCCTCTCTGCCCTATTCTCTATGTCCTTGTCTTGCTTGAGTGTTTTCTTGTGTCATAAATGAGTGTTTGTAGGAGGCCTCCTTTGTGGGAAGCTGTTCCCATTTCCCAACACTTCTCAGAAACTCTTCCTATTAAACCTTGAGACTTTTGGCATAAGAAGAGTTAAAAACCATCATTTTCATACCTGTTGCTTTAACCAGCAGAAGGGAGGTGCACAGCAAGTTCTGGGGTGGGACCTGCTGAGCGTGGACAAAACAGAGATGGCTAAGATGATTTAGAAGCAGGTCCTGGGGCTTAGCAAAACCCTGCTGTCCATATTTTCAACTTGGGTTTGAACAAATACATGGAGAATGATCATGCTGTCATGGGGATGGGAAGAGTACCTTCAGGCATCCTTCTAGGAACAGAGAGAGTTTCTGCTCAAGGCCCCAGGGGCAGGTCTTCCTCACACTACCCCTCCCACAGGATCCCATTCTGCTATGGCTCACCATAGCCAACTTGCCTTCCCTGAAAATCCTTAGAAAATCCTTAGAAAAAGAGGACCCTCTAGTTGCTGCAAATCTCAGAGGAGGTGTTCTGATATGTAATACAGCTAAGAAGCTATAGGTTAGTACTGTCTAAAATTGAACACAGATTTGCTGGAGACTGGTGAGTTAGGGTTATGTGGGAAATGGTTTGCTCATTTCCAGAAAAGACCAGCTGGCTGTTTCCCCAGAGTCCTCAGATTATCATTCATTGCCTTGTGAATATATCATAGTGGTCAGAGCTTGGTCTTTGGGCTCTTTCAGGCCATTAAAAGTTTCATCAGTACTAAAGAAATGAATCCATCGGAGAATCACTTGTCACTTTAAAATTTATGACATCTGACTCTGTAACACTCAGGGAAACCTGAATATCCACACCTCCAAGTTCCTAAAGGAATGCCAACTAAGTGTTTCCAACGAAATTACTCCTTTTGCCCAGCTGGAGTCAATGGGAGAGCAAAGGTAGAAGGAATGCAAGTAGATTTGTAGAAGAGAATTGGGGTCAGAAGAGGTCAACATTCAGGCCAGAGGTGTAGGTTTACCTACAAGATCTGTTAACCCTATTCTCCCCTGAGAATCCATCCATACGTATGGTTGACTGGATTTAAAGCACTAATGATGGAACCAGCTAGACTCAGAGAAGGGAGGTTCTCACTTCCTAGGAAAATTTGAAATGTTTTAAAGAAACGAAAAGCTGAGTAATTTTATCACGCCTTGCCAAGTTACTGCATTCTTAACATTTCCTCACTTCTTGGCCTCCCCTAAGAAAAGATGCTTGATGTCAAACTTCACAAGGAAAATAGAAACCAGGTGGAGATTTTGTGGTCTTTCCATCACCCAGTCCTCCCTTTCTCTTACTCTCTTCTGACACAGTACAGCAAGTTGCCCTGCCTGGCAACCAATTCTTAGCTCTCATCTTACTTGACCCTTGGCACCATTTGACTCAATTGACCCCTAAACTTCTACAAGCATTCAGCCAGCTCTGGGACACTTGCTCTATCTCCTCCTTCTCTACCTAATGCTTCTTCATCTCTTCTGCTCAATCTTGCCCCCTAATGAATCCTAAGTGCTTTTCAGACCTTATTCTCTTGCTATGCTCCGTTTTTTATGTAGGTCTGTCCTTTCCCCAAGACCTTAAAGATACCTATGCATTGAGAACTCACACACAGCACTGCCAAACTCTCTGTGGACTCCTCACACCCACTTAACATCTCAACTTATGACATCAAACTAAACCTCCATAAGATTGAATTACAGACTTATTCCCAACCAAGATGCCATGTCTGTAAGTGATAGGTCTGTAATGCCATAGACCTGGGAGCCAGGCTACTTGTTCTGGTCCTTGTCTGGTCCATCCCAATCAATTGTTCTAGCTTTCTCACCCTCAGTATACCAGCCTCACAGGCTTTCCTTCACAACCTTAACCATCACCAATCTCTCCTTCCTATGACTTTTGTGCTGCTCTTTTTTGTACTTCTCTTTTGTACAGCCCAGAGTGCCCTTAAATTTATGTACCTCCAAAGTAGTAACTACTAAATCTTCTAGGATTAGATCAAAGGTTGAGTCTTCAAAGAAACATTCCTTGAGCCTCTGATTCAATTAGCACATAACTCAACTTTCTCAATGCACCCCGCATATTGCCTTCATCCTTGTGAAGGTATTTTTATTTGTGTGATTATATTTAGTGTTTGCTTCCCATTAAGACTTGAAGCTCCATAAGAGCAGAGAGGATGTCTGCTGTTGCATGTAGTAGTTACTGGGTTAAATTATTTAAGTGAATAAACACAGTATAAAATGTTTTAAGTGCTTATGAGCAACACACACTGAATATTTCATAGATATGAGTCATTCCTCATTAAATTCCATATTCTTAAATGTACCACTGAAGTGATTACAGTAATACGATCTGGGAACAATGGAGAAATCCCTTTGTAGTTGCAGAAATAGCCAACATGCACATTTTAAAAGTTATTGCTAATTATATTAGATGATGAAGCATGAACAGGAGCAGGGGGAGGGGTAACATATATAGGCTTAGGGGCTCTGCTGATATTCCTAATGTTCCCAAATCCCCTCTTCTATTGGTGGTACAGTATTAGGGTTTGAACTCAGGGCTACATGCTTGCTAGACAGGTGCTCCACCGCTTCAGTCATGCTTCCAGCCCTTTTAGCCCTGGTTATTTCTAAGATAGGGTCTCTTTTTTTTTTTACCGGAGCCAGATTGAAACACTATTTTCCATCTATTGTATGATAGGATGACAGGTACATACCACCACACCTTGCTATGAATTGAGATGGGGTCTCACAAACACCTTTCCCTAGCTGGCCTTGAACTGTGATCCCCCAGATATCTCCCTTCCAAGTAACTAACTACAGGTGTGAGCCACCAGTACCTGGCTCAAGTCCCTCCTTTTGTTTTCTGGCACCTATTATTGATTTTCTCAGGTATTACATACATCTGCTTATTTTTATTTTGCCTTCAAAGAGTGGGAGTTGTCTCTTCTCTCTAGTTTATATTAGTGGGTGTATTTAACCCTTTCCTATAAACTTTTAATTCAAAATCAATCACATTCAGATCCCATAAATCAGCCTTTTCCTTGCGCCTGGGATCCTCCCCTCTCGAGGAACTTAAATTTATTCACAGTAAATAATACACACCCAAGTTACAAAGTGAGGCCAACACTAAAAGATGAATAATGATGATCTCTAGAGAAATGGGTGTAACCTCAGGAAACTTCAGTTTATACATTGTTTTAGTGTTTCCAAGAAGGATGCCTATAAAAATCTACCCAGATGAAGCAATTTTCAGTGTAGAAAGCTACAACATATACACAGGAAATCTTTAAATGACAAGAAAGGTGGTATCTGATTTGCCACCACAATGTTCTGCCAAATATTTGACATATGTTTACAGAAAAAAGGCAATGTGGGTGTTTTTTTTTTAATCTCATCTTGTTCCAGAGCAAAACCCCAAAGAGAAGTATCACCGTCTCAAGGCTGGGCTCTGTAGACTCTTACGTATTTAGATACTGAAAGGGGCCCTTAGTGTTATAGAGAGCTAACTGGCTCCATGCTCACAACAGACAAGGCTACTCACCAAGTGAGTTCCAACTTCTTGTGAGAAATAAACTTTAAGATAGACGATAGTTTGGAAAAACACTAATTCTGTGTCCTAAGATTCCTAGTTGTTTCTGGATGATTTATGATTTAATGTCACACTGCCTAAGAACTTCTCTCATCTGTTTAAAAGTGAAAGTTGGTTGTAGTCAGTTTCCCTTGGCCCAAGGATTAACTGTATTCAGCCAGAGGTACCCAAATAACCTTTGTCCTTGTCTTGGCATTGATCTAATAAGAGGCAGAGAGAGTGAGGTACAAATTGGCTAGACATCACTATCAAGGGTTTCTCTAAAGAATATGGAAATGGTCAAATCTAACCTCCAGAATTCTGGAAAACCAAGGTGGACCCCCAGAAAAGATGACTGCATGAGATCAAGGTACTTCTGTCCAGAACCTCACTAAAGCAATAATAACAAGATTTTAAGACTTATCCCCACCATGAAGAATATAAAAAGAGAGTACAGAAGATAATTGGCAGTTTAATTTCTTAAAGAATATAAAACTGCGCCCAGGCCCAGAGTTCAAGCCCCACAACCAACAAAAATAAATATATATATATATATATATATATATACCTGAAAGACCTAAACACAGCTAAAGGTGAAGTGCCTATTGGAAATCAGGGCTGTTGTATAAAAGTCAACATAGAAAAGAATAAGAATCCTGACTGTCATCCTTTCTTAGCAACATGGGTACAGATGACATCAATTATGCCATCTTGGACAAGAGAATTGAGATCTCTTTGCCAGAACAAAAATTAATACAATATTTGGAAAATAAACCAGAAAAAGGAGGGGAAAAAAGCCAAAGATGCTGATTTTCTTTCATGCATTTGTTTCTAAAGCATTTATAAGATTATTTCATTGTTGCTTTGTATGTCCCTCCCCCACAGTATAACCACTGCTTTCACTATATTTGATGTCGGTATAATTTGTGGAGGAGATGGGGAAAAAAAGTCGTTTAAGGATACAGGTGGACCTGTTGCAACAATGAGAAGTACAAGTTGTCATGTCAAAAATGAACTTTACAATGTTGGTGCGGGGGGGGGGGGGGGGCAGGGGAGGGGGAGGCTGGCAAGGGATGTGAAGGGTTAACAAAGGAGGAGGCCGCAATGTTTGATAAGAAAGGAACCATTATCTTGCCCATGTAATTGTAACTCCTCTGTACAGTATGTTCACAAAAAATAAAAATTTAAATTTAAAAAAAAATTCATGAAATAGTCGAGACAAATTTCCTGTCCCTACAATGCCCAACTTCACTCCTAATACAATCAAGAATCACCAGGATTTGAAAGAAAACTTAGACAAAAGAGGAGGCTAGGGACCAGAGAAATTTGGACTTATATAAAGTACATTTAAAAATCATCAGAGCAGCTGGGAATGTGACTTGGTGGTAGAGTATTTGCCTAGCATGCATGAAGCCCTGGGTTCAGTTCCTCAGTACCACATAAACAGAAAAGACCAGAAGTAGCTCTGTGGCTAGTAGCATGCTAGCCTTAAGCAAAAGAAGCTCAAGAACAGTGCTCAGGCCCTGAGTTCAAGCCCCAGGACTGGAAAAAAATCATCAGAAAAATAAGGAAATACTGTAACATCCACAAGAGAGAGAGAGAGAGAAACACTTGAGAACAAAATAAAAGACAACTTGACAACTAGGTGTAGTAGTGCACAATTGTAGTCCCAGCATTCACAGGCTGAGACAAGAAGATCATGAGTTTTGGGGATTTTGAGACTAGTCTGGGTCTTGTGAGTCTTTCTTTCCCTCTCGCTCTCCTCCCTCACTCCTCTCTCTCCCTCTCAAAAAAAGATACCTGAGAAATTAAGCAGAAAATTTTAAATTCAACAAAATATTTGGAAAATAAAATATCGAGAAAACAAAGCAAAAACAGAAAAACGAGGGAACATACCATAAAATCCATGTATACCTTTGATGGAAAGAAAGAAAATTATTATCAGAATTGAGTATAATTTTCTTGTAGGGGAAAAAAATGTCTAATCGTCCACTACAAGAAAATAGATAAAATTCAAGAAACTTCACTATCTGAACTTTGAGGGCATAGAGAAATTTCCAGAGATGGGAGAAAAAGTTATAAAAGAAAAATTAGAGCCTGAATAATATCAGATTATCAATAGTAGTGATGAAACATTTTTAAAAATTGTGTTTTCCTATGTATAATTTTATACATAAGTATTGTAGCCACTTTCTAAAATGGCTGTTGACAATCTTTGCCTCCAATATTCTTGGCCATATATAATCTTCCCCCATCCTTGGACATAGACAGGAAGTTTGTCCACACAAGCCTTGCCATCAACTGATGATGCCATAAATTGATAAGATTAATGCTTATAAGGATTAGAAGTAATCAGGGGGCTGAGATCTGAGACTCAACCTGAACACAAAAGTCCATGAGACTCTTAGCTTCAATTAGTATGCACAAATCTGGAAATGGAGATGTGGGTCAAGAGGTAGAGCACCAGCTTTAAAAGAAAAAGCCAAGTGAGAGCTCTGTGGCCCTGAGTCTAAGCCCCAGTACCTGCACCAAAAATAAAACTAAATTTTACTCTATGAGTAAGAAAATTCAAACAATGAAGAAGAGACTATATACAGAAAAGAGAAAATCACAAAAGAGGTGGTAAGGGCAGAAAGGTCAAAAAGGTCAAAAGAAACAAAAAAGTAAAAACAAAAAGTAGAAAACAGCCATAAGTTATATCCACAGTTCCCTTAGGGGAGGAAAGATGCAAAGCAACCACAAGGAAAACAAGAGACAGCACAGGTGAGAGATGGGCAATTCTAGAAGCAGTATAATTCTACACCTCCAGGGATTTAATGAGAATGACAATACTGATATGAAAGTCAAGACTTGATGAAGATTAAACATTCTGTAGCTTCCTTATACCAAAGGGCTACACAGAGACACCATCTTGAGAGACTGAGCTACCTTGGAGGCTGGAAAATAAGAAGCCATCACAGCATAAAGAATCTTTGACTTACTACCACAGTCTAGATGGGAAACATCCATAAGAAGTGGTCGTGGAAGCCAGGCACTGATGGCTCATGCCTGTAATCCTAGCTACTCAGGAGGCTGAGATCTGAGCATCACGGTTCAAAGCCAACCCAGGCTAGGAAAGTCCATGAGACTCTTACCTCCAATTAACCACCAGAAAACCAGAAGTGGCACTGTAGCTCAAGTAATGGAGTACTAGCCTTGAGCTGAAGAGCTGAGGGACAGCGTCCAGGCCCAGAGTTCAAGCCCCACAACCAACAAAAAAGAAATGGTCATGGAGAAAGAAAAGATCCAGTGTGGGCCCTCAGAGAAGTTGAAACATCAGGAAGAGAACAGTGATTGGAGGCCACACTTTCCCTGGCAAGGAACAAGTCCCATTGCCTGAAAACCACTGTATAAATAGAACTCGGAACCCAGGGCTAGCATAATACTCAGCTCCCAGATCCTACTTCCTATCTTTAATTGCCAGGTAGTTCCTAAAGCATCTAACCCATCTGAAATAGCATGATTTTTATAGCCTCTTCCATTCATACAAAGGGAGGTGAACTGCTGGACATGGTCAGAAAGCACTGAGACCTGCTTTCAGGAACTACATCAAAGCATGTATTTGCAGCCAGGTGGGACTGAGACCTAGACCTTCTGAACCTTGCGACTCCTCCCTACAGGGAAGTACACTACTGCATGAGTCTCAAAGCATTGAGATCAGCAGGCAGAATGCTGATAATCCTTAGTTCTGCCCCAGCCAGTGCAGAATTCAGTGGCATGTATTCTCCAGCCTCTCTGAAGTATTCAGGTCACCCTAAGCTTTGGCTGAGTGCTGTTTGGGGGTTTGTAAACTCAGGTACATGTGAAGCAAGTGGGAACTTGCCCAGCTCAACAAGTACCCGGAAGCCAGAAATGGTTCCCAGTACACAAAGAAGGGAAACTTTTAAAGTGGAATTTCTATAGATTCTATAGGAGACTCCGGCCAATTTTCCTCAGTCCAAGAAATTCTGAGGAGGGCTGGGAAGGTGGCTCAGTGGTAGAGCACTTGCCTTGCATGCTCGAGGCCCTGGGTTTGATTCCTCAGCACCACATAAGCAAAAAGAAAAAAAAAAGCCGGAAGAAATTCTGAGGATCCGACTCAGTGTCCTAAATATATAAATGCTGCTTGAATAATGAATAATAACCCCAAAACAATGGTGAAAAATGGTACCTTAACTCTGCCCCTACATTGCTTTGCCTGAACACTGAGAACACAACTAAAAAGCAGGTGATTAAAATTTTCAACCATAGGTTGAGAATGTGGCTTAGTAGCAGAGTGCTTACCTAACATACATGAAACCCTGGGTTCAATTCCTCGGTACCACATAAAGAGAAAAAAACAGAAGTGGTGCTATGGCTCAAGTGGTAGAATGCTAGCCCCAAGCAAAAGCTCCCTGAGTTCAAGCTCCAGGACTGGCAAAAAAGAAGAAAAAATTTTCAACTATCCAGGTGGTGGTGGCTCATGCCTGTAATTCTGGTTACTCCAAAGACTGAGATCTAAGGATCATAATTCAAATCCAGCCCATGCAGAAAAGTACATGAAACTCTACATCCAATTAATCAGCAAAAATCCAGCCTGGAAATTATGGTTCAAGTGGTAAAGCACCAGTTATAAGTGAAAAAAACAAATGGGAAAATGAGTTCAAACCTCCATAGCAGCATGAAGGAAAGAAGGAAAGAAAAAGAAAGAAAGACAGGAAGAAAGAAAGAGAGAGAAAGAAAATTTCCAGCTAATGCAGAAAAATAAGGAATATTAAAAAACAAGGCAACATGACTCCTCTAAAACTCAGTATCTCCACAATAACAGGCAGTCATGACAATAAAGTGGATGGAATCTCAGACAAGGAATTCAACAAATGGTTATAAGGAAGCTAAGCATCAAAGTTTACTCCTATAATCCTAGCTACTTGGGAGCTGAAATTGTGAGGATCATAGTTCAAGGCCAGCCTGAGCAAAAAGCTCAGAAGATCCTATCTCAAAAAATTAAAAACTAGATGTAGTATGCATGCCTGTTAATCCAGCTATGTGGGAAGTGTAAGTATGAGGATCAGGACCTAGACCTATCCAAGCAAAAGCAAGACCCTGCTCAGTCTGGAGGTGTGGCTAAGTGGTAGAGTTCCTGCCTAATAAGTACAAGGTCCAGATTCTACTACACATACCCCAAAATGAAGAAAAATTCAATCAAGAAAAAAAGGAGATATGAATAAACACCTGAGTTAACTCTAAGATATTTCTAAAATGGAAAAAAAAAAGCCATGCAGAAACTCAAAGAAGATATAAAGATTTGAAAAGAATTCACTTAGAGGTCTTTCCAGTAGATTGGATCAAATTGAAGGCAAAAATACCAAGGCTTGAATACAAGGTATATGTATTAGAACATGCAAGTGACAATAAAGAAAAAAACAAGTACAAAGAACATGCAAAATCTCTGGGAAGCCATTGAAAGACCAAACTTATGAATCAGAGAGTAGGAAAAGGAAAAGAGGTGCAAGCTAAAACAAGGAGAAAATGTATTTGCTTAAAAGAAAATAGAATGGTTTCCCAAGTCTTGAGAAACAGATAATCATTCATGCACATGAGTCTTTTAGTACTAAATGCAGGAAAGGCCAGCATTAAATTTCCTCACTCCATATTATGGTTAAAATATTAGGCATGCAAAACAAGAAAAGAATATTTTTTATAATATTTTTATTGTGAAAATACTGTACAGAGGAGTTACAATTACATGGGCAAGATAATGAGTACATTTCTTATCAAGCATTGTAGCCTCCTCCTTTGTTTCCCCTTCCCATCCCTTCCCATTCTTCCCCCGCCCCCGCCCACCCAATCCTCCCTGCCCCACCCCCACGCATGAAAGTTGTAAAGTTCGTTTTTGACATAACAATTTGTACAAGAATATTGAAAGCTACTGGAAATAAGTACCAGGTGACATATAAATACAAACCCAACAAAATAGTAGCAGATTTCTAAATAGAAACTAAAAGGCAAGTAGCACATGAAATGATGCAATTCAATCCCTGAAAAAAAAAAAGTAAGTAACAATAACAGCCCAGATTATTGTTTCCAACAAAGCTATCCTGAAGAAAAACCTTCCATGACAAACAAAAACTGGAGTACCTCATTACCACTAAACCAGCACTGCAGAAGATACTTAAGGGGATTCTACAAATGGAGAAGAGGAAGATAAATGCAACCAGAAAAATAGTAGAAAGAATAAATCTCATTAGATAAGTAGATATGCAAATAAGGAATAATGAAGAATTAAATATTCACAAACCAAGAAAATGGTGGGAATTCCCTTCTACTTTGCAGTAATAACTCAAGAGTATAAATGGTCTCCAATCTCCAATCAAAATATATGAGGGAAGATTGAACCAAAAAAGCAAGACCTATTTGTTGCCTGCAATTAATGCACCTTGCTGACAAGAAATAAACATGGATTTAGATTAGCAGAACAACAACACACAAAAAAAATATTTACCACGCAAATGCACCCTGAAGCAAGCAAGACTGGCTGTGCTCATATCTGACAAAGAAAACTTCAAACTAAATCAGAAAGGACAAGAAAGGTCACTGTAATATTGACAAATCTATCATAAGGATATAGCAATCATAAACATATACACCAACCTTCAGTACACCCAATCTCATAGCATTCTTTGCATGGTGGATTAGAACTTCACTATATGAATGAGACATTATTCAATCCTTACCAGCTGGCAATCAGTATCATAAATACAAAGGATGTAGGAAAAAGTCTTTATATGTATTTTATGAGTTTATGGGAGGAAAATATGTATGTGAACAGTGCATATACATAAAAGGGCATATGCAAAGGGGAAACAGTATTAAATTCTGTTATTCCACAGCAGAAAACAGGTAAGATCTAAAACTGAAAAACCATAAATCAATGGGAAAAAATGAAAATGGTATAGTAGCCTATACCTATCATTTAGCCATGGTAGAAAACATAAAATAGTAGGATAAAAGTCCTGGGACAGGTCCAAGACAAAAATTGAAAACCTATCTGAAAATACTAGTGCCAAAAAGGGCTAGGAGTATGATTCAACTGTCACACACACACACACACACACCAGAAACCACATCATTCTACATGTACCAACGTAATAGATGTCATGACCTCTTTCCTCTGTGACCAAAAAGATCCTTGTTTAATTATGAAAAGCATTATTCCGTAAGATAACACATAAAAGAATTCTATCTGATCCAACTTTCTATCATCATTTCTGTTCTCTTTAGTTATATCTGTAGATATTTTAAGCAAGTATATACACACAGGAAATTACAATCTAGTGTTACATTCCCATTACTCCTTTCCCTGCCACTTTTTGACCTAGGGTTTCGAGGATATATCTCAAAAAAAAGTTTTTATATTTCTGAAAAATGTCAAGGAAATCCTTCTTGATTTGTTCAAAATTCCTAAGTAAAATGATTATTTTGTTCTGTAGACAAAGGGGCAAAGGAAAGGCTCCCGTTCTTGACATCTTAGCCTTTCCTTTGCCTCTTTGTCTACAGAACAAAATAATCATTTTATTTAGGGATTTTGCTCCACCGAGTATGGTACAAAGTAGGGGTAAGTTCATTGTGCCAGTTTCCTAAGTTTATTTGTGAGTGAATTTTTTTAGGAGACTCTCTTCTTCCATCTGACTGGTCCCTGACATACTTTTCCCTCTTTTCCTGCCATAATCTGCTTTACCTAACTCCCAGGTGGCTTCCTGACGTGGGTGGCCAAGGACTAGACTCATTTTCACTTAAAATGATTCATAGCTAATAATAACACAGGTCCTGACATCAGAGCCTCTCCCCTGCCCAGAGTTCACACCTTGGCTCACCACTTACTAACAAATGCCTTCAGCCAAGTTCCCTAACCAACTCTCACCAGAAAATAGGACCGGGGCTAGCAATTACCTCTAAAGGGTACCTTGAGAGTTAACTGAGAAAAATTCACATTAAGTGTTTAGAACTTAAGCTATCAACTCTCACCTCAGAACTGATCTTTATTGAGACTGCACATTAAATACCCACATCACCAGAAATAAGGGTCCCTCGTGGGGGGGAGGGGGGAATCTCTTTGCATCTCTTTAAAGCAGAAAGTTTATAGTTGGTCTCTTTCCTTAGCAATAGGTCCTGGAACATTTCCAGACACCTGCAAAGTGACCAAATTCTAGTTGTTAGGTTTGTGGAGACCTGGACGGAGTTAAGAGAAACATGACTCAGCAGAGCGACTCTCACACTGCCAAGTCAGAATGTCACCATGACCGAATCTCAGCAGGAAACAAAATCCAGGGTGCCTCTGGTTCAATGAATTCCAAGTCATTAAAACCCAGAGCAAAGGATTGGGATTTTAACACAATATGTTTAGAATGTTGGTTGCTAACATGAGCCAGCTGCTTACAGGGACCATAAATAGTTTTGCCATTTCTCAATTTCCATCTCTCACATTTTAAAATTAATAAATTATTATTGATCAAAACAAAGATGACATATGACAAGACATTAAGCAACTACACATGGCCTTTGAATGCATGCAACTCACTTAGTCATGGCTCTCAGAGGGTCAGTCTCTCAAGTTGACATTACACACATGTCCTATGAAAGTGAGTTGCAAACAAGCCAGTTAATGATAATAGTAGTAAGAATAATAATCATCTGGTCAAATAAATCTACTAGGGGTCACAAGGCGTTCGTAACTCATGACGGACTTCCCAAAGCTCCAGTGCCCTTTACTGTCTCTTAGGAGTAGAAAAAAACCAGCAAATGATTGAGCAGTGGCTGTACAATGAGAGAAGCTGAAGACTGACCATGCAGGCCAGAGGGTCGACGGGAGCCTCCACTCTTGGCCAGCACACCCTTCCCAAAGAGAAGGAGCTGCGGAAGAAGGAATAGAATGGCCATCCGGAATGATAGACTTGGGAAACTTTTAACCCAGAAGAATCCAGAGAGAGAGAGAGAGAGATCCTCCATTATCCCTTTTCACTTAACTTACAAGAAAATAATGCATTGGGAAGATCACAGAACTTCACTGGGATTGACAAAGGCAGAATCCAGAACAGACCCAGGATCCCCTTGATTCCAGCCATTTATTAAGCACCATCTACTGAAAAGAGAGAATAGAACCTGCCTTTGCAGGGTGGCTTATGCCTACAACCCTCCCTACTCAGTAGGCTGAATCCAGAGGACTGTAGTTCATAGCTAGCTAGGGTAGCAAAGCCCAAAAGACTCCATCTCCAAAATAACTAGCAAAAAAATGGGTCAGAGCTGTGGTTCAGGTGGTAGAGTGCCAGCCTGGCAAGTAAGTTGAGCAAGTACAGGCTGGGGAGAAGGAAGGAAGAAGAAGGAGGGGAGAAAGGGGGGTGGGGAGGAGGAGGAGGAAATAGCATCTATTTTCAAAGATGCTCTCACGTGGTTCAATGGGAAGGATCTAGGATGTAATGCATACTCACAAACTGATAAAGATGAAATTCTGGTGGAGAGTTTCATGCTAGCCTGGGTTCATAATGAGGTCCTGCCTCAAAAACAGAAAAGAAATAAATAAATTCTATCTGGTAAGTTATCATTTGAACAATTACAATGTCAAATCTCACATCTAAGGTACATATGACCATATAAGATGATGCTAAGTGAAATGAACCCCAAGATAGGGACACAAGAGGTTTTATCTTTCTTGCTGTTGTTTTTATGTATTTATAATGTACTATGTAATTTTTTTTGTTTCTTTTGTATGTTCTTCCCCCATGGTATAACCTCTGTTTTCACTGTATTTGATTCTGGTGTCCTGCATTTTGTTTATACAGTTTTCTAATCTGGGGAGGGGAAGGGAAATAACAAAAAGCTGAAATAAGGATACAGTTTGACCCATTGTACAAGACACTATGTTGAAAATGAACTTTACATCTTTGGGGTGGTGGGGTGGGGAGGAGTTGGGGAGGTGGGGTGGGAAGGGATGGCAGGGGAAAAACAAAGGAGGAGGTAATAATGCTCAATAGGAAATGTACTCATTACCTTACTCATGTAACAGTAACCCCTCTGTACAGTATCTTTCAATAAAAAATATATACTTAAAAAAACTCAAAGCTATTATTGACTCACAGAAAAATGCTATTTTATTAAGCTCTTGACTCTATCAATCCAAATTAAGCTCTTGAGTCTTTAGATACATTTATAGAACTTTTTCTTCAAAATTCCAATGGCTGTTGAAAGAGAAAGGTTTTAGGTCTGATTCGCCAAAACAAATATTAATGTGACCCGTCTGACCAAGAAGAGCATTCCAGAGCTGGTGCTTGCCATTTAAATGACTTTCCAGAGAGTTCTTTCTTGGAGGGGGAAAAAAATTAAACCTTCTTTTTATGGATCTTTTGGAGCAGATGTTTCATAGACTTTATGGTGTGGATATTTTCTTTCTTATTACCTTAGCAGGAAGATTAACTGGGGTTTGAATTCAAGGCTTTACTCTTGATAAGCAGGTACTATACCGTTTGAACCATGCCTCCAGTCCTTTTTTGTTTCATTATTTTTTTTGGTCGGTTGTGGGGCCTGAGTTCTGGGCTGGGCGCTGTCCCTGAGCTCTTCAGCTCAAGGCTAATGCTCTACCACTTGAACCACAGCGCCACTTCTGGCTTTTTCTGCTTCTGTGGTGCTGAGGTATCAAACCCAGGGCCTCATACATGTAAGGAAAGCGCTCTACCACTGAGCCACTTTCCCAGCCCTGGTTTCATTATTTTTGAGATAAGGTCTTACTTTTTCCTTGGGAGGCTTGAACCATGATTTTCCTAATTATGTTTCTTGGCTGAGATAATGATCTGTATGTACTTTCAGGATCACTTTTTATTGATTGACATGGAATCTTATCATGGGCTGGCCTCAAATTGTGATCCTCAGATTTCAGCCTCCTGAGTAGCTAGAATAACAAGCATGAGCCATTTCATCCAGCTTAAATTTTCAATTGATGAGTAAAATTATACAGCTTCATGGAGTACAATTATACATAATTACAGCACATGATAATTATGTTTAATTACTCTGACTTAATCATTACACAAGTGCACAATGTATAATTATTAAATCAGGCTAATTAGCATAATATACATGTTAATAATTTACCACATATTCATGTAGGAACCTAATTCCTCTTTTCTAGTGGTATATAAAATATATAACAGATTGTGAATTATAATCACCCAAATATGTTGTTTGAAGTTATTCTTCTTACCTTTTTTTATCTTTTTTTTTTTTTTTTGGTCATGGGACTTGAACTCTGGGCCTTAGTGTTGTCCCTCAGCTCTTCAGCTCAAGGCGAGTACTCTATCACTTGAGCCACAGCACCACTTCTGGTTTTCTGGTGGTTTATTAGAGATAAGAGTCTCACAGACTTTCCTGCCCCGGCTGGCTTTGAACCACAATTCTCAGATCTCAGCCTCCTGAGTAGCTAGGATTACAGGCGTGAGCCACCAGCACCCCACTAACCTGTGTTTTCTTGTTACCCATTATCCACCCTCTCTATTCCCGTCCTTGCTACCATTGCCACCCTTCGCAATCACAGCCCCTGACCTCTACCCCAGACGCAGCTACAGAAGCTTCAATGGAAGCCACCACGGCCTCCTAAGCCTGAGCCCGGCCACCTCTGGATCCTCCGGCAATCACAGAACTCCGCTCTGTGCTCCTGACATCAATTTGTTTTCATTTCCTCATCTCTAAACTGGGCTTATTCATAGATTCAGTAAATCACATGAGGATTAAGGCATTCATTGTGCTATTGTGAAAAAGCAGAGACTTTCTATACATTTCTTCCAAGGAAGTTTAGTAGTCTTAAAATTTCAGCACACATGATTTTGCATAGAAGCCCTGTGAGTTTCATTTTGTTGTAAAGGAACTCAGTCACAAGAAACAGAGAAGTCATATTCTGAGAAGTCGAATTGGGAGTCTTTATGGGAGAGCCAGAGTCTGAGGGTGGATTCTTGTCACAAAGCCCTGCAGCCCTATGAATACACTTAACAGTGTTAGAACACTGAGCCATGAGAACAGGAGAGGAAAGAAAAAGCAGAGAAACAAGACCAACAAACCAGATCAACTCCAACAGAGAGCTGAAGTGGCATGCCTTGGTGACCAAAGGAGAGCCAGGAGACACAAGACAGGAGGCATGGCATAATGGCACCTGAGCTGGTCTAGGCCTAAATAGGGTTAGGGTCAGGATCAGGGGACAGGGTCACAGGAAACTCAAGAGTCTCATGAGTTCAAGGCACAGGACTGACAGGACCAGTAACCTATCACCCAAGTCTCTGCCCCTGCCTCTAGGAATTCAGGCATGCTGATCACCTGGGAGTGTAACTTCCCTACCTCTACCATGAAGACAAGATGGTACTGGTTAAACCCAATTCCCTATCATCCATCACGTGGCCAAGATGGTGGCAGTTAGAGCCAGTATCCTTATTTCAATTTCCCTCTACTTCTGTGCAAGAATTGCTGCTTCACTGTGATTTCTGTAATCTAGGCAACTCACTCTATTGATCTTTACAATGCATCAGGCAAAGTTGTCCAACTAGCGTTGTGAGATGTCTGAGGAACGCCTCAAGAAGCCGATACGGCCTTCCTCTCCGTGATTGCCTGTCTTCTGCCAGGCTCAACTAATGTTAGCCACTCTATGAGTCTATCTGTGTCCCTCTTACCTCCAATGCTCAGTTTTACACCATTGATCACCTGCAAAGCTGAGCGATGGAAAAGCCTCCAGTCCACATGGCCTCTGTTCAAGGGGCTTCTCCATCCAATCCTTTTCTCCAGCCACTGATCTGTCCAGAGGAGTTTCCCTTCCCTTGCTGATAGAATTCCAATGTCTCCCTATTGCCCTAAGAGAGAGAAAAGGAGGAGCTTCCCACTGCACCCTGTCAGGGTTCTGCCCACCCCAACCAGCTGCCAGCCACACGCCAAAACTGCCAGACAGCCTCACAGTGCCAACAGTGCCAGGACACTGCGGGTCAACTACCTCCTCTTCCCATGACATTGCTTGGGCCCTTCCTTCATCACACTGTCCTCTACCCTTCAAGACTCAGTGTATGTCCTATCCCTTAGTCCCAGATAGAGAACCTGCAGTTAATACACTGTGCAACATGTGACTTGTTCTGGGTCCAAGGACTTCACAAAGCTCTGAGATTGGCCCCACAATAGCTAACTATCCCCTGGCTGGCTGGTACATGTAAGGTACTTCACATACATGAATTTGTTTAATCTTCCCAGCAATTCTATGATGTGAAACTGTGCCCATTTTATGGATGATAAAACTAAGGTAAGGAAGGAGTAACTGGAGCAAGAACCCTCAGCTATCTGTGACGGAGGCAAGGTTCTAATCTAAATCCATCGAGAGTTGTTTGCTCTCTCCTCCACATCTAGTTGTTTTCAAAAAAAAAAAAAAAGCCTTGATACTGGTAAGATGCCAAAATTGTATAGTATTCTGAAAAAGATGTATTGTTCCAGAAAAAAAAAAGAGCAATAGCTCAAACCTAAGGAAATCCAGCTGAGCATGGGTGACCCCAGCCTGTAATGGTAGCTTCTCAAAGAAGCTGAGATCTGAGAATCACAAAAGTCCGTAAAACTCTCATCTCCAACTAACCACCCAAAAAAAGCCAGGAGTAGAGCTGTGGCTCAAGTGGTAGAGCACTAGCTTTGAGCACAATAGCTCAGGGACAGTGCCGCAAGAACAGCAGCGCACGTGCACACACACACACACACACACACACACACACACACACCATTAAGGAAATCCAAATAAATGACAGACTTTAATTAATAAGTGTTCCATATTGGTTCATTAGTTGTGATAAGTGTAAGGTAAGATGTTAACAGTAAGGAAAAATGGGTGTGCTGTACATTACACTAACTCTGTACTATCTTAGAAACTTTTCTGTGATTCTAAAACTATTCTAAAAATTGCAAGTTTATTAAAAAAAAAAACACTATTCTATGCCAAGCTGGTAATGACAGAATTTCCATTAAGAGCTTCATTCCTTTGGCTTAAGATTGTAACTCCTAATTTGATTGAATCAAGGCTTCAATGTATTCAATAAACTAAATTAGGCTGAATTTTTCTATATATGGTCTAGTTGAATATTTAAGCTTTTTATTCATATTTGTTGGGTTTCAGCTCTGGGTGTACATTTCTTCATGGAAATGTTTTTCATGGAAAAAATTTTTAAGGAGAAGCAAAAGGAGAGAGACATAATGTATGATCGTTTTAAAATATGTGGGGCTAGGGATGTGGCTCAGTGAATGATCACTTGCTGATTGTGTGTGAGGTCCTGGGTTCAAACCCCAGCCCCACAAAATAGAAATTAATAATTAAATGCATCCACACATATTTTTGACACTTTCCTATAAGAGGTGCACATTAATTTTCCTCTCCTTGACTATGACCTCTGTCTTGGATCGTCCACTCTCAAAGGAGTTGGCTGCCATGTTGTAAGGACACTCGAGCCTCCTACGAAGCATGCCAGAGGGTAAGGACTGAGGCCTTCTACCTACAGCCATGTGCGTACAACATCATTTAAGTGAGCTTCTGGTCCCAGGTGAGCGGTCAGATGAGTGCAGCCCCACCCGACATTTTGACCTCTTGAGAGACTGAGAGCTAACAAGCATCCAGAAAAGCCATTTCCAAAGTCTTGACCCACAGAAGCTACATAAGCTGCTGTGTGAGTAATTTTTTTTGTCTTTATGGGCAACTCTTCAATCCACCAGCACCCTACTCCTTCCACAAGGAGAACTGTCTTTCTCTAACCCTTGATCTCAATTTGGGAACTCTTCACTTCCTCTAGTTTTTGGTCAGTGTGTTCCATTTCCGGTTGCTGCTGTCACAAATTATCACAAACTCAATGAGTTCGCACACAAAGTTATCACCTTACAGTTCTGGAGGTCGGACATCCAAAATGGTATCCTTGGGGCTAAAATGAAGGTGCTGGCAAGGCTATTTCTACCTGGAGGCCCCAGAAATCATGTTTTCTTGACTTTTCAAGTTTCTAGAGGATGCCTACATTCCTTTGAGTGTGGCCCCTCCCATCTTCAAAGCCAGCGTCACTCCCGCCTCTGCTTCTATGGCCACATCATCATCATCATCATCCCTGACAATAGCTTCCAGTTCTCTTGCCTCCTTCTCTAATTAGTTGTACAAAAAAAAAAAGAAAAAGGGTTTGGAGGCTCAAGCTCGCCGCTGCGGTCGGAGGTCACGGCGATCAGCTCCCAGGTCGAAGAAGGAAGATGGCGGTGGAATCGCGCGTTACCCAGGAGGAAATCAAGAAGGAGCCTGAGAAGCCAATCGATTGTGAGAAGACTTGCCCGCTGCTGCTGCTGCTGCTGCAGGTGTTCACCACCGCATGGATGAGTTCTCCCGCGGAAATGTGCCGTCCAGCGAGCTCCAGATCTACACCTGGATGGATGCAACCTTGAAAGAACTGACTAGTAAAAGAAGTCAGAAGCTAGAAAGAAGGGTACACACTTCAATTTTGCAATTGTTTTTATGGATCTTAAAAGACCTGGCTATCGAGTGAAGGAGATTGGCAGCACCATGTCTGGCAGACAGGGGACAGACGACCCCATGACACTTCAGTCTTAGAAGTTCCAGATAGGCGATTATTTAGACATGGCCATTACCCCTCTCAACCGAGCACTGCCTCCTTCAGGTCGGATGAGACCTTACTAAATCCTATTTCCTTTCTCGAATTTATTTTTCAGCCACTTATGTAAAATAATATACTTAGATACTTCTTCCTCCCCTGATTTTTGCCATTAAGCCTTTAAATTCTGAAAATTTTTAACACATCTATTTAGGAGTTAGATTTGGATGTACTATAGTATCTTATTAGAAAGTCCACGTTTCAAGCCCTTCTGTAAAATATGAAGAAAAGTGCTCTTAGCATTCCGTGTGAAACTGTATTGTGAAATATATGTGTGCAATAAAAAAGGGTTTGTTTTGACATGTCCATATTTATACACAATGTACCTTGATCAGATACAACTCTTCCATCACCACCCCCCCAAACCCCCTCCAAACCAATCTCCAGGAATCAAGTTCCATTTTCACACTTATAAAGTATTTTGACCATATATACCCTCCCTTCACCCTCCCCCTGACCACTAGTACCTCCATCCCAAACAGGACCTGCTTTACACTTCCTGTCATTTATTTTTCAAGCGTAAGGTAATGGTTCAAAGGAGTTTCACCATGGTATTTCACACATGCATACACAATACTTCAATACCATTGACTACTTACTCTTACTTTCCCCTCCCACATTCAACAGCTTTCAGTGAGTTTAATTTACTATCTTCATTCACAGATGCAATTTAGTAGCGTTCAACTCCAGCACTCTCTTTTTTCTGCCACCCCCCCCCACTTTGGATTCCCTCTAACAGTCTCATGATTACAAATATGTTTCATGTATACATATGTATGTATGCATGTGTATACGGTCCCAGGTGTGTTCATATATATCTTTTAGGTCTTGCATCAAGTGGTGCCTTGCTGCCTAGCAAGCATGAGGCCCTGAATTCAAGTCCCACTACAGCCAAGGAAAAGAAAATGGAAACTCATTATAAAGTTAGCCTATTTGTGTGTTCAATTTAAAGAACCTTTGTGGAGGAGTGTTGAGCCTTAAGTCTGGGTAATAGGATTAACAAATGTGGCAATGGTGACATCTAGTGGCAACCCTTGATAAAGCACCTTCCCAATATTACCAAGAAAACTGCAGAGAAGGCCATATTCATTATTTATTAAACATTTACTGTTGACGAATACCAAGTCAGGTCAGAGATGGCATCCACCCTGTTTTCTCCTCTAGATCCATCCCTCGGAGTGAGTATCTTCATCACATGCACCTCAGCCAAGCCCCACATACAAGTAAAGAAAATGATTCTGGCTGCTTTGCTCTAAGACAAAATACATAAAATGCTAGGATCTAGGAAAGAAATAGTAAAGAAAGAATATGGTCCGTACCACCAAGCTTGGACATGCTGATGGTAGAAACCATAGACTGTTTAACCGGAGAGCCCCACGCACACTTGGTTCCTCTCTAGGAACCACCTGAATTCTTCTGCTTCCTTTTTGGAAGAGATCTCAAATGAGCCCCTCCTGACAATTGTTCCTGAGAACACATGACAAAGCCCATGAGGTCAGGGACCATAGCTCATTTACAGCTTTATCTGCTGCATCTAGAACAGTATCGAGTGATTAGAAAACACTCAATAAATGGTGATTGATTGTTCAACCCTAGGAATATTGCTTGACAGGTGGCAAGTACTCTCATGTGGTGTTTAGAATAGGTGGTATAGCTGATGCGTAATGGTGGAGATGGGCTCGTGGTGGGTGGGTGGGTAGGTAAATGGTTAGGTAGAGAGGTGGGTGCATGGATGGGCACAGTGGTGCCCATCCATGAGTGCGCAAATGAATAGTGAACAGGAGTGAATGGATAATAAGGTTGATATATGCGTAGGTGGATGATTTATAAGATTGAGGGTTAGGGGGTTGTAGCACAGTGGTAGAGTTCTTGTTTAACATGGACAAGGTCCTGGGTTCAATCTGGGAAAAAAAATCATTTGGTTAGATCACTATGGAATTAAGACAAACTAAGTCTAGGTATTGGAAAGGTCATCTCCAGGCCTCCATAATTGGTGCTATCCAGGAGCTTGCTAGAATACAGATTCTCAGGTGGCAACCCAGATCTACTGCAGCAAAATGTGTATTTTCACAAGATCCTCAGCCACTTCAGACACATCACAGTTCAAATAGCCTTGCACTAAGGTATGTGGATATAATGTACTATAAATATAATATAAATGTAAATATATAATTAGCATAATTATGTATTTATAATATCCAATTCTTTATAGCCTACAATTATTTATACCATATAATTATTTGTAACATATAATTATTTACAATAAATCAAATAATCATACAATTTTATAAACTAAAGAAGATAAACATTCACATTACCATTGTTACATTTTCAGTTGCTTGCCATACATCCACCCTAATTTCACTTATATGCCCAAAGCAACAGCCTGGCAGACCTCTTGAGACATTCCAAATATTTCGTACCAGACAATGCTTGATAACAATCAATGGGAATCTTAAAGAGCTCTAGCATATTGTGGAAAGAATATTAATGAGCACAATCTCTGACAAGAAAATTGGTAATCATATCAAAACACGATCTTTGACCAAGTCCAATTACCTGTAAGAATTTATCTTAAGGAAGTGATTAAGCGCATAGACAAAGACTTAGCACAGACAAGAAAAAGGAATTAACTTTTCAATGGATTAAAGATTCAGTGGAGTAAAATAAATTACATATATTCAAACAATACAAAACTTAGCAAGAAAATCAGGTATTGATTTTAAAAAACAATACTTATCACCAGCCAGTAGGTTGATCAAGCAAGATTCATGCATTACACTACAATTAAAAAACAAAACAAACATGAAAAAAAAACTCTATTTGTTTCTTATGAGAGTAGAGAAGGTATGCCTATTTTCTTTGCCTGAACGAAAATCAGAGCAAGTTCATGGGGCATTGGCGTCCTCTTCTATATGAAAAGTACTACAGATGCTCCTGGTCATTGAAAAGAAAATCCAAACTTAGTGCTAAATAGTCCAGCTCTATATATTAATTAACATGCCAATCTTCATTCAAAGTTCAGCTTTCTGCTCCTCCTTCACTTGTTGTTACCACAGCCTGCAGGGCTAGCTCTTAAAGGAAAGGTAGGAATTAACCCTGAAGAATGGAGAGAGAGGAGTCCAGATGGAAGGAACAATCTAAAGAAGGATTCTATGAGATAATGCATGCAAAGGACTATGCAGTGTGTCTGGGGTATAAAAAGAGCCTAAAAAAGGCTGGAGGCATGGTTCAGCAGTAGAGCACCTGCCTGGAGGCCTGAATCCAACCAGTACTGCCAGAGGAAAGAAAGAAAAAGGCAAAAAAAAAGGAAGAAAAAGAGGAAAGAAGGGACAGAGGGAAGGAAGGAAGAAAGGAAGGAAGGAAGGAAGGGAGGGAGGGAGGGAGAAAGGGAGGAAGGGAGGAAGGGAGGGAGGGAGGGAGGGAGAGAGAGAGAAAGGGAAAGAGGGAGAGAGGGAGAGAGGGAAGGGCTGTGTTGTGCCTACATGTATCTGAATGAATCCTGGGTAACAGGCCTTCTGGGCAATTTGAGTAATTTAAGTTCTGGCCTCTAAACTGGGATAAAAGCATAAAGATTTCCACATATATTAACGAGGACATTCATGGTGGATATCTTTTTTTTTTAATGGCCTGAACTCTGGGCCTGGGCACAGTCCCTCAGCTTTTCAGCTCAAGGCTACTGCTCTACCACTTGAGCCACAGTGCCACTTCCAGCTTTTTCTGTTTATGTGGTGCTGAGGAATTGAACCCAGGGCCTCATGCATGCAAGGCAAGCGCTCTACCACTGAGCCACCTTCCCAGCCCTGGATATCAAAGTGAGATAAGCAAAGTGCAGAACCATGTGTTCAGAATACTATCACTTGCTTAAGAAGCAAAAATAGTCTACACACGGAGATTGTCTCTAGAAAGTTCCAGAGACTCTGGTAACTACTATTCCCAGGGAAAGGAACTTTCCCTGGGAAAGGCATGACAGGTAGAGTGAATTATAACTGTATACATATGGATATTTTTTGGTTGTTGTTTGGGGCTTGAACTCTAGGCCTGGGCACTAACCCTCAGCTCTTCAGCTCAAGGCTAG
Organism: Dipodomys ordii; assembly: GCF_000151885.1. Lineage (NCBI taxonomy): Eukaryota > Metazoa > Chordata > Mammalia > Rodentia > Heteromyidae > Dipodomys > Dipodomys ordii. The sequence goes on from NW_012267229.1 coordinate 8,766,418, forward strand.
TACTCTACCACTTGTGCCACAGCGCTACTTCCAGCATTTTCTGCTTATGTGGTGCTGGGGAATCGACCCAGGGCCTAATGCATGCGAGGCAAGTGTTCTACCACTGAGCCACCTTCCCAGCCCCTAACTTGGGTATCTTTTGATGGAGATGGGTGAAATGTCATGAGGAGGGAGGGAGGGGAGAAGGGAGAGGGGCACACCTTGTTTTCCGCTCTTCTCATTCCATTGGTGGCTCCAGCATGGCTTCTAGGAAAGCCTTTTTACTCTTCTCTGCTGCTCCTTGATCATCTTTGCCCAAAGCCTGTAGAAACATCCAAGACACACCCTGTCCACTGCAACTAGGCGAACATTTTAGAACTTGCCTAGGCATAGAAAGTGCTGGTTTATCCACCCAGCTGGGAAGCATAAAGTAGCTATAATAAGCACATTCTATTTCTTCTCGAGGAACAAAACACATTCTTTCCCAAGAAACTAGAGGTTCCTGTGCCTTCAAAGACGAGGCTTTACCAATGAGGAGTTCCACAAGAGAGGAGAGAGAGCTATCAATAACCCAGATTAAAATTAATATGTCTCTGCTTACCATGTGAAGTGTTATAGAAACCAGAGAAACTGTCATTGAATAAATATCTAATGAAGTAAAAATTACATTCTCTGCCAACATGCACACAGCTGTGGTTTCGTGCAAATTACATTGTATGTGTCTTATTCCATTTCGTACTCAATTGGGAGACTTTTAGCATATGTATGAGCTCAAGGCTTAATGGAGAAATGTATGTTGCATTCGTTTTGTCAAATAAAACCATTCATCAACAAGTTAAACTACCTCTTTATTCTTTCAAGCAGCTTTCTTGTTCTATCTAAATTATAGCATATATAGAATTGTTTTTTAACTTCGATGGCTCAGCTCAGGGAAGGGGAGGCGCTGGAGGAAGCAAGTTATGTGTGATTGGCAAATGAAAGTAGCTGGGATGGTTCTCGAAGGGCCTTTGCTTGTTTGGTTCTCAGATGTGCTTGATGAATAGAGGGTATGGCCACACTTCTCATCCAGTCCAGCCCACTGGTATTCCACATGGCAATGTAGTCACAGCTTTCCCTAATGAAGGTACTAACAACACACCCGCAGTTCCTCAGCATCTAGATGACGGGTAATAGATAGGATTGCAATATTTGTTTCAGGAACATGAAAAATTTTGATGTCAAGACTAACAATGTCTCTCTTTCTCTCTCTCTCTCTCTCTCTATACACACACACACACACACACACACACACACACACACACACACACCTTTTGCTAACCTGAAATATAGGTACTAATTTAAAAAAAAAAAAACTTGAAGCCAGGTAGCTCACATCTGTAATTCTAGCTACTCGGGAGGCTAAGATCTGAGGATTGAGGTTCAAAGCCAACCAGGACAAAAAAAGTCCATGAGACTCTTACCTATAATTAACCACCAAAAAGCTGTGGTTCAAGTGGTAGAACACCAGCCTTGAGTGAAAAAGCTAAAGGAGACCTGGACATTGGTGGCTCACGCCTGTAATCCTAGCTACTCTGAAGGCTGAGAACTGAGGATTGTGGTTCAAAGCCAGCTCAGGCAGAAAAAAGACTCTTATCACCTGTAAACCACTCAAAAGCCAGTAGTAGAGCTACAGCTCAAGTGGTAGAGTACTAGCCTTGAGCAAAAAAGGGACATTGCCCAGGCCCTGAGTTCAAGCTCCCAGACCAGCATTTAAAATGTTAAGGGAAAGCATGAAGGCCTGAGTTCAGGACTAGCACACACGTGTGCACATACACACACACAGAGTGAGAGCTAGAGAGAGAGAGAGAGAGACCTTGACTGGGAATGTAGCTCAGTGGTAGAGCACTTGCCTGGGTTGAATTACCAACACCGAAAGCAAACAAACTAAAATTTAAAGCAGTTTCTGAGAAACTACAGCGTCCATGGGTATCCACCAAAATCTTATCCAAAATTTCATACTCTCACAAATTCAGCTTCCTTCCTGAAGCCTAGTGCCCTGCCCTGAGCAGTCTGCACAGATGCCCAGAGCAGACACCGGGCTCCTAGGCTCCTTCCTTGCATACTTCAGCGTGAAGATGAAGTCTGGGCCTGCTTCATCCAAGTGTTTCCATAACTATTCAGTATCTAGCAAATAGAGTGGCTGGGTAGTTAAATCTATTGCTTATTAGTATGTCTGCATTAGGGCTAGGAATATGGCTGAGTGGTAGAGGGCTTGCCTTGCATGCATGAGCCCTGGGTTCAGTTCCTCAGTACCACATACACAGAAAAAGCCAGAAGTGGTGCTGTGACTCAAGTGGTAGAATGCTAGCCTTGAGCAAAAGAAGCTCAGGAACAGCGCCCAGACCCTGAGTTCAAGCCGCAAGACTGCAAAAAAAAAAAAAAAAAAGAGTTTTTGCACTAATTAAATAACATATCCAGAATGATGGCCCTGCTTGGGTTTTAGTTTGGGAGATTTTGTTTATGTTGTTTTGGTGAGTTTTTGGTTTGGTGTGTGAAGGATCTTGGCTGTGTAATCAGGCTGGTCTCAAACTTGTGGTAGTCTTCCTACCTCTCTGCCTCCAGAATTCTGGAATGATCAGTGTACACCTCCACACTTGGGTCTCTGCTTATTTATAAGCGAGAAAAAAAGTGAAGGTGTGTGTGTATGTGTGTGTGTGTGTGCATGCATGCATGTGTATATGAAATGAAATATATGTATATATACTTTTTTTTGTCAGTCGTGGGGCTTGAACTCTGGGCTTGAGTGCTGTCCCTCAGCTCTTCAGCTCAAGGCTAGCGCTCTACCACTTGAGCCACAGCGCCACTTAGGTTTTCTAGTGATTTATTGGAGCTAAAGAGTTTCACGGACTTTCCTGCCCGGGCTGGCTTTGAACCGAGATCCTCAGATCTCAGCCTCCCGAGTAGCTAGGATTACAGGTGTGAGCCATCGGTGCCCAGCATGAAATGAAATATTTTTATTTTTGCCTCTACTGGCCTGGTCACTGTCCCCAAGCTTTTTCACTCAAAGTTGGCACTCTATCACTTGAGCCATACTTCCACTGCCAGCTTTTGGGTGTTTAGTTGGAGATAAGAGTCTCTGACACAGCCAGACGCTGGTGGTTCATGCCTGTAATCCTAGCTACTCGGGAGGTCGAGATCTGAGGATCGCGGTTCAAAGCCAGCCTGGGCAGGAAAGACCGTGAGACTCTTATCTCCAATAAAACCACTAGAAAACTGGAAGTGGCACTGTGGCCCAAGCAGTAGAGTGCTTGCCTTGAACTGAAGAGCACAGGGACAGCGCCCAAGCCCAGAGTTCAAGCCCCACGACTGACAAAAAAAAATAAAAAAGAGTCTCTGACATTTCTGCTCTTTCTGGCTTCAAACCATGATCCTCAGATCTGAGCCTCATGAGTAGCTAAGATTACAGGCATGAGCCATGACACTCAGCTGTGTATGAAACATTATTTCACTTAGTGACACAGCTCTCAAACACCTAAACCATCTCCCACTTTAGTCCATAAAGGTCCCTAATTTAATGATAATATTCAACTGAGCTTTTTAAACACTTTTTGTGGTTGTTATTAGTTGTAGGGCTTGAACTCAGGGCCTGGGCACTGTCCCTGAGCTTCTGTGCTCCAGGCTAGCACTCTACCACTTTGAACCACAGTGTCACTTCCAGTTTTCTGGTGGTTAATTGGTAATAAAAGTCTCATAGACTTTCCTGCCCAGGCTGACTTTGAACTGTGACCCTCAGATCTAGGACTCCTGAGTGGCACCGGCACCCAGCAAATTAATTTTTAATATGTTTTTACAGTGCTGGTGGTAGGTGAGCCACTCCCTAGCCCTTTAAATTTACAACACATTCAAATCTAAACAATTTCTGAACATGGTAATGTCCAAGCAAATAGATATTCGACTTCCAAATGTTACCTTTGCATTAAAGTTTAACTCACTTGCTGGGCACCAATGACTCCTACCTGTAATCCTAGCTACACAGGAGGCTGAGCTCTGAGGATCACAGTTCAACAGCCAACTCAAAGCAGGGAGTCCATGAGACTCTAATCTCCAATTAACCCAGAAGTGGCTCAAGTGGTAGAGTGCCAGCTTTGAAATAAAAGATAAAAAAATAAAAATCTCAGGGCAGTGCCCAGGCCCTTAGTTCAGTACTGGCACCGAAAAAGATGATGATGATGATAGCAATAATAAATAAAATAATAACTCACTTCACTGAAGTCTGCATTACACTACATAAAATTCCAGGAACGGTGGATACTCCATCCTACCGACCCATTTTCCAGATGAAGAAGTGAGATTCCTGTTTTGCCTTCCCTTTCCCAGCCCCAACCAGGCATCCGGCCACCATTTAGCACAACAGCCTGGTAGGGGAGAAGGGAAGAGAGGCTGGGACAGGTTGTGTAAATCTCCAAGTCACCCGCCCTTGCTGAAGAGCCCAGTACTCTGGAAATCCATTGAACTGGGGGAGTGACCGGCCAGACAGGCTGGTGAACGCGAGGTGAACCAGCCTCAGGGCGCGGCCCAGACTGTTGGCAACGGTGCACAGCACTTGGGGTGGCACGGTGGGGGGAGGGGGTCCTCCACGTTGGACGTCTCCCTCCTCCCTTCCTGGGGCTTTACTTGGCGCTTACTCACACATGAATCGCTTCTGTCTCTCCCACCTGGCTGAGATCACAGGTTGCCGGGTGGCAAGGAGAAAAGCAGACAGGGGTTCCAGCCAGGAAGTGGAGTCTCTCTTGGGGCGCCTTGGGGCGCGCTGGGGCTGTGGGCGATGAGTGTCCCTCCTCCACCCTCCACCTCCTCCAGCCCAGAGGCTACTTCTTTTTCTTCCTCCCCCTCCCCGCCCCGGCCTGCAGCCTGCGCCGCGCCTCCCTTCCCACGCAGCAAGACCAAGCAGGCCCGGGGCTGGGCGTGCCCTCGCCTGCCTGCCTGCCTGCCTGCCCCGGCGGGCGCGCGCTGGCCTCCCCGGGTCTGGCTGCCAGGGGCGGAGACCGTGCACCCGGGCTGAGCTTCGTCATCGCTCACTGTGATACCAGAAACGGTATTCGAGGTTATCGAGACCGAAATCGGTCGCAGGCCGACCCAACTCCCCCACCCCACTGTCGGTGGGAGATCTGTGCGCCCATACACACACCCAACACACCCAACACACACACAACACAACACACACACAACACACACACACACCTGGATTGGATCGGCCCCGGGTGTCCACGGCCTGGAGCTTCCAAGTGTCCACGTGCCCCTCTGCAAAGAAAAGGACTCCACCTGCCCGGTGTAGGAAAGGAGGTGGGTACTTGGACTGGGGATGGGGATGGAGAGGGGGTCCGGCCAGCCGGGAGAGGGGTACCGCACACCACGTCCCCACACTTTCTGCAGCCTTTTGCAATGCAATCGCAGTTGATATGGGAAATAATCTCTCCGGTGTTGTCTACCTTCTCTCACCCGGCCAAAAATTTAAAAAACTAAGTAAGTTGGGTTTCCCTTCCAGCCGGCCAGTACCTTTTCTGTCCACCTAACAACCTCCCCAAGGCCCTGGCGACTCTGGCTAAAACCAAACGGAGCAGCTGCGATCTCGGATCCCAAGCACCCTGCCACCTTGCAGGGGGGAGCCTTGGGGGGTATTTCTCCCACCTTCCCCTCCCTCCTCTCTTTCTGGAACTTCCCGGGAAGGAAGCTGGCTGCTTATTAGGCTCAACTCTTCTTGTTTTGGTCTCCCTAAGTGTGTTTTCCCCCCAGCTGAAGTTTGCTGTTTCTCTTCAACAAGTAACAGCTTGCTGGGGAGGAAAAGTTCGCCCCAGCGCAGGCACAGAATGATAGGAAAGAATGTGATATCTGGTTTGGGGTGGAATTTTATTGTAAGAGAATCATTGTCAGTTTCCTACAGAAGTGTTTTGATGTCTGGGATTAGGTAAGGAGAGGACCTCCTGTCTGGTAACCCATGATACAATCAACAAAGGAGTCATCTTAAAAGAAAGGTTGCTTAGGCCTTTATTTACATACAAAATATTCTGGGGGGGGGGGGGAATGACATCTCAGATGATCTTAGAGATCTTAAAGTTCTTCAAAAACAAGCTCAGAGATGTAACTATGAAGGGAATATAGTAATATATTGTAATATATTATGTTATATATAATAATTTTTAAAAAGTGCTGTTAGAAATGATTTGCGTGATTTGCGTGGATAGAAGCTACAGAGTTTCACTGGTGTGGTTTTTGAACAGTGCTTTTATATTGGTCTTGCAAAATTAGCCAAGCGATTTCCCAAAGTGCTGGATACATTTGGAGTAAGAAAGACATAGATTAATGTCTCAGCTCCACCATCAAACTGTGGCAAGTAACCTGACCTTCCAGAGCCTCAGTTTCCTCATTTGTAAGTGGAGAGGAAGGAGACGGTAAAGGAGCTAAGAGGACAGGAAATGCAGAGAACAGCACCTAGAAATCACCAATGGCAATCTGTTAGGAAGCTGTGCAAGTGGCCACCCTGCAGGATCTGTCCAATTATTAAAAAAAAAAAAAAAGCAGAAGGAGATACTTCTGAACACTTGAATTTGGTTCAGTCACATTAAATCTATCCCAAAGGGTTCACGGCCATCAACTTATAGATTAGCATTGATCAGTTTATCTATTTAGTGTATTTGAGATTCTCTGACTGCTTTCAAATGTGCAGTTTCAAAAGAACACCAACCTGGTATGACACGGGTATTTCAGTTCTTAACTATTACAAAATAATGTTCCTGGTCAGGTATGGTGGGCATGCTTGTATTCCCAGCTACTTGGGAAGCAAAGGTAGGAGGATCTCCATCCAAGAACAACTGGGCAAAAGTATAAGACCCTGTCAATAAAGAGAAGGAAGGAAGGGTGGGAGGGAGGAAGGCAGGGAAGGAGGAAGGAAGGCAGGGAGGGAGGGAGGACGGGAGGGAAGGAGGGAAGGAGGGAGGGGAGAAAAAAGTTTTAATTAAAAGCAAAATGTCTGGGGTGCACGGCTCAAGTGGTGGAGCTCATGAAAGTCTGAGTTCACCCCTCCCCCCCACCCAATAACACCAAAAAACAATGTCCCTCAGGGGTTATCATAATACCACTTTGGTCATGATTTACTGGATTGAAGGCACCTGAACTCTGGAGCGTATTTTTTTCCCTTGGCTGTTATGATTCAGTGTGAGTCACCATAGCTCCTAGCACCGGGAGTCAGCTGGAAACAGAGTCACTGAGTACAGCGCACAGCCCTCTTGAAGAGAATCTTCAAGATACCCACAGTTAGGGCAGAACACACTGCCTTCCTTAGTGCAGGCCTTTGTGAAAAACATAGGCTCCTCATAAGCCACCTGAGTATAAGGGAAAGATCCGTGTGGTCATCTGAATGGTTTTTATTTTAAATCTTTCAAACAGCCTAGATCAGTAATATTGTTTTCTGTTTCAAAGAAAATACATCTCAAGTTCTTTTTAAGTTCTGGTAAGTTTTGGCTTCTAGTGTTCCTATAACCACTTCCCCCCTCTCCCTCCAAAAAGAAGCATGTCAGTTTGGCTACAGCCATTTTTCTCTGTGGCTCCTCCAGTAAGTAGACAAATAGAGGTTTGAAGTTCCCACCCCCATCTGTACTTTGAAGACTTAAGTTTTCTAGGTCTGTCTTACCCTGGCTTGTTTTTTGTTTTGTGTTTCTTTAACTTGGTTGTGCTTGAGTTTGAGCCCAGAGCCTCGAATTTCCTAGGCAGGAACTCTGCCCCTTGAGCCACATTTCCACTTCCAGATTTTTTGCTGGTTAATTGGAGATAAGAGTCTTTCGGCTTTGTCTGCCCAAGTTGGTTCTAAACCTCAAGCCTCTGATCTCAGCCTCCTGAGTAGTGAAGATTATAGGCATGAGCCACCAGCTCCTGGATAAAATCAACTTTGTTGAGGTATGATTTACATATAACAAAATTCACTGAACTATGTATATTTAAAATCTGTGCGTTTTTATTATACACAAGACATATCTCCATAAAGTTGATCATTTTAATGTATCATGGAACACTCTCAGTATTTACTGCCTCTGGTTCGAATAATTCAAAGAAGACCAGAAAAGGCCAGTAGAAAGGGAAAGTGAATGTGGGTGTGCCTGAAAGATAAAGGACATTTACAGTCAAGTGGTCTTGGATGTGTGGCACTGAATGGAAAGATAAAATACACACATTTACAGGGTTTGAGACGAGTTTTACAAGGCTTTTTGTCTTTATCATTAAGCTTCCTGAATTTGATACCTGGGCACCAGGAATCTGGCAAGAGTTTGTTGGAAGAAGAAACTTAAAATGAAAAATAAAAACAAAAGTATGCTTGTCCTTCAGGATCTACTGACCCAGTCGGTTGCATCCCAACCCCAAAAGAGGCCTTCCCTCGCTATAATGCTAGCATCCGGTGACTTGGCCTCTGCTTCCTGGGAGCTCGTGGTCCGAGTGGACCACCCAAATGAAGAGGAACAGACTGACATCACACTGAGAGTGTCCGGAGACCTGCACATCGGGGGAGTGATGCTCAAGTTGGTGGACCAGATCAGTGAGTTACTGCTTCTGAGTGGCTGCTGTGTGTATGTAGCCCTCTGGTATATCACTGCTACCTGGCTAGCGAAGGCTGCCTGAGCATTCACATGTTTCTGGCCACTCAGAGAGTGTGCTTGTCCTTCCCCTACACCCCACCCCCCAGGTCTTCTCAGAAAGAGAAAGGAGAATGGAAGGGCCTAGAGCCTTTTGTGTCTGTGTGTACATGCCCACATACACACGTCTGTTTCTGTACTAGGGCTTGAACTCAAAGCTTGGGTGCCATTCCTTGAGCTTTCTGCTCAAGACTGGTTGCTCTGCCTCTTGAGCCACACTACCATTTCTGGCATTTTGCTGGTTACTTGGAGATAAGAATCTCAAAGGCTTTTCTGCCCCAGTTAGCTCTGAAACACAATCCTTAGATCTCAGCTTCCTGAATAGCTGGGATTATAGGACCATCACCCAGCTAAGAGCTTGAAACTACACTGAACAACATTTGTCAAAACATGATTCTTGAACAAGGCATGGTGGTATATATATATCAATGATCACAGGACTGCGGAGACCGAGGCAGGAGAATCCTGAGTTCAAAGCCAGCCTGGGCTGGGCTGCTTCTTGTCTCAAAAAAGAAAAAGAAAGGCAACACGGAGTCTTTGGTGGCATACTAAATCTCCCAAGTATGTATGTACATACGAAGCTGTATTTCCACATGACCCAGTCCACCAATAACATGCCACATGATTTCAGGTGATGAGGAATTAAACTACTGTGGTCATGCTGCCACAATTTATTTTCAGCTCTGACAAATAGTAGAATATGTAACAATTGTCTTTTTTTTGGGGGGGGGTCAGTCATGGGGCTTGAACTCTGGGCCTGGGTGCTGTCCCTCAGCTCTTCAGCTCAAGGCTGGCACTCTACTACTTGAGCCACAGCGCCACTTCCAGTTTCCTGGTGGTTTATTGGGGATAAGGGTTTCGTGGCCTTTCCTGTCTGGGCGGGCTTTGAACCAAGATTCTCAGACCTCAGTCTCCTGAGTAGCTACAGGGGTGAGCCACCAGCATTGGGCTAACAATTGTCTGGCAAACATTTCAGTTGTGGATTTCATTAGTCCATTTTATTAGTCTAGCCAAACAGGGTGACTACTGTTAACGCTTGGTTGTTCAGTGCTAGTAATCTTCTGCTAATGCATTTTAGTTGATGCCTTTTTTAATTTTTATAGTTATTGTAAAGGTGATATACTGAACAGTTACAGTTACATAAGTCAGGTAAAGAGTACATTGCTTTTTGGACAAAGTCACTCCTCCCCCTCACTCTCTCCCGGCTAACGCTTTATTTATTTATTTGTTTTCCAGTCCTGGGGCTCAAACTCTGGATGTCCCTGAGCACCCTTTTTGCTCGAGGCTAGGGCTCTACCACTTAGTCACAGTGCCACTTCCAGCTTACCCCAGGGTTAAGATAAGAGATTAGAGATAAGAGTCTCACAGGCTTTCCTTCCCCCAGCTGGCTACAAACCACCATCCTCAGATCTCAGCCTCCTGAGTAGCTAGGGTTACAGGTGTGAGCCACTGGGGCTGCCCAGCTCTGCTAATGCATTTTATAACATAGAAATGTTCCTGAGAAGACAGCTATCATATGATCATGTGCTACTGCCCGTTTCTAAGCAAAGAGAAGTCTGCAGGTCATACTCTTCACAGTCAGAAGTCACCATGATGGACTCCACATTTAAGGGTGCATTGTTTTCTCTGTATTTCTTTTAACTTTTATTTAAGACCTGGGATATGGCTTTGCATTTTTACAGAGATAAAAATCTGTTTTACAAGTCTTTCTGCAGTGTGATTTGCATACAGAAAAGTGTACTGATCTCAAGGGTCCGGTTCAATGAGTTGTGGGTCATGTAATCATCACGAAGATCAAGAAATTGTTCCCCTTCCCAAGCCCCACCCAGTCACAGTGAGCCCAAGGGCGAACACTCTCCTGCCCTCTAACGCCAGTGGCTTGGTTCTGGACTTCTTGCAAATGGAATTGTACAGGATACACTCTTACACATCTGCTTTCTTTCACTCAACATGATATATGAGATATTTACTCAGATTCTTTTTTTTTTTTTTTGCTTATGTGGTGCTGAGGAATCGAACCCAGTGCCTCATGCATGCAAGGCAAGCGCTCTATCACTGAGCCACCTTCCCAGTCCCTTACCCAGATTCTTGTACATCGTTTGGAATCATTTCATCTTATAGCTGTATAATATTTTTTTTGCATGACTCTGATGTAATATATCCATTGATGGAATTCTGAGTCATCTCCATCTTCAGATCCCATAGATGTGAGCATATACAATTATTGTCTTTCTGTGGACATTCCTGCTGGGTATTTTTGTTACTGTTGTTACTAAGGGTGACCACTCTCCTGGCTTCTAAGGCCATAGGCATGCTTCCACTGAGATATCGCTAGAATTGAGCATCACAGAAAAGTGAAATGTCAGTCTTACAGAATTTCTGTGTGAACACTGATGCTTCTTGCCATTCAACAGTGTCAGGATACATTTCTATAAGAGAAAGGAGATGGATTCAACAAAGCCAAATGCTTCACCAGATCTCCTTTAACACTCTAAGAGTATTTGTTTTAGAGAAATAAAGCTTTAAGAAAAATTAATATGATTTCCAAAAAGCATGGAAGACACGAGCTAAGTTAAGAAGTTGGGAAATCAGACAGGTGAGATGGAGAAGTTTGAGTAAGGACATAGCTTAGTTTCCTAGTCATGACAAAATCCTAAGATTTAGTGAATCGACACTTGATTCTGCACATACAGAAATGAGGCCACAGAGTAACAATGGTTTCTGGGCTGTTTCTTTGCTCTCCTGGTCTGACATCCCAAACTCTGTGGGCACTGAGTTCTTCTTTATGCTCTCTTCAATCCCCTCAACTACTCCTGCTTTATAGGCATGCACTAGGTAGGCTTTTTCTTCTTTTGGACCTTTGGCTTAGGTTTTTATTCTCTAAGTCAATACTTTTTGCCTACAAATAAAAATCACAAGAAAAAGTCATCTAAAAGAGACATTCTTGGTTAAGCATCCTAGATGGTAATCTCCAAGCTCTTAGGACATACTTTACTCTTGGTTTTGACAATCTTTTGCCTTCTTCTCCAATCATTATTTTTAAATTGAACTCAAGGCTTGGGATCTGTCTGGTATTTTTCCCTTCAAGGTTAGTGCTTTACCACATGAATCACAGCTCCTTTTCTAGATTTTTTTTTGGTAGTTAATAGGAGATAATTGAACCATGATCCTCAGATCTCACCCTTCCGAGTAGCTAGGATTACCCAATGAAGTTTTAGTCAAAGCCATCAGTGTCAATACATCCTAAGAACAGGGACATTCTCAACATCATCACAGCACAACCACTGAAGTCAGGGATTTTTTTAATTAATAAGTTTTTTTTGGTGAAAATACCATACAGAGGGGTTACAATTACATGAGCAAGGTAATGAGTACATTTCTTATCAAGCATTGTTGCCTCTTTACTTTGTTTTTCCTCTACCATCCCTGCCCTCCCATCTCCCCCACCTCCCCGCCAAAGTTGTAAAGTTTCGTTTTTTGATATAACATCTTATACATCTCATTGTTGCAATGGGTCCACCTGTATCCCTATTTAAACAATTTGTTTTTTCCCTTCCCCTCCACAAATTACACCAACATCAAATACAGTGAAAACAGGGGTTATACCATGGGGGAGGGGACATACAAAGCAACAAAGAAATCATCTTATAAATATGTTAGAAACAATTGCAAGAAAGAGAAACCATTTGAGTCCTTATCTTGGGGTTCATTTTGCCTAACATCAATTTATCTGACTGTTTCTGCTTGTCTCAGACATATACTAGTTATTGCAAATAAGGGAAACCATGGGACCTATGTTTCTTTGGGCCTGGCTTGCTTATTTCCCTTACTGTAATTTTTTCCAAGTCTTTCCATTTCCTAACAAATCAGTGGCACAGAAATTTTTAGGAAAAAGAACTTGCACATTCATCATAAACAACAGTTATGTTCTAGCCAGGTGCCAAAGGATCACACCTATAATCCTAGCTACTCAAAAGGCTGAGATCTGAGGTTAGAGATTTGAAGCTAGCCTGGGCAGAAAAGTCTGTGGGGCTCTTATCTCCAATTAACCACAAAAAGCTTAGAGTAGAGATGTGGCTCAAGTGATAGAATGCAAGCTTTCAGTGGAAAAGCTAAGGGATAATGCCCAGGCCCTGAGTTCAAGCCCTAGTACCAACACACATACACACACACAAACACGCACATACAAAGTTATGTAAGGCTCCTGCCACACTGCTTCATTAAACAATATAAGGTTCACACTTTGATTTCTCCCACTTTGTCTTGGAGACACTGGAGAGAAGCCGGGGACAGTTGAGCTTTGATCTCTGCAGGAAGATAGTAGCTGAAGACCTGTGTTCAGTTCAGGATTTATATGCCAGGACACAGACTCTGAGCTGCCTAGACCCTCCATGCACAGCATTCTATCTGATATGTGGGTTTTCCATTTTTTTCCAGACATAGCCCAAGACTGGTCAGACTTTGCTCTCTGGTGGGAACAGAAGAACTGCTGGCTCCTGAAAACCCACTGGACTCTGGACAAGTGTGGCGTGCAGGCAGACGCCAAGCTTCTCTTCACCCCTCAGCATAAGATGCTACGCCTCCACCTGCCCAATGGGAAGACCGTGAGGCTGCGCGTCAGCTTCTCTGCCGTGGTGTTCAAGGCTGTGGGTGACATCTGTAAAGCCCTGAGTGAGTACCCCGGAGGGCTCCAGAGCCCCTGAGACTGTCCCCAAGGAAGACAGGACAGTGACCTGTACTTTTTGCCTGCTTCAGTAGGAGGCACAACATCCAAGCCCAGTGAAGTGGAACAAAACCACATGAATCTTGATTGGCTGAAAGTTGAGGTGTGGCTCAGGTGGTAGAGCCAGCCTTGAGCAACAACAACAAAAAAAAAAAGCCAAAGGAGATTGAGAGGCCAGGAGTTCAAGCCCCAGTACTGGCACAAATAAAACCTTAATGGCACAGGACAGATTCATTCCTAACAAGCTGAAGACTATTTCAAAAGACATTTGCAAGTACAGCCATTAAAATTGATACTTTTCCCTCAATTCATTTCTCCATATATATTTTTATCATTCTTATTTAAGGAAAGGTGGAGGTTTTTGACTCCATCACCAAAGGACTGGTGAGTCTCTACTGTCTTGGAGATGGCCATGATTCTACATCTTAATTATCTCATTCCCATCCAATTCTAGCAAATAATCTGTTTCCTCAAGTCCCTGGTGCATTTAATTGAGACTGAAAGCCTAATTCTTTATGGGTTGGTATCCCATAAGATGGCAGTCAGCAGTCATTAAGACAACACGTTTGTTTGTGAGACATCATAAAAGGAGAAGATCTTGTGCCAAGACCATGATCTGATTTTAAACTTTTTTAGACCTGTCTATGTATCTTCTCTGGTACCAAAGGCCAAAGTCAACATTTCAGGACATTATCACTACATAACCTCTTCCTAACCTTTCATTCTCTCACTCAACCAGTATTTACTGAGCACCTCATATGTGGCAGGCAGTGTGGGGAATGGTGGAGAGGCTTAGCGGTAAACATCATTGAAGTCCCTGCTTTTGTGGAGCTCCCACGCTAGCAAGCATAGCTAAAGTAACTGATAAATGTGCATAAGAAAGGAATATAGCATAGAGCTGAGCACCATGTTTCAGACCTGTAGATTCACTGTTTGCAGCCAGCCCTACCAAAAGTTTACAAAACCACCTAAACCAATCTAACGCTGTGTGTGGTGGTAATACCTGTCCACCTATGCAGGAAGTGTAAATAGGATTACAATCCAACAAGCTGAAGCCTAAGAATGAGATCTTATGCAAAAAAAAAACAACCAACAGCTTAAAGGGCTGGAGATTGTTCAAGAGGTAGAGCACCTGACTGACAAGCACCAGGCCCTGTGTTCAAACTCTAGTACCACAAAAAAAAAAAGCCAGGACCGCTGGCTCACACCTATAGTCCTAGCTACTCAGGAGGCTGAGATCTGAGGATTGTGGTTCGAAGCCAGCCCAAGCAGGAAAGTACATGAGACTCTTATCTCCAATAAACCACCAGAAAACAGGAACTGGCACGGTAGCTCAAGAAGTAGAGCCTTGAGCTGAAATGCTCAGGGACAGCGCCCAGGCCCAAAGTTCATGACCGACCCCACTCCCATCCCCCCCAAAAAAGAAGAAGAAGATAGAATGTTGAAGGGAGGAGATAGAGAAAAGGTGAAAAGAATGACCAGAATTGAGAACAGGAAATAGGGTAGAAGCAGAACCCATTTCCTGACATCCTGGATCCTGACTTTTGACACAATGTGTGGTTTCACACCAGCTGCCCAAAAACTATTGAGTGAACCAATGGATGAAGCCTCCCACTGCAAACATCATGGGTGTAATTGTGTCCCAATGCACAGCAGGCCAATGACAATCACAAAGACACCTGCTTTCAGTGGCATTCTAATGAAGCTTTGGAAACAAAGCAAGCATTCAATGAAAGGATCTGTTCCACATCCACAGTGGACCAGAACTACATGAACAGCAGTAGACACAGGGCTCTTTGCCCGTTTACATACTCGCAGTTGTTTTAAGGGTTCCTGTTAGCATTTCTATCTGTCCGTCTGTCTATTTGTCGGTCCGTCTGTCTGTCTGCCTGCCTACCTGCCTACCTGCTTGTCTGTCTATCTGTTCCAGGATCTTGTTATGTAGTCCAGACAGCTGGTATACTCACTATATGTAGTCGAATCTGGTCTTAGACTCAAAATTCTCCTGCCTCCACCTTCCAAGTGCTGAGAGTGCAGGTGTGAGCCATGCTGCCAGCCACTCCTTGATATGTCTTTTCATGGATTTTATATCGGAGCGATTGAAGCTAAAGCCAAATCAGATTTATCGCTAAAGCCAAATCAGATTTATCAGAATAGAATTTCCCTGGGAGAACAAATTTCCCAAGCACAGATCTTGGGCCACAGGAGATAACAAGGGTTCTTTTCTTGTTGTTTTGTTATTTTATATTTAATTCTTGAACGCAGGGCTTTGCACTTGCTGGGCAGGCACTCTATCACTTAAGCCATACCTCCAGTCCTTTTTGCTATGTTGTTGGGTTTGTTTGTTTGTTTTTGGCGGGGTGAATTTCACTTTTACTCAGGCCAACCTAGACTTCCATCCCTCTTTTTTTTTTTTTTTTTAAATAAGTTTTTTTATTGTGAAAATACTGTACAGAGAGGTTACAATTACATGAGCAAGGTAATGAGTACATTTCTTTTCAAGCTTTGTTGGCTCCTCCTTTGTTTTTCCCCTACCATCCCTGCCTTCCCATCTCCACAACTACACCCTCCCGCATCCCCCCACCAAAGTTGTAAAATTCATTATTTCGACATAGCATCTTGTATATCTCATTGTCACAATGGGTCCACCTGTATCCCTATTTAAACAATTTGTTTTTTCCCTTCCCCTCCCCAAATTATACCAACCAAATACAATGAAAACAGAGGTTATACCGTGGGGGAGGGACATACAAAGCAACAACAACAACAAAAAATCACCTTATAAATATGTTAGAAACAATAGCAAAAAAGAAAAAAAAACATTTGTGTCCTTATCTTGAGGTTCATTTCGTCTAAAGACCTTGGAGTCAAAGCAGACACTCTGAAAACATTACAGGATGGAATAGGAGAAACCCTATGCCTCCTTGGTACAGGCCGAAATTTTCTTAATAGAGTCCCAGAAACACAACAAATCAAAGAAAGGCTGGACAAATGGAATTGCATGAAATTGCAGAGCTTCTGCATAGCAAAAGACAGAGCTAGCAAGATCAATAGAAAACCCATGAATTGGGAGAAGATCTTCTTCACTAAGCACACAAGGGACAAGGGTCTCAAATCTAAAATATACCTGGGACTCAAAAAATTAAATCCCCCAACAACAAATCCTCAAAGAAACAACTGCCCAATAAATGAGTGGACTAAAGACTTAAAGAGAAACTTCTCTGAAGAGGAAAGAAGAATGGTCAATAGACACATGAAGAAATGCTCAACCTTCCTAGCCATAAAAGAAATACAAATCAAAACAACATTGAGATACCACCTCACCCCAGTTAGAATGGCTATAATCAAGAACTCTAATAACAACAGATGCTGGAGGGGATGTGGCCAGAAGGGAACCCTACTGCATTGTTGGTGGGAGTGTAAACTTGTTCCATTCCTCTTTTTGCACAAAGCATGGATGATAGGCACTGTGGGTCCACCATGCCCAGTTTTTTAGGTTTTTGTTTCTTTTATTAGTTGATATGAGAGTCTTGCAGACTTTTTCCCCAGGCTGTCTTCAAACTATGACCCTCCTCTTCTCAGCCTCCCAGAGAGCTAGGATTACAGATATGAGCACCACACCTTTTTTTTTTTTTTTGTTAGTCGTGGGGTTGAACTCTGAGCCTGGGAGCTGTCCCTGCACTCTTCAGGTCAAGGCTAGAGTTCTACCACGTGAGCCACAGCACCACTTATGGTTTTCTGGTGGTTAGTTGGAGATAAGAGACTCACGGACTTTCCTGCCCCAGCCTGGCTTTGAACTGCAATCCTCAGATCTCAGCCTCCTGAATAGCTAGGATTATACACGTGAGCCACTGGCGCCCGGCTTGTGAATTTTTTTTATTTACTTATTTTTCCACCACACCTAACTTTATGTTTAATTCTTACACTGGAATTACTTTAGTCCTCAACAACCTTGGAATGGTTTGTTTTACGACCTAACAATCAGGTATCTGCTGATTAAAGGGAAAGGCAAACTGCATTGCTAGTCTGTCTCTGCCCTTAGCAGTGTGACCTGATTGGATGAGTGAAGTCAGTATGTGGACTTCTAGGAAAGCTGCCCAGGAGTTACAAAACAGCCACATTCCTTGGCTTTTACCTAGGATCAGAATCCCTCAGTACTGTTAATAGTTATCAGCAGACCTGATCAGAAATTCATACATTGCCTAAAGAGAAGATTAACATAGTTTGGTTTCTCTAGAAGCAGGCCCTGAGATAGGGAGTCAGGTACAAATGGTTTCTTTGGGAGACTGATGACAGGAAAAATGGGTGGAAAAGTGAGATCAGGAACAGCATAGTCTCTCGCCAGCCAAATCACACTGGAGAATCTACAGCATCTGGGGTTCTCACTCTTAGTGGGCAAAGGTGTTTAGATCCACAGAGGAGGATCTTATGCTCTTCCAAATTCCCTGACCAGGGAGCAGCTCAGGCAGTGGCTGGCAGTCAGAGCACGCTCTAGGGGCAGAGAAATGAATAGTGGAGGCCCTCAATGCCATAAGTCTGTGCAGAAGGGAGAGCGGGGCCATGAAGATGTCTGGCCTAAGAGTAAAAAAGCTGTTGGACCAGATGCTAGGGTCTCATGTTTATAATCTTTGCTAGTCAGGAGGCTGAGATCTGAAAGTCAAAGTTTGAAGCCAGCCCTGGCAGAAAAAACCATGAAACTCATATCTGATTAAACACACAGACACACACACACACACACACACACACACACACACACAAGCTGGAATGTGGAAATGTGGCTTAAGTGGTAGAGCACTAGCTAGCCTTGAGCAGAGAAAGTTAGGGACAGTGCCAAGACCCTGAGTTAAAATCCCAGTATTGGCAACAACAATAACAAAAATTGCTTAGGGATATGGAAGGTAAAGAATTGAAGGACCTATGATCCACAAAGCAAAACAGACAGCCTTTTGTGGTTGGCTAGATGGAAGTTTGGGGTTTGGAAGTGAGCCTACTGGGTTTTTTGTTGCTGTTTTTTGTTTTTGTTTTTGTTTTTTTTTAAGCAGCAAGAGAGGGAGAAAAGAGAGAGAAGAAAAGGAAAGGAGAAAGAAAGAAAGGAGAGAGAAGGAAAGGAAAGAAAAAATTGGTGTTATACAGATGATGCTAAAACAACAAAATGCTAAGTGGTTTAGGTGGGAGCAAGTACTTGAAGAAGCATTATTTATACTATCCCTTCCCTGGCAAGCCTTTGACCTTGAACTTTGACCTATGTCTCCATCCCCTGTGTGCCCCACCCTCCACAGGGATCTCTGCTCTCCTTATTTCTTCAAAAAAGAATGCAAACTGTTTCTTCCATTTACCTTTCAGGAACTTCTTGAGACAACAGGTCTCAGGAAAAGGACTCTGGGCCTCAGGAGGAATTTTCTTTTTTCTTCTTCTTTTTTATGGATTCATCTATTTAATCTAGGGAAATAACATCTTGTGAAATTTTCTTCTACTTTTTATTTTTCTTCTCTCTTTAGTTTTTGTTATTTTTGTTTGTTTGTTTTTTAGATATTAGACGCTCAGAGGAACTCTCCTTGTTAAAGCCTTCTGGGGACTATTTTAAGAAGAAAAAGAAAAAAGACAAAAATAACAAGGAACCTGTTATTGAAGATGTTCTAAACTTGGAGAGTTCTTCAACAAGTTCTGGTTCACCAGGTAATAGTTGTTGTTCTGATTTCTGAATGTAGCTTAAAACTCAAGCAGGAAAGTATGTGATACACTTTTATCCAAATAATCATCAAAAAGCCAGAAGTGGAGTTCTGGCTTAAGTGATAAAGCTCCAGCCTTGAGCAAAAGCTTAGCACCAAAGCTTTGAGGTAATTTCTCTCTCTATCTCCCTCCCTCTCCCTTCCTCTCTCTGTCCCTCTTTCTCTCTTTCTCTCTCTCTCTCTCTCTTTCTCTCTCACACACACACACACATTTTTTTAAGACTAGTGAGTTAAGCAAGAAATACCCAGTTCGGTTTACAAATCACAAAAGTTTACTTGAGACTTATATTCAACAGAAAGGCTCCACAACTCATGATTTTAATTGCATATCTTATGTTGCTGCTGAATGCAATATTTTAGCAAAATTGGCCATGAATTGGGGATAAAACAGTGGTATTTAGAAACCAGATGAGTTGAATCTTTTAAACATACTTGCTTCTCTCTTTCTCTCTTTGTGATTCTTTTTTTTTTCCTGATCCTAGGACTTTAACTCAGGGCCCTGAGCTTTTTTTTTTTTTCCAGAGCTGAGGACCAATCTTAAGGCCTTGCACTTGTCAAGTGCTCATCCACTGAACTAAATCCCCTAACCCCCTGAGCTTTTTTGCCCCAAGTCCAGCACTCTACTACTTAAGCAGCAAAGCTCCACTTCTGGCTTTTTGGACTTTTAATGGAGGTAAGAGTCTCACAGACTTTCCTGCCCAGGCTTGGCTTCAAATAGTGATCCTCAAATATCAGCCTCCTGAGTAGCAAAGATTATAGGCATAAGGCACCAGCTACCAGCTGTAATTCTGTCTTGATGTGACTCTTTCCTGAATTCAATTTTTCATTGGGCCTTTAAGAGGGGGTCAGCTAAAAAATTCTGGAGAGACATATCCCTTTCTTTTTTATATCAAAATAATTAAGGTTCTAGCTTGCTTGCAACACTGGTGGCTTTCTTCTTGCACAGTATATTCCAGTGTGAAGAATAAAAGAAGGCTTTGTACTTTAAACAAACAAGAGACAGATAATCTAGCTGCTGAAGTCTTAACATTGGCAGGTGCTGCTGTTTGCTTAAGGAGCCATCTGCAGCCTTGTACAGCTGCTTTGTGCCAGGTCCCCCGTGCTGTCCAGCCTTCTGCTGAAGTCAGAGAACTTGACATGGCTAGGAGGGAAATGGTCTTCAGTGTCTATCTGCATTGAGATTTAGAAGCTTCTAGATCTTTGCACTTCTAAGAGCTGCAGACACAGACAAGATCCCTACCTGTGTAGAACTAACTTCTCATCAGCCTGACACCTATGGTTAGTCTACATAGTACTTCTAAAGTCAAAATTCATTTTGGTGCAAGGAATGGACTCCCCCTCCCATAAAGAGTCCTACTCTATGCAAATGGAAGGATGGCTCAAGTGGAAGAGTGTCCGCCTTGAGTGAAAAAGCCAAGGAAGAGTGCAAAGCCCTAGTTCAAGCCCTGGTACCAGCACTAAAATTAGTTAACATATCCATACACTGAATATTAATTAATATGTATAGTATATAATTACGAATCTGAGTGTTCCTTTACTTGCAGTAAGTCCTGGCTTATACAGTAAGACCATGACTCCCACCTATGACCCCATCAATGGGACACCGGCATCATCCACCATGACATGGTTCAGTGATAGCCCCTTGACAGAGCAAAACTGCAACATCCTGGCCTTCAGCCAGCCTCCTCAGTCACCCGAAGCACTGGCTGACAGGTACCAGCCCCGGACTCTGATCGATAAAGCCAAGCTGAATGCAGGGTAAGGATGGGACTCCATTTTGCTTCTGTCTGACATAGAGAGTTGCCACAGAGATGGGGACTCTTTTAAGTTAATAGGCCTGGAGATTATGCTTAGTTAGCAAAAACCAGAGCTGACTTACAGCCAGGATGTATGCTATATCTTGGTCATTCTTGTTCCCAAAAAGAACCTGAATAGAGCCATGTGTGTGTGTGTGTGTGTGTGTGTGTGTATGTGCACGCACACGTGCGTGCGTGCGTGCCAATGCTGGGAGCTGCAGACACAGACAAGACCTCTACCTTTGTATAACTAACTTCTCATCATCCTGACTCGTATAGTTACTCTACATAGTTCTTTTTAAGTAATGGGGTTTGAACTCAAGGTGCTGTCTCTTAGCTTTTTCACTCAAGGTTAGCACTCTAACACCTGACCCATACCTCTACTTCCAACTTTTTGCTGGTTATTTGAACATAAAAGTCTCATGGACCTTCCTGCCCAGTCTGGCTTTGAACCATGATCCTTAGATCTCAGTCTTCTGAGTAGCTAGGATTACAGGCGTGAGCCACCAACACAGAGCTTCAAGCCACTTTTTGTCCTGTGGTATTATGCCACAGCCATCTCTTTATCATTTTGTTATTGGCTTTTAGTTTCTACCCTTCACCATTACCTGAATTCTAAAATTATAGCATTCAGTATAAGATCCACTAGCCACATGGGACTATTTAAACTTAAATTTGGAACTCACACCAGATGTTGTGGCACACACCTGTAAACCCAGCACATGGAAGACCAAAACAGGAGGCTTTCAAGTTTGAAGACATTCTAAACTATATAATGAGGCAAAAAAATACTTGACATAATAATAACATTCTATGGTTCCTTCTGTCCTTTGGCGGATTATTTTAATGTGTCAAGAAGAATACATAATATTCTTGTTGTCTAATGACCATTTAATGTATGATTTCATTTGCTTATTATCAAACTCACAGCCTTGCATGTATGAAGTGAGCATTCTCCCACTGATCTGTATCCCTGACCTGAGAATGTTCTATTTATTATTATTCTATTTTATCTTAACCTGATATAATTGTATATTCTACATATTCTATACCCTCTTCTATTTCACCTTAAAAACTACCAAACAAGATGAAAATGTAAGATATCATTGTGTGCTTATTAGTTTTTTTTGTTGTTGTTGTTGTTGTTGGATCCGGTCATGGGGCCTGAACTCTGGGCCTGAGCGCTGTCCCTCAGCTCTTCAGCTCAAGGCTAACACTCTACCACTTGAGCCACAGCGCCACTTCCGGCTTTTTTCTTTTTGCTTATGTGGTGCTGAGGAATCGAACCCAGGGCCTTGGGCATGCAAGGCAAGTGCTCTACCACTGAGCCACCTTCCCAGCCCTGCTTACTAGTTTTGATATCATTTAGTCTGCCTTTGATCGAGGATGGCTGGATAGATAGACAGATAGAGATGGATGGATGGATGGATGGATGGATGGATGGATGGATACATGGATACATATATACATATATAATGCTATCTATAACATAACTTAATGGGCTTGTATAAGAACTGATGAGCCAGGCACCGGTGGCTTATGCTTGTAATCCTAACTATTCAGGAGGCTATCTGAGGATCACGGTTCAAAGCCAGTTCAGGCAGGAAAGTCCATGAGACTCTTATCTCTAATTAACCACCAGAAAACAGGAATTGGCACTGTGGCTCAAGTGGTAGAGTGCTTGCCTTGAGCTGAAGAGCTCAGGGATAGCGTCCAGCCCAGGCCTAGAGTTCAAGCCCTACAACCAACCAACCAACAACAACAAAAAAAAAAACTGCTGGACTGGCTTTGAAACCCCACTGTGTCATTCTCTAGTTGGCTGGATTCCTCACGCTCCCTTATGGAACAAGGCATCCAGGAAGATGAGCGATTGCTGCTACGATTTAAATACTACACTTTCTTCGACTTGAATCCTAAAGTAAGAAACTTTTTCTTCTGGTTTTGCTTTATTTCCCCTTTTATCTCTTTCTTAAGGTGGATGCCACGAGCTGTATGTAAAACTGAGTCATTTGCTTATCAAAATTAATGATAACTTGAGTGATCTTTTGGTCTGTACCCATTAGACTAATCTGTGTGCATTGGCCTCTGAGCTTCTACCTTTCTCTTCCAAGCACCCAAGCTAAGCTGTCCCTGAGTTATCAGGAATCTCTCTGGGTCTTTGTGCTCAGTCCAGACACATGTCCTGGCATGTGTCCTGTTGTAAACAGAGTGAAGGGTCCTCTGAACAACTGCAGAACAACCTCATTGCATTGTCCCTGTGCTGACTGTGTGTGTTGATCTTCTCCATTTACTGCAGGCCACTTGTCCGTGAATCTTGCCTTGCCAACCTTTAGTCCAGATTCTTTTCTTGTCCACAGCAGTATTTCTTACTTGATTGTAATTAGTATTATATGATTATATTATAGTAGTATATATTATTATATTAATTATTATAATGACTGATAAACCAAGAATTAAATCAGGTACTGGGACCCAAACTGTAAGACACTAATGTTTTCAAAATTAACATACTGAAATACATAAGAGCGCAGAATGAAACAGTTACACTGAAGTTTAGTAACAAAAGCCTTTTTCAAAGTGGGTAGGGTAATATGTGTTCCTTAAAGAATGGAATCAAGTAAGATTTAGTGGCTGTTCTCATACTTTGATTCTAAGTCAATGAACATTACAGTGTCCTCTATGAAAGGCAACATAGCATTATCTATCAGAACTATGTTTCCAGGAGTTGGGATTTAGAACAGTGGAAGAATACTTGCCTAGCAAGTACAAAGCCCTGAGTTTGGTCCTCAGCACCATAAAAGTATATATGTATACAAGGATAGTTATTGTTACATTATTTGTTGCAGGAAAAGATGGGAAACTGCTTAATGTCTATCAGAAGAGACCTGTCATATCCATACTACATTATTATTAAAAGCAATCCATCTATATGAATGCTCTTCCCTCCCTCTCTTCTTACCTCTTTCTTTCCCTCTCCTCTTTCCTCCTCTCTCCTCCTCTCCTCTCTTCTTCCTGTTTCCTTTCCTCCCTCCCTCTCCATCCTCCTCCTTCTCCTTCTCATTCTTCTTCCTTTCTCTCTCTCTATGTGTCTCAAAGACTCAAGAAGATAGTTTCATGAACATCATGCATGAGGTGTTTTTAGCTGTCTAATCTCGATTGACCTATAATTTATATACTACTGTAAGTATAAAAAGTGTCATTTAATACATGTTTATACACTAGAACAACAACCTTTCCAAAATAGATCCTTCAAATATTTTTGGCCAGTCACCCAACCAGTGTGCCCACCCAAGCCCAGCCATCTGCCTTCTGTCTGAAAGTTTGCCTTGTCTAGAAATTTCCTGCAGATGATCCATACAGGCTGTCATCTCCTGTGTCTGGATTCTTCACTAGGCATGCGTCTGAGGCTCTGTGTGCTTGTCTGTATCAGCGGTGTCCACCCTCTTCTTGTCAAGTAGGACCCCGTTGTATAGCAGGGCCACATTTCATTATTCATCTGCCAGCTTAGTGAGGGACATTGGATTGTTAACAGTTTGGGGCCACCAGGAATAGTGATGCTATACCTGTACTGATATTTGTTTTTGTTTCATTTTGGAAAAAGCTGAGCCAGCCAAAGGTGTTGACTTTGCACCAGCAAAGTCAAAAACAAAAAACAATTTTTAAAAAACCGAAGACTTTTTTAAGAGTCATGATTCCCACCTCCTGAATTCCACCCACTCATTTCTGCACAAGTCTTTCTTACCCCACAGCATTGACAACACTGAGAAGGGTCAACTTGCCCCTTTGAAGAAGCTCCAGAAAATACTAAATGCAGTGGGACACTGTGGCGATGGAAAGATAAAATGTCCACCCAGTTTTCTAAATGAAAATATAGTGCACCTGATTCATAGAAAATGGCCTGGGGCTGGGAAGGTGGCTCAGTGGTAGAGTGCTTGCCTTGCATGCCTGAGGCCCTGGGTTCGATTCCTCAGCACCACATTAACAAAAAGAAAAAAGCCGGAAGTGGCGCTGTGGCTCAAGTGGTAGAGCGCTAGCCTTGAACTGAAGAGCTGAGGGACAGTGCCCAGGCCCAGAGTTCAGGCCCCACAACCAGACCCCCCAAAAAAAGAAAATGGCCTGGAGAGTTCTAGAGTCTTTGTGCTATAAATGTACCCACTACATACATGCACACACACATATGTGCACACACACACATGCATACACTCATACTCAACACTGTCTCTTTCTCTAGTACGACGCTGTCCGGATAAACCAGCTCTATGAACAGGCCAGGTGGGCAGTTCTCCTGGAAGAAATTGACTGCACAGAGGAGGAAATGATGATCTTTGCGGCACTACAGGTACGGGGACTCTATGACAAACCAAGTGCTGATGAAAGTTTTGTATTCTTTATGCTGTTTGCATCTTTGCTGAAATTAATGAACTCAAAGAGAATACATTTACATTGAAAATACTAATCTGCACAGGTGCAAATCCTAGGTAAGGTATCTGTTGTGTAATTCCGTGTGTGTGTGTGTGTGTGTGTGTGTGTGCTTGCGCGCGCACGTGCGCTCTGAGGCTTGAACTCTCATGGCCTATGTGCTATCCCTGAGCTTTTTAGCTCAAAGCTAGCACTGTACCACGTGAGCTACGATTCCACTTCCACTGTTTTCGGTGGTTAATTGGAGATAAGAATGTCAGACTTAGAAGGATTGAGATTGGGGGGGAGGGGGGAGGCTGGGAAGGGATGTGAAGGGTAAACAAAAGGAGGAGGCTGCAATGCTTGGAAAGAAATGTATGCATTATCCTGCCCATGTAATTGTAACCCCTCTGTACAGTATGTTCACAAATTAAATTAAATTAAAAAAAAAAGAATGTCAGACTTTTCTAGGCTAACTTTGAACCACAATTCTCAGATCCCAGCCTCCAGAGGAGCTAGGATTACAAGCTTGAGCCAACAGTGCCCAGTCAGTGATGAGGACAAACCAAGTGTGAACATGACTAAGTGAAGACTTTGTGGACCAAGTGGTCAGGTAGAAATGTCATTGACCTGCCACAGGCAAGGGTCTGCTTTTCAGGAGATGTTGGGGATGCCAGGAGAACTCTCTCCAAAGAAAAGCAAATGGCTTGTGGACCTATTTGTTGTGATAACGTTTCTTAAACATCTCTAATTGTAGTACCACATCAGCAAGCTGTCATTGTCCGCTGACATCCAGGATTGTGCACACGAGTCCGAGGTCGATGAAGTCGAAGCAGCACTGTCTAATTTGGAAGTGACTCTTGAAGGTGGAAAAGCAGACACCACTTTGGTATGAACTCTCCTGTTCACTCAGAATGGTGGCTTTGTTCTGTTGGACAAACATAGATGAGCTTTGTAAAATTAGATAAAAAGGCTATAAGCCAGGCAGCAGTGGCTCATGCCTATCCTAGCTACTCAGGAGGCTGAGATCTGAGGATCGTGATTCAAAGCCAGCCCAGGCAGGAAAGTCTGTAAGATTCTTAGCTCCAATAAACTACTCCAAAAAAAGCCAGATTTGGTGCTGTGACTCAAGTGGTAGAGCACTAGCCTTGAGCACATAGAGGTTCAGGGACAGTACCCAGGTCTTAAGTTCAAACCCCAGGACTAGTCAGGGAGAAAGAGAGAAAGAGAAGAAAGAAAGAAAGAAAGAAAGAAAGAAAGAAAGAAAGAAAGAAAGAAAGAAAGAAAGAAAGAAAGAAAGAAAGAAAGAAAGGGAGGGAGGGAAAGAGGGAGGGAGGGAGAGAAAGAAGAAAGAAAGAGGGAAAGAAAGAAAGAAAGAAAGAAAGAAAGAAAGAAAGAAAGAAAGAAAGAAAGAAAGAAAGAAAGGAAGGAAGGAAGAAAGGAAGGAAGGAAGGAAAGAAAGGGAGGGAGGGAAAGAGGGAGGGAGGGAGAGAAAGAAGAAAGAAAGAGGGAAAGAAGGAATGAGAGAAAGAAAGAGGGGGAGAGAGAAAGAAAGAAATTAGGAGGGAAGGGGCTATTTCATCTGATTTGTAAAAGAGAAAACATGATCTTCAAGTGACAAGCTTAAACTTAGCAAGAACTAATTTTTTCTCAGATTATCTCAGCAAGGGACCATAGGATATTTTCATCACAACTAATAACAGTACTTTGAGGAGGTTTGCTTGCTTGTTTGTCTCTTTGGGGCAGTACTGATATTTGAACTCAGGGCCTCACACTTGCTAGAATAGCTCTCTCCCTCTTGAGTCCTAGCCCTAACCCTAACAATACTTTTTGTATTTTATTTCTTCCTGGGGACAAATTGGAATGGTACTATGAGAAAGACTGCTATGATCTCCACTTCACTAGCATAGAACTTGGAACTGATTCCTTACATCCAGAAAGAACTCTCTTGTCTATGGCATGGAGCTGCTGTAAGAACAAAGAAAATCTATTTACCGGGTCATAGATTTCCACTGGGCAAAGTTATGGAAGTGGGGACCTTTTTCTAGGGTCTTGTGGTTCAGCATTCCTGAACCTTTCTGACTTCAGGAAATAGATAAACAAAAACCCTCCAGTAGAAGATAAAGAAAAATAACTGGTTCATCAAGCCAAGTGTAGTAATGTGTGCTACTCAGGAGGAAGCAGCAGGTGGATGGAAAGTTTGAGGACCAGCCCACCAATATGAAAATTTTAAAAAAATTTAATAGAAAACTTGGGGGGGCAATAGGGGCAATGTTGTGACTCAAGTGGTAGAGTACTTGCTTAAAATGTACAAGATCCTAGCCCAAATGCCACCAAAAAAAAAAAAGCTGATCACCCTTTCTCCTTATCCATAAAATATGGCTGAACAGCAGCATGAGAAATTGGAATTCCCCTCCTGTTTGATTCATTCATTGAGTGACACTCTGATGGTTCATCCATGATAGGCATAATTATTCGTCTAGTCACATTTAAGGTGGGCCCATTGTAACTGGGTCCAACAGTGCTGACAGATAAAAACAAGTCACTACATTCTTCTGTGTTCACTGTAGGTTCTCTTATCATTAAATGCCTTAAAATAGGAAATTGGTTTCATATAAGAACAAATATTTGATTCAAGCTAAATGCCAAGAGCCTATGGAGACACAGCACACAGTGCTCTATCTCAGTGGTCAGAGACATGGGCCCCAGGAAATTGCAGCTACTCTGACCATTAAGTAAATAGAACAAGAAATGGATCCTTCCTATTATACATGGGAAATCCTGTCTTCTTCCTTCAATACTTTTTAATGTGCCACTAAACAATAGACTTCTCAGTTTGAACACAAGCACCAGCCCATTCTCCTTTCCCAGAATGAACTTTGAACAGGCAAGCTCCTGTAGGGTTTAATCAGTGACCTAGATATGGCTGGTTACATTTTTCTTAAAGAAGAATTCTGTTTTTGCATGAAAGTCATCATTTTAAATTCAGACTTTCTGCTTGAATGGTAGAACAGAGGATGTTGGTGGGTTTTTTGTTTTTGTTTTTGTTCTTTTCTTTGGTGTTCATTCTGGGGCTTTAACTCAGAGCCTGGGCACTGCCTCTGAGCTTCTTTTGTTCAAAGCCAATGCTCTACCGCTTGCCACAGCTCCACTTCTGGCTTCTTATGTGATTAATTGGAGATAAGAGTTTCAATGACTCACTGTCTTTGAACCCTGATCCTCAAATCTTACCCTCCCCAGTAGCTAGGATTATAGGCATGTACCTGTATGACACATACAGAAAAATGGAAAACAGGTAAATATACTAATCAGTATTAAATTATCACCTAAGTTACATTCCAAAATTAAGAAACAGAACTTTATACCCCAGAACTCCTGTGTTCCCCGTTCCATCCCAGCCCTCTCCTCCCACAAAAGGAACTAGTAGAAATGTGACCTCTATGACTAAGGAACTGATATTCTCATTTTATTTCATTTGAATTTACTACAATTGCAAAACTAATCTGGGAGGTGGAGACTTATACCTGTAATGCTACCTACTCAAGAGTATGAGATCTAAGGGTCACAGTTCAAAGCCAGCACAGGTAGGAAACTCCCTAAGACTTCTATCTCCAATTAACCACCAAAAAGCTGGAAATTGAACTGTGGGTTGATTGGTAGAGCACTAGCTTTGACTGAAAAAGCTAAGGAACAATATCCAGGCCCCAAGTTCAAACTCCTCACCACCACCATGACCACCACCACCACCACCCCAAAAAAGAAAAAAAACAAGTGCAAAACTACATCCAGTAAGTGGCTACCCTATTGGGTGGTACCAGCATAATATATATGCCCTGTCTATGAAATTTCTGCTTACTAAATGCTATTTTTTTTCTTAGGAGGACATTACTGATATCCCTAAACTTGCAGATAATCTGAAATTATTTAGGTAAGTAATCTTGAAGGAGAAAAGTAGTTCCTCAGAGGAAGAGACCAGTATTGGCTATGATTGCATATTCATTAGGCAAGTTCATGGTTCAATGGAAACACCATGGGCTTCAGCATAAGATAGGCAATGTGAATCCTTGCTTCAACACATACACACACACACACTAGCTAGATGACCTGGCACAAGTGCCAGCCTTGAGTGAAAAAAAGCTAAGGGTTAACACCCAGGCCCTGAGTTCAAGCCATAGTAACAACACACACACACACACAAAGTGTGTCCATTTCAAGTGTGAGAATTCCTGGTCTAGGCCAATTGTTACTGGCACGGGGAGCCAGCTTGGTGTCCAGGTCCTAACACGTACCTGCTGGCTTTGAATGTCTGGGTCTCAGCCATCTCTTAACAAATTCCCTTTCTGTTCTGATGAGTGCCAGAGACTCTGAACTCTCCTTCTAGAAAATAAAGTCCAGCTCTTCAGCAAGGCATTCAGAGACCCACGCTAACCCTATACCCTATCTTTTTTGCTTTTCCTGTTGCTCTTGTACTCTCCTCATGGAAATATTGCAGCTGCACAAACTCCCCCTCCCCCATCTCCATGACTGTACAGGGCGCAGCTCCAGGAAGGTCTTTAAGAAATGTTTAACTCGGCTCCTCTGAATAAGGTGCCCAGCTCTGACACACCCTGCACCCAGCAGGGGCAATCACCACTTCTGAAATGACTATTTCTTGTTCTTCCAAGAAATTCATAACTCATCCTCCATTCTCAGCTAAAATACTGCCCCTTCAGAGAACTCCCTTCTTACCGGCGTTGCCATGTTCCATTGAATTCTATTATTTTGTGTGCTTCTCTCTTTAAATTGTGAGATCCGTAAGGATAGAAGACAGTCTGGTTGTTCAGTAAATCATTTCCCAGCCAGACAACATCTTTACTTCCCCCAAGCCACCTGCCCAACCTCTGGAGCTCAGAATAGACCAGTCATTTATTGGTTAATAATTATTTGCTTTATGGATGAATTAGAAATAGTCTGGAAGACAGGCTTCCAGCCAGGAAGGACACAGAAGGAATCTGAGATTTGGGGATACTCTTAAAGACATCTTATAGGAGAATTTCATTCCTGATGTTAGAGAGAAAGATTTATATACCCAGGACTAAACAAAGACCTTGTTATCTATATCTTTTGATTATAGTTTCAAGATTTCAGACATTTTCCAAAGAATTATATTAATTACAATTCTGAACATGATAGATACTATTTTAGTACAGAAGCTTTCTGATTCTTGGGAACATGAACTCCATCCAATGTTCTTCAAATTTACTTTATAATTTAGTATAATATTCTCCTATAATGCATTGGAGGTTGTTTTGTTTTTGTTTTATTTGGGGGGGGGGTCCAATCATGGGCCTGAACTCTGGGCCTGGGCTCTGTCCCTCAGCTCTTCAGCTCAAGGCTAGCGCTCTACCACTTGAGCCACAGTGCCACTTCC
>NW_012267229.1:8798597-8832093 GCF_000151885.1 Dipodomys ordii
CCAACCCAGATGCCCCTCAGTAGATGAATGGATCAAGAAAATGTGGTATATATACACAATGGAATTCTATGCCTCCATCAGAAAGAATGACATTGCCCCAGTTGTTAGGAAATGGAAAGACTTGGAAAAAAATATATTAAGTGAAGTAAGCCAGGCCCAAAGAAACATAGGTCCCATGGTTGCCCTTATTTGCAATATCTAGTATATGTATGAGTCAAGCAGAAAAGGTCTGATAATGTGATGTCAGGAAAATGAACCCTAAGATATGTATTTAAATGTTTTTTCTTTCTTGCAATTGTTTCCAACATATTTATAAGATGATTTCTTTGTTGCTTTGTATGTCCCCTCCCCCACAGTATAACCCCTGTTTTCACTGTATTTGATGTTGGTATACTTTGTGGAGGGGAAGGGAAAAAACAAATCGTTTACATAGGGATACAGGTGGACCCATTGCAACAATGAGATGTACAAGTCGTGATGTCAAAAAACGAACTTTACAACTTTGGCAGGGGCGTGGGGGATGGGGGAGATGGGAAGGGATAGGAAGTGGAAACAAAGGAGGAGGCAACAATGCTTGATAAGAAATGTACTCATTATCTTGCCCATGTAATTGTAACCCCTCTGTACGGTATTTTCACAATTAAAAAAAAAACATGGAAAGGAGAACCCCCCCCAAAAAAAAAGAAATGAAAAAGAACACATGCTGAGACGCCCCATGGTGCCAGGTCTTGCGGGTCTGCCAGGCACAGCAGAACAACATACTGAGCATTTGGGTCGGGTCAGACATGATAGGAGGCCCCTCGCACAGGTGACTTTACTGCATCTCCATGAGAGGTGTGCACGTTTCAGACTGCGACCTTCTTCATCATATAAAGGTGCTACCCGCGGCCCAGGAAGGTGGATTCTTTTGCCCACACGTCCAGGGTAAGGCAGGGGCAGGGCTAGAGTGTGGATTAGAGGTCTAACTCCTGGGCCCGGGCATGAATTTTTGTATCCCATAGCAGCACCCCTGTTTCTCTCTTAGGAATGGATTATCAGTCTGAGAATCCAGCTCAGTGGATTTGATCTACACAACAGCAAATGCCTAGCCAAAACAAGACCCAGTTTTGATTTGAGTTCAAATCCCAGTACTGCCAAAAATGAAAGGGGGAGAGGAAGAGAGAGAGAGAGACAAAGGGAAGAAGGGAAGAAGGAGGGAGGGAGGGAAGGAGGGAGATCAAAAAGTGTTCTGTTTTTTTTTTTTAAATAATGGACATTATCCACAAGACCTGTATAGCACCTTAATGTCAAATTTTATAATGTGTCTGCAGTTCTGGGTGGTGGGATTTAGTACCTTAATGCTTATTGTACTTTAATTTGCAGGCCCAAGAAGCTAATATTAAAAGCTTTCAAGCAATACTGGTTTGTCTTTAAAGACACATCTATAGCATACTTTAAAAATAAGGAACTTGAACATGGAGAACCAGTAGAAAAACTAAACCTTAGAGGTAAGAGCATTCTGTATCTCACTGTGGCTTTGAGTTGGCAAGCAGACTGAAGCAAGATTCCTTAAAAAAACAAAGTGATACTTACTTCCAGAGGAGTCTCTGTACATCACTGCTTCTCGGATGGCAGCTCCTTTATCCTCCTTCAGTGAGAACCTTAAAGGTGGTCTAGTAAACGTGGTTATCTGTGCAATGCTGCATCAGTGGGCTTTTGTATGTGCACGCGCATGTACACACACGCACGCACACACACAAGTTCCAATACTGGGGCTTGAACTCGGGACCTTGTGCTCTACCACTCAAGCTATGCCTTCCTTCTAGCTTTTTGCTGGTTAATTGGAGATGAGTCTCTTATTTCTGTCTCCATCCCCAGTTCTCAGCCACCTGAGTAGCTAGGATTACAGGCTTAGCCACTGGCACTTGGCTTTGCTGACCTTTCTTTTCCAGTGTGTCCAGTCTATGAAGCTGTCGTGATTGGAGTATGTTAAATGTAGCTCATGAGACATTGTAAGTCCTGAGGAGCTTTCTGAATTTAGTTAGGTCTGGGCTGGTAAATGGATTCAGCAACAGAATGTGTACTGAGCATGCACAGAGCCCTATATTGCTTAATTAATTGATTAAATAAATCCAAGAATAGCGACATTAATTCAGTGTCACATGAGTATCTATTCTTATCTCTGGAAGGGACTATAACCATATTTGAAATATTTAAGCAATCAGTGTACTCATTTTCTGTCATGACAATCAGGGTTTGTTTGAACCTCCAGGTTCTAACAGCTTGAAAAATGAATTCAGTTGATTTTTTTTTTAATCTAAAGAAATCATAAGGGATTTTTTTTTTTTTTTTGGTCATGGGGCCTGAACTCTGGGCCTGGGCACTGTCCCTCAGCTCTTCAGCTCAAGGCTCTACCACTTGAGCCACAGCGCTACTTCCGGTTTTCTGGTGGTTTATTGGAGATAAGAGTCTCATGGACTTTCTTACCCAGGCTAGCTTTGAACTGTGATCCCCAAATCTCAGCCTCCTGAGTAGCTAGGATTACAGGCATGAGCCACCAGCACCCGGCTAAGGGAAAAAAATGTTTTAGGCTACAGCCAGACCAAGCCTAAATGTACCCAATCTCATCTGATTTTAGAACCTAAGCAGGATTGGGCCTGGTTAGTACTTGGATGAAAGTCATTTTTCTTTATCCACGTTAATTGTTCCTGCCTTATTTTATTTCCTTTAACTGATGCTATACGTGTTCTGCCATTTTTCAGGAGAGAGAAGTAAGTCTGAAGGGTTAATATTCAAAGTCTTTTTAGATTCATGCCTGTTATTTATCATAGTCTTCTCAGAACTCGAGTTTGTCCCGACTTGTGTCCTTCAGGCTGTGAAGTTGTGCCCGATGTGAATGTAGCTGGGAGAAAATTTGGAATCAAGTTACTAATCCCTGTGGCTGATGGCATGAATGAAGTATATTTGAGATGTGAACATGTAAGTAAAATGATGATTAAAAAAAAAAAAGACTCACAGTTCACTTCACATTTGTTAATCCAAAAAGCAAACCATACAGATGTTCCTCTACTTACAATGGTGTTAGAGCCCAATAAACCTTGAAAGTCCCATGACATCAAAATGCATTTACTCCCCCTAATCTATGAACATTCTAGCTTAGCCTACCTTAAACGTGCTTCAGACATTTATTATGTTAGTCTACAGTCACACAAAAACTATTATATGATGAAATGTTAAATATCTTAGGCAATTTATTGGGTAATAGATTGAGTGAGAAATCGAGTGGTTGTATACATGCTTTTGGACATCCTAAAATGAAGAACTCATACCTCAATCCCTGGTAAAGGAGAGACCAAACTATCTCTGTGAGCTACTTTCTCAAAATAGAGCAGTACTGTGCCAGCCAGCTCCTGCTTTGTAACAACTATCCCAGTATGACAAAATTACAATGGCATTTAGTAATCAACATTTGTTACTGAAAGATCTACAGTTGGGCAAGGGATCTGTCCTTTCAAGCTGGTATTAGCTGGTCAAATGTGCTTTAAGCCACAGGTCTAGTTTGCGTTGATTTTATTTATTCTGGACCCCAGGTTATCTGGGAGGGAGGCGGGAGCTCTTGTCATGGTGATGATAGATATGCATTAGATAGATAGATAAACAACCCATTTGCTGCCAAATGTGGCCTGCCATCAGTTGTACACACATGCCATTGGCTCCATTCATGAAAACAGATGAAAGGCTGGGAGTTAGACTATAGGGTTCCATGGGAAAGGGTCTGAGTATCAGGAGGCTAGCAATTGAGACCAGAAATACAGTGTACCATCCCTGCTGGGATGTGAGGAATTTCTGTATTCACTGCATCCTGCAGCTGCTGGGACTGTTTACTCCCTGAAGTCAAAAGTGAGCACAGAGGGGTTGGAGACCTGGCTTGGTTGGTAGAGCTCTAGGCAGTGATCAAAAGCAGCAGATATCAAGTTCAAGTCTGGGTCTCAGACAAATAAAAATAGAAAAGCACAAACATTGTACAACAGTAAAGACTGTCACTCACCCCGTCAGATCCTGTTACATCCCTGACGGTTACCTTAAGATTAGGAAATAGATAATGTAGGAAATTGATTAATGATTTTCACTATTTTCTTTTGCCAAAGAGATCAGAGATGAGATGAAAATGGAAATGCGTATTTGAGGAAGTTGTCTGGTAATTTTGGGTTTTACCTGTCTGTGTTTGATGGTTCTTGTTTCTTGGTTCTTTTTGTTGTTGTTCTGATTCAAGGGCTTGAACTCAGTGCCTCCCTGAGCTTTTCCACTCAAGGCTGGTGTTCTACCACTTGAGCTATACCTCTACTTCATCTTTTTGCAGTGAATTAGAGATAAGAGTCTCACAGACTTTACTACCTAGGCTGGCTTTGAATGACAGTTCTCAGATCTCAGCCTCCTGAGTAGCTAGGACTGCAGACATGAACCACTGGTGCCTAAAATCCTTGGGTTGTTTTCAAATGCAAAGTTTTCTGAACAAAATAGGTCAACGCTGCCATTGCTGTTCTCAGCCCTTTAGCATCTAGAAACTCAATACAACACTCAAAAGCTATAGATGCCCTGGAGTTGTGTCATAGAACCCAAGCCTTGCTCTAGAATTACAGAAAGTTGGCTTTGCACTTGACCTTGTTCCTCTGCCCTCTGCCATTTGTTGCAGGAGAATCAATATGCCCGCTGGATGGCTGCCTGCATTTTGGCATCAAAGGGCAAAACCATGGCAGACAGCTCCTACCAGCCCGAGGTCCTCAACATCCTTTCCTTTCTGAGGATGAAAAACCGCAACTCCTCTGTTCACATGGCTTCCAGTCTTGAAAACATGGACATGAACCCGGAGTGTTTTGTGTCTCCTCGGTGTGCCAAAAAACACAAGTCTAAACAGGTACTGCTAATCCTGCCTGGCCATTTATTTGCCTAGATGACCTGTGTTCAGAAATACAAGGAGGAATTCCAGCTACTTAAGACCCTAATCTTAAAAATTGGGTTGTTAGGGAAATTTAACTATGTTCTAGGTATGAGATGCTTTTAGTAAGTTACTGTTCATTTGGTGAGAGGTGACTCAGCCGCTGTCTGAACATGATGGTAGTCCTGGATTGACTTTAATTAAGAATAAAATTATTTTGTTTCTGTAAGTTAAACATTAACATAGGCCTCCATAAAAGCAGCACACATGAGCTTTGTAAGTAAGGTAGGATTACCCTCATGAACACTCCACATAACCCAAAAAGAGGAACCCAAAATTCCCCCTTTTTCACTTGGTTTTTATGGGGCTTGAACTCAGGGCCTTGGCCCTGTCCCTGAGCTCTTTTGCTCAAGGTTAGTGCTCAACCACTTTGAGCCACAGCTCCACTTCCAGTTTTTGCATGGTTGATTGGAGATAAGACTCTCACAGGGACTGTTCTGCCTGGGCTGGCTTCAAACCACAATCCTCAGATCTCAGCCTCCTAAGTAGCTAGGATTATAAGCATAAACCACCACCACCGGCACGCAGCTTAACTCCTCATTTTTAAGAACCATAGAAATGAATGTGTTAACTGACTTGTACCTCCTCTCGAATCATAGTGGAGAAAAAGAATGGAAGAACGAATGAGAGTGAATTATCTGCCTGGAAATGGACATGGAGCTTTTATTGCGTGTTCTTGTTTGGGGCTGTGGTTAGTGTGATGATTAAAAACCACTGAGGAGAGTCTGTTTGTGCTTAGCTGGCCACCCGGATCCTGGAAGCTCATCAGAATGTGGCCCAGATGTCCCTGGTTGAAGCAAAGCTGCGGTTCATCCAGGCATGGCAATCGCTTCCAGAATTTGGCCTCACCTACTACCTCGTCAGGTGATTACAGGGTTCATTTTCCTTTGAGGAGGGAGGTAGGGGTATTTGGGACAGAATGCCACTATGTAGTCAGGCTGGCCTGTGATTTTCCTGCATTAGCCCTCCAAGTGCCCAGATGACAATTTTAGGTGACTTTCTTAAAGCCTAGTTTGTTCTCAGCCTAAAATGTCAACCTCTTCTTATTTTAGAATTTTGTCCTTTCACAAAGTAGTTCAAACACTTTGGAGTGTGGCTAAGAAAAAAGAAAGCTTTCCATACCTTCTAACTAAAGTACTAACACTCCCTGGATTCAGCTAATCATGGGAAATAAAATATGTCTTAAAAGCAGATTTTCTTCCTTTAGCGCAACTACCTTTACAAAACCAGGGGTAAAATGCCAGCTGCTGGTTTTATGCAATCTGTGGCATTCTTCCTGACAGGTTTCCCCTCCCTGCCTGTATGCAGCTTTATAAAACATTTAGGTTTCCAGACAGAGGCTCAGACAAATCCCACATCTTAATGTTCCCCTAGACTTTTTGGGTAGTCACCTATTCATTCATTCCCCTTGGCCTTTGAAGAACTCCAGCTCTTAAAGCCCTGTAGGGGGCTCTCTATTACATTCCTGTATTTTATGGATGAGAATGCTGAGACAGAAAAAAAGAGTTTCAGTGACCTGTCAAGGTCACTTGCTAGTCAGGGGAACGCCTTGTCATTTAACCCAGTGTCCTTGTTGGTAATCTGATAGCTCAGCCTAGCATGTGACATGATTGATTTCCAAAATATTGACCATACACATCCTTTTAAATTTAATTACAAGCCAGGCACTTGTAATCCAAGCTACTCAGGAGGCTGAGATCTGAGGATCATAGTTCAAAGCCAGCCTGGACAGGTACGTCCATGAGACTCTTATCTCCAATTAACCACCAGAAAACCAGAAGTAGCACTGTGGCTCAAAGTGGTAGGACTGCTAGCCTTGAGTGAAAAAGCTCAGGACCAGTGCCCAGACCCCGAGGTCAAGCTCCATGATCTGACAAACATCAATCAATCAATCAAATTGCATTTCTGGGGCTGGGAAGGTGGCTCAGTGGTAGAGCGCTTGCCTTGCATGCATGAGGCCCTGGGTTCGATTCTTCAGCACCACATAAGCAGAAAAAGCCGGAAGTGGCACTGTGGCTCAAGTGATAGAGAGCTAACCTTGAGCTGAAGAGCTGAGCGACAGTGCCCAGGCCCAGAGTTCAGGCCCACAACCGACAAAAAAAAAACATCAAATTACATTTCTTGTCTTTACTCAGTCAGGAAGACTGACGCTGAAGCAAAATTTATGTTTAATTCTGTAGCATAGAAGATATTCTGTCACTTTCTCGTTTTACTCTTGGAAATTAGAAGAGAGGTTTGTACTTTAAAGTATTGGCTTATACAAAAATACATTTTTCATTGTTTTCTTGGCTCTTCACCCAAACCCATTGTCTCCTACTCAACTAGCATGGGATTTATTCAGACTTTTCTGTGCACTGACACATGTCATACAATATCTGTTCCCACTGTTTGTCCCAAATAAGCAGCTCATTCTGCTTTATCCATCCTAGCGAAAGAATTGGAGAAGCCAAGCATGTTGGTACACATCTGAAATCCCAGTATTCAAAAAGCAGAGGCAAAAGGATCATGAATTCAAGGTCACCCTAAACCATGTAACTAACCCCTAGCACAAAAAAAGGACTAAGGATATAGTTCAGTAAGTAGACTGCCTGCCTAGAATGCAAAACAGCAGCACACACACACACACACACACACACACACACACCACATGAGGAAGAATAAACTTGTGTTGGACACACACACATATGTACACCCTTACTAGGAACTCTGAAGTAAGACCTGTATAGTGGGAAAAACTTGAACACCCAGCCTAGCCTTCAGTCTTACCTATGTCCCTGGGCATTTCTCTGACCTTATAGATCCCTAGCTCCTGCACATGCTCAGTGGGCATTCTGAACCTCTTCTGTGGAGAAAATCTAGTGAATCCATGGCAATTCACATTCCTGATAAACCATGTCATGTAGGTTGGCCCTGCAAAAGTCCAAGGACAATTACTTCCTCTTTGTAGACTGTTTGCCCCTTTCCTCCTATCACCTGTAATTCCATCTTCACCACGTGTTTATGGAGGTGAGACTGAAACAACAGCAACAGATCGGTAAGATCAGAAGCCAGGTCTGGAACAGACTCCATGTGT
Source organism: Dipodomys ordii (assembly GCF_000151885.1). Classification (NCBI taxonomy): domain Eukaryota; kingdom Metazoa; phylum Chordata; class Mammalia; order Rodentia; family Heteromyidae; genus Dipodomys; species Dipodomys ordii. Next base: position 8,806,646 of record NW_012267229.1, read on the forward strand.
AAGGTTCTGCTCACTCCAAGAAGCCTGAATCTCTACTTCACAACTCCCTGGAGGCAAGAGAATATCCCACAGGGTTCGTATATGCTGGAGAGGAGCAGGTTGGGCAAGAAGTAGGTTAACTTAACTGCAATGTTAAGCATGAAGGTAACAAAATGCATTGTAAGAGATATGAGAATGATTCCCAACAAGTAATCTTTCAAAAGTAACCAGAAATGGAGGAACAAAGGGTAAACAAATGCAACAGTGGTACTTACTAGACATTGAAAATGAACTATACAACTTGTAGGTGGGATGGGAGGGAAAAACTGGGAGAGTGCACATTGTCCAAAAAGAAACTTATGTACCCTTGACCTGACTTATGTACCTTTAACTTTTCTGTACTTCACCTTTATAATAACAATTAAAAAAAAAACATTAAGTTACAGGAACTGGGCCAATGGCTCACACCTATAATCTTAGCTACTCTGGAGGCTGAGATCTGAGGATCAGAGTTTGAAGCCAGTCTGGCAAATAGAATTAAATATCTTATCTCCAAATAACCAGCAAAAAGCTGGAAGTGGAGCTGTGACTCAGGAAGTCGAATGCCAGCCTTGGACAAAAAGCCTAAGGGAGACCACAAGGCCATGAGTTCAGGCCACAGTACTGGGGGTAGGGGAACTAATATGAAAGAGATGAAAGATAGAAGGTAATCTATTCAACTAGAAATTACATTCTTCTCTTCTGCAACACCCACATTCATATCACAGCCTGTCTTTCCATGCCCCTTGAGATGCTGTCCCCCATTTCTGAACCCTTTACAGCAGAACCCATTAAGCATATTGTACCCACCCACCCACCATCTCCTATTCCTTTCTCTTATTTTTCCTGCTCACTCCAAACAGATCTCCTCCTACTTCACTGGCCCTAATTTGTCTCATCAAGGTCACACATTGGTCATCCATGACCTTCACATAGGCAAATCCATCAGCTCTCGGTCCCTGTGGCACCTGACTTGAGCAAAGCCTCCTGACCCACTTGCTCCTAACACAGCTGACTCTCCTACTCTCTCCCTGGCCATTTCTCTGACATTCCTTGCTGGTTCTTTCTCATCTTCTCACTGAAGACTGCAATGCACAGACCTCAGGTCTTAAAACACTCCATCTACACTCACCTTTATAGGACTCAGCCATTTTATTCAGGTTCTCTCTATTAACTGCTGATTGCTCCGAAGTGTTTTGTCTTGAACACAGAGCTCTCTCTTGTACTGAACAGTCTTACATCCAACTTCCCTTGTGTAGCTAATGACTGGTATCTCATCATGTCCAGAAACCCTGATCTTTCCCCCTTAAATCTGTCCTGTCTCCTTGAATTATTCTACATCTCACTAAAGGTAACTCCTCTCCTAGGTGTTAGGCCAAAGTCCCCAGAATCATTCTTCACTCAGCTGTTCTCTGTACTGATATCCTGTCTCCTGGCAAATCCTACGGGCTCTGCTATCAGAGCATGCACATCTGGCAACATTATCCCACTGACACTACCAGAGTCAGGTCCAGTGTGATCCTACCGAGTCTCCTGGGTTCCCAACTCCATTTCCAGCTAACCAACAAAAAGCAGGACTGGAGATGTGGCTCAAGTGGTAGAGTACCATCCATGAGCAAGAAAGCTGAGCAAGAGCTCATCTGAGTTCAAACCCCAGGACCACCACTAAAATAATAATAATGTCTTCAAGATAGCCTAATTCTCTCTGTTCTTTGCCTATCTTTGTGTCTATGTGTCTATATGTGTTAGTCTGGAGATCTTGGGGCTTAGACTCAGGCCTGGGAGCTGTCCCTGAGCTTTTTGTTTTTGTTTTTTTTGGGGGGGTCCGGTTGTGGGGTCTGAACTCTGGGCCTAGGCGCTATCCCTCAGCTCTTCAGCTCCAGGATAGCACTCTACCACTTGAGCCACAGCGCCAATTCCGGCTTTTTTCTTTTTGTTTATGTGGTGCTAAGGATTCGATCCCAGGGCCTCAGGCATGCAAGGCAAGCGCTCTACCACTGAGCCACCTTCCCAACCCCCTCCCTGAGCTTTTTTTAACTCAAGGCTGACCCTACCACTTGAGCCACAGCTCTACTTCCAGCTTTTTTAGTAGTTAATTGGAGAAAAGAGTTTCACAGACTTTCTTTCCCTGGCTGGTGTCAACCCACAATCCTCAGATCTCAGCTAGGATTATAGGTGTGAGCATCAGTGCCCAGCTTCATAGTAAAAATACCATCCTTTTGAAGGCTAATCCCTTATTCTCCTTCCAAGATAATTTAGAAATGTTCTTATCCATGCTTTAAGAAATTGCCTGTGAATTACAATTGTTTCTCCTAATTAGTGTTATATTTTTTCTCTTCAGATTTAGAGGAAGCAAGAAAGATGACATTCTGGGGATTTCATACAATCGGTTGATTCGAATTGATGCCATCACTGGGATTCCAATTACAACATGGAGATTCACCAATATGAAACAATGGAATGTAAACTGGGAAATCCGGCAGGTAAAATAGAAGTTTCTGGTAGTCTGGGCTGAATGCATACAAAAGTGTGTTGCCTTAGAATTTCAGATTATTCTGATTTTTGAAATTTAGAATTAAGAAACCACAGGCATGTAAGTAATTGTCTACTTAAACCAGTCATTAACATCACAAGTTGGCTGAGTTTCTGTGAAGACTTGCCATACAGCTAGGCTAAAATTGCTGAGCAGTTTAGTTTTCAGAGGATTATATGAGATTCAGGCTGATCATTAGTTAGCAGAAAGCACACTCGCTAGAACTACTATGCAAAATAAATCCAAACAAGGCCTCATCTGAGAGAGAGAGAGAGAGAGAGAGATCTAACTGGTTGTAGCCCCAAAGTCTCAGCTACCTGCCTGAAGGAGCAAGTGGATGCACAGAGTAACTGGGAAAGGCTTAGCTCACACCTGTAATCCTTGCTACTCAAGAGGCTGAGATACAAGAATCACAGTTTGAAGCCTGCCCTGGCAGGAAAAGTCACAAGACTCTTAGCTCTAATAAAACTACTCAGAAAAAGCCAGAAGTAACTCTGTGGCTCGAGTGGTAGAGCACTAGCCTTACTGCATCCAGGCCCTGAGGAATGGCAAAGAAAAAAGTCCCAGGAATGGTTTTTTTTTTAAAAAAAAAAAAGGTTTAGCCTACATGGTAGAAGATTCTGGATGAAAATTACATCCTTAGCAAGGGACTGCTAACTCCGAACAACCTGATGTTGCTAATTTGGAATCCTTGTTCCTTTGCCATTCTCATTTTTCCAGTACAAGTCTATAATATAAAGGAATAAAAAGAGACCACCACCCCCTACTTTGTTTTAGAACCCTGGATTCCTCTTAGTAGCATTAACCACCATCTATGAACACATGTGCTGAAGGAAAGTCAGAGGTTACATGATATCCAAGGCAGTTGCTGTAGCACCTTAAAGCATTTTAAGATCTTCTGGCAAGCTAGGCATGGTGGCCCATACCTTTAATCCTCACTACTTTGGATGCTGAGGTCAGGATTGAAGTCTAAGGCCAGCCTGGGTTCCTAAGAGCTCAAAACGTTCCTAAGACTCCATTTCAACCAATAAAAGCTGGATGTTGTGTCATGTACCTGCCACCCCAGAAGCACAGGAAGCATAACTAGGATGATCATGGTTCTAGCCAGCCTAAGAAGAAGCAAGACGACATTCAAAAAAGGAATATGGCTCAGGTGATAGGGCACCTTCAGAGCAAGCACAAGGACCTGAGTTCAAACCCCAGAACCAAACCAAACCAAAACAAAAATCCCTTTTAGGCAACTTTAACATACTACAGTCCCGTCCACACCCAAGACCAATTAAATCTAGGAGCAGGAATTGGGCATCAGTCTTAACCATCCACAGATGGTTCCAGTGAGCATTGCACAAAAATGAGAGCCAGCTGAATCTCTTAAGTCTTCAGGTGCTTAGAGTTTATGACTTTCCTCTGGGAAAGGAGAGTCAGTGGCTATTGGAACATTCAGCCAGATCTATAATTCTCTATTCTTCAAACATTCTGTTCCTCACCACAGGAGGGCTTAGGAAATTTCTATATCTATATCCGTAGATGGAACAGATAGATGGATTGGATATGTGTTGGGAGACGGGAGTATTTTGTCAGGTGTGCATAAAAATGTGCACCACAAGAGGGCGCAAAGAAGTCACGTTTTCCCAAAGTGTCAGATTGAAGGATGGGGCCACCTGTTGGCCACCTCTGCAGTCTCAGCTCTCCAGAGCCATCTCCAGCAAAACGACTTCTTTCTCATCCTTCCTTGTCAGAGTTTAAGCCTATCCATGCCTTCCTCCTCCAGGTAGCCATCGAGTTTGATCAAAATGTCTCCATCGCCTTCACCTGCCTGAGTGCAGATTGCAAGATTGTGCACGAGTACATTGGTGGCTACATTTTCTTGTCTACCCGTTCCAAGGACCAGAATGAAACCCTTGATGAGGACCTCTTTCATAAATTGACAGGTGGCCAGGACTGAGTGGAAGCTGGCTGCCTGCTTGGCCTACTGGACATGGAGAGTTCTCCCTGGGCACCGTGGCTTCCCCAGTGGGTAGATTCCAGACTCATAGAAAATATTCACCCATGGATACCAGGATCCTCACCTCACTTGGGCACACTGCTGGCCCAGCCCTGGCCTTACTTTTCCTTGTGCTAAACTGAAGTGTCAGGGGTCTTTGTGGCCTTTTCTATTGAAGGAGAGGATGATACCAAGATTGCTTTGTGGCCCAGCACATAGCTATATCTTGGTGACCTGCAGTACCTGCTAAACGTTGCCTAGAAGTTAACCTTGTGGGTTTTGGCTTCTTTGTAAGTCAGGAACAAAGACAGAAGGGTAAAAAAAAAAACCATACACAGCAAAACTTGGGTATAAAGAGAAATAGGTCTTTCCTCAATGAATCTGATCTTAGCTCTCATCTTGTCAAAATGGCAGAGGGAGCACACACACACACACACACACACACTTTCCCCCTGGAGGTCAAGGAGATGTAAGGAGAAATATAGGGTTAACTGGTCCCAGGAGCCAAAACAGTGATCATCAGTGCTGTCTGTCTACAGAGACAACTGTCAAGGTGACTCTTGATCCATTGGGTCTAATCATTGGCTCTCTCATGTTACTGCTGCCACCAAAATCCCCATTTCGAGGGACCCTTTATACACATTAACGTCCTTTCTGGTGGAAAGGGGCCAACAGAGTTTCCCATGTAGCCGAGGCTGGCCTGAAACTCATGATCCTCCTACCACAGCCTTCTGAATGCTCGAATTGCAGGCACAGGTGTGCACCACCACACCTGGCTTCTTCTTGAAGACATGGGTCACACAGGGACACAGGGAGATCACTTTGTCAGCCCAGGTCCACATCTCAATGGTTTGTGCTCTGGACTTGGGGCTCAGGAAGACAGACCCAGTTCTTTGTTCACACAAAAAACAAATCCCAGCAGCAAGGATTCCAGGCAGGTCTTCACCTCACTGGCTAGGAAGAAAAGGACAGCCCTGTTTTCAAAAGCACAATGTCCAAGGTCTAATGAGCCTTGGCCACCTCAAGAGGCCCCTCTGGCCAGGATGGTAGGGCAAAGCTCGTCTGTGTCTTCCCCCTGGCTTGGTATCCATGGTTATTAAGTTCTGGCCTTTTCCCTAAACACCTGTGGTATTATAAATCACAAGCCAATAAGGGACTGGGGGGGGGGGGCGTTCTCAGCTGTTCATTGGCTCCATCTGCCTTGTGTGGAGTGTCAGCCTGGTGACAGCTGCTTTGGTTTGGTGGCAGTGGAAAGTGCAGGTGGATTTTAGAGAAGGTTAAAAAGTGTTAGTAAAGGAAAGGGGTAATCTCAGATATTGTTTTATTTTTAGAAAATGTCCTCGTGCCACACAAAGAACCTGAGTTGGAAGGATGAGGCCTTCCAATTCCCTTTTCAGTTCTGAGGCTGCGGCCTCAGGGGGGCCTGGCCTGAGCTCAGAGGCCCACAAGCCCCCACTGTGGCTGTATGTTCCAACACAACCATCTGGGAAGTGATAGCTCAGCAATTCTGGGAGTCACACTTAGACTACCCTGGCTAGGGAACCCCTGGCACTGAGCCAGAGCTACCTTCTGCAAATTCCCTTCAGCCTTAGAAAGTGAATGCTTGAGAACCTTCTACGTACGCATTGAGCTTTTGAGGCCTAGCATAATGCTCACAAGTGCTTAAGGCACCTAGAAAATCTGACTGACAACAGGCTTAATTTGGAATGCTTTGTGTAGAACCTACTATTAAGCATCCTGTGTTAAATTTGGTGTTGGTCATTTCTCTGTAGCCCTGGGTTCTGTTATTTTAGAACCTTTTAGACAGGTCTCTAAAATTATAATGGACCCCAGATTAAAATAAGCACCCCCTGACAGATGACAGGCAACTCACCCCTGTAATCCTAGCCATTCAAGAGATCTGAGGATTGCTGTTCAAAGCCAGGCCAAGCAGGGAAGTCCATGAGACTTATTTCCAATAAACCACCAAGAAAAAAAGGTCGGAAGTAGAGGTGTGTCTCAAGTGGTAGAGCACCAGCCTTGAGCATAATAGCTAAGGGACAGCTATGAGTCCAAGTCCCAGTATCATGCACCCCCAAACAAAAAATGTTGAAGGCCCCTTGATTACATTTACTTCTTCCCTGCTAATGACAAATCTACCTACTTTACAAAGCCAGTTCAGTCCAGTCCTCTTCCTCTAGCCTTTTCTGATTGGCTGGCACTCCTATGAAAATGCTCCAAGGAATTGACAGGTTTTAACCAATTTCTATTTGTTACAGTTTTCAGAGGAGCTCTATCTTCGTGATTGCACAGCAACAGCCCAAGGGCTGAACAAGTGTGACAAGAAAATCTAAAATATTGTTGTTCCAAAGACCAATTTAAGCAGTTTAGGTGTTTTTTTGTTGTTGTTATTGTTTTTTATTTTTGGGGGGGGGTCCGGTCGTGGGGCCTGAACTCTGGGTCTGGGCACTGTCCCTCAGTGCTTCAGCTCAAGGCTAGCACTCTACCTCTTGAGCCACAGTGCCACTTCCAGCTTTTTGTTTCTTTGTGCTTATGTGGTGCTGAGGAATCGAACCCAGGGCCTCAGGCATGCAAGGCAAGCACTCTACCACTGAGCCACCTTCCCAGCCCCGGATTTTAGGTTTATAGAGGTTTTTTTTTTAAAAAAAAAAAAAAGTTTTTACTTTGGCTATAAAAGGTCATTTAACTTCTCTATGATGGAAATTTAAAATTAATGTATGGTTTTTACTACCAGTTGGTTTCTTGCCTATCATAGATGCCCAAAATCTCTACTTGTTATTATGTCAATTTCTATGACTTTATTTCTATGACTTTTGTAAGTAAAAGGTATACATGGCTAAATACAGTTGTCTCCTGTCCAGCTTGATTTGTCTTTAAAGGTGAGTACTTTGTGTGTTTTAAAAGGAGCACAAGGTCAAGTATGACCCATGCTACTTCTCACTGTGCCAACCTTCTGACTCCTCCCCAGTGGCATGAGGGAGGACTGACTGACCACGTGGCTACTCAGTGGTTGACTTTAAACCTTATTTAACCTTGGCTATCAACTCCTTTCTCATTGACTGGTCACCAAGTTTCATGCATTACCAGGAGCTCATATTTCCTTCCAGATCTATTTTTTTTGTTTGTTTGTTTGTTTTTTTTGGGTCCAGTCATGGGTCCTGAACTCTGGGCCTGGGCGCTGTCCCTCAGCTCTTCAGCTCAGGGTTAGCGCTCTACCACTTGAGCCACAGCGCCACTTCCGGCTTTTTTCTTTTTGCTTATGTGGTGCTGAGGAATTGAACCCAGGGCCTCATGCACGCAAGGCAAGTGCTCTACCGCTGAGCCACCTTCTCAGCCCCAGATCTATCTTTTGACAAAGCACCAGGACACAAATAAATATATCCAGAGGAAAGGAATAGTCAAAGACCTGAGAAGTAGGAAACCTATCACAGAAGTGATCAGGAGTTTATATACAGCCATTCCTGCAGTTCTCCCATAGTCCCATAGAAGGCAAAAACAGGCTCAGGTTAAGTAATTAGCTCAGGGTCATGTGGCCAATAACCAGTGGAACAAAGGTCCCAAGGCAGGTTTGTCTTAGTCAAACACCCTCTTCCTTTCCTTCTCCAGCCCTGCTCTGCTGGCATCCTGTCCCACTACACCTACCCCAGTGTGGAAGCTCAGCATTCAAGGAAAGAGCCAGGGTTAACTCTGCTGCCCAGAGTTAGATGGAGGGAAAGAAGGGGAGAAAAGAAGACTAGAAAGACCTGAAAAGGTCTGAAAGAGCCAGACATGAAGTGCTAAGATAAGATTTTTATGTTTGATTCTGTCAAGTTTTCATTGTCCATCCCTAGGTTGAAAAAAAAAGTGAAGAAATTAGTCTTTCATCTGAAAACAACTTTTTAGGCCTAGGCCTGGGCACCAAAGGCCGAGGCATTTTACAATATTTTTTTCTGACATCACTTAATCACTTATTTCACTCACAAGATTTACTTTTTGCTGATACATTGAGTAACTGTATTCTCATCCATGACTCTGGAAAAAAAAAGTATGACCTTTTCACCTCCCCCTCCCCCCCCCCGTCACCCCAGAATTTCTCTGTAGGCAGAAGAACGGGGAAAGCATCCTTCTTTTTCTCCCTCTCATGTTCCCTACCACTTCCAAAGGTCCTGGGGTGCTGGAAATCGTGGAGGGGACAATCTGAAAGTCCACACTTGGCCCTTGCTTGTATTCAAGTTTTATCCTTAACTTTGTCCCTCACTGAAGCCACGTGGAAATATTGAGTATCAGAAAAGGGGGCAGGGAGAGTCTCCCGCTCCATTTCCTGTCTTCACACACATGCACACCCCTCAGTCCTTGAGAGGATAAGTTTTCAGACCTCTTTCTTGAGAAAATGTTCTTGCTAAATGACCTGTAAGATCCTAACAAAGGGAGACACCACTGAGCCCAGAATTCCATAAAATGCAGTTTGCATACCAACCAATTAAAGAGTGTAGAAAAAGTCTCCAGCCACCTCTCAACAGTTGCCCACACGTGGCATGCCAAGTAAGACTTGCTAGTGTTTGGGTGTGATTTGTCCCCAACAAAACTCACATTGAAATTTAATTGCTAATGTGACAGAATTGAGACATCATAGGGCCTTCAGGAAGTGTTTGAGCCTTCATGAAGGGATTAATGCAGTTCCCATCATAGCGGGTTACCAGAAGAGCAGCTTATTATGTCTGTGTCACCTTTGTCCCCTCCTCTTTGCATGCACTTGCTTGCCCTTATACCATACCCAAGGCCTTTATCAAAGGCCTGGTAAGTGCTGGCACTAGGCTCTTGGATTTCCAGAATCTTAAACCAAAATCTCTTTTGTTTATAGATTACCCCATCTTGGGTAACTGGTATAACAACAGAAGATGGACTAAGACCAGTTACCTCAAAAGAGTCCAGATAGAGAAAAAAAATGGGAAATAGGGTTTTATCTATAGACTCACTAATGGTCCTGCAATTGTGGCAAAGGTTCTTGCAACTGAACAAAACTCCCTTCTTTCTTTGACTCACACTGTGGCCTTGAAAAAAGACCCATAATTCCTCAGAGTGCCTCAGTTCTTTAAGTTAGTACAGTGGGGAAATCCTGTAGCCACTCCTCAGCCATCCAACTGACAGGCTGTGTAGGAACATAATACATATTGTTTCTGTCCTGCACTGGTCGAAGTTGAGAAGTGATGTCTTTGGCTCCACACTGAGGTCTCCAACCGGCAAAAAGGAGGTTCTGGATGGAGAGGTGAAGCCCTTTCCAAGGGAAGCAGAGGGGGTCTGGGGAGGAGAGAGTCAAAGCCCTAAGCCTGTGTCCTGTGATTCGAGATATATTTTCATGAAAGGCCTAGATAATCCTAGGCAGAGTCTGCAACAGCAAAGGCAAATGAGGTTCAAATATGTGAGATGTTGGCAGTGGGGCAGCTCATTTGGGCCCAGTACCTGACTAATAAGGGACACCCCACTTTACACCACTCTGGGGATTGGAGGAGAGCGAGAACACTGGGGGAGCATTTGGAATGGAGAGTTGGGAATAGAAGTCTGACCAGGACTTCCAAAAGGAATGCTTCCAAAGAGCCAAGATTGGCAGCCAGTCTAGTCCACAGGATGGTGACACAAATCACTACGACAGTGAAATTGTACCCCTCCCCAAAGAGCCATCTGAACCATATAGCTAATATTCCCTGGCTTGAGAAAGAGAGAGAGAAAATGCTCACATAGTAACATATTGTATTGTTCTGTGAGTTCTCTGGATTGATACTTTGGATCAGATAGGTATTGTCAATATCATTACACAAATTAAGAACATGCAGTGACACATCATTTAGCAAGTCTCAGGTCAAGGGGAGCGGGGATTTGCCTGTTCCTGCAGTGTTAAGATCCCACCACAGCCGATACATCTGGAAAGAGATGTGAATACCCAGCTTTCCGGTTCCAGGGTACCCCATAAATGGACACAAAAGGGCAAGCAAATTTTCCAGGTGACCAGCCAAGTACTTGGGAAGTAAAGATTTGAGCCCAGATCTTCTGATCTGCACTGTCCTCTCTACCCCTCCGTTCTTGCTTTCCCAGGCACATTCCAGCCCTCCCCGGCCCAGAATCATTGAGTTCATTTTTATGCAGAACATATTAAGTCCTACAAAAATACTCCAGGGACTTTCCCCTCTTGTTACTTTTATACTAGATTTCAAATGCCATTTTTTTAAATTAAGAACTCCTCAGATCTCAACTCTTGTCTCCCTTGTTGAATATGCTTGCAAATCTGGGTCAGAGGCAGGGTCCCATTGGGAGGGAAAGGGTTCCGTCCTTTGCCCAACAGAATGAACCAGAGATGTCCTCTTTCACCTTCACCATCACCCTTATTCCCACAAATGGTCCGTTCACCTCTCACTCATGCCTACAACAAATACTTGATGCCCAATCTCAACACGGAGGAAAGTTTTCCTCAGGGGCCAGGCTCTGTTTGGAGAGGCTGAGGGAATGTTTGTAACCTCACCTTTGCCTCACTTATAAATGATCCTTTGAATCTGCTAGTCACACCCTCAAGAAGACAGATGAGCTGTCAACATACTTTGCAAGCCAGGTGCTGGTGGCTCATGCCTATAATCCTAGCTACTCAGGAGGCTGAAATCTGAGGATCCTAGTTCAAAGCCAGACTGGGTAGGAAAGTCCATGAGACTCTGGAAAGTCCATGAGACTCTTATCTCCAATTAACCGCCAGAAAACTGGAACTGGCACTATGGCTCAAGTGGTAGAGCGCTAGTCAAGCTGAAGAGCTGAGGGACAGCACCCAGGCCCTCAGGTCAAGCCCCATGACCAACAAACAACAAACAAATAAAAAAAAAACACTTCACAAGCTAAGTATCAGTGGCTCACACTTCTAATCCTAGCTGCTTGGGAGGCTGAGAACTGAGGGTGGCATTTCAGAGCCAGCCCTGGCAGAAAAGTATACGAGATTCCTATCTCCAATTAACAAGCAAAAGCTAAAAGTTGAGTTGTGGTTTGCTTATGGTAGAGCACCAGCCTTGAGCAAAAATATTAAAGGACAATGCCCAGGCCCTCACTCAGTTCAAGCCCCAGGTCCAGAACACACCATATGTTTGGATAGGAAATGTGAGTTGTTAAACCAGTTCATACACTGCACACATAAAGAATGAGACATAGAAGCTTTTAAACAATGAACCCACTGAGAAAAGCATTTGAGTGTGAATCTAGCACCCTGGGTCCTAAGGTTTTTGTGTGTGCCAGTATCAAGGGCAGAATGAGCTTTGTGCTGCCTCTTGAGTTTTTCACTTACTGCTCACACTCTACCACTTGAACCATGCTTCCATTTCTAGCTTTTTTGCTAGTTAATCAAGACTGAGAATGTCTCCTTGGATTTCTCTGTCCAGGCAGGCTTTGAACTACAGTCCTCCATATCTCAGCCTCCTGAGTAGCTAGGATACAAATGTGAGCCACTGATGCTCAGCTCTGTGTCTTAATTAGGATTCTTTTTTTTTCTTTCGTGTGCTGTGTCTGACTGTATGTGGCTTACGAAAACAGCCTTTATCCACTGTCTCACCTCACTTCCTATAGCCACAGCAAAACAAGCAGCAGATTTGAATTTGAGCTCTCATTTCATATTCAATCTCTGCTCATCAACCTCCGCTAGGCAATGTTTTTAAGGCTCTCAAAAGGTGCCTTTCATCCTAGGCATTTACCCCATCCTCATGTTGAAAGCTTACTGGAACCAAGGGACCTCTCAACATAAGATCAGCCTGAGTCTCAACTCATGACTGTTTTCTTTCCTCAAGATAATTTTTCTTGCAGGCAGGTTGGCCGCCTCCACCAGCCCACTCGTATATCTTGGTCTCCAGCACTCAAAAACCTCTTGGCTGCATACCACCGGCTCTTCCTGGAGACCTGACAACCTGGTACCATCTCCTCCCACCATCGCCACCACCCCCAGCCCATTCCTTGGGCTTATCTATGGTGTCAGAGAAGAATGTAGCTTTAAGTTTGCACAATCTAATGTCAGCATTGAGGAGAAGAACCTGAGCAGAAGCAGCTGGCATCTGGAGTGCAGAGTGAGGGCGACTGGCAAAGCAGTCACCGGTTACCCGAGCCTGCCTTGCTCACCTGCCAGCTCTTTAGAGCTAGAACAGAGCCAGCAGGACCCCCTTGGAAGGTGCCTTAGATCTATAGATTCTGGAATTTAAGTGGTACAGAACAGGAGGGTCAAACCTCTAGACTTCCTTCCACCAGCTGGCTCTTCTCAGCTGGTGCGTGGACTTAGGCATAGCTCTGTAAGTAGATCCTCTCTGCCAATGCTAGGGCCAGAGGCCTGGAGGGCTGTGGGATCCCACACAAGTTGGAACCGGGAGGATAATGTTGCTCTTCCTTCTCACCTGATATGCATGTAAACTCAATCAAGCCAATTTTCCTCTCCAAGGCTCAATCTTTCTCTCTCTTAAAGCGATACAGACAAATTCTAAAAGCCCTTCAAAGCCAAGGGTCCATGGATGGCCTTGATTTTTTTTAACCTATCTCCAGAGAAATACAGCCAAGTATGTGTTTACTGGCTCTTTCCCTACCATCATGTTTTTCTAACACTCTAACCATGTGACCTTTCAAGAGAAATTCTTGCAAAGAGCCATGAGTATTTAGGGAATCTGGATTACAAAACTCTTCTCTCCCTGAGCTCCACCTTACTTTAGCCCTTCTCCATGCTAAGATGCTAGAAGCCCTGGGTTAAGCATCTTTGACACTTGCATTCAATTTGTCCTCTTTTAAGTCCTGCTCCATTCTCCCCTGGACAAGAGGGTAACAATATAACTCACTGCGTGCCAGACTCTGCCTTGTGCTCTAGGGAATAATGGGACGGACAACATGGCCCAGTTCTCAGGAATGTCAGTCCTAAGGGATGGTGGAATCACATCAGTCACTTGATGGTGTGTAGCCAGTGTCACCTGGGACAGAATAGCAAGAAAGGTCACCTGATGCAGTTTGGGGGGGACCAGGGAAGGCAAGAGAGTGCTTGCTTGGGTGAAATGGTGGTGGGAGTTAGCACTGGCACTGTGCTAACAGTAGTACCTGTGTGGAGTTGCTTGAGCTGTGTTCGGGGAAATCCAGAGATGCTCACAAGTTAAAGCGACAGGAAGAACTAACAAGCAGCAGAAGCAAGAGAACGAATGTTCCCAGCTTCTCACCATGTGATGGAGCTGTCCAGGTGTTCACTTCGCCTCTCTGAGAGTCCCCACTGCCCACAGCAACTCCTGGCTCATCACTCACTAGCAGGTTCCCTCTCTGTGCCACCAGGGGTCATCTCCCCTATAAACTCCTTGCATCCAACCACTTAGCTCAGGAGGGTGGTTTTGAGGGCACCCATACCATGTACAGAGGAGTGAGCTAGGACAAGGCCAACCTATCCCCTGGGAAAGAACCATAAGCAAACCTAGACAGGGACTGCCATCATCCTCCCAAGCTCAGAGCCTGACTGTGAAGTCCAGCAAGGATGTATCTTTTGGGACTGGAGTGGACCAGAGCAAGAGATTGAAGCTCAGACATCACCATCCATCAGCCCGCACGCCAACCCCTCCCTAAATCTGACATGCTGGTCAGCAAGCAGCAGAACAGGAAGCTGGCTGAGAGCGCCGGAGCTCCAGGCTAGCAGAGTGATCATCTAGGGACATTCCTCAGTCAGTGCCTCTCCATACCGTTCGTCATCATCAGCTGGTACACAGGGGATGTGTCCCTCACATCTGTGTGTGTGTGTGTGTGTGTGTGTGTGTGTGTGTGCATGTGCCAGTAGTGGGGCATGAATTCAGGGCCTGGGTGCCGTCCCTTACTTGTTTCTTTCTCTCAAGGCTAGTAATTTAAGCCACAGCTCCACTTCCAACTTTTTGCTGGTTAATGAAAGAGTCTCACAGACTTTCCTGCCCAGACTGGCTTTGAACTAGGATTCTCAGATCTCAGCCTTCTAAGTAGCCAGGATACCCAGCTACATATTGCTGGGGTTTTTTGTTTTTGTTTACTTTTCTGTTTTGTTGTTTTGCACTGATACTGAGGCTGGAACTCAGGACATGGACACTGTCCTTTAGCTTTTTTTTTTTTTTTGGCATTCTACCACTTGAACCACACCTCCACTTTCTGTGGCTCCATTTTGCAGGTCTTTCAGAAATACCAACTTCCTTCCTCCTTACGGTCTCTGTTTTACAAGACTGACACACTGCCTACTGCACTAGGAAGGCAACCAGGGTCTCTATCTTAACAGGTCATATTTCCATGGATTCAGCCTCCTCCTCTCTAAGCAGTCCTGCCTGGACTCCCCCAAACCCCTGCTAGCCTCAGGGTGGTCAGTCTCTTCACCTGGCTAAACCAAGTTGGTTTAATTCTGAGGGAAGCTTGAAGCACTGACTTCTCTGTGGAGGTCCCTCTGTGCAAGGGCAGACATACAGGCCCTGCTGCCACTCCCTAGGGGCCTGCAGCCCCCTTCATCTTCTCTCTCATCTTCTCAACTTTCCTTCAACTTCCCTCTCCCTCTTGGTCCGGTGATGACCCACACCTGAGTTTTCCTCTGCAGGCCTGGCAATCACCAGACTGAAAGAAGGTTTTTTGAGACTTTGGGTAGAGAAGATTCCCCCCAGGCACTCTCAATTATCCAATTAACACACAAACATGTTTGGTTTCAGAGGTGCCCTGGGGTTGCTCAGGACTGCCCAGATAAGAAGTGACAGGGGAAAGATAGGAAGGTCTCAGGGTCTCAGGTCTGGTCTCAGGTCAGCATACAGAACTATGGAAAATCAGCCTGGGCCTGAGTGGAGTGAGGGGAGAGATACAGATCAAAAGCACCCAGGCAACATGGGCCATCTCTGTCTGGAGTCTCGGGGAAGAGCAGAGCTGCATGATCTAAAGAGAGGTATGGTAAACAAAGTTCCTGCTTGTTCACCACATCTTCAGAGAGACCCAAGATTTGGGTCAATCAGGAATCCATCCATCAGCATTCCAGCCTTGAGGCAAAAATGTTCTTTCCATATTTCTGTTCCCTTTATTTATTCCCACACCAGGAGAGGGAATGCAGTTACTGTACAAATTCTCTCTCTCCCTGTGGTGTGTGTGTGTGTGTGTGTGTGTGTGTGAGAGAGAGAGAGAGAGAGAGAGAGAGAGAGAGAGATGGTACTAGGTTTTAAACTCAAGGCTTCACATTCTCATTTGGCTTTTTAGCTCTAGGCTAGCACTCTTGCTTAATCCATACCTCCACTTCCAGCATTTTGCTGGTTAATTGGAAATTAGGGTCTGACAGACATTTCTGCTCAGGGTTGCTTCAAACTTCAACTTCAATCCTCAGATTTCAGCTCCTGAGTAGTTAGGATTACAGGCATGAGCCACAGCACTTGTCATCCAACAAACTCTTTGGGGGACTGAGCTAGATTCACTGGAAGCTTCTCTGTGAATCTCTTACAAGCTTTCCTCTAGGTTGGGGACACACATCTTCCTCTTCTACTGGCTCACCATCTGCCTCGAACCATCCCAAAGAGGTGGGCACAGCCTGGCAGAATCTGAGATTCCTGAGAGGTGACGTAACTGCTTCTGCTCACTTTGCCATTAGCCCTCACACGTGACCCCTACACTCCCTTCATTTCTCATGCCTGGGAAAGGTGGAGTAAGGAACATGGGGATGTGGAGGGCAGGCAAGAGGTGCCAGGCCTGGAAAGAGGCAGGCCTGGACCCCAGGTGGGGGAGGGGAGGAAGGAGCGGAGCAGTGAGAGCATTGGCTAATGATCACAATGCTGCGTGCCTTGGGAGGGAGGGAGGGGCTGGGGAAGGCTGAGAATCTCAGGCTCCTCTAGGTGAATGGGGAGGGGGAAGGGCAGCTGGGAACCGGGCCTCCCAGTGGCAGGCGGCATTCAGAGCTGAGCTTGTTGTCTAAGTCACTGGTTCCTGGAATACATAAAGCAAGACTGAAGACTGCGAAGGGGCTTTCAGACGGGCTACAATCAACACGGGCAGCTGCAGGTGAGTAGGACAACATCACTGCTGGCTGTATACACTCCTGGCCCGATTTTCCCAAGATCTTTCTCATACCTCTGACCTCCAGTTAGCACACACACACACACACACACACAAAAGGAGGCCCTTGTTTCAGAGCCTGGAAAGTTGTTCTGGCAGTCATGCAGAGAGCCAGGGCAGGGATAATGGGATATCAAGCAGTTACTTCAGGCCAGGACCTACTTAGAAATAGCTTTGCCATTTCCAAGCCACCCCATGCAGACCTGATCTGCAATCCCCAGCGGGGCTCACAAGCACCTCCCACCCAGCAACTCCGGTCCCTCTTTCCTACAGGGAAAGGGCTACCAGTGTGGACCCTTCTTTTGCTGGACCCAATGAAGGACCAGGAAATGCCCAAACCTTCCAACTCTCTAGGATTCCTTTCTTCTCCTAAAGGCAACCCTGAGCTCACTCCTCAAAAAGGGACCCCAGAACTTACTTTATGCCAAGTGGCATAAAAACTCATTTATACATGGACAGTTCCATTGAGAAAGAGAACAAGTGAATTTTGCTGAACATGATGGAAATGGTCCTCCATGAGCAGAGTTCTGGTGGCTCACACCTGTAATCCTAAACTACTAAGGAGGCTGAGATCTGAGAATTGAGGTCCAAAGCCAGCCTGGGCAGAAAAGTCCATGAGTCTCTTATCTCCAATTAACCATCAAACCATGGGTTTGATTCCTCAGTACCACATAAACAGAATAAGCTGGAAGTGGTGCTGTGGCTCAAGTGGTACAGTGCTAGCCTTGAGCAAAAAGAAGCTTAAGGACAGAGACCAGGCCCTGGGTTCAAGCCCCAGTACCAGCACACACACACACAATCTTCCTCCAGTCCCACATTTTTATCCAAGCCCAGCATCTTCACCTTGCAGGTAGTCAGGTTTGTGGAATCTTGACTCTTTACTGGGGAGTTACTATAGAAGGAGGATATTCTCTCCCTGCAGAAGTCGGGTCGTGGGGGGCGCGGGGGAGGTGGATAAGTTAGCAGAGGGGGTAACTGGGAGGTTCAGGCCCATGAAGACAACGCTACGAGGAGGAAAGGCACGAAATGTCACGGTGCATATGGGCGTGTGGTTAGAGGAAAACAGCCTGGCGCCAAGTCACGGCTCAACCCCTACCCAACCTCCCCGCCTCAACCTTTCAGGGAACATCCCAAGCCTGTGTGGGGACGCGCATTTCCCTTTCGTTTGGGGTTCCCCATTCATGGGCTGCCGGCTGTCTTCCCCAGACGCTCGCCATGCAGTGGACCTTGCTGCTGCTGATACTGCCATGGCTGCACCAGACCCTGGGGCGGCCATCACAGCAGAGGGTGCCCCTCTTCCGCCTCACTCAGCGGAATCCCCGGGACGACGGTGACAGCGATGCCACCACCGCCGCCGCCACCACTACCGACTCGCCCTGTAAAGGCCTCTCCCCCACCGTGGGGCCCGACGCCTTGACGCTGGAGAACCGCGGCCTGGAGCACCTGCCCGGCTGCCTGCCGCGCACGCTGCGCAGCCTGGACGCCAGCCACAACCTGTTGCGCGCCCTGAGCGCGCCCGAGCTGGGCCACCTGCCCGAGCTGCAGGAGCTGTCGCTGCGCCACAACCGCATCGCCGAGCTGCGCTGGGACGCGGGGATGATGCCCGCCGCGCTGCACACGCTGGACCTCAGCTACAACCTGCTGGCCGAGCTGCCCCCGTGCGCCCGGCCCGCGCTGCGCCGCCTCCGCGTGCTGGCGCTCGCCGGGAACCCGCTGCAGGTGCTACGGCCCCGGGCCTTCGCCTGCTTCCCCGCGCTGCGGAGACTCAATCTCTCCTCCAGTGCGCTGGGCCGCGGCGATCAAGGGGGCATCGCCGAAGCTGCGTTCACCGGAGCCGCCGGCCAGCCCCTGGCCACCCTCGAGGTCCTGGACCTCAGCGGAACGGACCTAGAACGAGGTGAGTGGGGTTGGGTCAGCCAGCCTGAGCTCAGCGCCTGGCTGTGGCGTCTTTGCCGGGGATGTCTGATCACAGATGCTTATGATGCTCAAGATCTGCCAACACCTAGCTCGGGTCCTTTATCTCTGTGGTCTCGAAGAAGGAGCCCATGGACACAGGAGAAGATTCATTGCGCAAACAGATAAGCAGAGCTCCTGCGAGATAAGAAGGGTCTCAAGGAAAGGCATAACCTGGGGTGCATTGTGCAGGGGTTCATAAGATGTCTCTAGGACAGAGCTATAGGCTTAAGATCAATGGACAGTCTGTGGGCCATATCCGGCCCCAGACTCAGTCAGAGGCTCTATGTAGCCTGCAGAGCTCTCCCGGTATCCTTTGGCCCCTCTGACGGGTGCCCATTCGCAGGCACATTTCCGGGGGGCAGGGGGTCTGAGCATCCTGTTGTACATAGGCATGTCTTTCAGGGACAATCAGCCATGACAGATGCAATGCCCAGGGGCCTGCATGTGCAATTGCTCAAGGCCTTGGTGAGGTGATGTCTAGGGGCCTACGCAAGGCCCTAATGAGGGATGTAGAACCTCTGTAGGAGGGAGCCTTTGCTCTGATTGTGTAGCCTAGTTCATAGCAATGGGCAGATACATTGCCCTGGACACAGCCCTGTGAAGCTCACACAGGCTTTCACTATATCCATCTTCAGAGGCAGAAATAGTCACAAGCTCAGTTTTAATATACGAGGCACAGAAAGGTGGAAGAACTTGATGGAGGTCTTCCAGTCACTTAGCTCTTAGAGCTGCCAAATCCAAACCAGTCATTCAGTGTGCAGAGCTCAAAACTGTAGCTGCCATGCTCTGCTGCATGGCTGGATAAATGCTTTGTAGTGGGGAGACAAGTCATGGCTTTGGGACCCATTAATGGGTGAACTTGGCATCAGGGGCACCAATAATGTGAAGGTTCTGGTGGTCAGAAGATGAGTTAATTGACTTTTCTACTCAGTTGGCCAAGATTGTGTCTGTGGAGGTTGAGTCACTCAAACATTACACAGGAGGGAACTTAGGACAATGGTTCTCTTGTACTTTGTGTTCTGACTTTGGGTCCTGACACTGTGTGTATTACTTTTTTAAAAGCACTTCCTGGTCTAGCAACACTGATTCCTCCACCGACTGAGAGAAAAGAGCAAGAGCTAGAAATTCGCAGGAGAAGGGGCACATTCTCCATTTGTGGGGGGAAGGTACACAATCTGATTTCAGAAGCTCCTGCAGCCTTGCTCCCTATCCCCTCCTTAGATTCCTCAAAAGATTCTATCAGTTGGCCAGGTGCTAGTGACTCAAGCCTATAATCCTAGCTACTCAGGAAGCTGAGCTCTGAGAATGGGGGAAGGGGGGTTTCAAAAGTGAGCCTGGACAAAAAAGTCCTTGAGATTCTTATCTCCAATTAACTACCAAGAAAACCAGAAGTGGCACTGTGGCTCAAGTGGTAGAGTGTTAGCCTTGAGCAAAGAAGCTCAGGGACAGTACCAAGGCTCTGAGTTCAAGCCCCAGAACTGGCAACAACAACAAAAAGAAAGAGTCCACAAGCCATCAGTGAAGTCTAGTTGTTTTGTGTGTGGAGTTTAGCCACAGGGTAAGGCAGCTACTGCTGGGAGAACATGTCCTGGGTAAGAGGCTAGGTCTGCCCTTTCTGAACTGTGTGGCCTTAGGTCAATCATTCTCCTCTCTGGCTTTGGCCAACTCCAGGTAAAAGAAAGGAGGGAGCACGGTGGTTCAGGCCTGTAATCTTAGCTACTTGGGAAGCTGAGGTTCAAAAGCCAGCCCTGGCAGGAACATCCATGAGACTCTTATCTCCAATTAACCACCAGAAAACCAGAAGTGGTGCTGTGGCTCAAGTGGTAGAGCACTATGAGCTGAAGAGATCAGAGATGGCACCCAGGCCCAGAGTTCAAGACTCACGACTGGCGAAAGAAAGGAAGGAAGGAAAGAAAGAAAGAAAGAAGGGACCAATCATCCCTGAGGGACTTTTTAGCTTCAGTGGTATGCTTTTGAGATCCCTAAAGCTGCTAACGCTGATACTGGCCTTCTTTTAGGCTATTGCTCTGGTTGTTTCTTTAATGCTATGTTGGCCTCCTAGGTTTGTGTCTGAGTAATGGGTATATTCCCCTCCTGTGTTTTAGTTGAGTCTGGATGGATCAGAGACCTGCCAATGCTCACATCCCTCTATCTGAGGAAGATGCCCAGGCTGCGAATCCTGGAGGGAGACATTTTTAAGATGACCCCTAACCTGCGGCTGCTAGATTGTCAAAATTCCCCAACACTTACTTCTGTCTACACACACATCTTTCAAGACACTCCTTGCCTGCAGATGCTTCTACTCCAGAAGTAAGTGTTTCTAAGACAGGTCTTAATCGTATGTCTGGTATATTTTTGTTTTACTCCTGTTACTCTGGATTAGATTTTTATTTTATTTTATTTTATTTTATTTATTTATTTATTTATTTTTTTGTCGGCCGTGGGGCTTGAACTCTGGGCCTGGGCACTGTCCCTCAGCTCTTCAGCTCAAGGCGAGCGCTCTACCACTTGAGCTACAGCGCCACTTCTGGTTTTTCTGGTGGTTTATTGGAGATAGGAGTCTCAAGGTCTCTCCTGCCCGGGCTGGCTTTGAACCGCGATCCTCAGGTCTCAGCCTCCTGAGTAGCTAGGATTACAGGCATGAGCCACCAGCTCCCGACTTGGATTAGATTTTTATAGAACAAACCACACCTTCCATTATTCTTTCAAATCCTCTCTTCCTCACCTTCTGGGAAATTGCCTTAAGCAGGCCCACCCTAGTAACAAAAAACCTAGTAACAAACAACTCTGTTCAGTCCATAGTAACATTAAAATTCCGAGTCCCCCCCATTTTTTTTTGTCAGTCGTGGGGCCTGAACTCTGGGCCTTGAGCACTGTCCTCAGCTCTTCAGCTCAAGGCTAGTGCTCTACCGCTTGAGCCACAGCTCCACTTCTGGCTTATTCTGTTTATGTGGTACTGAGGAATCAAACTCAGGGCCTCATGCATGTGAGGCAAGCACTCTACCACTGAGCCACCTTCCCAGCCCCCCATTTTTTAAATTATCTGTAAGTAGTTGTACACAGGAGTTGCCATTTAACGAGGCAGTTTGTGAATATACTCTAGCTTGATCAGATGTCACCCCTTTCAACATTCTCACCCATTCCTCCCCTACCTTCCCTCACTCTTCTTAGTTTTTGTAGGATATACATACATGGGATATTTGACTGCATTCTCCCTCTCTAAAGCCCAGGCTGAGAAATTTGCCATAGTAATAGAAATAGCGGGGACACCGGCCTTCTTTCTACCGGATCCACCCTTCCCCCATATGTTAGACAAGATTACTCTCACCCAGGGTTTGCTCAGGAAAAATGAGAGAAAGGCCTACTGAGTGTCCAGCATATTCCCAAACTCACTCTCATGACCAGGAGCAACAATGATTTGATTGGACTTCTAACAGGAAAGGTAGCATTCCTTGAATATGACCCCTTGGGATCCACATCTGGACCCCAGGAAGCAGCCACCTCTGTCTTACTGTCAGTCCCCCAGCCAATTCCCCTTTCTTCCTGCTAGGTCCGACCAGCCTCTTACCTTTAGATTTCTCATGGGTGAGTCAAAATCCCTTGTGTCTCCCAAGTTTCAAGGGACAGCCATAGTCCTGAGGGTGATCTCCAAGACTGAGGAGGCTTCATTTGCATACAGGAAGCAGCTTCCCCCCTTCCTCTCCCCCACAGCCCCTATATTGTGTTTTTGGGGTGGAAATTTGGGGAACCTCCAAATCAGTCTTCACTACGAAGCCTCTTCTACCTTCTGTCCACTTCTCATGGAGCTGAAAGATGGGTACCTGGCCAACAAAACCCCTTCTCAGGGCTCTTCGCTTGTCCTGCACCGAGGGCTATATATAGCAGCTCACTTAGGATGTGATCGTCCTCAGCATCTTGCTCAGTGCTCTCTGCCTTGTGTGGTCTCTGTTGAACCCGAGCCCAAAACAGTCCCATTTTGAACATCCTATTGTTCAAGAGCTTTTTCTTTGTCCATAACTCCCCCTACCCCTTTGGCCATGTGTAAAATATTAGAAATAGAAACTGCATTGAGATTTTTGAGCCAGCCAACAAAAATACTTAGTACTTGACATTTTGCAATAAGGAAAGAGTTAGGAATATCTTCCCACCTCCACCTCCCTCCTTCCAGAGTCCAGTGAGTGTTATGAAAGCACTCGAGTCTTGCAGAAATCCACTGGATGAAGTATTGCTATTGGCAGAAAATCCCTGAGAAGTCTAGGGCAGGTCTTGCCAGTTATGTTTTACTAAATGCTGTTACTAAAGATGGAATTTGTGTTTTAAAAATGATCAAGTTATTCAAAGCAAACCAGAGCCATTAATTTATTCTTCCCTTTATAGTTATCTGCTGAGTACACAATGTTTTGAGGGAAAAGTGCTTTTGGATCTCTGCCTCTGACTTCTTTGAGCTTGATTTAAAAAAAAAAAAATAAGGGCTGGGAAGGTGGCTCAGTGGTAGAGCGCTTGCCTTGCATGCATGAGGCCCTGGGTTCAATTCCTCAGCACCACATAAGCAGAAAAAGCTGGAAGTGGTGCTGTGGCTCAATGGTAGAGCACTAGCCTTGAGTTGAAGAGCTGAGGGACAGCGCCCAGGCTCAGCGTTCAAGCCCCACCATCGACAAAAAAAAATTACCTACAAAATAATATCCAAAAACTAGCCTGGTGTCAGTGGCTCACACCTATAGCCCTAGCCACTTAAGAGGCAGAGACCTGAGGATGTGGTTCAAGGCTAGTCTAAGCAGAAAAGCCTATGAGACTCTATCTCCAATTAACCAGCAAAATATGCTGGACTAGAGGCATAGCTCAGGGGTAGAGCTCTAGCTGTGAGCAAGAAATATGGGTGAGTATGCAGAGCCCTGAGTTCAAGTGCTGTTATAAACAAAAAAAAATCAAAAACTATATGAGGTGTCAGAATCCAAACATGACATTTCATTTTGTATCAGAGATATAGCAAAAGCATTTCTTTTTGGGGTTTCTTACAAGGGAAAGGGGGATGGTATGTGTAGAATACTTAACTCTGTTTTTAGCATATAGCAGGAGTTGAACAGAACTAGTGATCATGGCTATAGTAGTGACGGTAGTGGATGACAATGATAATGAGGAAGTTAATGATGGTAAAATAATGATGGTGGTGATGTGGATGCTAATGGTGATGATGATGGTGGTGGTGGAGATGATGACATGGCCTCCACTTTCTTCAAAGAGCTCACTGTTCAGTAAAGGCAGCAGACATCTGCCAATGATCATGATCCACTGTGATCAATAGCAGAGGTACGTGCAGCTAGACATAATGACCCAACAGATTGGATCAGAGAGGCTTCTTTGGGAAGGACACAATTGAACCATAGCTCTGAAGGTAGATCCAAGCTTATCCATGTGGACATATCTCAAGTTTCAATATAAATGGTCCACATACACTGGATACTGGTGGCTCACGCCTGTAATCCTAGCTACTCAGGCGACTGAGATCTGAGGATTGAATGTTAAAGCCAGTCCAGGAAGAAAAGGACTATCTCCAATGAATACCAAAAAAGAAAAAAGCCAGAAGTGGATCTATGGCTCAAATGGTAGAGCACCATCCTTGAGCAAAAAAGTAAAGGGAAAGCACTCAGGCTCTGAGTTCAAGCCCTAGTGCTAGAACAAAAGTAAAGAAACAAACAAAGTGAATAACTGGCCCCCACACATGGAGCTAGTGTTCCAGAGAGGCTGGCGGCACCTGCGCACAGGCCAGTAGCAATAGAGCAGATCTGGGTGCCTGGGTGTTATTTCCTTCCTCGCTGAGAACATTTGCATCTGCCCCTGAGGGAACAGGCTTGCAGGCAGATGGAGGAAAGCCATGGCTAGAAGAGACAGGAAAAGTAAAGTGTAGCTTCTGCTGTACATGATGAGTTCTGAGTGTGTGAATCTGTCTGAATCTGAGAAAGTCAAGAAACACAGGGAATGGAGAGAGTTGCGGCCAAACATTTTATGGGACTCTAGAGAAGAAAGAGGAGACAGCCAGGAGAGGACCTGCTACCGCAGATTGTTGACCATTAAAAAAAAAAAAAGGCCACAAATCCACCCCATCCTTATGGGCACACTCATCTGCATTGTGACTGAAGCTCCTTCTCATCAAAATGTGCTGGGTACAAGCCAGTGGGATATTAGTAAATGCGATGTAGGCAGACACTAGAAAGCACATAGGCACTGGGGCTTACCTTCTCTTGCTGTCGGAGCCCCACTCCCCTGTGAGGTTTAGGCTGGCCTCCCAGCTGGTGCATGAAGAAAGGTCTTGGTGCACACTCAGTTAATGCTCTGTCTACATCAAGCCATTCAGAGCCAGAAAGCTAACCTAGAGAATCATGGGAAAGAAAACAAAGTACTTAATATTCAACTGCTAAGTTTTGGTGTTGTTCTGTATTTTGCAAGAGCTAATTGATGCATGTGAGTATGGTATCTTCCAAAAGTCTGGGGTTGTGTGCCAGCAGCTAGGGTCCAACTAGAATAGCACACATCCAGCAAAGCTGGATGCAGTGTAGCCCGGTGGAAGAATGCTTGCCTCGCTAGATGGGACTCTGGATTTGATCCCCAGTAATGGTCTGTAAAATCAACATCTACTTTTGTGAAGACATTTACATTTATAAATACCTTCTTCATCATGGAATGTTTTTGAAATAACCGGTCGTTACAGGGTACTATCCTTATGTGACAGGAAGGCTAATATTTACTAAATGGAGTGGCAAAAGAAAGAGGTCTGGGGGGCTGGGAAGGTGGCTCAGTGGTAGAGTGCTTGCCTTGCATACATGAGGCCCTGGGTTCAATTCCTCAGCACCACATAAGCAAAAAGAAAAAAGCCGGAAGTGGTGCTGTGGCTCAAGTGGTAGAGCGCTAGCCTTG
>NW_012267229.1:8832143-8855863 GCF_000151885.1 Dipodomys ordii
CAAAAAGAAAAAAGCCGGAAGTGGTGCTGTGGCTCAAGTGGTAGAGCGCTAGCCTTGAGCTGAAGAGCTGAGGGACAGCGCCCAGGCCCAGAGTTCAGGGCCCACAACCGGACCCAAAACAAAACAAACAAAAAAAAAGAGAGAGGTCTGGAAGTAACAGTGGCAGTGTGCTAGTGTTGAGCACAAAGAGGCTCAGGGACAGTGCCCAGGCCCTGAGTTCAAGCCCCGCAAGGAAGGAAGGAAGGAAGGAAGGAAGGAATTGATGCAGGGAGGGAGAGAGGGAGGGATGGAAAAGAAAGGTCCCAGGATTTGGGAGTTTTAGCCAAATCAATATCCTTTCATCTATAATGAAATGTATTTTCCATGATACCACCATGCCTCTCTAGAACATTATTAACTGAATTATAAAAGTTTGATGGTGGATTCTTTTTGTGTTTCAGCTGTAATTTGAGTTCCTTTCCTCCTTGGACGGTGAATTCCTCCCAGGGTCTATCTGTCAGCCTCTTTGGCAACCCTCTCATTTGCAGTTGTGAGCTGTCCTGGCTCCTCATGGATGCAAACAGAACTTTCCTAAGCAGGTAACAAATTTACAAAGTGGATGGCTGAGGGGGTGAAGGTTAACCTTGGAAAGCTGAATTGTCTGAGCTTGTACCTTGCTCACAGAACATGCTGGGCATTTGTTGGACAGGATATCCCTCATGGAAGCATGGGACATGAAAAAAATTCTTTTCTTTTCTTTTTTGCCAGTTCTGGGGCTTAAATGCAGGGCCTAGGCACTGTCCCTGAGAGCCTCTCTGTGCTCAAGGCTAGCACTCTACCATGTGAGCCACAGTGCCATTTCTGACTTTTTCTGTTTATGTGGTGCTGAGGAATCAAACCCAGGGTTGCATGGTAGGTAAGCACTCAACACCAAGCCATATTCCAAGCCCCCCCCAAAAATTCTGATGAAGGCAATTAGCTGGAAGAGGGTGGGGGTGGGGGGGCGCATGTGTCTGTCTGTCTGTCTGTCTGTCTAGTGGAAGAGCCACATGCAGGCTATCATAGGAAAAGATAGATCTGGGGTGCTTGGAGCGCTGTCTGTCATGAACGCACCGACCAGCTCCACCAGCTAATCACTTCTCTTTACATGTCAACCCTTCCATCGTGAAGGGCTTTTTTTCACCTCTTACCCAAGCTTACCTGAGATATGATGCTCAGGCTTCATTCCCACATCTCACTTTGCTTCTAAAGGCAAGCTCCCTGTTCCTTTGCAGACAGAGGCCTCATAGAGTACTAAAGAAGAGATGGAAAGCTCTGGTTAGAGCTAGAGAAGCTGGCTTCACTCTACTTAGTACGGTTGACCTGGCTGCATTACACAGCTTCTCTGTATTTCTTCTTTGTCTATAAAATGGGAGATAACAAAGACTGTTTTGTAAGGTTGGACACATTATATTGGCTGTTGCAGTGAAGTATGAAGAAATCATGCCTGGCACATGATAATGGCCCAGAGATAGTAGCTAATAGTAGTGTGACTGTTACCATCAGTTCTCCTTGTCAGGAGGCAGACAGGAGAGAATGAAACAGTAGCCTATCCTTAGACTATCTTTAGATGTGGACGCCCCAGGTTTAGGCCCTGCCATTTGCTAGCCTTGGTATCTTGGGCAGTCAGTTTCATTTTGTAGACTTCAGTTTTCTTCTTCTTCACTCAATGAGAGTAAGGTCAGGAACTTCCTCCAAAGGCTTCCTGAGAGTCAGGAAGATGTTGAGTATGTGTTAGATGGTGCCTGGCAGAGCCATGACAATAGGACTTGGCAGAAGAGGACACCCACCTTGAACCTTGTCCAGCCCCAAAGCCAGAGATCCTCTAACTGGTTGGTTTCCCCCCATAGGGCTGCAGACACTGTGTGCACCCCAGCTGTGGGATTTGAAAGTCCCTTCTCAGCTCCTGTGTCCCTCTCCCAACTGCCTGGTATGTGCAAGTCCAGCCAAAACACCACCCCCCTGGCTTCCACCCTTCATCCCTTCCACAGCTCAGCCTACATATCTTCAACACAGGGTCTCTCCACTGAGCAGAGCATAGACCGCTCTGTTCAGCCTACAGGAGGTCAGCAGAGTATCACCAAGGCCCCGTACCACACTGTGGCTCCCCTCACACAAGCTTCGTGGATGCTCAAGGATGCTGGGAAAGGGACCACCCCATCCACTACCAACTTCATAGCAAGTGACAGCAACGGGAATGGTCCACCCAGAGCTGCCAGCACCGCAGGGTCAGAGCGTGGAGAGCATGCTGACAGGCTCAGCCTTGAGCCTGGTACCTCGCCTGCCTCTCTGCCTCTGACCAGCAAACACCGTGATCCATTCCCTACTTCAGGGAAGTCCACAAGCACATCTCAGCCTCACCAGAGGACACAGGGTCCTCATCTGAGTACTCAGGAGGTTAAGATTCCAGTCTTCCTGTTGGATGATGACTATGAGGAAGAGGAGGGGAGCAAGGAAGAGCTGAGAGCCACTCACCAGAATGTTCTTTGTGATTACCATCCCTGCAAGCATCTGCAGACCCCGTGTGCAGAGCTACAGAGGCGCTCCCGGTGCCTCTGCCCTGGCCTCAGCAGGGAAGACACCATCCCAGACCCTCCGAAGCTACAGGCCGTGTTGGAGATGACAGACTCATCAGCCCTCATCCACTGGTGCGCCCCCAATTCAGTGGTGGTTGGATACCAGATCCACTACTCTGCAGAAGGCACAGCAGAGAACCATTCGGTGGTGGACATCTATGCCACCGCCAGGCAACACCCCCTGTATGGGCTCTCACCAGGCACCACGTACCATGTGTGCGTGCTGGCCGCCAATCGGGCAGGCCTGAGTCTACTGCCAGCCTCGGGCTGGAGGAGGCCATGTACCACCTTCACCACCAGGCCCAGCTCCCTGGGCATCTTCGCTGGCCTGTGTGCCACCAGCGGCCTGCTTCTGGTCAGCACCCTGGTGCTAGCCCTGTGTCTCTGCCGACAATGCCACACACTCAACAGGCAAAACTCTGACACACCACTGGTGGCCTTCAAAAACCACCAGTTTTTTGGAGCTACTAGGGATGTAGTTCAGTGGTAGAACACTTACCTAGCGAAGCATGAAGTCCTGGGTTGATCTTTGGCAGCCAGACCAAACAACAAACCACTGAACTCCCAGACCATCAGTGAGCCCAGCTCCCTTCTAGTAGAACTGGATCTGCATGCAGAAAGGAAGCTAGAGGATCCCAAACTGGCCCCCTCACCTCTAATTCCCCCAAAGCCAGTAGGTTGAGGGCACAGGTGAAGCCATGCTGCTTCTCTGGCCAAGGAACCTTTTCTTTCTCTTCTTTTTTCTTTTTCTTTTGTTGGTCATGGGGCTTGAACTTGGGGCCTGGGTGCTGTACCTGAGCAATTTTTGCCCAAGACTAGTGCTCTACCACTTTGAGCCATAGTGCCACTTCTGGCCTTCTGGTGGTTAATTGGAGATAAGTGTCTCATGGGCTTTCCTGCCCAGCTGGCTTGGAACCATAATCATCAGATCTCAGCCTCCTGAGTAGCTAGGATTTACCAAGTGTGAGCTGCCAGTGCCCAGCTCAACCTTCTCTTCAACCTCACTGTTCCAGAAACCTGATGGTGAATACCAGACACTCCCGTTGGCTCCTGGCACTCTGATCATCTTTTGAAGCAGTTGGTGCCCCTTGGGATCGAATAGAATAATCTAGAAGTAGATGATAAACAGAGCATTAACAATCCAAGCTCTTCCCCATGTGGGAAGTGATAACTTTCTTTTCTCATCTTACAGCCAAGTTCTTTTATGGTCAAGCTCTAGCCTTAGTATGTTCTGGGGCAACCAGTGGTTTTCCTTGGGCCTTCTGGGTTTATTACTTGCATTTCACAATATGGCACAACACGGACTTCAGCTTTACACTTAAAACAGATCTTCTAATACTTGTGACACAGGAAATGGCTGTTTTGTTTAAACATCAGCACCTATTTTACTTCATCTGACAAAGGTACTACATAATGAATACTTTTTTTTCTTAAGGAAGCCTAACAAACTCACAGCAAGAACGTTAAAACAAAAATTTTTGATTATTTTTAATAGGGTGAAAGGCAAAAAGAGAACTTCAGGGTCTAGCCAGAAGTCAGAGCATCTTGGCTGGGGGTTCCAACACCTTCGTAAGTCTATAAAATTGCAATTAGAGCTATATTTCTAGATTTCAAATGTTCTACTTAGGATTTGTTAATAATTCTCCCGTGGCTATTAAAAAACTGACCATGAACTAAGAGGCTTCAAACGACAGAAACTTCTTACACCACCTCAGGCCAGAAGCCTGAAATCAAGACTAATCAGCAAGGCTGGTGCCTCTCACAGGCTGAGGGAGAGTTGAATGTGTGCACACCCCTTTCCTAGCTTCTGATGCTTGGGAGCAATCCTTGGAGCATCTTGGCTTGCAGACATGACCCCTACTTACACCTCAGCCATCTCTTGGTATTTCTTCCAAAGGTCCCATTCACGGAAGCTAGCTAGGTTCACACGTACCATTTTGGGATGATACAATTCAACCTACAACAACACTGATTTGTATCCTAAGGACGTCAAATTTGAATTCCAGGTATCTTGTTTCCAAACCACACTGCAGCATGAACATCGTACTGCAGCATGAACACTGTATATGAAACAGCATAGCCAAGCTTGGCATGAAGACTGAGCAGTACTTTTAGACATTTGAGGGTTGTTTTTTTTTTTTTTTTTCCAGGTGATGGTGGGGCTTGAACTCAGGGCTTGGGCACTGTCTCTGAGCTCTTTGGCTCAAGTCTGGCGCTCTACCATTTTAAGCCACAGTGCTACTTCCAGTTTTTTGAGTAGTTAATTGAAGAGTCTATGGGGACTTTTCTACTCTGGCTGGCTTCGAACAACAATCCCCAGATCTCAGCCTCCTGAGTAGCTAGGATTACAAGCGTCAGCCACTGGCATCTGGCACAT
Source organism: Dipodomys ordii (assembly GCF_000151885.1). Taxonomy (NCBI): domain Eukaryota; kingdom Metazoa; phylum Chordata; class Mammalia; order Rodentia; family Heteromyidae; genus Dipodomys; species Dipodomys ordii. Next base: position 8,837,115 of record NW_012267229.1, read on the forward strand.
TTGATGCTTTGAAAAGACTTTTCAGAATTCTAGTGTGTAGTCCTAAGTACATCACAGAGACTTGGATGAGGCAATTTAAAGGATGTTTCTGCTTGAAATTACTAAAATCCCAAAATGCTTAGTGCTAAATCCTCATACAGATATTAGATGATACCAAATGTTTCACCTTACTGAGTCTGCACACACTGGAATCATGTATCATGTCGAGTCTATATGCACAAATGTACATTTGAACATGCCCAATTTAACATAGTTTCAGTATGTTTTATAAACTAGCAGAATTTGTGTTGCATAACAATTCAGTATTCAAGACTTGGCCCATTTTCCTAGAGGTACAGGAAGAAAAAGTCTACTTACCACAGTCAGACTGCCTTACAGGCACAACCCATATGTCCCTCCAGATGGTATCAACACTAAGTCATACATAACAAAGCACAAAGTTCTAACTTTCCCCTTGACTACTCCCAAGTCTTCCTCATTTTTTTTCTTTTTTGCCAGTCCTGGGGCTTGAACTTAGGGCCTGTGCGCTGCCCCTGAGCTACTTTGTGCTCAAGGTTAGTGCTCTACAACTTGAGCTACAATGCAACTTCCAGCTTTCTAAGTAGTTTATTGGAGGTAAGTTTTATAAATTTTCCTGGCTTTGAGACACAATCCTTAAATCCCAGCCTCCCAAGTAGCTACTTCTATAGGCATAAGCCACCAATACCCTGCTCCAATCTTCCCTTTTAAAACGTTTTCATGGGCTCATACTTCACTAGTGCAGACTCCCTGAGCGTACCCTCCTGGATGGCTCAGCAACAGGCTCTGGCCTTTAGTGCCTCCAGCTGAGAGTGCACATTCTCTCAGAGAGGGGAGAGGGAGGGCAAAATCTCACTGTTTGATTCTGCACTCCACTTGGGATAAACCAGACAATGGGCAGCAAAGTTGCTACTGCTAAAAGGAGCTATGAAGCTCTGTATCTCCCTCTACCCAAAAAGGAGGGACAGCAGTGTCTTCTAAGTTGGACGATCCTAAACCAATTACTTTTACAATGTAAGTACAAGTGATGCACTTGAATGGATGTCATGAAACACAGAAGAGCAGATAAACATGCAACACAGAACCCAAGTTGAAAAAATTTTTTCTAGCTTTTATTCCTTAACATCTTAACAAAAGAATATTGCCCAAAGTTTAAAAAACCTTTGAAAAATATACAGTTTTGTATTATTTACACAACATATGGGTACAGGTTTCAAAATCATAAACATTGCTACCTTAGAAACACAGTGGGAAGGTAAAATGTAACTCACTGCCTTTCAGATGCAGAGTGATAAATATGTTCTCACATTTCAACTGCCTTTGTTCTTATCCTGATAAATTATAGGGTACCTGAGAGGTTGGAAGACTAATGATGAACTCAAACACCTTCGATCTTGTTTGATCTTATTTTCAGATTTAAAACTTACTACATTTTAAATCTCTTTACAACTTCATAAAGTAAAGCTAAGCTAGCTTTATTCTCATTATTCTAGATGATCTAATGTGAACCACATGAACTATGCCTGTGTCTACAGACCTAAAACTCAAACACTCAAACATATAATGAAGTCGTGTAAGATAATATATTCCCACTGCTTTGAAAACAACAGAAATTCCACTTAGAGAAATGTCAATTCTTCAGTCTCCATGCTGATTTCTTTAAAAAAAAAAAAAACAAACACATAAAACAGGCAGACAATAATTGGAATAAGTCAATTATAAATTATTCAAGAAAGCTAAGATTAAAAATTCTAAATTACAGTTTTATTTGTATTTAAAAATACACTGGAAATTCTGCACATGCCCATGATCAAGCTTATTTTCAATGTACACTACTTCAATTTTGATGACATGGTTTGTTCTGACAAGTCCCTTTTCAAGCTGAACACCAAAACAGGGTAACTCCTGTAGATTTCCACTGGGGCTGCTGCCGATGATGTACACTGCTTCCTTGCTGATGCTGGTGGGTGATTTTCATGTGCCTTTTATCACCTGAACAGTTTTTCGACCATAATGATAGTAGCTGTAACCAGATGCAGCTGTGGTAAAAGCTGTACAGCACCTTTTATGAAAGGAAACAAACAGGATTTGGTTGTCAAACTAAAAGCTTTAACTATAGAACCATAATGTAAATAAAATCATATAAGGGCTAGGATATAGCTCAGTGGCAAAGCAAATATCCTGGGTTCAATCTCCAGTACCAAAAGAGGTAAAAGAACAAACAAAAATCTTACATAAGTCAGGCACTGGTGGCTAATGCTTGTAATCTGAGTTACTCAGGAGGCTGATCTCTAAGGATTGTGGTTCAAAGCCAGCCCAGGCAGGAAGTCTGTGAGACTCTTATCTCCAACAAACTTCAACAACCTTCCAAAAAGTTGGAAGTAGAGCTGTGGCTCAAGTGGTAGAAAAATCTAGCTTGAATAAAAAAGCTCAGGAACAGCATCTATGTCCTGAGTTCAAGCCCCAGGATAGGTACAGAAAATAAAAATCCATCTGACTGACATGTTCAAAGTAATTTACTTAGCTTACCACAATATCTGAAGATAAATGCTGTCAGCATAATTGAAAACTGGAGCTGCCAAAGAAGCTGCCACCAAGATTAACTGAACTGCTGTATTTACCTTAAAAAAAAAAAAAAAAAGAAGTGAATGTCAGTGCCAAGTGGATCCTGTTTTAAGATGTATTCTTAGAATGCAACAGCCATGCCAAAGCAGCTGACGTTCCCGGGTGAGGACACCAAGGGTCAGCCTCACCCACAGACCCACCTGTGCACACAGCTGTCCTTCACAGCTAGCAGAAATACTACTACCTTGAGTTCCACAGCAGTTCAATAATACTGCAAAATTCTTTTCCTGGTGCCTTACCCAAAGCTCCTTTTTTACTTGTCTACCTGTCAAGTCCTATGAGTTAAAAAAACTGAAATACAGCCGGGCGCTGGTGGCTCATGCCTGTAATCCTAGCTACTCAGGAGGCTGAGATCTGAGGATCACAGTTCCAAAGCCAGCCCAGGAAAGTCCATGAGGCTCTTATCTCCAATTAACCACCAGATCATCAGAAATGGTGCTAATAGCCCAAAGTAGTAGAGTATTAGCTTTGAAAAAAAGCTCAGGGACAGTTCCAGACCCTGAGTTCAAGCTCCACAAATGACCAAAAAAAAAAAAAAAAAAAACCAAAAAAACAAACCACCTGAAAAACAGTAGGCACCCAATGGCTCAAGCAAGCCTCTAATTCTAGCTACTTGGAAGGTGGAAATCAAGGGTAATAGGTTCAAGGCTAGCTGGCAAATAAAAGTTCATAAGATTCTATCTTACTCAATGGCCAGGCACAGTGGTTTGTGCCTGTCATCCCTAAGTAAGATGCTCATCGCCCAGGAGGGCATAAAGTAAGACCCCACTGCAAAAATAAGCCCCAAGTTCAATTCCTACTTAGTACGGGGCCCATGGGGATGGTAGTATTAGGAAGGTCATCTCCAAAATGTATTACATCTTTGAAGCCTCTGGAGATAATGAGCAGGATTCCCTACCCCTAAAAGATAGCACTGATTAGAGAAAACAGAAGTAGATCCCGTCTAGTTCCAGTCTAAGAACACCATCCACAGATCATGAGAAGCATGCTGTGGAAGTTTGTGAATATGCAACAGTGGGTGATGTGTGTAAAGAAGCACCTTAGTTCAATTATCCACATACAACCAAATTAACAAGGATCCATCCCACTGTATTTTTGAAAGTACATGATACATTTTGTCTGGAGGATTTCCTAGAAGAATGAGAATTCATTTGGTGCATTTTCTACTTTCTATGGAGTGCTACATCCAAACTGCTGTGCTTAATACAAGTCACATGAAGCCAAAGCAGCTCCTATGTAACACACAGAGAGGCCTACTCCTACAAAAGCAACAATTCCTCTGCTCCACAGATGTTCAGCCTCTCCCATCTGTTAAATCTGTCATAAGGGCCAAGTCAAAAGGGTGATTTAGGGGCTGGGAAGATGGCTCAGTGGAAGAGTGCTTGCCTTGCATGCATGAGGCCCTGGGTTCGATTCCTCAGCACCACATAAGCAAAAAGAAAAAAAAGCTGGAAGTGGCGCTGTGGCTCAAGTGGTAGAGTGCTGGCCTTGAGCTGAAGAGCTGAGGGACAGCACCTAGGCCCAGAGTTCAGGCCCCACTATCGGACCCCCCCCAAAAAAAAAGGGTGACTTAGAAACTACACCAAGACTTCTGAGGAAAGGAATACAGATTAAGAGGCATTTATAGTATCCCTTTATGAGCAAAATATTTTGTGTACAGTCGTTATCCTGAAAGACTCAAGGAAGCAGAATGAACAACTTAAGAACAATACTTATTAGGAAATAAAACTCTACAACCCCCTTTTGCAAGAAAGCCAATCTTTGTATGAAACAACTTTATAATTACTTGGTATTTTTACTGTAGGGAGTGAGAGAGGAAACTCCTTATGCAATTGCATTTCAACTCCCATCTACTTTTCTGGACCTATTATCTAATTGAAGGCTTAAATTCTCAGACCACTAACACAAGGCAAAATGTTGTATTTAGGGTCCAAAAACAAAAGGACAAGAAACTTGGGTTAGAGTTGTCTGCCTAACCCAATATCTATCCTCTCCAGTCAATGTCTTTAAATTTGTCCTAGTTTCAATACTCTTCTCTACAAGTTTTACACTCATTATAAAAAATCCACAAAGGAATAACTGGAACATTGCTTGTGTCTCTTACCTTGCTGATGAACGTTGGTTTTAACCTAGCAGTAGCATAACAAGGATTGAAATACTTAGCTAGTGTTCTCTGGCAAAAAGACAAGAGAACGAGAGAGTTTCAATTTATTGTTCAAGTTTAAAACAAACACTGCTATTTATAGCTGTAACAGCTGCTGAATATTTACCATATATGCCTGGCCGTTTACATGCATCTTCCTTATATTAAATGAGTGGTATTGACATTCTTTTCAAATCATACATAGGCTATTGAAAATAAGTCTTTACAATTTATAATTTTTTCATTCCTCCATTACCCATAAAATTCTAATAGCTATCAAAAAGTTTGCTTAACCACATATCTTTTATCAAATTCAATGAAACTTCTTTACCTCTTATTTCTTTCATAGTTCTATTTTTTACTGGACTGGAAAGCAATAGTGGTTACCATGAGATGCTTAGGCACTCAAAATGTTCACAGAACCAATGAAAGGGTGTTATCAGCAAACAACTCACGCTCACACCCCGTGGATTTTAAAAACCAGCTCTCAATCCATCACAGAGGCTAGAGGTTAGTAAGACAGCAATAGGGCTTGGGGCTCTGTGAAACACCTCCAAAGATGGCATAAGTCCTTTTAATATTGCTTCTAAGTCCTTTTAATATTGACTAGTCACATGTTCACTAAATAACTATCTCAGTGCAATTCAATCAGCAGGGTATAAAACTTCTGGCTATAAAACTCCTGTTCAGAAATCAGTAATAACTGCCATGAATTCTTCTTGCAAGTTAAATAGCATATAGTAGAACAGATCTTTAAATTTTTGCTTTAAGTTGCGAGTAATGCAAAAAGAATATTTTCTGAAACAAACTCACGGGTGTTGGAAGAGTTCGGTATCTGACATAAAAAACAGCAGCGATCAACATTACATCTCTTGAAATTATCATATAAGTAAGTGGAACTGAAAATCAAATACAAAAAAAATGTAATGAGGACTTTGAAAAGTATAGACATATTTCTATAATAAAACCTTATTTTAGTTTTACCACAAACTGATGTTTTTCACAATGAAAATTTATTTATTGATTTAGTATCCCTCTGCAGTAAGAACCAGTGTGAGTGAGTGTGAGTGTGTGTGTGTGTATGTGTGTGTGTGTGTCTTAGAGCTGGAACTCATGGCCTGGGCAATGTTTTTCAGATATTGGAATATTTGCACTGACATGGCACATTTGACTTTACCAGTTGAGAAACCCTAACCAAATGTTCCATATATCCAAGTCTGAGGATATTCCTGTCATTGCAGGGTGCCCCTCATAGGACTATATCCTTCTCTACTATAGGAAGTTCTACCCACAAACCTGTACCTTCTGTAAGAAAAAAAAAAATGTGTTCCTTTTTGCTAGGCAGGAGCTTTCCCTACCACTTGAGCCAGCCTGGTTTATCCTCCTAGCCACACTTCCCACTGTAGCTGGGATGAATGACATGTGCTACCACATCCAGTTTTTTCTGCTGAGATGAGATCTTCTGACCTTTTTTTGCTGGGGGTTGCATGGAACTCTGATTCTCCCAAGTCCAGCCTGAGGAACTGGGTTAGGCATGTGCTACCATGCCCAGCCATTAGTTGAAATGGAGCCTGGTGAATGCTTGGCCATACATAGGAGCTCAGTTAAGAATTTGCTGCTGGTGTTGTTCTGGGGCTTGGATTCAGTGCTTCATGATCTCACTTGGCTTGCTTGCTTCTAATTGGCCTCTACCAAGTAAGCCATGCCTCCAGCCCCTGCTGGATATTTGCAAATGGAGTGTCTTAAACTTTTCTTCCTAGGCTGGCTTCAACCATTGTTGATATTAGCCTCCTTAGCAGCTAGGATTACAGGTATGATCAACAGGCACCCCTCTGAAAAACATTTTTTAAAAAGCCAAAATCCAGGTCAGCAGAGTGTAGTGACTCATAGCTATAATCCTAGGTACTTGGGAAGTGGAAACTGGGAGGATTCTGGTTCAAAGACAGCCTGAGCAAAAAGCTTAAGACTCCATCTCAATCAGTGAAGGGGGGAAAAAAAGCTGGCCACAGCAGTGCATGCCTGTCCTATGTGGGAAACACAAAGAAGGTCACATTCCAGGCCAGCCAAGACATGAATGTGAAATCCTATTTGAAATCAGCAAAAGCAAAAAGGGGATGGGAACATTGCTCAAGTGCTCAGTGCTTGCCTGACAGGCTCAAGGCCTTGAATTCAAACTCTACTACTGAAAAAAAAATTCAGAAAACAAAAACAAGAACCCCAGAACTCGGTTCAACTTGTTTTAACTACCAAATAAAAGGATCATATATATTCCTTTCTTACTACCTTCAAATGATGCATACATTATTTGAGACTGATTTATGGTGTCCTCCAGTTCTGACATTCTATTGGCTCTGCATTTTGAATACTATCTCACCAATTAATTACAAATTTAAACTTTAAGTCTCTACTGGTTATAGTTGTTGATCTTTGGCCTAGTCTTCTAAAAGATAGCACTATTACAACAGCAATTTGGAACAAACAAGACATAACTGTATTAGGCTAGGGAAAAAAATCAATGATTTTTAGTAGCACTATTATAATGTTATAAAACATTTTTCTTTGATCGGCTGTGGGGCCTGAACTCTGGGCCTGGGTGCTGTCCCTCAGCTCTTCAGCTCAAGGCGAGTGCTCTACCACTTGAGCCACAGTGGCACTTCCCATTTTCTGGTGGTAATTGGAGATAAGATCTCACGAACTTTACTGCCGAGGCTTTGAATGGCGATCCTCGGATCTGAGCCTCCTGAGCAGCTAGGATTACAGGAGTGTGCTACCAATGCCCAGCTATAAGACATTTTTTAACCTTATAAAACTTTTCTATAGTAACTATTACCTGGTAAACTCTGAACACACAATTCACATTATTAAAATTTAACAAACCCATGCAAATTAAAAATCAATGTATGGTAAACACGCAAGCCTGCATCTGTGCAGGAAGGTAGGTCCATGGAACTCAGATTTGCTTGGGGCAGTGCACTAGGCTCTAACTCAGCAATGTGAGCTAGCAACAAACATCTCTGGACTCATTTTACTACCTGCAACTGCCTGAGGTAACAAATGTTTCTGGGTGAAACATTCAATTCATCAAGAAGATACAAGTCCAATGTATATGCATTTAACAGCAAGACTACAAAAGATAATGAAGCAAAATTACAACTGAGAAGGAAAATAGTGAAAAATTAGACACATAGAAGGGAATGTTAGCCCATTCTCAGTAACTAAGAAGCTGATCAAAAGATGAAAAAAGAAAATAAATGGGAGATTCAAGTGAATGCAGAAGCTGTGTATATAATTCAAGGAGAATCACAGCCCAGGGAAAATATACATGTGATCTTAATTGTAACAGAAAAGGCTGGATATGATGGAGTATATCTGTCATCCCAGCTACATCAGGAAGTGCAACAGTAAAAACTACATATGTCTTCGGTAAGAGTCTCATGGGCTTTCCTGACCCAGCTGGCTTCGAACTGTGATCCTCAGATCTCACAGATCTCAGCCTCTTGAGTGGCTAGGATTACAGGCATAAAGCATCAGCATGTTTTATTTAAAGAGAGAAAAAATTTAAAAAGACCAACTAGGGGGAAAAAAAAAACACATTTAAAGATTTCTAATTCAAAACATAATCACATAGAAAAGAAAAGGTATGGGAGTGATATAAGACTTCTATCGCAAGATGAAATCTGGACCCTGTAGAACAGAGTCCTCAAAATTCTGAGTGAAAATAATCAGGTTGAAAAACTGTATGGAAAGTAGAATAAAAGAACACTGCATGGTTCAACTGTATGAAGGTTAGAATAAAGACATTTTAGATGCCCTAGACTTTCAAAAAATGTTGCTGCCAGGCTGCATCCTTTTACAGAAAACAATTGGAGGATGCATTCCACTACAGGGAGCACTTAGCCAAAAAGAAGATATGTAACATAAAGGAAAGAAAATGGAAACAGTGAGAATCATAGTGAAGAAAGTCCCAGCTTGGACTTAAGTGAAGCAAAATTCCATGCAAAAAGCTAGACATAATTTCTATGTTTAACAGGACAAGGGACTGGCCAGTCTGAACAAAGTTAAAAACACATGTTCTACAAAAAGATGTAATAAATTCTGAATGTCCACAGAATACTCTATCGGATTTTTTCCTAAAAATTATTTACATTTTCACAATTAGAGTGTCCCTTCCCTTCAGTCCCAAGAATCACATTCATACCCCAATTCTAACTTCCAAAGCAGCACACAAAAACAATTCAATTAATTTTTACTTTGGTTTGGGAACTCTGAAGGTTAACACACCCCTGGCATGTCTTCCTACCAATGTTGGTAATGATAGACATCAAGGGCCAAATGGCAGCTGCTGTGTTCTAAGAACTTAGAAATAGTTCTAAGAAGAAAAATAGTTCTAGAAGAAAAACCAGATTAGCCTGGATTGAGAAAGGAAATCTGATTGAGAAAACAGCTGAAGTAGAAAGTGAACATATAGAAAAGCACGTTCAATACAGAAAGCCAAAGATCATAAAATTCTAGCTAGAGTAAATATTCAGAAAATGCACCTGGATGTATGATTGGAAATTATTTAAGCGTCTAGTAAGGTGAAATTTTATGCGTATCCTCAGAAATCCACAGTTCTTATTATGATTAAACTGTAGTAATTAGGGAAACACTACGTTACTTTCAAAGCACTAGGTATTAAAATATTTTATATAATATTAATAATTTGCCCCATGAATTAGAATGTGTTTTGTGACTTTAACTAAATATCACTATCTCACAAAACTATAAATTTGTGAAATCTGTGTAATCACTTAATCACAATAAAAAATATAATTAAAATAAAAAAATACAGCACCAAAAGATTCTAGAGTATTAAGAATTGTCACTGTGAAATTTTTACTAAATTTCAATTGTAAACAATTTTAACTAGGACATTAATTATAAAACAGCTTGACAGCAAAAACAGTTTAAAATTTGGGAAACAGTTTAAGTTGAAAAATATATTTTGGGAACAAAAATTGCATGTTTCAAGAGAAATGCTAGGCTGATTGGTGTCCTTCTCCCCTGTTCTATTTAAAAGTACGCATGATGGCGTCTCTTACCTGGAATAAGGTCTGCATAGGTCAAGCTAACATATAAGATACTGATAAGTATTTTATCAGCAAGTGGATCAAGAGCACTTCCCAAAGCTGATTTTTGATTGGCCCAGTTTCGAGCAATAAATCCATCCAACTGAAAATAGAAGTGTTTTTTATAAATGGCATGATAGGAATAGAGTATATCTTGAAGCTTAAGAGATACTAGAATAATAACTATACTTTCATAAAACGTTAATATAAATTGCTTGTTTTTTACAAATGCCTTTTTTATGGAGATACATTTAAATTAGCAGCTGACCTAAAAACAATTTCCTGTTTTTCTGTTACCACCATTCCCCATTCCCCCTTCCCCCTAGCCCTCCCACTTTTTTTTTTTTGGCTGGTCATGGGGCCTGAACTCTGGGCCTGGGCGCTGTCCTCAGCTCTTCAACTCAAGGTGAGCACTCTACCACTTGAGCCACAGCGCCACTTCCAGCTTTTTCTGCTTATGTGGTGCTGAGGAATTGAACCCAGGGCCTCATGTATACAAGGCAAGCACTCTACCACTGAGCCACCTTCCCAGTCCCCCAGCCCCCCCACCCCCCATTACTTCTTGACTATTTTCATAATGCCCTATTATGGGATGAACCCATATACAAATCTAGACATGTAAGTAACTCATGAAACACTCCCAGGAAGCATGACTGACAGAGCCTCTTTCTTGGGGGCCTGGGGTGAGAGAAACAAGGTCTACCTAGCTTAGGCTGTCCCCAGACTTAATCCTTCTGCCTTAGCCTCCAGAATGCTATAATTACAGGTGAGCTTCAAGAAGCTCTTCATTTGAAGCCTGGGCTATTTTCACTACAATCCAAATATAGCTGCTTTTAGTTGGAGGGACTATCTTTAAGTGCAGGACTAAGTTTCACAACCCCTAACTACTTTCTACAATATGATCTACCTCCTTAAGTTATAACAATATTTTCAATTTTAAAATTTACTTGTTCAGTATCACTATTAATTCTATGCTCTGACTATACTGGTATTACCTGTAGTGGATTAACAGCTGCCTAGTTAAAGTGTTGATACTTACATGATTAGTTTAATTTGATTCACCAGAGCGTTAAATAATGACTGGTTGATAGCACTGAAATATTTGAAATCTTACCACAAAAACCTAGATATACTACCTAACATGAGGAAAGGAAAGATGTGGTCACCCTGGAGTCAAAAAAAAAAAAAAAAAGACTGAGAACAAGTACTGCCTATGCATGCTACACAAGCAAACAATTCTTAGTTCACCCCAGGAACTGACTTCAATCTTCAGCAACTGTTTAAATTTTTTCTATTTGTTTCTAAAAGAAGAGCCGATTAATTCAGATATAATTAAGCCCTTTTACAGGATAAGCAAGTCCTCCATATCCAAGTACTGCAGTGACTGAAGGGAGATAGCAGTGGTACAGGACAGTGATAACAACTTGCTCTCTGCAGCAGAACAGAACTGCTTCAAGTCTTGGCTCCTGCCTGTATTACCTTGGGGAAGTTACTTGGTTTCTCTTTGAGTTTCCTACCTACCAAAGAACCATCGGCACAAAATGTGACGATCATTTGTATCCAGTGCTTAGCGCTTGGTAAATCCTCAAAAAAAGAGCAGTCATTAGATATTATACCACCACTGGAGCAATCTATTTTCTATTTTGAGTGTGTGTGTGCATGCACATACGCAGGTTCTGGGGCTTGAACTCAGGGCCTGGATGTTGTCCCTGAGCTTTTTTTTTTTTTTGGTTGGTCATGGGGCTTGAACTCTGGGGCCTAGGCACTGTCCCTGAGCAGTTCAGCTCAAGGTGAGCACTCTACCACTTGAACCACAGCGCCACTTCCAGCTTTTTGGTGGTTTATTGGACTTTCCTGCCCAGGCTGGCTTTGAACCACGATCCTCAGATCTCAGCCTCCTTAGTTACTAGGATTACAGGCATGACCCACAGGCACTTGGCATCCCTGAGCTTTCATGCCCAAAGCTAGTGGCTCGAACACTTCAGACACAGCTCCACTTGTGTGTGCACGCATACGTGTGTGCATTTTTTAAATGTTTAATTGGGGATAAGGGCCTCACAGACTTTCCTGTCCAGGGTTGGCTTTGAACTGTGATCCTCAGAGCTCAGCCTCCTGAGTAGCTGGGGATTACAGGGGTGAGCCACCAGTGCCTGGCTGCAATCTATCTTCTTCAGTGGAACTCAGGTACTACTGTCTAACAAAGTGTCTGGAATGAATGGGGAGTTGGGGCCTTGGAAGCTGTAGCTGTCAATTCAGTTTCTGACCTCAGAGAAGCTAGTTCTCACTTTTCAGATTCACCACTCTTCCTAGCCTCATTGTTATTCTAACCCATAGGCAATCTCAAGATCACCATTTTATAAACATCTGCAACTTCACAACATCTCAACCCTGCCACAAACTAAGCGTGTATCTTGGGCCTGAGCACTGTGTAAGAAACGAATGTGCTGCCCAGTCTCACTTCCAATTCATGACCACAATCTCCCTTGGACACACATGCACTCTATCCTCCACCTCTCTTTTGAATTTACCCTCTCACCTCTGACCAACTTCATCTTTCCTAGGACCTCCATTCTAGTCCATGTCTGTCTATATTGTCCTGGGGAGGGGAGGGGAGAATCACAACAAAAATTATCAGCACCTCCTCATGTTCCCAACATCAACCCCCACACTGCTCATTCTACCTACCCTTTCCTCCCACTTGCAAGTTTTGTCTCCTGCCTTCCCTTCCCCATCTCCCTTGCATCAAGCTCTCCTTTCCTACCCCATGTCTATTAATTAGCTAAAACAAAAATTCCTCAGACATATACTTATAAACAACTTTAGCTAGACTCTATTTTTCTACTCTCCCAACTTTACTAATACATTCAATACTCAACTGATGCCTTATCACAATTCTCCCCCCGCAGTGCTTGCCCATCCCAGAAAATGTTGGTTGCTCCACTCATCTATCTGGCAGCTGGAAAGAGAGGAAAAAGGAGCAGCCTGATGTTTCTACCTCATTCCTTTTTACTCCACATAGCCAAACTACCCACCTATCAACACTGTCCAAAATATTATATGAAACCATCAACTTTAGCTCTAAACCCAACTCAGTCCACGCTACCACCTCTCTCCTAGGCAAGCCTCTCTGCCCAGTTGCTATGCTTCTACGTTGGCCTCCTGTAGTGAAATAGGTGAGGCAGGGCCATCTGCACAGAAGCCAATCTGTGAGCGTCAAAATCTCCACAGAGTAAGTGTGCAACCTAGTACGTTAGCTACGTTTCCATATCTAGCATCTAATACATTTTTAAAAATGGTAACAAGGTCCTCTCCCATTCTGTGAATATTGCAATCTCATGTGGCAGTTAAACCTCTACATCCTCCAAAACAAAAAGAAAAACAAACCCACAAATCAGCAGTAGAACATGAAAGGTGAATCCAATAATGAAAAAAAACCTTTTGTCTATTAGATAAAAAAATTCATTATCAATATAAAGGTCTTTGACAGGCTTGGAAGTCCACTAATGAGAAGAGACTTTCAGGTTTTAAAGATAAAAGTAGGCACATATACAAAAAAGAGGAGATTGTGAGAATGGGAAGATTTGGAGGCAAATAAGAACTAGAGTATGGATAAAGAGAAGAGCTAATTTGAAAGACTGTATTCGATGGCTCTTTGGAAATAGTATACAACAATGAATTTACCCTTCGAATTCTTCAGCTAATCTACAGTGCTTATAAATGCTACTGGGAAGGTAGAATATTGTTTATAATCTCAGAACAGCTGACATTACAAGGAAAGACACTATATAAGTTTTATTTACAGAAAATTAGTTTCTACTCTTACTAAATATATACTGAAGTGTTAAACATAAATGGTTTGAAGAAGCACCAAATTATTGCCTACCTGAGGGCTCACTCAGATCTCAGACCAATCCTACACAAAATACCATTTGTATTCCTATATGCTAATTTTGCCCTGATATGAAGTTCTCCCTCTTCCTTTTCCCCCACTTACATGGAGTTTTGTAAGTTATTTTTAATCCTTTATGGAAGAAGGTGGGTGATAAATGCAAATGTCATACATGACAGTTGGCCAGGAAACAAAAATGTAGTCTTCTCTATAAAACTATTTCTTCCAGTTCTATTTTGAAATCCATAATACTCTCCTCTTCCAAAACTGCCAAAGGTTCATCCTATTCTCCCCTGTCCATCTTCTGAAATAGTAGCAGAAGGAAGGATGCCCAAAGCCCAACCCAGACAAGATTTCCTGCTGGGTAGGTAAGAGGGGTGTGGAGCAGAATCAGAGATCCAATGCACAGGCTAACTCCAGCCTCTCCTGCTGACATTAAAGCTGAGCAGAGTTCTAGCTTCTTCTACAAGGTCACATTCTAGTGTTCTGGGCCATAACCACTAGTCTACTATTTCCAAGAACTCCACTAGGAAAATCAACTCCTGCTGCAGATCAGATCAGCGTATTTCTATCACAACAAATTAAAAAGTAAGTCATAAAGCTTCTCTCCACCACTTTTATTCCTAAGGCAAGCATTTAGCTCTTGGGAATTCTTAAAGGTAATTCTTTTATGAAGCAATCTAAAACCAAGAGTAAAAACTGTACCTCTATACAATATCATATAAAAGCAGTCTAACACAGATGCTAAAGATAAGTACTAGATCAAATTCATCTTGAAGATTTCCTTCCAAGGAAAAGCTGACTAAGGCTGTGCTATTTTGAGACAGTTGTAGAGACCCTGGGATTTGGAAAGGAGCCAAGCAACAATACATTTATAACTTACCAAATCAGTTAGCCCAGCTAAAGCAAAAACTCCTAGGGCAACATTGAAATCTTCTTCAAGAATCAAATAGCCCAAAACTGGGGCCAGGCCAATTCTTGTCATTGACAACATATTTGGGATTGTCCATGGATTTTCATACTGAAACACAAACATAACAAAATTTAAATGAAAAACCATAAGTTCATACTTAAACTACACTTTATCCATTTAGGTAAGATACTACACAAACTTTAAATTTAATATTTATATATAAGTACTCATATGTGTCGGTCTATCTATCTATATATACATATACATCTCAGAAAGTTTCATCACAATGAAAGAACTTTAAAAATATATTGAGTTTGAGTCAGTAACTGATGGTTCATATCAATAGTCCTAGCTACTCTCAGGAGGCTAAGATCTAAAGATCACAGTTCAAAGCTGGCTTGAACAGGAAAGTCCATGAGACTCTTCTATTAACTATCAAAATATGGAAGCAGTTAGGTGCCAGTGGCTCACGTGTGTAATCCTAGCTACTCAGGAGGCTGAGATCTGAGGATTATGGTTCAAAGCCAGCCAGGGAAGAAAAGTCCCTGTGAGACTCTTATATCCAATTAACCACTCAGAAACCAAAAGTAGAACTATGGTTCAAAGTGGGAGAACACAGCCTTGAGCAAAAAGAGTTTGGGGACAGCACCCATGCCCTAAATTCAAACTCTACAATCAACAAAAGAAAAAAATCTGGCTCAAACTTGAACAAAAAAGCCAATGAGTGTGAGAGACCCGGATTTCAAGACCCACCACTGGTATATGCACACATGCATGCACATACATAGACAGAACCAACTAGCAATCTTAGGCATTTTATTTTAAACACAGAAAATATATCCACCAAAAAAGTGTTCAATGTCATAAGCAGTGTATGAAGGCATGAATAAGGGGGGCCAGATTTAATTCTATAACCTCTGGTCACAAAGTTAGAAAATTACTAAGAGAAAGCGGAAATAGGAAGAGATGGAAATAAATGGAATGAGGAAAAACTGTGTAAATAGCTTCAAAACAGCCGTGGACAGATAAGACTTTCCCAACTAAGAACCAAGGGCTTTCACAGCTACCATATGGGGGCTTTGATTCCTTGAAACTTTATTTGGAGCCAAGCTGCTAGAAGCTGGCACTAGCAAAAGGGCTCTCTTGACAGCTGCTCTGAAAAACAACTCTTCTTTGCCAAGCAGAACCTGATTTGTTAGAGGGTATTTCAAAACTTCAAGCAGCTTTGGCCCAGTGGAATTAGAACAGACATTACAAGAAAGTAAAAAAAAAAAAAAAAAAAGCAAGAAAATGCCTTTCCCTAAAGCCTGAGGTATTTCCTCTACTAATCAAAGTCTGTTAATTCTACCCTATGGGACTTGGTCTTCAAAAAACCAAATCCTAAACTGGGTGCCAATGGCTCATACCTGTAATCCTACATTATATCTACATTACTTTTTTTTTTTTTTTGGTGTCAGTCCTGGGGCTTGAACTCAGGGCCTGAATGCTGTCCCTGAGCTTTTGAGCTCAATGCTAGTCTAGCTCTACCACATGAGCCACAGCTCCATTTCCAGCTTTTTTGGTGTTTAACTGGAAATACAAGTCTCTTCCTACCCAGGCTGGCTTTGACCCATGATCCTCTGATCTCAGCCTCTGGAGTAGCTAGGATTTGTCAGTTGTGGGACTTGAACTCTGGGCCTAGAAACTGTCCCTCAGCTCTTCAGCTCAAGGCTAGTGCTCTAGAGCCAAAGTGCCACTTCCAGTTTTCTGAGAGGTTTGAAGATAAGAGTCTCATGGAATGTCCTGCTTGGGCTGGCTTTGAATAAGATCCTCAGATCTCAGCCTCCTGAGTAGCTAGGATTACAGGCATGAGCCACCAGCACCCGGCTTAGCTTACATTTTTTTTAAATCAGTAATCAACTTGTCTGAATTTTAATTTAGGAGAAAAAAAACCTAGTTGAAGAGTTCATTTCTAAAGACACCTTTTTGACTTCCATCAACTACTCTGTAAGAAAAAGCATTCTCTAAAGATACTGCTTGTGTTTATAAGTGGAAGCCAGCAAGGAAGCACCTCAGCTTGTCACTGGGGTCAGTGGTAGCATACTGTCATGGGCAAGCTATAGAACAACTTCAAATTCTCCAGGGAACAATCACCAAACAATCCTTTACATTGAGATCTTCAGCTGAAAGTAAGACCACATTCTGAAAACACCCTCAGAATAGATTCCAAATTCAAGCTCAAAGACTAGAGTGTTTCAGAGTTCAGAGGGTAAAAGGTAAGTCTGTTGCCTACATTGGCAGAGTGTAAGTCAAATACTGACCCAGTGTTCCAGCAACTGAGAGAACCAGTTGGGAAGGGGGAAGGTAGGTCAACACTGAGAAAATAGGATGACAAAGTGAAAAGACCAGAAACAAACACTCAAGAGATAACTATGGAGGCAAACAGCCACATTCACATTGGTGAATAAACAAAATGGAATGTTGCTCCAACAGTGAAAGGAGTTCTTTTGGTCTCCCTATAAAATATCTCACTTAAATTTCGAAACATTAGACCTGGTAAAAAAGTTTTAAAAACTAACATGAGGAGAGCTAATCTTAGATTACCCAACCAGATAACCTGTGGCATACTCGACCAACTACAGCCGTTCTGGGAAGGTCTTCAGCCAGGATGAGGGCAACTTCAAAGCTTCCAGCATTCAAACCTCAACATGCTCTAGCTAGTAGGGGAGTTGAGAGCCCTGCCAGGAGGCGGCAGCCTCAACCCATGCTGTAAACGGATGAAAGCAGCACCGGGCCCGCTGAAGACCTAACAATTGAAGATGTAATAATTGCATGAGTCTTGCTAACATGACATCAAAAGCTCGGGGGGGGGGGGGTCTTATGCCTGGGAAGGAGGTGAGCAGGTAGGTGGACAAATACTCTCCTCTGTGGCCTAACAATACTTCTAACCTTTTCTTTTTTTGGTCTGTAATTAGAAGTTGAAGAACTTTTTAACAACTAATTAAAACTATTCTCCATCCTTAATGTGTAAGGTTAACAAAAGTCAAATAAGAGCCGCAGGCACTGGTAGCTCAGGACTGTAATCCTAGCTACTCAGAAGGCTGAGATCTGAGGATGACAGTTTGAAGCCAGCCTAGGCAAACAAATCAGTGAAGACTCTCATCTCCAATCAACAAGCAAAAAGCTGGAAGTGCTCAGAGACACAGAAAGGACACATGTTTTCTCCTATGCGGGCGCTAGATCGAAAGTTCACCGAGGTATGATAAACCATACAGGACTCCAGGCATTCACACATAGTACGATCGAAGGGAGGAATACTCTTCGAGGAGGAACACAAAGGCTCGATGCCTATGTACCTATCATATAACAGTATGTATCGAAATAGGGAGGGGGGAAGGCTGGAAGTGGAGAGAGACGTGGAACGTCAACCTTGAGCAAAAAGGTCAAGGGAAAGCCCGAGACCCTGAGCTCAATCCCCTTTGGGACAGCCTCCCCCCCCCCAAAGTGAAGTGAATCGAATCTGAAATTAGGTAAAACACTCAACCAAGGAGTCTGGGTATCTTTCTCAAGCTTCTCCCTTAGACGTGGCTTACACATTAAAGGAATGCTTTAGAAGACTTTTCATAGCTTTTTAATGGGACCAAAGTTCAGGACCCAGTGGGTCGGCTTGCCTTCCCTGAGCTTTTGTCACTCAAGGCTGGTGCTCTACCACTTGAGCCGCAGCTCCACTTCCAGCTTTTTGGTGACTACGGAACTTCGCTCTTCAGATCTCAACTTCCGGCCTGAGCTGGCTAGGAGGGCACGCGTGAGGCCCCCCGCATCCCGCGGGAGACCCTCTTCCCGATGCAATGCGCCCACAGCCCATCCTGCGAGGCGTGTGGATGGAAAGGGCTGTGGGCCCAGTGACCGGTCCCCAAACTTCTCAGGAAACCCTGGGAAAGTTCCGAGGCGGGCCTACCCGGCCCCCGCCGGTGTCGATCGGCTCTCCGCCATCCCAGCACCCCACCCCGGGCACGTACCAAGCTGGCGGTGCTCGACGGGCCCCAGCGGCCCCTCGCGGGCTCGGCGGCGGCG
>NW_012267229.1:8856093-8860120 GCF_000151885.1 Dipodomys ordii
CGCCAGGCCAGCATGTCCCGCGCCACGGGCCCGCAAGCCGCACGGAGCTCAGCAGACCGCACGTCCGGCGCGCCGGTCCACCCCGCAGGCCCGGCGACTGCGGAGACGCGCGGCGGCTGAGGCCTCCATACTGATTTCCAGACCCTAGCACATTCCTCTTATACATGAAGTCTGGAACCGCCAAGGAAGGACGTTTTCGCGACGCTTTTACGACACCAACGCGGATCTGCTCCCCGGCGCCCCCGGGTGGCCGACTCAGGCATTTACAGTCCATGCCTTTGCAAAAGAAGTAGTGTTATTTTTGTTTTGTTTCTTTTTGTATTTTGTGTTTTGTTTTTTTTAACCTCTGTCTATGCACGACCGACGGCCAGTGGTCCTGGACAAGGAGGGATGTGCGCTGCAGCAAAAACATCAGGGAGCCATCTCAGTCTACAGCCTAAAATCCTGGGACGCGGAGGGGGGGTTGGAGAGGGTTTGCTATCCTAGCTATGCAAGAGGTTGAGATCGGAGGATCATGGTTCCAAGTCCGCTTGGGCAGGAAAATCTGTGAATTACCTACCTACAAGGCTGGAAGCAGAACTGTGGCTCAAGTGGTAGAGCACTAGACTTGAGCAAAAAAGCTCAGGGACAAAGCCCAGGCCCTGAGTTCAAGCCCCAGAATCCTCATTAAAAAAAAAAAAAAGTCATCAGAGAGTCCACTGAGTTGTGCACTATGCTGTGTAGGCTCATTGGGAGTTTAAATTAGTATCTGACAGAAATAATGTTCTAGTTCCATATTTCACCCCCCTTTTTCTTCATGAGCATGAAATGAAAGTGCACATGTCCAAAATAATGGAAAATGTCCGTTACCAATTACTAGTTTACTGGGAAAGCTTGCCTATTATACTAAATATTATCCTATCTAATCCTCCCAAATCTAGTATGGGCTCCATTACACTTTTACAGATAATGAAGCTTAGGCTAAAAGGTTAAAATCTTGTTTTTGCTAAAATCAAAATAGTACACAATCAGTGTTCAGGCATATTACAGAACTTTGTCAAACTGAATATGCTTTATTTTTTCTTTTTAGCAGTACTAGTTTTAACTCGAGAGCCTCACGCTTGCTAAGTAAGGGAGCACTACACGGCTGGAGCCATGCCATCATCTGCTGTTATATTTCGAGGATTGTGTGCTTTTTGGCCAGGTTGGCTTTCTACACTTCTGGCTGTTTAGTCCTGTGATTAGTGGATACCAAATACAGAATCAGAAATCTAGAGCAGTTTCTTCTGATAAATTAGACTTCTGTCATCTTTCCCCAATGTAACTTTATATATCCTTAACATTTGACTTTCCAGAACTTTGTTTCCTCTTTGACCACTGATGAATTGTGTAATTCCTTTTTGTTTTCATTGATGTTAACTTTTTGGATTATCTATCTAAAATGCCAGTCCTGAGGCTTGAACTCAGGGCCTGATATTGTCCCTGAGCTTTCTACTAATAGTGTCAAACCACAGCTTCACTTCCAGCCTTTTCTTTTTTTTTTTTGTTTTGTTTTTGTTGCTGTTCCTGAAGCTTGAACTCAGGGCCTAAGTATTGTTCCTAAGCATTTTTTGTCCAAGGCTACCATTCTGCCACTTGAGCCACAGCTCTACTTCTAGCTTTTGGTAGCTAATTGGAAATACTCGCCTCAAGTACGTTCTGCTCTTGCGGACTTTAAACCATCAAACTCTGTTGCAAGCCCCTTTGTGCTCCTTAACCTGCTGTGACCAGGAGCAAGGCAGTAATGGAGACTGGACAGTGGAACTGAGGTTTGGGGTGCCAGGGGACCTGTAGCCTTCTGCAGCTTCAGATCCCAAGGTTCCATTAACCAAGGTTTTTACTGGTTTTGTATAGGGAAGTATATGCAGAAAGTAAGGTATGTCAACGTGTGACAATATTTTGTACACATGGCAGATGACTTCCCTATCTTGTGAATGAAAGCTAAACAGTAAACAACTTACAATTTGCATAAACCTTAGTCTACCCCCAGGTTCCCAAGCAGTTTATGGTGAAATTAGCCCACACCCAGGATAGAAATCTGACTTCCCATTAAGCCAGGACTTATTGACCTCTCCAGGAAACTCCCAGTGTTCTGAGAGTTCCGAGACCTTCCAAATCCCCAATCTCACAGCTTGGAATTTGGGCTCTCACAATTCTCAGATCTCAACCTCCGAAGTAGCTAGGATTACAGGCACGAGCCACCATTGCCTGGCTGACATATGCTTTTAATTCTATTAATAACTATAGATTTTTTTAACCCTCTAGATTCTGAAGACATTGTATTTACACTATCTACTTTATCCCCGATTTGATTTGATGTGGGTACAGGTTGAACCCATGGGCTCTAAGCTTTCCACATCAGCCCTTCTGTATTGGGAAAGGGTCTTGCAGATTTTTGTCCAGGCTTGCTCAGAACTCTCGATCCTCATGCTTCTGCCCTTGTGTAGCTGGGATTATACCACTGTACTTGGCTTTCATTTTAGTATCAGGTTTTTGCAGGGCACCAGTAACTCAAACCTATTATCCTATTCAGAAATCTATAGAATGGAAGGTCAAAGTCAGTTGGAGCAGAAAAGTCCGTGAGACTCCATCTGCAAAATAACCAGCACAAATCAAGGCTGGAAGTATGGCTCAAGTGGCAGAGTGCCAACTAAGTAAGAGGAAGGTCCTGATCTTACAACCCTGGTACCCACACCCACGAAAAATAAGGTTTTAATTTTATATTGTGTTCTATGGCAATCATCCCACATTCATGTTTTCTGTCTTACATTGGTTAAATATTCAGGATAAACCCACTATCTTTTTTATCTTGCCAGTTTTAAAAATTATTTTTTCATTCATCTTCTAGTTTGCTAAAAGTAGTGTTTTAGATTTTCCAAAATTGGCTCACATCTATTTGTCTCTGTGTATCTGTATGTGTAGTTTGGCTGGCAACCCAGTTCCATTTGAATCCTTCCACAAAATATAGAAAATTCTGTGTTTACTGGTCCTGCTTCCCTCAAGAGCCAGGAAAACTCCTTAACATCTTATGAACAAGGCACGTAACTTAGGCTTGACTTTTCTTCACATCATTTCAAAATGAGAGTTCTCTTGAATTCAGCAGTTTAATTAAGGAAGCCCCAAGAAGAGTCTGTCTGTTGTTGTTCTGGTGGGGGGTGGGGCATTTTTGCATAGCAATGGTGGGCCAGGAGAAGTTGGTACCTGTGTGGCAGGAAAGTGTCTGTAACTCTTTTCAGGCCAGATTTAAGTTCTCAGACTTCTTGCAAGTCTAAACTAACCACATTTCTTTAAAAAAAAAAAAAATCTTTTTTTGCTTGAATCTCTGTTGCTTCTAATCAAGAGTCTACAGATTGTGGGCCACATCAGACTCACTGTACATAACTATTAAACCATTATTTTAAAAAGCAAGTGTCATTTTATTCTTGACAGGAAGTTTTTAGGAAACCAAACTTTAATGTTGAAAAATGAAGTCTTATTGGAACATACACTCATTTGTTTACGTATTACTAGAATGCTTACCCAGATAAGACATTTCATGTGTGAAACTATAAAATATAACTATAAATAAAGTAAAATAAGGAAAGCTCTTTTCAGCCTTTTGGAGGAGATATATAACATTAGCATATAACTTTATCCCTTCTTAACTTAGTAGAGCATATCTTAACAGTTCCTTCCTATTACAATACTTTTGGGACATCATTTTCTGGAGAACTTTGGGGATTTTTGTTTTGTTTTTGCATATCTTCATTATTAATAAACTCTATGGGGCCTGACTTGGAAAGTCCTTTCACATAGTTTGAAGCTGGTAAACCTTTGCGCCCTTTTTCAAGAGGTAACCCTGGTCATTTAATGATCCAATAAAATTTTCAAAATCAGCAACCTAGAAGAAAACATCAAGAGTTATTAGCTCATTAGGAAATATGCCAAATTACTGGCTTTTGAAATTAGGCTCTCAGACAATGAACAACTGTCAGGTTTCCTGGAAAATGAAATCATTTGTACTTTCTTA
>NW_012267229.1:8862400-8866626 GCF_000151885.1 Dipodomys ordii
CTAGCCTTGAGCTGAAGAGCTGAGGGACAGCGCCCAGGCCCAGAGTTCAGAACCCACAACCGGACCCAAAAAACAACAACAACAACAAAAATATTTTTCATGACACCAATGGCTCACACCTATAATCTTACCCACTTCAGAGTCTAAAATCCTTAAGATTCAAAGCCAACCTGGGCAGGTTGGCCCAGGATCTCCAATACTGCCCAGTAAAAAGTCAGGCTGGAGATTTGGCTCATGTGATAGAGTGCCACCTAAACAAGCAAACAGAGCAAGTACAAGGCTTTGAGTTCAAAACTCTGGTGGTAGAGGCCAGGAGCTGGTGGCCTGTAATCCTAGCTACTCAGGATTATACTTCGAAGCTAGACTGGGCAAGAAAGTCAGTGAGACTCTTTTTTTGTTGTTGTTAGTCATGGGGCCTGAACTCTGGGCCTGGGCACTGTCCCTCAGCTCTTCAGCTCAAGGGCCACAGCAGCACTTCTCGTTTTCTGGTGGTTTGTTGGAAATGATAGTCTCACGGAGGTTCCCGCCTGGGCTGGCTTTGAACTGCCATCCTCAGATCTCAGCCTCCTGAGTAGCTAAGATTACAGGTATGAGCCACTGGCGCCCGGTGTCAGTGAAACTCTTATCTCCAATGAACTACCAGAAAAAAAAAAAAGCCAGAAGATGTGGCTCAAGTGGCAGATTGCTAGCCTTGAGTGAAAAATCTCAAGGAAAATCTCTCTATGCTCAATGCTAGTACTCCACCACTTGAACCACAGCACCACTTTTGGCTTTTTCTGAAATTTTTTGGAAATAAAAGTCTCAACAGACTTTCCTGCCTGGGCTGGCTCTGAACCACGATCCTCAGATCTCAGCCCCTGGAGTAGCTAGGATGAGAGGCATGAGCCAACGTGTTTCCAGTAATAGGATACTAATTAAACCAACTATGGTGTTTAAAGACAACAGAACACTATGTAAAGCTTTAAGTGGAGGTGGGTGGATTTCTGCGTCCTCATGAGGAACTATCTCTGGATATATGAGAAATTTGAAAAGAGCACAGAATAGTGTAAACATCATTCTATTTATGGGAAAGTAACTAGTATCTGGATGAAGAGAGAGGGTGGAGGTACGCAAGATATGAACAAGTTTTCTCAAAAGATGTAGTTTTTAACTGATTTTAGACCTATTTGAACTACCCATTCAAAAATAATTCTTAATGTAAAGACTGAGACAGCTAGAAATATTTGATATGAAGAAAATATAGTTTTCTCAGATAAAAAAAATAAATGATCTAATGAGCTAAATCAAAGTAGATTTGGCTGGTCTAGTTAAAATATGATTTGAGATGGGAAACTAACTGCTACTTCATTAAAAACAGCATTTAAGAGCTAGAAGTAGGGTTATACCTATTATCAAAATTCTCCAAAGACTGAGGCAGGGAGAGAATCTGAGGTCAACCTGGGTTACATAGCAAGACTGTTTAAAAAAAAAAAGCAGGCTGGATGCTTGTGACTTACACCTACAATCCTAGCTACTCAGGAGGCTTTAAACAAGCCAGCCCAGGCAGGAAAAGTCCATGAGACTCTTATCTCTAATCACAGAAGATGCAGGAAGTGGTGCTATAGTTCTAATGGTACGGAGTGCTTAGCCTTGAGCAAAAGGAGCTCAGGAACAGCGCCCAAGACCCAGAGTTCTAGCCTTAGAACCAGCAAAAAAAAAAAGTAATTCCATCATCTAAAACTCTAGTCTTACCTATATTTCATAATTTCAACTATATCCTCAGCATCTTCTTTGGTTGCTTCTTCTCTCAATTCTAACCTTGCTCGTGCCTTTGAAAGAAAAGAATCATTTTAAGATAGCAAAAGAAAGTTGTTTTTTTTTAAACCACATTTGAACAAGTATGGCTATGTCTAAGCGTACTTACTGTATATAAAAGGTGACTTGAGGGAGAAAAGCTAAAATATTGAGTCCAAATTTTTAAAAAACAAAATTTGAGTATAACATAGCATTTAAAATATGGATAAAACTAAAAAAAATGGATAAAACTTACTTTTACCTACTAGCATTTTTTTCTGAAAGTATTCATTTCAGGAGATGTAATTATAAAAACATATTTTTCTTTTTTCCCCTTTGGTCATGGGGCTTGAACTCAGGGCCTGGGCACTGTCCCTCAGTTCTTTTTGCTCAAGGCTAGCGCTCTCCCACTTTAAACCACAGGCGCCACGTGTAGTTTTTGAGTGGTTAATTGGAGGTAAGAGTCTCACAGGGACTTTTCTGCTCCACCTGGCTTTGAACCACAATCCTCAGATCTAGCCTCCTGAGTAGCTAGGATTACAGGCATGAGCCATAGGGCTTGTTAAATTTTTCTCTTTGCTTTTTATTTTCAGGAAATCATCCCTAGCCAGTTTTTTAAACAACAAAAAGAACTTAATCTGATTTTAGGGACAAAAGCCTAAATGTCTGACAGCTAACTTTGAATGCCCAAGTTCTCTCAGCAGTTTATGATATGAAGAGAAAAAACAAGACACTGTCCTTACAGACATCATGTCACAGATTAGCTACTAAGGTATTTCAAATATTCCTTGTTTGTATAAGCTTGGAATCCCCAAATCCTAGTTACCCTAATCACCTTTCAGACAACTCCATGAATCCAAGTGTCATTAATAGAAAATAAAAGTTGGGCTGGGAAGTTGGCTCAGTGGTAGAGTGCTTGCCTTGCACACATGAGGCCCTGGGTTTGATTCCTCAGCACCACATAAAGCAGAAAAAAGCTGGAAGTGGCTCAAGTGGTAGAGTGCTAACCTTGAGCTGAAGAGCTCAGGGACAGTGCCCAGGCCCAGAGTTCAGGCCCCACGACCAACAAAAAAGAAAAAAGAAAAGTTGCACAGGAAGCCACTGGTCTTATACCTAGTAAGAAATACTTTTGATATGCTACAGGTCTGAACAAACTTTATAAAAACATTTATCCACCCACTTCTTATGTCTCTTAGTAGGAAGAAAACTTGAGTCAATTATGGATCCTACCTCATTCTTTAAGCCAAAAAAAAATGTACAAATAAACAAACCTCAGTCAGGCGAATCAAAGATTCTAGTTGCCTGGTGGTGATTGGTGAGCTACTTAATCGCTGGCTCTGTTTCCGGAGTTCCAGGTAGAAATCTTGAAGAACTTGAGCAGCGTCTGTGGATAGCCTAGGGTAGACATACTGTCTAGCGTAGCCAATGTACTTTCTCAATAGCTGATGGGGAATTGGATCTATTATTTCTCCAGGAACTACCTGAAGCATGACAAAAGGCCTAATTAAGATTAAGTGCCAAATTCTTCTTGCTAAAATAACTTTTCAAAAAGACTCTCCAAATAAACGAAACACTATAATTATAGCTCTTATTTTGGTTGACTTATTAAGTTTATATATAAACTCTGGATTCACAATATAAAAAAAGTTTGGGTGCTATTCTACTTAGCATTACAATAAATAAGCCACATACTGGACTTTTGTTTTTGTTTTTTTGAGTGCTGGGGATTGAACCCAGGGTCCCTCCTCTCTGTAAAAACAAACCAAAAAAAACCCCAACTCCATCACACTGAACTCTGACATTCAAATAGAACCAGATAAGAGAAAACATGTATACCTTTAGTCTTTCTGACAGTGGTTTTTCAGAAACCACTTCAAGCACAGAAGTATTTGAATCTTGAGTATTCATACGAGCTACGGTGGCACTGCTCACAGTTCTTAGCTTGCCAGCTCTTATTGCAATCACATGTTCAGAGAGTAAGTGATCATGTTGCTCATTTGGAGTATCTAACAGAATAAAGACCAAGTCGAATCTGGATAGTAGAGCACTTCCCATTCTAGGAAGCAAGCAAGAAAGAAGAATTGGGATTAATATAGCTAGCAAACTGTTTACTCACTTGCTCACTATTCAAGTTTCATTCATACTTTGAGAAAAATCAAGTTTTCATAGATATAAGCTTTCACAGTGGTCCATGCTTGCAATCCCAGCATTGGGGACCTGGGGCAGGAAAACTACAATAGTGAGACTAGGATATATAGAGGGGAGCCTGTCACAAACAAAAACATCAAGTTTTGGGTTAAAAGTACTTAGTTTCGGGGCTGGGAAGATGGCTCAGTGGTAGAGTGCTTGCCTTGCATGCTCGAGGCCATGGGTTCGATTCCTCAGCACCACATAAGCAAAAAGAAAAAAGCCGGAAGTGGCACTGTGGCTCAAGTGGTAGAGCACTAGCCTTG
>NW_012267229.1:8866831-8894059 GCF_000151885.1 Dipodomys ordii
GCCACTTCCGGCTTTTCTTTTCTGCTTATGTGGTGCTGAGGAATTGAACCCAGGGCTTCATGCATGCAAGGCAAATGCTCTACCACTGAGCTACCTTCCCAGCCCTATAGCCCTTATACCATGAAAACTACTGAAGTGGGCTGTGAAATGTGGCTTGGTGATAGATTGCTCACCTAGCATGCATGAAACCCTGGGTTCGATTCCTCAGTACCACATAAACAGAAAAGGCTGGAGTGGAACTGTGGCTCAAATGGTAAAGTGCAAAAAAGCTCAGGGACAGAGTCCAGGCCCTGAGTTCTAGCCCCAGGACTGTCAAGGAAAAAAGAAAAGAAAAGAAAACTACTGAAGTGTTATTGATCTCCTGTCACTGGCAATGCTATATACGTTATATCAGATGTTAGCTAATTGAGCAGTTTTATTTTTTCTTTTCCAGTCATGGGATTTTTTTTTTTTGGGGGGGAGGTCATTCATGGGGCTTGAACTCTGGGCTTGGGCACTGTCCCTAAACTCTTCAGCCCAAGGCAAGCGCTCTACCGCTTAAGTCATGGCGCCACTTCTGGTTTTCTAGTGGTTTATTGGAGATAAGAGTGTCATGGAGTTTCCTGCCTGGGCTGACTTTGAACCACGATCCTCAGATCTCAGCCTCCTCAGTAGCTAGGAATACAGGCATGAGCCACCGGTGCCCAGCTCCAGTCATAGGATTTGAACTCGGGCCTGCCCCTAAGCTTTTCTGCTCAAAACTAATACTCTACCATTTGAGCTACAGCTACACTTCCAGTTTTCTAGTGCTTAATTGGAGGTAAGAATCTCACAACTTTCCTGTCCAGGCCAACTTTGGACCACAATCCCCATATCTCAGCCTCCTGAGTAGCTAGGATTATAGGTGTGATCCACCAGCCACTGGCTAATTAAGAAGTTCTATTTTTTTGGTCACACCACAACATTGAGTCTCTCAAAGCACCCATATCACATTTAGAAGTAAAACCTTACCTTTTCTTCAAGGACATCTCTGTCCTTACTAGTCATTAGAATAAATGTGTTAAGTTCCATTTAGTCATATTCTCTGAACCCTCAACCCACGTAACTCTTGAGATACAAAAAAAATGAAATGCACAGCGATTCAAGAATTTAACAAAGTAGGGCTGGGAAGGTGGCTCAGTGGTAGAGCTCTTGCCTTGCATGCCTGAGGCCCTGGATTCGATTCCTCAGCACCACATAAGCAAAAAGAAAAAAAAGCCGGAAGTGGTGCTGTGGCTCAAGTGGTAGAGCGTTAGCCTTGAGCTGAAGAGCTGAGGGACAGAGCTCAGGCCCAGAGTTCAGGCCCACGACAGGACCCCCCCCCACCCCCCCAAAAAAAAGGATTTAACAAAGGAACCAAAGCATGTCTATAATACCACTAAATTGCAAAATCTATGTTCCCTGTATTTTTATCCAGTAGGATCTTTCCAGTATGTACCCAAGGAAAACTACCCAAGATGTTTTTGATTTTGGTAGTACAGAAATGTCTCCAAGTGTCTTATGATGAGTCAATGACTTTCCTATCATAAATGTACAAGCTGTTAAACATTAGGAAGCTAGTCAGTCCATGGGATTATATGCCTATAATCTCAACTACTGCAGAGGCTCAGGTAGGAGGACCACTTGAGCCTATGAGTTTGAGACTAGCATGGACAACATAAATATAGTAAAACTCCTGTCTGGAAGGAAAAACAAGGAAGGAAGTTTTCCTCCACTAGACTTAAGGTTTTCCTCCACTAGACTTAAGGTTCTAACTTTCATTCATTTGGCCGTCATTTAATGCTGTTTTTGCCTTTCCCTACATCCTGTCCAACCATACAAAATAAAGTAAAAGAGAAAAAGTGCTCAATGCAAATATAGGCAGCAATTTTGGAAAAAAAGTGGAATCACTATGTAAGTATTCAACACAATCTTATTACTTAATAAAGTATACAAACATATTCGCTTATTACTACATACAAAGCCACGTCCATTCTTCAAACTGCTATTTTTCTTTTCATTTTTTTGGGTCCGGTCATGGGGCCTGAACTCTGGGCCTGGGCTCTGTCCCTCAGCTCTTCAGCTCAAGGCTAGTGCTCTACCACTTGAGCTACAGCGCCACTTCTGGCTTTTTTCTTTTTTCTTATGTGGTGCTGAGGAATAGAACACAGGGCCTCATGCATGCAAGGCTCTACCACTGAGCCACCTTCCCAGCCCCAAACTGCTGTTTTTCATTGAACAATATTATTCTAGTTTTGTTTTTTATTTAGGACAATGATAAATAATGCTTTATACCTACCCTACAAAAACATCTTTATTTCTCTAAGTAGGATTACTAAAAGTACAATGGCTAGAATAAATGGAAGACAGATTTAAAACACTGCAATAAATGTACCAACTTGTCCTTCAAAATGATCAATTATGAATAGTATTGGGGGGAAGGGGGGAAGGAACAAATTTAAGAATCTCCTGGGTTTGACCTGTTTTCAAAAGCTCCCTGTCATAAAAGAGACTATGGAGGGACCTCATTAATGAAAGGGTAAAATTTGGGGTTGGGTGGATACAACATGGCCCTTCGTATTCTAGAATAAAGACCTGCAGGTCATTGCAAAAAAAAAAAAGATCAATTATGGTATTTGCACAATATTTGAGAAATCATTTCTCCACTGCTTTGTTCAATGTTTAAATGTTTACCAAGGAGGATGCTCAATATCTATGTGCATATGATCATATAAAATAATAGTTATTGAAATGAACACCAAGAAATGGGAACAAGAGGTTTTGGGTTTTTTTTCCCTTTGTTGCTGTTTTGGTTTTCTGTACCTTTTGTCTTGTATGTAAGTTTATCTGTTTCGGGGAGGGAAAGAGAAGTGCACAAAAATTGTGAACAAATGCAGCAGTGTCACTGGACACTATGCTGAAAATGAACTCTAGAACTTGTGGATGGAGATGGGAGGGAAAAACTGTGAGAGAGCAAAGGATGGGTGACATTTTCAAAAAAAAAGTACTCATTACTTGACTTATGTAACTGTAACCCCTCTGTACATTACCTTTACAATAATACATAAATATATGTATATGTAAAAATGTTCACCAATCTGTTAGATACCAATGGAACATCACTGTTTTAATTTGTAGTGTTTAAACACATTTATTTATTAGATACTTTGTAACTTCCCTGACTTCAGTTATCTCCTTTTATATTGCTTCGTAGGAATTGAAGATTAAAAGTATAAATCTTTGAAGACTTACTTTAAATTCTCAGAAACGGTTTTGGCTTTATTGTAGTGTCCCCCAACTGGATTTGCAGCTGCAATAATGGAAGTTCTTGCAGGGAGACTGCAAACCACACCTGCCTTAGCAAGACTAATACTTTGCTGTTCCATGGCTTCTAACAAGGCTTGATGCTGGTTCCCCATCTTATCAAATTCATCTATTCCACAAATGCCTACAATAAGAAATAGATTAAAAAATATTTTT
Organism: Dipodomys ordii; assembly: GCF_000151885.1. Taxonomy (NCBI): domain Eukaryota; kingdom Metazoa; phylum Chordata; class Mammalia; order Rodentia; family Heteromyidae; genus Dipodomys; species Dipodomys ordii. Next base: position 8,870,309 of record NW_012267229.1, read on the forward strand.
CTTTGGCCAAGTTCTGAATTTTATAAGGTAGAAACTATTCCACAATAAAGAAGAATTTACATTTGCTTTCAGGAGTTAAAACGAGCAAATACCATACAAGAGAGAATTATTGTTTATCTTCCAGAAATGTTCACACTGTTATTTAACGAGGTGGTGTTCAATATTTATTCACTTACCACTTTTACAGGTAAGGCACTATTTGGTATGGGCTCCAAAAACGAAGATATTAAGAGTCACCTTCAAAATGTATAAATTCAAGCATGCAAGATAAGAAAGGTACATGTAAAGTCAGGTGCCAGTGGCTCACACCTATAATCCTAGCTGCTCAAGTGGCTGTAATCTGGGCCTGAGGTTTGAAGTCAGCCCAGGCAGGAAAGTCCATGAGACTCCTATCTCCAATTAACCAGCAAAAAGCCAGAAGCGGAGCTGTAGTTCAAGTGGTATACCACTAGCCTTGAGCAAAAAAATCTCAGGACAATGCCCAGGCCCTTAGTTCAAGCCTAAGACTAACCCCTTCCTCTCCACTGCCACCCCCGAAAAAAAAAGCTCCTTTTTTCCTTTTCCAAGCACAGTTCACAAGCAGAGGCTTATGATACTTTTTGGTACCCTAATAAGGACTTTGGAAGAGAAAGCTAGGAGATGGTTGGACTTCATGCTGCCTTTCTATGTTTTTATTTACCTTCTCTCTTCTGACAAAGTTCAACCCCCTATACTGGACAAGTCTGTGCTCATAACCACACCTTTAACTTAACCAGCACCAGCTGTGGATCTGTGCATAGATCCTGACAGTGAGGCCCCTGAAGGCTTTACCCGGACATTTCCCTGTGCTACATCTTTCCACACCTCTCTAGAACTGATAGACCTAGTACAGCTCCTCATAGGTCAGTGCAGGGTATGAGCAAAATGAAGTTATTTGTTTCTTTAGCTGACGCTTTCCAAAAGGATGCAGTAAACATTTTCTCTAAAGAGGCAAAAGTAAAATCTTAGCTCTGTTTGGTTCAAACTTGGGTTTAAACTCTAGGCTTTGCTGTGGTCTACCACTTGAGCTATGTCCCCAGTCCTTTGGGTTTTTGTTTTTTACAATCCTATAAAAAATATTTTTTAAAAAAGTTTTACTCTGTGTAATATACTGAAACAGATTAGGCTTGACCATGGACTTGAAGGTGTGTGTGTGTGTGTGTGTGTGTGTGTGTGTGTGTGTGACCATGGACTTGAAGGTGTGTGTGTGTGTGTGTGTGTGTATTAGGCTTGACCATGGACTTGAAGGTGTGTGTGTGTGTGTGTGTGTGTGTGTGTGTGTGTATTAGGCTTGACCATGGACTTGAAGGTGTGTGTGTGTGTGTGTGTGTGTGTTTCTTGTTTGTTGTTTTTTGGGGGACCTGGGGCGTGTGTTTGTGTGTGTGTGTGTGTGTGTGTGTGTTTCTTGTTTGTTGTTTTTGGGGGGACCTGGGGCTTGAATTCTTGGCCTAGGTACTATCCCTGAGCTTCCTTTGCTCAAGTCTAATATTCTACCACTTGAGCCACAGCACCACTTCTGGCTTCTAAGTAGTTTATCAGAGGTAGGTCTAACAGACTTTCCTGCTCAGGCTGGCTTTGAACCATGATCCTCAGATCTCAGCCTCCTAAGTAGCTAGAATTATAGGTGTGACCCACTGGTGCCTGGCTTTTAAAGTACAATATTTCAACTTAAAACATATTAAACTCTTTTGCCTGTATATAACATTCAACTATTGGGGGGCTGAAGGAGGCATTTCATTGACTGCTGAAGGAATATAGTTATAAAGAAAAGCACTTTGGGGGCTGGGAAGTTGGCTCAGTGGTAGAGCGCTTGCCTTGCATGCCTGAGGCCCTGGGTTTGATTTCCTCAGCACCACATACGCAAAAAAAGCCAGAAGTGGCACTGTGGCTCAAGTGGTAGAGCACTAGCTTTGAGCTGAAGAGCTGAAGGACAGCGCCCAGGCCCAGAGTTCAGGCCCCACGACCGGACCCCCCCCCCCAAAAAAAAGAAAAGCCCTTTGCCTGGTGCTGGTGGCTCATGCCTATAATCCTAGCTACTCAGGAGGCTGAGATCTGAGGATCGCAGTTCAAAGCCAGCCTGGGCAGGAAAGTCCGTGAAACTATTATCTCCAATAAACCACCAGAAAACCGGAAGTGGCTCTGTAGCTCAAGTGGTAGTAGAATGCTTAGCCTTGAGGTGAAGAGCTGAGGGACAGCGCTCAGGCCCAGAGTTCAAGCCCCACAACCGACCAAAAAAAAAAAGAAAATCCCTTTATTTCTCCTGAAAGTTTAAGCAGGACCTTGTACATGTTTCTAGAAGCCAGTCTCTGCTGAGCTTCCCTTTATATTTTTCATGGTATATGTTGTCAAAATCTTTTCTTTTTAAACAACCATATGCTATGCTACCATAATAGTGCTTATTAGCTTATCTACCTCTACTTGGAAGAGGTGGCACTGCCATTAATATTTTGCATCCTAAATCTCATCTGTGAGGCTAAACCTACTTCAAATTAATACAAAGTCTGACAGCTTAACAATGTTATCCCTTTTATTTGCATATTTCCTACACCTCTTAAAAATACTTTTTTACTCTGATGAGCTATAAAAACACATAAGTTATTTGTCGAACTTATTCATTCAGATATTATTGAGTGCCTACTATTTACCAGTACTATGACCTAGGCATGCAGGATATAGCACTGAAAAGACAATCATCCCTGCTTTGTAAACTTACATTATACTTGGCTGAGGGGAGGCAGAAAATTACAAAAGCAAATCATGTGAAAATGATAATTACTATGGAAAGAAAAAGTAGAATAATGTAACAAGAAAACGGTGTATAGGTCAGAGACAGGGAGAAGGAACACTGGAACAAAACCATAATGGAGGAAAGAGAACCAGCCTCATGGACATGTCTGGGAAAAGAATCCTCCAGGCAAAGAGAATAGCAAGTACAAAGCCCTGTGCAGAAATGTGATGTGCTTGTGCTGATGGTGTTCAGAGGTATATCAAGAAGGCCAGTAGGACAGGGAAGAGGAAACGAGGGACGTGGTCTAACTCAGTTTCTTATAAACTACCATTCAAAAATAAACTACCATTCAAACTCTGAAAACTATCGATAAAACGAGTTTAAATACAGCAAACCCATTAATTCTAACTTATTAATTCTAAATTCTATTATTCTAAATTCTTGTCATGTCCTTCAAGCTCAAAGGACAATACATACCATATCCTTTTCAGTTTCAAGGTAATGAACTATTTTGGGCTAAGTAAAAGTTCTGTATCCAACAAACACTACTGTGTGTATCTATGTCCTACTGCACCTCTGGAAAGGAGGTATATACTATGTATATGAGAACAAGCAGTCAATGAGATACCCAAGTCCTATCCTTCATAGTACTTACTAGAAAGCATCAAAATGTTTTTGAAGACACAAATGTAAGGGTATGAAAAGAAATTACTTAATTTTTACAAATTGTATCTGCTATAAAATCCCAATAATGAATGATATTAAGTATCAGTTTCAACTGTGCAGTATAAATAAAATTGATAATCCTGTATTTCTAATGATCAATTTGACAACCACTGTCAATCCATTAAGACAGTGCTATCCCAAATGCTTCTTGAAACAAATTTAAAGAAATTAATTTTTTTAAGTTAATTCAGGTATGGTGGTACAAGTCTGGGAGGCTGAAGCAGGAAGATGAAGAGTTTGAGGCTAGCCTCAACTACACTGAGAAACTTTTGTCTCCAAAGAAAAAAAGTACGAATTATTATTCCCTTGGGTAACTCACCTTGATCACCAAGCACCAGAGCACCAGCTTCCAAAGCAAAATCACCAGAGGAGCTGTCTTTTGAAAGAGTTACAGTCAAACCAGAGGTGGTTGTGGTATTACCACAGACATACACACCACGAGGAGCAATGTTGCATGCTGCCTATAGAACAAAAGATTTGAAAGAAACACTGAGTATCAGGGAAATCATAGCAAGAGATAACCACACAAAAAGGTTAGTGGTAGTCTTTTAAGAACTTCCATGTATGATCCTCACCACTAAAGAAGGAATTATTATATTCCCACTTACTGATAGAGTAACCAAGATCTACAAAGAGTAAGAAACTACAGTTATGAAGGCAAGAAGCACAGACAGTTTAACTCTGGGGTCTGTAGTGATGCAAATATTCAACAAATTACCACTAAAGGTTCATTTTCAAGTGTAAATAGCAAATTGTAAGTATTAGATTTGTGGGGTGTTTCAGGTGGCTTTTTTTTAAGAGATTTTTTATTTGTTTTTGTTGTAGTTGTTTTAGCTAATCCTAGAGTTCTTGCTTGGCTTTTCTGCTCAAGGCTGGTGCTCTACCACTTGAGCCATACCACTACTTCCTGTATTGGGGGTGGTGGGGAGGTTTGAACTCAGGGCCTCACACTCTCAGCTTTCTTGCTCATAGCTCAATTTGAAAGCAGGGTCATAGAAACATTGAACATTACTCAGAAATGCTAAATTCACCGATATCACCAAACTAGATCCTCTGGAAGATAGCATACTTTGAGAAAATATGCTTGCCAAATATCCATACATTGAATAAGTAAGAAGCCAAAATACTAAATGATTTATTTTTCTACCTGTAGCATCTGACTCTTTCCCAAGCCTGGATCTCCAACAACCAGAACATGTGGGTCTCCTCGAATTGGAATTCTGTTTTTGTCATCTGCATATTTCTGGCTACCTCCAAAGAGTGCTAATGCCAAACCTGCTTTAACAAGCTCAAGAGTGAAGAAAAAAAAATTAATTAAAATGACTAGCAACAGAAGTAATCTTCCTCCTATATTTACAGCACTACCACTATTACTGATTTGTTTGGAGTTGTTATTGTTGGTTTTGTTTTGTAGTGTGTGGTGCTGAAGATGAAACCTAGGACCTGGAGCATGACAATAAAGTAGTCAAATGCTATACTACTAAATTAAATTCCCAGATAGATTTTTTTTTTTTAAAGCATGGGTTGGGCACCAGTAGCTCACATCTATAATCTTAGCTACTCAAGAGGAGATCATCTGAGGACCAGAGTTCGAAGCCAGTCTGGTCAGGAAAGTCTGTGAGACTCTTAACCCCAAGCTGGAAGCATAACTGCAAACCCTCTGTATATCACTCACACAATAAAATTAAAAAAATAAAAACCTAGAAGCAAAGCCAGGTATGGTGGTAAACACCTATACTCATAACACTTAGGAGACAAGGTTAGGAAGATCAAGGATTCAAAGTCAGCTTGGACTACAAAATACGACCCTCTCAAAAAAAAGTCTAGAAACATAAATTTCTATATATAATTAAAAAGCAAAAACTTGAAAGCATATTAAAAAAAATAAAAGGAGTATCTTAGAAATTACTAAGTATAGGTCCTTTTTTGTAAGGCTTCATCCCATTCCATAAAGATGAGAAATAGTTGTTGGCTCATGCTTTAACTTACAATGTTCAACAGTCAACTCTGAGGAAAGACCATTCCTATCCTAAACTGTCAGAAGATTTTTCTTGTTGAGGGGGCGGGGGGAGGATGGGAAGGGATGGGAAGGGGAAACAAAGAAGGAGGCTTGATAAAAATGTACTCATTATCTTGCCCATGTAATTGTAACCCCTCTGTACAGTATTTTCACAATTAAAAAAAAATTTTCTTACAAGAGACAGGCCATCGGTCTTCACATCATCGTTATTTTGAATAAAGACTCACAGAAATGTAAATGGTAACAGACACTAGCAATTTTAAAGCACTAATTTTGTGAATTTTATATATATTTTTGAAGGAAGAAGTAAAATACTTACTTCATGACCAAAAATGACAGGGCAAAGGGAGCTGCAAAAAAGAATACAATTTATAAACTGTATTTTACATTTCACAGATTCATTAGAAGATATAATTTGTTTAATATGTTTTATTTGATATAAAAACAGACCAAAAAATTATATCCCCCCCTCAAACACCAAGAAGTTGTATTTTCCACAAATTATTGGTTAATCTATAAAATAATGTTTTTAAAAATTTGTCTAGTGCTGGGTGTTAGTGGCTCATGCTTATAATCCCAGCTACTCAGGAGGTAGAGATCTGAGAATCTTTTTTTTTTTTTTTGGGTCCGGTCGTGGGGACTGACCTCTGGGCCTGGGCGCTGTCCCTCAGCTCTTCAGCTCAAGGTTAACACTCTACCACTTGAGCCACAACGCCACTTCCAGCTTTTTTCTTTTTTGCTTATGTGGTGCTGAGGAATCGAACCCAGGGCCTCAGGCATGCAAGGCAAGCGCTCTACCACTGGGCCACCTTCCCAGCCCGAGATCTGAGAATCTTGATTGAAAGCTAGCAGGGGCAATAAAGTCTGTGAGACTCTAATCTCCAGTTAACCATCAGAAAACCATAAGTAGCACTGTGGCTCAAAGTGGTAGAGCACAAGCCTTGAGTAAAAAGAGCTCAGGGACAGCACTAAGGCCCCTAGTTCAAGCCCCAGGACTGGCACACAAAAAAATGTACCTGTGTAAGAGAGATTATATATATGCAAAATATCTTCAAGTTAACAAAAATACAGTTGTTCTTCTGAGAGCCAGCCTTTAAATTACACTATAATCACGGACCATGATCTCCCAAGTATTATATTTCATATGAATAGACATCTTTAGACCCGTGCAGTCACATCACTGAAAGGAGACTAAGCAGTGAACTCAGTACAAAACAAGTTAAAGCTGGGCGCCGGTGGCTCACACCTGTAATCCTAGCTACTCAGGAGGCTGAGATCTGAGGATTGTGATTCAAAGCCAGCCCAGGCAGGAAAGTCCATGACTCTTATCTCCAATAAACCACTAGAAAACCAGAAGTGGCGCTGTGGCTCAAGTGGTAGAGCGCTTGCCTTGAGCTGAAGTGCTCAGGGACAGCGCCCAAGCCCAGAGTTCAAGCCCCACAACAACAACAACAAAAAGTTAAGATTGAATAAAATCCCTACGTTTTCTAGTTTAATTCTGAAAGGATCAGACAGTAAGAATACAAATATAAGAAGTATATTTACATTTATTCATTTTATAAACAAGGAAAGTAAAACAAAATGGAGGGGTTGGTAGAGATATAATCAGGAATTAAAATATGAGCCTTTATCCCAATTCAATATATGTAAACACAAAAAACAGAGTCCTGCCAGATGCCCTTGGCACTCACTGTTCAAGATATTCTTGTCTTCCCACTCCTAGATCCTAAAAGGTACCCATACCTCTCTACCAGAGAGTTTCCATACCCATAAAAGCCTCATCAGTAGACAGATGGCCAGACCTGGATGTTGCAGTATTTCCTATCCTGGAGCAGCTTCAAGTGTGGGCCATTAGAAGAAACTCCAAGGCTAATTTTACACAATGTAGTGTTCCAGGGCCTTGGGAGGATTATGACCTGGCTGCTAGTGATAATCATTCATTAAGGTACCATAGGTGGACTAGTATCCCTTTGCTACATTAATTCTTCCTTCCCTCTACCAACATTTCTGGAATTATTTTCCAAACAAATAATGTTTAGCTAACTGCTTCCAAAGGAATTGGGTCAGGCTGTTTTTTGTTTTGTTTTTGGTCGGTTGTGGGGCTTAAACTCTGGGCTTGGGCACTGTCCCTATGCTCTTCAGCTCAAGGCGAGCGCTCTACCGCTTGAGCCACAGCACCACTTCTGGTTTTCTAGTGGTTTATTGGAGATAAGAGTCTCATGGACTTTTCTGCCTGGGCTGGCTTTGAACCACGATCCTCAGATCTCAGCCTCCTGAGTAGCTAGGATTACAGGTGTAAGCCACGGGCACCCAGCTGGGTCAGGCTGTTTTATTAAAAACTTTTTCTGAAAAACAACAACAAAAACCCCACTGACCTAGTTTGACAATTTGCAAATTAATAAATTAAAGACCACAGAAAATTCTAATTTTGAAATTAAATTCACAAACATGGGTAGGGGAGAAAACTGGGAAAAAACCCTATATTTTGTATACTAAATTATCTTCTCTGAGTTTGACTAAATAAATACTGAAAATGTTATATCTTATTCATAAGCAGTAAGAACAAATAAAAAATGTGTTCCCATCCCAAACCAGGCTGTTTCTAGGCTACCAGACAACTCATGTCCACACTGTACCCTACATTAGCACACTGTCTTAGCAAGAGTATGTTTCAGGGACTAGTTAGAGGGTTTAAGAGCCCCCAAGAACTACTACTTCTTCAGGTGGTAAATTAGTATGCCAAAGGCAGAAAGAAAAAGCCAGAGCCCACAACCTAGGTATTTTCACCAAGATCCACTTTCTCTGATACAAAATCTCAGTGATTTACTTCATAACTCTTAAGTCTGTCTTATTCCCATTTCTTCAAAATTATCCAAAAAAATATTGGAAAAGCATCTAACAGAATGCTGTGTTAATTTGAAGTATATTATAAAATTTCCTTAATCTTCAGAACAACTTCCTGAGATAGACTGAATAACAAATTTGTGGGGGATAGTTTCTATTCTTATTTAAACTAAAAATCAAAACATTTTACTGTAAAGTATCAGAGCACAAACATCAATGAGTCATATATACATGCAACTCTGCCACCATAGCACAAAAGCAGCCAAATACATTAAGGACAGACTAGACATGGCTATGTTTCAGCAAATCTTTATGTGTGGACACTGAGACCTGAATTTCATGTCATGAGCTAGACTCTGGATGTTTTTCAAACATTAAAAATAAAACTTATTCTTAGCACAAAGGCCATGTCAGAATGAGTGATAAGCTGGATTTGGTTATTTTGATTAGTCCTTGTTACTTGTAGCCAAGAGCACCTTCAATGTGAACATACGTAATATAACTTCAGGTAACCTCAATACCTACTTGACAATGAGTTTAAACAGGTTTTCTTCAGCTTGAATCTCTTGAATGGCGTAAAGGTCTTTAAGTGAGAATTCCATCAATGTTCCATGATTACAACCATCCTCAGAAGTCTTGGTTTTCTGCCCTTTGCTATTACTAACAGAATTTGCTTCGATGTACAAAAGGAACATGCACTTGTCATTCTTATTTCGAGAACCTGTGAATTCACAGTATTAAATGCAATCATTGGTATTTTCATTTTTGCCTATGATGACTCAACTAGAATGCTAAAGAAAGTCACAATGATATATAAATAAACCTTTATTTTAAGGAAAACATTCCATCTTACATAAGGAACAATGAATTCCCTAAATCATTTAAAAGTATCTTTATAGATAAAAAAAGATTAAGGCTGAGAGACAAGTATGGGGAAGGAGTTATACTATACCTTCTTCAGCATTTGAGACTTTGACAATTCCAGTAACAGTCACGGTGTCTCCTGGGACACAACTATCCACAAGGTCATGAACAAGCTCACATTCTATTGTTCGTGGAATCCGTCCTGCTTCTCGCTGAGCATCAGACATAAGCTCTTGGACTCTAGGAAGTTTGAGATTTTTCAGTTAGAAATAGCTATTTTCAGTTGCTTCAACATATTAACTACATTTTACAAGGTGCTGAACTAGAAAAAAGGCAGATTTGTTTTAATGAAGTTTAATAGCATTTCCAATTCAGCATGACATGTACATTTGCCTAGCCTCTTTTCAGAGACCACCAAAAAAAAATGAGAGTGAAAATGAAGAGAAGTTTGGGGCATGCAGGTGTCATCAGGAATTTAAATGTTAATGACTTTTTTTGGTCAGTCATGAGGCTTGAAATCAGGACCAAGGAGCTTTCCCTGAGCTCTTTTGCTCAATGCAAAATCTCACAGACAGCCCAGGCCTTGGCTCACGCCTGTAATCCTAGCTACTCAGGAAGCTGAGATCTGAGGATCAGCGTTCAAAGCCAGCCCAGGAAGAAAAGTTCCTGAGACTCTTATCTCCAATACACCACTAGAAAACCGGAAGTGGTGCTGTGGCTCAAGCGGTAGAGTGCTCGCCTTGAGCTGAAGAACATAGGTATAGCACCCAGGCCCTGAGTTCAAGCCCTACAACCAACAAAAAAAAAAAAAAAAAAAAAAATCTCATGGACTTTCCTGCCCGAACTGGCTTCCAACTGAGATCCTCAGATCTCAGCCTCCTGAGTAGCTAGGATTACAGGCACCGGCTAAAACACTTTTCTATGGCAATGGACCTATTCTCTCTAAGTGGAGAGTTGAGGTGTCCAGTAAGGCTTTTAGGACTCCAGAACAAAGTTTCTTCATTTTGGTATTCGAGAAGCTCAAACCAATTCAAAAACCTACTTTTATTAGTCAAAATTCCTTCTTATTTAAAAGTGAAGCTTGACAACTCAATGGCAGTGATGGGAGGGAAGGGAATGAGTGGGAAAGACGGAAATGTACATATCGCCCAATGTGGAAGAAATAACTGTATTGTCAAAGCTCATAGAACTCATAAATGTTATAGACCACGACAGACAATTTTTCCCATGAAAGTTAGAATGTGTTTGTGACTTTAACTAAGCATCACTATCCCACAATACTGTGAAATTTGGGAAATTATGCAACCACTTAATCACAATAAAGAATTTGAAAAAAAAAAAAAGTGAGGCTTGATGAAGAAAACCTCCTACCTACAAGAGCAAAGGACACCTACCCTAACTACTTCAAACGACTTCTCATTTCTCACCAGGCTTTCAAGAATGAAATGCAGTAATTCAGGAAGGAGAACACTTAAACTGTTTTGAGAAATGTTGCGATCATAAAATAAAAACAAGCTGCTTAAAGGAACTATAGGAAAAATGAGCATGAAATCAGAAAACTAAAAACATGTATATAAAAGTCAAACAAAAGCCAGAGAAATTTAGAAAACAGAATAAAGAAAATGAAAGGGTGAGAGAATAGGTGGTCTGCCTTATTCATGGATTTATCACATGTGATTTTGATTAAGCATAGTCAGAAAATAAATAAAAATAAAAAAATTTCACAAACAATAATTTTACATTCTCATACATATGTGTACAGCACAGATGATGTGGAGAAGCTCTAAGTCAGTTCCACGAATCATTCATTGTTTCATGTGATCTGCTGAGTGTTCCTATGTCCTGCATTTTGTGAAAATATGCTTTCCAAAAAGCAAATGATGGGGCTGGGAAGGTGGCTCAGTGGTAGAGCGCTTGCCTTGCATGCATGAGGCCCTGGGTTCGATTCCTCAGCAACACATAAGCAAAAAGAAAAAAGCCGGAAGTGGCGCTGTGGCTCAAGTGGTAAAGTGCTAGCCTTGAGCTGAAGAGCTGAAGGACAGCGCCCAGGCCAGAGTTCAGGCCCCACGACTGGACCCAAAAAGCAAATGATGCTTCAAAAGCAAGGAAAATGTTAGTGTGCTTAAGTGACAAAGAGTGCACTTCATCAGAAAGTAGCATGTTTTTATCAGAAGTTAGACTGCTTTACAGGAAACATGAATCAAGCAACCATATAGTAGAATACTGAACTTCAGGCATCCTGACATTTTAAGTTTTTCCTTGAAGTCATGCAGGTACATGGTTTCAGATTCCAAGGGTCTATTATAAGGCAAGGGATGCATCTGATATGTGACCCCAAAGAGAAAACAGCCAGACTTGAGTTGATAATAAGTGCAGGACAAAAGGATCTATCTAAGGGGATACCAAACCATGACTAAATGCACTGTTTCAGAATACTACAGATAAAGAGAATACACAGAAAGGGATAGTCCAATCCTTTCAAAGGAATGACCATCAACTCTCTTACCAACAGCAGAGAAAAGTAAACAAACTTGAGTAATGAGGTAAACCTTTACCCAGGCTAAGATACAAATAGACATTTCCAGATATGCCATAGACCCAGAACATTTTACCGCTCAAACACATTTTTTGAAAATTTACTTGAGGAGAGTGCAAGGGAAAGGATGACATTGTCCAAAAACAAATGTACTCTTTACCTGGCTTATGTATCTGTAATCCCTCTGTACATTATCTTTATAATAGCAATTTTTTTAAATTTTTCTTTGTCGGTCATGGGGCTTGAACTCTGGGCCTGGGCGCTGTCCCTCAGCCCTTCAGCTCAAGGTGAGCGCTCTACCGCTTCAGCTACAGCACCACTTCCAGTTTTCTAATAGTTTATTGGAGATAGGAGTCTCACGGTCTTTCCTGCCCCGGCTGGCTTTGAACCATGATCCCCAGACCTCAGCCTCCTGAGTAGCTAGGATTACAGGTGTGAGCCACTAGCACCTGGCTATAATAACAATTTTTTAAAAGAGAAAATTTACATGAAAATTTCTCTAGAAAACCAAAATTGGAATCTTCAAAAATAGAAAATAAATCTCAAGAAAACAGATGGCCTAATTCCAGCAGAGCCCTGAAGAAATCCCAGGATGGAAAAGGGCTGTAGGTATAGAGAAAAAGTGACCTAGATTCAAGTAGAGTTCAGAAAGATACCTCTGTAGTCTCTCCCTTCCTCCTACAAAAGCTGAATTCCATGTATTAAAAGATATATTTGAAAGTGTCTTATGATTTGAGTATATCCCAAGGGGTATTAGTTGGGAGCCTGGCCCCAGAGACAGGACCTACCTCCTGCTCTAGCTTCCAGTTTTGCCATGTGATCTCCTCTCTGCATATCTTCTACTGTTGTGGCACCACTGGCACAAAGTTGGTGCAGCCATGGGGGCTCTTGCCAGAATATGTGCTATGCTATTTTGGAATTTCAGTCTTCAAAACTGTGAGCCAATCACACCTGTAATCCTAGCTACTTAGAAGGCTGAGATCTGAGGATCACAGTTCAAAGCCAGCCTGGGCAGGAAAGTCTGAATTTCTTCCCTTATCTCCATTTAACCACCAAAAAGCCAAAAGTGGAGCTATGGCTCAAGTGATAGAGCCCTAGTCCTGAGCAAAAAGAGCTCAGGGATAACACTCAGGCCCTGAGTTCAGGACTGGCACCAAAAAAAGAGGAAAAAAATAAAAAAAAAAAAAACCTTCTTTCCTTTGTAAGTACTCAGTCTCAAGTATTTCATTGTAGTTTAAAAAAATGAGCTTAGGGCTGGGAAGGTGGCTCAGTGGAAGAGCACTTGCCTTGCATGCATGAGGCCCTGGGTTCGATTCCTCAGCACCACATAAGCAAAAAAGAAAAAAGCTGGAAGTGGCGCTGTGGCGCAAGTGGTAGAGCGCTAGCCTTGAGCTGAAGAGCTGAGGGACAGTGTCCAGGCCCAGAGTTCAGGCCCCACGACCGTACCCAAAAAACAAAACAAAACAAAAAAAAAAGAGCTTAATACAGATGGGAAAAACATGATAGAAATAGTGAAGGTATATATTAGAAGCTGTATCATCATTTAGAAACCTTAGGAAAAATAAAGTGCTAAACAGTGCTCTAGTCCAAACATGAAGCACACTGAAATATATAGATAATGCTGTACAGCCAATGGAGTACAAGATCATTTGACTTTGATGCTCAAATCATTTTCATTTAAGTCATAAAGAAACAACAAAGGGGCTAGGAAGGTGGCTCAGTGGTAGAGCGCTTGCTTTGCATGCCTGAGGCCCTGGGTTTGATTCCTCAGCACCACATAAGTAAAAAGAAAAAAGCCGGAAGTGGCGCTGTGGCTCAAGTGGTAGAGTGCTAGCCTTGAGCTGAAGAGCTGAGGGACAGTACCCAGGCCCAGAGTTCAGGCCCCACGACCGGACCCAAAAAATAAAAATAAAAAAAATAAAGAAACAACAAAAACAGCCAGACACTGGTCAATGTAGGAGAGGACCAGGAAACAGAACCCTACCCCTATCTCAAGCACTCCACAGAATAGATTTTTGTGATCCTGGTTTCAGGCACTAATCAACAACCCAAGCAAGCAAGCATCAACCAAGGAGATTCCTTAAAGTCTCAGCTGGACACAAGATTCAGAATTAGGGTGACTAAGTTCTCTAGTTTTCTTGAGACCATACCAGTTCATATCTTTTACCCTACTATTTGTCTACTTTAGCACTGCTCTGTCCATCCCCAAAGGATAAATAATTGTGAGGATAAATAGTTGTATGGAGGGATATGAAGACAGAGAAGACATAGGCCATCAGGTGGCACCAAATGCAGGAGCACCCTGGGGTTCTAGGCTGAGTCATTTGGCAATATCATTTAACAACAGTCCAATATCCCATCTATTGTAGGAATCTGGAGCAGATAATGGGAGTATTTTTTGGTTGTTGTTGTTTAGTTGTGGGGCTTGAACTCAGGGTCTGGGTGCTGTCCCTGAGCTTTTCTTTCTTTTTTTTTTTAAATGTAGAGAAGTATTTAATATTCATTAATTAATGGATTACTTAGGGTTTTTTTGGGGGGGGGTCCGGTTGTGGGGCCTGAACTCTGGGCCTGGGCACTGCCCCTCAGCTCTTCAGCTCAAGGCTAGCGCTCTACCACTTGAGCACAGCGCCACTTCCAGATTTTTTTCTTTTTGCTTATGTGGTGCTGAGGAATTGAACCCAGGGCCTCATGCATGCAAAGCAAGCGCTCTACCACTGAGCCACCTTCCCAGCCCCCCTGAGCTTTTCTGCTCAAGGCTAGTGCTCTATCATTTTGAGCCACAGTTCTGCTTCCAGTTTCCTGGTTGTTAATTGTTGCTGTTTTTGTTTTCTTTACCTTTTTTCCAGTTTGTTAGTTTATCTGTCTTTGAGAGAATAAGTGGAAGCACAGAAATGGAGGGACTAAGGTAAACAAATGCAGCAGTGATACTCACTAGACACTTAGTTGAAAATGAAATATACATCTTGTAGGTGGGGACAGGAGGGAAAAACTGGAAGAGGGCAAGGGTAGGGGTGACATTGTTCAAAAAGAAATGTATTCATTATCTGACTTATGTAACTGTAACCCCTCTGTACATTGCCTTTACAATAAATATAAATATATATATATACATATATATACAAATTTATACACATAAAAAGAAAAAGAAACAACAAAAACAGCCACATATCGGTGGCTCATACCTATAATCCCAGCTATTCAGGAGGCTGAGATCTGAGGATCATGGTTTGAAGCCAGCCTGGGTAGAAAATCCTCATGAGACTCTTTTCTCCAATTAACCACTCAAAAACTGAAAGTAGAGCTATAGTTCAACATGGTGGAGTGCTAGCCTGGAGCAAAAGAGCTCAGGGACAGTGCCCAGGCCCTGAGTTCAAGCCCTACAACTGACTAAAAAAAAGGAAAGAAAAAGAAACAACAAAACCAAACCACCCAGTGACATAAATTATGTCTCCTTTTCTTGACGTTTATTTCCCTTTACTTAGTTCTTTGTCAAACAACATTTACATTATTATAAAATTGTAAATACCATTTGTGATTTTTGCTAGACATAACCTGCAAACAAAGCTGAGAGACAACTAAAATTGGAAAACAGAATATATTCTTTAACAATTTAAGGTAACATCAAAATTGAGAAACTCTTTTTTTTTGAGTCCGGTTGTGGGGTCTGAACTCTGGGCCTGGGTGCTGTCCCTCAGCTCTTCAGCTCAAGGCTAGCACTCTACCACCTGAGCCACAGCGCCACTTCCGGCTTTTTTCTTTTTGCTTATGTGGTGCTGAGGAATCGAACCCAGGGCCTCATGCGTGCAAGGCAAGAGCTCTACCACTGAGCCCCCCTTCCCAGCCCAAAACTGAGAAACTCTTGAATTAGAAGACATAAAAGCAAACACATCTCTCTGATGTCCTCTACTCACGTAAGAGTGGATGCACTAACATCAAGGAAAAAGACCTTATCTAAATTTAATAAAGTAACAGGAAACTATGGTAACTGTTACTTTCCATACTAACTGAACTTTTAAAACCATTTATAGGTTGTGAAATGTGAAATCAGAAAGACCAAAATTATTGATTATTAAAAATAGGGCCAAATATTAAAGGCAGAGTCCCTCTGTACAGAGAAACTCCAGGTCAAACAGCCGTTTCCATCCTTGCTAAAAAGGATACAACTCTCCCTTACCCAAGTTTACCAAGCTGGAAGCTTTACAGTTTACCACAAACTTTGCTGAAGGCCACTGACAATCTTGAGGCTTATCACCAGCTGTATTGAGTTGATGTATTAGTCAGAAGCTTATAATAAAAATCATTTCTGTAAAACAGACTACCTCTACCCAAAGTTGTATTTTAACTTCTGTAATCCAAGGATATGCTTTGACTTTTTGTAAAAAGTATCAATAGTATCAATAACATTGATAGTATCAGTCATGCTGACAAGGTCAAGATTATGTTTTGCTTATGCTTTTGTGACTCAAGACTATAGTTTGCTTATGTAACTTTGCTTGCTTGCTTTGGCAAACATCACCTGAGTGTAACCCCTTCCTATAAAAATCCTCCATGAAAAACAAACAGGCCTGTTCTCCAAAGCTCTGCTAGCTGGAGACAGTCACCTTATGGCTAGAAAAAGGCTTCCAGCCAGATTGACTGAGTGCTGACATATCTTACTGGGAAATCAGAATACTACACAGGTAACATTAAAATATTTTCTTTATGAGCTGGGAAGGTGGCTCAGAGGTAGAGTGCTTGCATGCATGAGGCCTTGGGTTCAATTCCTCAGCACCACATACACAGAAAAAGCTCAAACTGGCGCTGTGGCTCAAGTGGTAGAACACTAACCTTGAACTGAAGAGCTAAGGGACAGCGCCTAGGCCCAGAGTTCAGACCCATGAGCTACAAAAAAATAATAATAATAAAATAAAAAATAAAGTATTTTATATATTTAACTAATGAATGTAAGTATAAACATTGAACATCAAAATACTAACTTTGAAATTGTTGAAATTTTATAATCTAGTATATCTCCCAG
Organism: Dipodomys ordii; assembly: GCF_000151885.1. Lineage (NCBI taxonomy): Eukaryota > Metazoa > Chordata > Mammalia > Rodentia > Heteromyidae > Dipodomys > Dipodomys ordii. Next base: position 8,887,062 of record NW_012267229.1, read on the forward strand.
TACTCCTGAGGGCTTGGCCAGGTACCACATCCATCTAACCTGCATAATCTCAAACTCTGCCCCTCAATTTCCTTCCTTCAATTCTCTTTCAACTCACATAGGGCAATGTAAATTCTCAGAATGGCACATGTCTAGATTACTAAGTCTCAGGAAAGTATGTAACAAGCTGGGCACAGTGGCCTATGCCTATAATTCTAACTACTCAGGTGGCTGAGATCTGAGGATTACGGTTCAAAGCCAGTCTAGGCAGGAAAGTCTGTGAGACACTTATCTCAACCAACCACCCAAAATCCGAAAGTGGAGTTGTGACTCAAAGTGGTAGAGTGCTAGCCTTGAGTGAAAAAGCTCAGGGACAGTGCCCAGCTCATTATCTCAAACTCTACGACCAACAACAACAATAAAAGTATGTAACATCTTTTCTGGGACCCAATAGAGAATAAATTTCAAACACACATAATTACTATGACTCATCCTCATCCAATAAAAATCTATCATTTTAACAGTGTAATATGGTATATATGTAACATAGCAAAATTACAGATTTACTCAGCAGTATGAGAATCATAAACCTGCCTTTTATTTAACAGTAGTTTGCTTACTTAATTGACTGCCAGTCCATTGTAACTGTGAGAGGTGAGCTGTGTAGAGGAACAAATGACTTCCCATGACATTCAGGCACAGGACACTGCAACAAGAGTAATTCACATTCAGAGTTTGATATTATAGTCACATTACAGGAAAATTAAATTCATAATACTTCGCTAAAGTAAGATCCATCAAGAACTGTAATGACTTTCTGTTTTTTTCCTGGAATAGATGGGAATCACAAGTTTCCAAGGTACTTTTCTGGCTGGTCCTTTTACTTCCTAATCTTATTCTGTTTGCTATGGTCATGCAAGCCTCCCTGTATATTCCTTCCTTCCTCTGTGCTCATGCACTCTCTCATTCCTTGGGCTTCTTGAAGGCCCCCCTCTCCTTCAATCCTACATATTCCAGCCCAATTCTCTCCTTTTCAAAAGGCTTTCTTAGGGGCTGGAAATGTGGCTTAGTGGTGGAGTGCTTGCTTAGCATGCATAAAGCCCTGGGTTCGATTCCTCAATACCACATAAACAGAAAAAGCCAGGAGTGGCACGGTGGCTCAAGTGGTAGAATGCTAGCCTTGAGCACTAAGAGGCTCAGGGACAGTGCCCAGGCCCTAAGTTTAAACACACACACACACACACATACGCTTTCTTAGACCACCATTAATAGTATCTTTTTTATATTGTTTGTATGGTATATATACTGTACTGAATAGGCAGTCCTCAGAATATAAACCAACTGTGTTCTGGTGTTTAGACCTCCATATGCATTTAAAAACCCAGATATTGTGATAGACTGTGTATTCCAAATATCACTGCAATATATTTCCCCCTTTCTAGAAATTTGCTGCTCCCCTATCAAGAGATGGACTCTAATTCCTTCTCTTGAAATCTGGGGCAGGCTTGTGATTCATTCTGTAACCAGCAAAATGTAACAGAGTGATGCTGAGATCTGAAGGATTGTGGCTCAAGGCTAGCCCAGGTAGAAACATTCACTAGACTCCATCTCCAAAATAACCAACAAAAACCAGAGCTGGAGATGTGATTCAAGTGATACAGTGCCAGCCTACCAAGCATAAGATCTCAAGTTCATGCCCCAGTACCACAAAAATAAACTTTAAAACCTTATATTTTGGTTAAAAAATTAAGCTAAAATAATGAAAGGTTATTATCTGCCTGCCTATCATGGAGGATACACAGATATTATTTATATTATTCTCTGTACTTTATTCTTTGAAAATTTAGAACAAAAAAACCCATCATTTCCAAAAGGTAGAAAGAATAAAAGAAAGAAAGCTTTCAATATACCTATTAAGTAAAAACTAAGATATATGAAGGGAAAGATGAACAATGCAAGATAATGACAGACTCTGGGATGGTACAAGCAAAGAAACTAATGCATTGTATCTTTAAAAATCTATCTAGAGGGCTGGGAAGGTGGCTCAGTGGTAGAGCGCTTGCCTTGCATGCTCAAGGCCCTGGGTTCGATTCCTCAGCACCACATAAGCAAAAAAGAAAAAACCGGAAGTGGTACTGTGGCTCAGGTGGTAGAGCGCTAGCTTTGAGCTGAAGAGCTGAGGGACAGCGCCCAGGCCCAGAGTTCAGGCCCCACGACCGGACCAAAAAAAAAAAATCTATCTAGAAACTCAAGGGCAGCAATGGGAGGGAGGGAATGAGACAGAGGGAACAGCTTACACTAAGCAAAAGGAAAGAAATGTACGTATCACCGAATTTGGAAAAAATAGCCGTAGAGTCCATAAGCATTACAGACTATGATAATGACAATGTGCCTAGTGAAGGTTAAAACATGTTTGTGGCTTTAACTAAGTATCACTATGCCAATATTGTGAAATTTATGTACTCTTAATCTCAATAAAAGAAAAAAAATCTCTCTAGATTAGACAGAGGATATTAGGGGAAAACTAGGAGAAAGCAAAGGAAGAGATGACATTGTCCAAAAAAGAAATGTACTCATTACCTAACTTAAGGAACTTTTTTTTTAATCTATCTAAAGCCAGGCACAGTTGGCTGATGTCTAGAGTCCTAGCTCTCAGGAGGCTGAGATCTGAGGATTGCAGGTTAAAGCTAGCCTGAACAGGAAAGTACATAAGACTCTTTTCTCCAATTAACCAGCAAAAACACCAGAAGTGGAACTGGGACTCCAGTCAGAGAGCACTAATCTTGAGCAAAAAAAATCTCAAGAACAGAGCCTAGGTCTTGAGTTCAAGTCCCAGGCCAGTACAAAAAAAAAAAATCTATCTAGAGCTAAAAAAAAATTCTGGGCAATGGGTAAAGGAATGCTTTTTACTTCAATATTTCCTCTTGTATTCTGAAGTAGGTCATAAAGTAAAAAGAAAATATTGTTTTTAGAAACATTAAGAAGTGAGCCCTAAGCCGGGGCGCTGGTGGCTCACGCTGAAATCTGAGGATCACGGTTCAAAGCCAGCCCAGGAAGGAAAGCCCCTGAGACTCTTATCTCTAATAAGCCACCAGAAAACGGGAAGTGGTACTGTGGCTCAAGTGGTAGCCTTGAGCTGAAGAGCTGAGGGACGGTGCCCAGACCCAACCAACAAAAAAAAAGTGATCCCTAGCTGGGCACCAGTGACTCAAGCCTGTAATCTGGCTACTCAAGAGGCTGAAATCTGCCAATGGTGGTTCAAATCTAGTCTGGCAGGAAAGGAGGAGACTCTTACCTCCAATTTAAAACAGAAAAAAAAAAAAAGGCTGTACATCCACCTGTGGTTCAAGCAGAATACTAGAATACTAGCCTAGAGCAAAATAGTTCAGGAACAGTGCTCAGGCCTTGAGTTCAAGGTTGAGGACTGTCACAAAACAAAACAACAGTAATCCCTGTAAATTGATTTGCCAGTGTTATCATGATAATGAGGCAGTTAAAAAACACTTAACCTTTGTGGGAAGATTATATTTTCCATCTGGAAGAGAAACACTCTGAACCTCTCCACATGCAGAGCAAAGAAAAGCCATCTTTGTGCAAAGAGGCTTTATATTACTGACTCGAACCACTGTTCCTCTCAGTGCAATGTATTTTCCATAGTAATTTGCACGGATATTCTTGAGGTGTGTCAAGGGCTCATAGTTGTATACCCTAAAAATAAGAAAGGAACATATTTGTCTATAAGTTTACATGAACAATCTCTGAGATCTTTTTTTACAAGTTTCTTTTAGGAGCAATTGTAAAATTCTCAAACCATATTTTCCCTTTCTCTATCAAAGCTCAAAAGAATTAAAACTATTCTTGAAAATAAAAATGAGCCAGGCTCGAGTGGCTCAGCCTATAATCTTAGCTATTCTGGAGGCTGAGATCTGAGAATCATGGTTTGAAGCTAGCCCAGGCAGGAAAGTCTGAGAGACTTTTATCTCCAATAAACCAATAGAAAATTGAAAGTGGCACTTTCAAGTGGTAGAGTGTTAGCCTTGAACAAAAGAGCTCGGGGACAGTAACAAGGCACTGAGTTCAAGCCCCATGACCGACAAAAAATAAACTAACACACAAAAATAAGCCAGGCACTGGTGGCTCACACCTGTTACTCAGGAGGCTTGAGATCTGAGGATCACAGTTTGAAGCCAGCTCAGGCAGAAAGTCCATGAGACTTGTATCTCCAATTAAGCAATAAAAAGCCCCATGTGGAGGTGAGACAAGTGGTGGTGTGTAAGCCTTGAGCAAAAAACTAAGGGACAGTGCCTAGATCCTGAGTTTAAGCCCTCGTATGGGAACAAAAAAATTAAGTTTAAATAAAAATAAAATTAAAAAATCTATGTACTAAATTTCCTTTTCTTTTTTGTCGGTAGTGGGGCTTGAACTCTGGGCCTGGGTACTATCCTTCAGCTCTTCAGCTCAAGGCTAGCGCTCTACTATTTGAGCCACAGTACCACTTCCGGTTTTCGGAGTAGCTTATTGGAGATAAGAGTCTCATGGACTTTTCCTGTTCGGTTTGGCTTTGAACCTCGATCCTCAGATCTCAGCCTCCTGAATAGCTAGGACTGGCACCTGGCTAAATCACCTTTTTTTTTTTCTTTTTGCTTATATGGTGCTGAGGAATCGAACCCAGGGCCTCATGCATGCAAGGCAAGCGCTCTACCACTGAGCCAGCCACCTTCCCAGCCCTTTATAATGTTAGAATAGTTTATTTTTTTTGTCGGTTGTGGGGCTTGAACTCTGGGCTTGGGCACTGTCCCTGCGCTCTTCAGCTCAAGGCGAGCGCTCTACCGCTTGAGCCACAGCACCACTTAAATCACCTTTTTTTAATGCCTAGGTCACTATCTATCTATGGAAAAGTGGGAAAGCAAAGGAGAATATCAAAAAAACAAACAAAACCTAGTTTTAATTCTTTAGATAAAACTAATGCAAATTCTACAAAATTTGGAAAAGAAAAAGAAAACCTTGATGATTTTCTTATTTATCTCAGTGAATTTACAATCTCAAAATACAAAAAAGAGAGCTGAGTGCTGGTGGCTCACGCCTGCAATCCTAGCTATTCAGGAGGCTGAGATCTGAGGATCACGGTTCAAAAGCCAACCCAAGCAGGAAAGTCTTTTAGACTTTCATTTCTAATTAACCACCAGAAAACCAGAAGTGGTACTATGGCTCAAAGTGATGTAGAATGATAGCCTTGAGCACAAAAGCACTAGCCTTGAGCACAAAAGTTCAGGGACAGCACCTAAGGCCCTAAAAAGTTTAAGCCCCACAATTGAAAAAAATAAAAATAAAGAGGAATTCAAGAAAAATAATTTCATTTAATCCCTTGGGTCCAATAACAACCTAATAATTTAACAAAATACACATGTCCCTCAGTGTATCAATCTTGGTAATAATACACTGTAACCAGTGTTTGCAAAAACTTTTAGGTTAGGAAATCAACTTATTTGGGCAGAACATATATATGGATTCCCATCATTTTTCTTTGAGTAATTATCAGTGAATTTACTTTGGTATGATAATGAAATTGACAAAGAACACATACCATTTTTACTCACTGCCTTGTTTTTGTAAAATGAGGTTATTCTGAAATAGCTTTCAAGACCCTATTCTAAGTAACAATAGCAGGTTTCTTACCTTGCATAAATGTGTGGCACATTTACCATTGTTTCTCCATCACTAGGCAATCCTTCTTGGGCTTGTAATTCTGCTGCATGTCTTTCCAGGTCCTTAGTCAATATCTAAACAGGACAGATATTTACATAAATTTAATCAAAATTTTTTCAACAAAGAATCAAAAGCATATGAACAAAGCTGGGCGCCAGTGGCTCATGCCTGTAATCCCAGCTATTTGAGGCTGAGACCTAAGGATCATGGTTTGAAGCCAGCCTGGGCAGGAAAGCCCATAAGTGACTCTTATCTCCAATAAACTACTCAGAAAAAGATAGAAGTGGTGCTGTGGCTCAAGTGGTAGATAACTAGCCTGAAGCTCAAGGACAGTGCCCAGGCCTTGAGACCCAGAGTAGGGAGGGAAAGAAGGCCCCTAAAGCAGAGCCAGATGCAGTGGTACACACTTGTAATCCCAGTACCTAAGAGGATAAGGTAGGAGGAGAGCAAGTTCCAGGTCAGCCTAGATGAAAAAAAAAGAAGAAAAAAACAGAAGAATTTATTTAGCTATGGAGAAATAATAAATAAATGATATGGATCTGAAAACAACAAGCAAGATTCCGAGTTTGGGTTTAACAATATACACCTCTGTATGCATCGAGATATTCTTACCTCCCCTGCTGTGTCGAAATTCTAGTTATCCTCAAGAACGATCAGAAACCCAACTCTTTCTCTGAATGCACCCTGCACTTTCTCTGTGCCTGTCCTGAGATTCACTATCTTGAAGAATTTACCACGTTGTTCTTTTTTAAAAAAAATGTCTCATATGTTGTCAATGACATAAAGGCAGGCACAGAAACTTATTGTTACAATTTTATATATGGGACATTCAGGAAATAATGTCCTCTTTGCTCCAAGTTCATAACTGGAAACACTGTGATGCTTTGTCTTATCTTCCCTATGAAACAGACAGCTCTTCGAAAACAGAGTTTAATTCCTGAATGGACTTTGTTTTTCCCCCCACTCATTCTGGGGCTTGAACTCAGGGTCTGGGCCCTGTCCCTGAGCTTCTGTTAATCAAAGCTAATGATTTACCACTTGAGCTACAGCTCCACTTTTGTCTTTTTTAGAAGTTTATTGAGAGATAAGAGTCTCGTGAACTTTTCTTCAAAGACTGATTTCAAACTGTAATCCTCAGATCTCAGTCTTGTGACTAGTTAGGATTACAGCCATGGGCCATTGAAACCCAACTAATTCCTGCATGATTTTTTTTTTTTGGTCCGGTCGTGGGGCCTGAACTCTGGGCCTGGGCGCTGTCCCTCAGCTCTTCAGCTCAAGGCTAGCGCTCTACCACTTGAGCCACAGCGCCACTT
>NW_012267229.1:8894414-8899709 GCF_000151885.1 Dipodomys ordii
CTCTACCACTTGAGACACAGCACCACTTCCGGCTTTTTTTTTCTGCTTATGTGGTGCTGAGGAATCGAACCCAGGGCCTCAGGCATGCAAGGCAAGCACTCTACCACTGGGCCAACTTCCCAGCCCCTCCTGCATGATTTTTAGTGAGATTATTTCAAGTAGGTTCCAAGTAATGTTATATTTAGGTAAGCTATTGTTTACTAAATGAAGGGTATCTTTTAGGACAAGCCTGCAATCCCTCAGTTCTAGCCAACATCATAGCCAAAGCTAATTACTGTGTGTGAGTGTGTGTGCTTGAACTCAGGGCCTTATGTTCTTCCTTCACTTTTTCACTTAAGGCTGGCATTCTACCACTTGAGCTGTACCTCCACTTCTGGCTTTTTGCTGATTAGAGATGAGTCTCTTAGCTCTGTCTACTGGCTTTGACAGTGACTGTCCTATCTCAGCCTCCTGAGTAAGTAGAATTACAGGTATGAGCTATGAGTCACTAGCTCCAAGCAAAGCTATGTACCTCCATAAAGCATTGATACTATAAAAAATCATCCATTAAAATTCTAACAGAGCACATGAAAGGAGGAAGGGAGGGTGAGAAAATGCAGACATTAAATACAATGTACATTACATAAAAATTGAACTATAGAACTTAAGGGTAGAGATGGGAGGGGAAATAATGAGGGAGAGCAATCAAAGAGGTGGCACTGATCAAGAAGCATTGTACTCATGAGTTATGGAATTGCAACCTCTTTGTGCAACTACTGATGTGAACATTTTTTTTTGGGGGGGGGGGGGAGGAGTCTGGTCATAGGGCCTGAACTCTGGGCCTGGGCGCTGTCCCTCAGTTCTTCAGCTCAAGGCTAGCGCTCTACCACTTGGGCCACAGCACCACTTCCGGCTTTTTTTCTTTTTGCTTATGTGGTGCTGAGGAATCGAACCCAGGGCCTCATGCATGTCTACCACTGAGCCACCTTCCCTTTGTACAACTACTGAATAAAAAGAAAATTCTAACGTAAGTCTACACAAAATACTTACCTGATGTATTGCCAGACCCATGCAAGCCAAAGTTTTCTCAGGTGCATCCTTTAGTTCATTTGCTATATTTAATACTTCATCTTCTTTTGTCAAATCTTTAAAATCCACCAAAATACTTCCCTTTCTTTCTATTTCATCCTATAAAAGATTAAAGCTTGAAAGTAACAACTGCTTTTATGGAGTCAATTATCACAACTTAACATTCAATTGTACATTCTGAGAAAGCAAGTAACGTTTATATAGCTCTAATGCTTAAGTACTATATAAGCTTTGTGCCAAGTATTGTCTTAACATTTAAAATATATTGACTTATTATGCCTTTTAACAAACCTCTACTATTGTACTATCTCCAACAGATAGATGAGAAAACTGAGGCACAGAAAAGTAACTCACCAAAGTGCACACTGAAGGTAAATGGCAGAGATGGGATCTGAACTGTCTAACATCAGTGTGTATGATCATAACCACTAGCATGTCACATATACTGTTCAATTAAACAACACATAATGGTAGACTAGTAGCTTGGTTGAAGAAGAATCTTACCTTATCATATAAATCAATACGTCTCATGAAAAAATTTTCAAACACTTGAATCTTCTCAATAAAAGGAGAGCTATCACTGTAAACTAACCCAACAAACACGGCATTAGCATTAACAAGCATATTTGTACAAGCTAATATTCATGAGACAATAGAAGCACTATAAATGGGGTAGCATTTTATCCTGGACATTAGGTAAGAACTGGTGTGAATACATACTTAAGATTTTAAAACAAGATGAAGTCCACATAATCTGAAATGTAGATAGGAAGCATCTATCTGTTAGAAGTCCCAATATCGGGGTAACTTTGTATTGAGTCTTTTTTTTTTTTTTTGAGTCCAGTCGTAGGGCCTTAACTCTGGGCCTGGGCGCTGTCCCTCAGCTCTTCAGCTCAAGGCTAGCACTCTACCACTTGAGACACAGCACCACTTCCGGCTTTTTTTTTTCTGCTTATGTGGTGCTGAGGAATCCAACCCAGAGCCTCATGCATGCAAGGCAAGCGCTCTACCACTGAACCACCTTCCCAGCCCCTGTATTGAGTATTAAGTTCTTAAGTACATACCAGTTCAAACAACATACAAGAAGCTTAATAATGAAAAATCAAAATTAAGTCAAAGCTAGACACATGGTCTAAACTTTTACTGAAAGAATTAAGATCTCATAGTCATTGCAAAATGAATTCTACTAGTCTAAATTGCCCCTCAAACCCTAAAGCTAGTTTTTGTTTTGTTTTGTTGGTTGTGGAGCTAGAACTCTGGGCCTGGGCACTATCCCTGAGCTCTTTAGCTCAAAGCGAGTACTCTGCCACTTGAGCCACAGCACCACTCCCAGTTTTCTGGTGAATTGGAAAGTCTCAGAGACTTTCCTGCCTCAGCTGGCTTTGAACCATGATCCTCAGATCTCAGCCTCCTGAGTAGCTAGGATTACAAGCATGAGCCACTGGCAAATGGCCTAAAGTTACTTTTTTAACATCCTAATCTGTATTTTCAAAATGTCCTTTTACAGAAAAATTGTACAATGAAGTAGTTTGGAATTACAGCTAGGTCAAGCCAAACACCAGTCCAAAGATCATTCATAGTGTTTGAGCTAACTATTAGGGGAATAATGCAAATATTTGTGATTGATGTGTCCTAAAGCAACAAAAGATCATCTATTAAATACACCTGTTATTTAACAGAAAAAGACTCCCAATTCACAGAATATTGAGTGCCTAATATGGGATTCCGTGCACACACACACACCCTAACAAAAATAAAACACATACCTCTTAAGAGACATAGACATAGACACTATGAGAGCATTCACCAAGCAGATATATGATATGGGCCAGTGGTGTTTTTTGGGTTTTCTTTGCCTGTCGTGGGGCTTGAACTCTGGGCTTGAGCACTGTCCCTCAGCTCTTCAGCTCAAGGCTAGAGCTCTAGTGGTAACTCGAGCCACAGCACCACTTCCGGTTTTTTCTGCTTATGTAGTACTGAGGAATCAAACCCAGGGCCTCATGCATGCAAGGCAAGTACTCAACCACTGAGCCACCTTCCCAGTCCCTGGCCAATGCTCTTAAGTCCTTAACAGTGCTTCTATGTAAACCAGTGCTGGTTACCTGCTCTAGACCCCTAGACTCTCATTGCTTCCTTCTATGTGATGACTGAAGTCTGCTCTCTATTATCATTAAGTTCTGCCAATTAAAGGTGCTCTAGAGTGGAGGGGGCAGGAAACGTGTAGAATTTATTCTCATCTTAATTCTTTTCAGCATCTCCGTAGCTGTAGTTCTAGCTTCCAGGTGCAAGCAATACCTGAGTCATTCCCTGTTACAACCACCCTCATTCCCCTCAGTGGTCTAGCACACCTTTCAGGCACAGCTATGCTATATTTCCACCTGTGAATTCCTAGACTTTGGTGACCTCAGCAATTCCTTTGTTCTCTCAATCATAGAGAGTTAACTTCAGGACTTTTTTTTTAAGTCTCAGACCAAGACTCAAACTCTGTACCTGCCCCTTTCACTCACTGGCTAGCACTCTACCAATGGAGCCATGCCTCCAACCCTAGGACTACTGATTCTCGAAGTTTCTGCTTTCTGGGAGGTTACCTAAAAGTTACCTTTCTTCTTCTCTATAAGTATATTAAATACCTTTTTTAGAAATACCTAGCATGATTTCTGTTCTCCTGATGCAAAAAAGAACAACAACAAAAAAAAAAAACCTATGCTCTTTGATATGAACATGATTTGTTTGGAAGATTAACGAATATAGTCAAATGAACTATAGTAACATAAGATGCAACATTCAAAGGTAAGTTGAGGAAATACAAAACGGATGTTATTTTTTGCACTTTTAACTCACCTTCAGAGAAATAAAGCTTCCAGCCTTTATATGGTATGAACTGATCCAATGTTGACTGCCATAAAGGCTGTGGAGTTTGCCCTGAAAAAAATTAAATTAATAAAATTATAAAAGCATATTTTCCCCAATTTTTCTCCTTTCAACAAGCACTGTATATGAGATAAAGCATTTAAATTATTTCCCATAGGAATTTTGAGTATTAACTTTTAAATACTTGCTCAGGTGTGACATCAACTGAGTTAGACTGAACTTTCAGTTAAACTGCCTAGGCTGCTAGGAATGAATTACTACTTTCACGAAAGAAAATATATTAACCGTCATTGACCTCACCTACCAGGAGAATGTTTTCCCACAGTTTTATTCAGATCAGGTCTGTGTTCTCTTTCTTTCCATTTTCCTGAGACATTCCCACCACCTCTTCCTTTTTTCCAGCTTTGAAATCGTCCTCGTCCAAATCCTCTGCCTCTATACCCTCCATTCATGTCTTCTGAAAGATATAAAGGGATGAGAGGGAACTTCATCAAAACTGTAGTGCTCTTAAATTTATTAATGTGAGTGTAGTGGCTCACACCTGTAATCCCAGGTACAGAGGAGGCAAAGATGGAGACCATCAGGATGAGTTAACATGACCCTAACTCAACAGTCAGCTATGTGAAAGGAGGACCTCAGTCAAGAGGCGAGCTTGCACTAGCCTCTTTAGTCTTGCATCAAAAGTGCAAGACTCTATCTGAAAAAGAACTAAAGCAGAAAAATCTGGGAAAGCACAAAGTCCTGAGGTTCAAATCTCTGTATTGGGGGGGGAGTGTTTATATAGTTAAAAAGGGGGGGAGAATCAATGTATGCCATGTTTGAGATTAGCATACGGGTTTGCAAAAGTTGTATACAACTGTATAATTCAAATTTTCTGCAGTTATTCCTTTCTTATCTCTTTTTAAGACGTATCATAGATGTTCAATTAAGCTTATTCTAAGTGTTGGTGGAATAAAAAAAAATTTTAAGGTACTGCATTTGTACCAGTTTTCAAGGTTACCATGATACAGATTGACTGTAAGACAATTAACTCTATGATGACTTGTTTGTAGTGGCGAAATATAGGGAGAATTGGCTTAACATAAACCTAACCTGTAAGACACTAGGGAAAAATTATCATAGCTCCCTACATAATCAGTCCTTCAGCGTCAAACTCATTTTCTGTAAACCCAACACTATTCTCAAAAGGAATTATTTGAAAAAGAAAACTCATGTAGGGCTGGGAAGGTGGCTCAGTGGTAGAGCGCTTGCCTTGCATGCCAGAGGCCCTGGGTTCGATTCCTCAGCACCACATAAGCAAAAAGAAAAAAGCCGAAAGTGGCGCTGTGGCTCAAGTGGTAGAGCTCTAGCCTTGAG
>NW_012267229.1:8899759-8931259 GCF_000151885.1 Dipodomys ordii
AAGTGGTAGAGCTCTAGCCTTGAGCTGAAGAGCTGAGGGACAGCGCCCAGGCCCAGAGTTCAGGCCCCATGACCGGACCCAAAAAAAAAAAGAAAAGAAAACTCATGTAGGGTGGATATAAATCACTGATTGATACTGTGTAGTGCTATTCGTCACATGAAAGTCTGTCTGAATCCTTAAAGGAATTCAGTTAGGAAATCATTAAAAGTTCACAATTAGGTAGGGACAGGACTCTTGTCTCGAGCATGACAGGCTCGAGGCCAGTATGGACTACATAGCGAAACGCTATTTCACAAGCAAAACGAAAATGCAGATGAGTTGTCTTGTTGATAATACAGAGTCACAGGTCTGTCTTCAGATTCCCAAGCTGAGGCGTTGCACTGCCAACGCTAACCATGTTGGGGACCCTGTTTGTAGGGAGCCAGAACTGGAGGAGAGGGGCCCGCCGGGCTTCCTTAAATAGCCTGCTTTGTCTGTGTCTCCTTAGCCTCCACTATTACTTGCATGGAAAAGAGGTCCCCAAGCTCTCCCAGTGGACGACCCGGGCGAGTTCTGGGGTACGCGCTAATCCGTAGCCCCGCACTCGGCCTCCCACCGGGGCGGGGGAGGGGGCGTCGCAGAGACGCCAGCGCCTCAGCTGACCCCGGGCAAGTCTGGCGGTTTTCCCAGCCGCGGCTCTCCAGAAGTCCCCGAGCAGGACCAGGTCCCTCCCGTAGCAACACCTCAGGACGCTTCGGTCTTTCCCCCTCGCGGCCCAGACCGGTGCTCGGGAGCGCAGACAACCCAAACAAGCTCAGCCACCGTCAAGTTTCCCTCTCAATTCTTTTTGGGCGCTTCTGTGACGCAACTTCCGCTCCCGGAAGCAGGGCAGGGAGGCGGGAAGATGAGAATTGTAGCCAATCAGGAAATCCAGCGGAGGCTCCCGGAAGCGACCTGGACCGGGAAAGCGGAAGCGGCGCGTAGCACGTGGGGGCGGTGCTGGACCGAGGCATCCCAACCCTTCCCGGCTGTGGAAACGGTGGCCGGCGCCCGCCACGGTGAAACAATAATAACAAGGTGTGTGAATCGGGAGGCACACCGTGAAGCACGAAGACCGAATGAACATCATGGAGGGCTCTGGGGAGCCCCCGCATCCCGGGGACCACTGCATCCACGATGGCGACTTCGTGGTGCTGAAACGGGAAGATGTGTTCAAAGCAGTGCAGGTCCAGCGGAGAAAGTAAGCCCGGTTGTTGGTCTTGGGGCTCATCCTGTCCTCCAGATGCTCCTTCCCTCTAGGTTTTCTTCCAGACCCCTGCGGGGCGGGGGGGTTGGGAGGAGTGGGGTGGGGTGGGTGGTGCTGTTCTTGGCTCCTGAAATCTCCTTTGCCCTTACTACCCACGTCACTCTAGTTCCTCTGTAGGTGTACAGTCACAGAAGCACAGAAATAACGCTGACCATCCGTTGTGGAGCATACTTTTGTTGTTGGGTTTTTTGTTTTGTTTTGGTTTGTTTTTTTGCCAGAACAGGGGCTTGAACTCAGGGCCTGAGCACTGTCTCTGAGCCTCTCTGTGCTCAAGGCTAGCGTTCTACCACTTGAGCCACAGCACCACTTCCGGCCTTTTCTGTTTCTGTGGTACTGAGGAATCGAACCCTGGGCTTCATGCATGCTAGGCAAGCACTACCACTAAGCCACATTCCCAGTCCTGGAGAATACTTTTGAACCAAAATAGAATTAATGGGTCATTTCTATACTGGATGCAAAAAAAGTAAAGTTAATCGATTGTTTTTTCCTCCCCCCTCAGAAAAGTAACTTTTGAAAAACAGTGGTTCTACCTAGATAACGTCATTGGTCATAGCTATGGATCTACTTTTGAAGTGACCAGTGGAGGAAGTCTTCAGCCCAAGAAGAAGAAGGAAGAGCCCACTTCAGGTGCTTAAACTAGATGTTATTCATCTAGCAAGAGACTTCTAGTTAATTCCAAACTCTTAGCCCAAACTAACCCCTTCACTCCCCACCCCCCAAAAAAATCCAAGCCCATAATCTAAGAACTATAGTTTAGTGGAACAAGTCAAATACTTTGTTGGTGAACTACCTTGGAGTCCACATTGAATTGACTCCTCGACCTTGAGGCCTCTTAATCAGAGGCCTTGAGTCTGTTTTCTTGTGAGTGCTGGCTCTTTCATTGCTCAGAAGTTAGAGTTGTTAGCAGACAGTGAAGCAGATAAGAGGGCTGGCTTTGAATCCAACTGTCCGGGTATTGGTGCCTGCTTCCTCACCTGCCCTAGAATCTAGGGTTAGACCAGTGATTAGAGTTTTGCAGTTTTTATTTATTTGTCTATAAGATGAAGCCATTAAAGATACTTAACTCTTGAGTTCTTGTAATATGACTTATAGGAAGATCTTGATAGTATCTCTGGTAAGGCTCCTGTAGTTTTAACTTTATTACTAGTTACTAACTAAAAGCAAATATTTAAATATTCTAACACAAATATTTAAATTACTACTAATCAAATGCCTAAAATACAATTTTGAGCTAAACTAATTAGGTACTTTTAAATTAATATTCACCACATTTGGGGTGTGTGTGTGTGTATCTTCAGGCATGCTTTTACCAAGGCTTGAACTCGGCCTTGTGTTCTCAATCAGCTTATTTTTCATAACAGCAGTCTGCCATCTTGCTGGTTAATTGTAGATAGAATCTCAAGGACTTTTCTGCCTGGGCTGGCTTTGAACCTCAGTCCTCTAGATCTCAGTCTTCTGAGTAGCTAGGAATACAGGTGTGAGCCACTGGCTTCTGACTTCCATGGTTTTATTAAATAACAATAAGTGCTAGGTACAATTAGTCACTGTGCTAATGACAGTCCCTAAAACAGACTGTCTTATACAATGTACTTACAAGTGGAGAGCTGGGATGGTTGTAGACATCTGTATGCCCATTATGCTAGAAGGCTGAAGCAGGATCCTGGGTTCAAGGCCAGCTTTGGGGCTAAGGTGAAACCTGTCTAAATGTACTTACCAGTGCAAATACTATTTTAAACAGTCAAAATAATCAAATAGGCAAGCAACAGAATTTCTGATGGAGATACATCCTGTAAAGATAATAAAGCCACAGGGCTGGGAAGGTGGCTCAGTGGTAGAGTACTAGCCTTGAGCTGAAGAGCTCAGGGATAGCTCCCAGGCCCAGAGTTCAGGCCCCACAACTGACATAAATAAATAAATAATAAGGCCAGGAGCATGTAGTGGAGCCTGATTGGGAGAGGTGAGCCTTGGCTGAAATAATGCACTGAGCCCTCAGTAAATCGCTCAGATCTCAAAGGAGACATCTAGGCAGAGGGGCAGCAGTTCCAAAATCTTTTGAGGGACCTTAGTTGGATAGATTCACGAGCAGAAAGAATGGTAGTTTAGATGAAACTTAAGGGAAGTGTGATTTGGCAAGAAAAGGCAAGCTAGAGGGCTGGGTCTTCTCTGAAATGTATTCTCGTGGCTATGGGAAGCCACTTCATGATTTTAAACTCCTAAATAAAATAGGTGACCTAATTAATGAGTACTGAGGTATCCATGTGTATAAAGCAAAGTAGGGGGGCTGGGAAGGTGGCTCAGTGGTAGAGCGCTTGCCTTGCATGCCTGAGGCCCTGGGTTCGATTCCTCAGCACCACATAAGCAAAAAGAAAAAAAAGCCAGAAGTGGCACTGTGGCTCAAGTGGTAGAGCACTAGCCGTGAGCTGAAGAGCTGAGGGACAGCACCCAGGCCCAGAGTTCAGGCCCCACAACTGGACGACCTCCCCTCCCCCCCCAAAAAAAAAGGCAAAGGAGAGAGGGGAAGAGTGGGAACAGGAAGGTAAGAGGATCACAGACTACACCAGGGACAGAGTACCTAAGCTTGATTGGCTTTATGTGGACAAGTGAACTTAGGAAAAGTCAGATTATAATATAATTCAGATCATAAATATCATGGAGTAATTTCTTTCCTTAGATACTAAAGAAGCTGGCACCGATAATCGAAATATAATTGATGATGGAAAATCTCAGAAACTTACCCAAGATGACATAAAAGCTTTAAAAGACCAGGGCATTAAAGGAGAGGTAATAACACATACACACACAAAAAAAAACTTTATTTTTTCTGTATTTGACACCTAAGAGATTATTTGGATTTTAACATAGGCTTTACTTGGGGTAAAAGAGAAAGAGTAATAATGGTGATATACTTTTGTTAGAAATAGGTTGAAATTTGCACGCATCTACGTATATTGTGGTTTTTGTTATTTATGCAGGAATACAAGTCAAGTACATTGCTGGTTGTATTAGGGATAGAAAATATATCTTACACAGTGGTCCCTCACCTACTGCAGGAATTACATTGTAGAGATTCCCCATAATAGGTGAAAATCTGCAAAGTAGCAGCATTACATAGTCATTCCTCACTATATCATAGCTCATTTATTGCTTCTTCCTGGGTTTTCACCTATCACGGGACTCTCTAGAATGTAACTCCTGTGGTAGGTGAGGGATAACTATTTAAACTCGCAGTATAGTGAAACAAAATAAGTGAACCACAATATAGTGAGCAACAACTGTATTGGAATTAACATCATTCACTTTTAGTAATGTTTCAGCCAGTGTCCTCAGGAATCAAAGTTTCCTTATCTTTCTTCTTCCTTTATTGTCTGTCTTTTCTTTATCTTTGTTTAAGTAGAGTTGTAAAGTACATGTACTTTATTACAAATTCAACATAGATCACAGAAATACAGAGTTCATCCATTTGGACTTCTGTGAAGAGGCTCTGGACAACCAAACCTTTGATTATATTTTTACCGTAAGAAACGTTTGAAGTTATTTGCACTATGAAAGTAGAGGTTCAGAAAAATCTGCTTCTTTTCTTATAGGAAATAGTTCAGCAGCTAATTGAAAATAGTACAACATTCCGAGACAAGACAGAATTTGCTCAAGATAAATATATAAAAAAGAAGAAAAAGAAGTAAGTAGCATTGGTTGAAGTTATTAGACTCTATACATGTTTCCGAAATACATATTACCCTTTTTTTTTTAACTTGATTTTTTTCATTCTTCCAGATACGAAGCCATCATTACTATCTTGAAGCCATCTACCCGTATTCTTTCAATTATGTATTATGCAAGAGAGCCTGGAAAAATTAAGTACGCTTTGTTTCCTTTCAAAAGTATAATTGGGGGAAAAATATATCTTTAAGAAAGTCATGATTTTAAGTAAAATGAAAAACTTGCTCATCTGCATAAAGTGTCCTCCTACCTCAAAAATTGTAAGTCCTTTTACTGTCACCTCGAAAGCAATCAATAATTTTATCAGCACAATTTTATTAAGCAAAACTTGAAAAATAATTATTAAAATTTCAGACTGTTTTTTAGCTAAAAATGAATGAGTCATCCTTTTTTTCCTTAGCCACATGAGATATGATACACTAGCCCAGATGTTGACATTGGGAAATATCCGTGCTGGCAATAAAATGATTGTCATGGAAACGTGTTCTGGCTTAGTGCTGGGTGCAATGATGGAACGAATGGGAGGTAAGATTTAACACTTTCACATTCAGTTAAGCCCTGCCCTGATGGGAGTAGATACAAGGCTAGATGAGTGGCCAGTGGCTCACGCCTGTAATCCTAGCCATTCCGGAGGCTGAGATTTGAGGATGGTGGTGGAAGCCAGCCCAGGCAGGAAAGTCCATGAGACCTTTTATCTCCAGTAAACTACTCAGAAAAGGCCAGAAATGGTGCTGTGGTTCAACTGGTAGAGTGCTAGCCTTGAGCACACAGAGGCTTAGCCCACAGAGGGCTAGCACCTGGGCCTGCCCTGAGTTCAAGCCCCAGGACCAGCAAAAAAAAATTTTTTAAGCTGATTGAATACTTCATGGTTAATGAAGTGATATATGGATGGCCCTTTTTAGCTCCTGTCCCAGAGCTTCCCATGTGGTCTATATCTTGAGCAGGCTATGGTGATGCCCATGGTGGCTATTGTCCTTTTCCGCTTCAGGTGGTAGTTCTACAACCTGTGGCTTGCTAGACTAACCTTTGGGAAATTGATTTCAATACTTAACTTTGATAAGAAATCACATTTTACTATCCTTCATTGAAAGATTTGACTGGGAAGATTAAGGAGGTGCTTTATCCTGGACTATAGCCTAGCTTGGTTTGCTCTTTCTGATGCTGTAGAAGGCTCAGAACTACCTTATTTGAGAAATGAGTAGGAGAAAGTGACAAAGTCATGGACCATCCAGATTTACATATACATTAAGGTTTTAAGACTTCCTGTTCATTTGTTTTGGAATTGTGCTATCCCTATAGGGAAAATCAACACCAAACAGACCTGCAGAGTTGCTGTATCATTCTTTAGTCTGTAAACTTGAGTAGGAAGATGTTCAGTGTTACTACCATGTTACTACCTGGAAGAGACTGTGTGTTTTCTTAGTCTAGAGTTGACTCCACTCCACCATGCACATGTTTTGTTTTTAATCTGTTCAGGTTTTGGCTCCATTATTCAGTTGTACCCTGGAGATGGACCTGTTCGTGTAGCAACAACATGTTTTGGATTTCCCAAATCTTTCTTCAGTGGTCTTTATGAATTCCCTCTCAACAAAGTGGAGAGTCTTCTAAATGGAACGTTTTCTGCTGAGATGTTATCTTCTGAGCCAAAAGACAGTGCTTCACTTGAAGAAAGCAATGGGGCAGTTGAGGAGAAGCAGGCTTCTGAACAGGATAACGATGACAGCATGGCAGAGGCTCCAGAGAGCAATAACCCAGAAGAGCCAGAAGTAATGGAAATAGTTTCCCAAGATCCACAACACAAGGAGCCAAAAGAGAAAGGAAGCAAAAAAGACTATGTAAGCATATCAAATCACTATTCTCAAAATATTATTGGGGTCTCAGTTAACTTCACTGAAGTAATGAGGTTTAGTTTAGCTTTGGAATATCTAAGAAGATAAATGTCAAAAAGAGCAGAGTGGAGCCAGTTGCCAGGGTACAACTTAACCTTTGGGATGGAGCTCTAAGATGTACTGAATTGTTTTTTAATATATGTTTTCTTAGGTATTTCAATCTTCTTTAGAAGTAGCCTCCTCTTAGGAGAGGAACAGAAAGGCACAGTGCCTATATGCATCTGATCATACAAAATAATATTTATCAAAATGAACTCCAGGAAATGAAAAGAAGAAAAAAAGTAGCTTTAGCCTTCAGTTGATAAACATTGTTGAAATGTTTTGATGGGACACAGTGTTTTGGAAGACCTGGCTGAATGACCTCAGTACATTGGTTTCTTATTTTTCTTGAAGATGCAGGAAAAGCAAAGAAAACAAGAAGAGCAGAGAAAAAGACATTTAGAAGCAGCTGCTATGCTGAGGGAAAGAAATGCAGATGGGTACGTTGATGAAAATTGAACATAGGGTACTTGATGTTGGTGGGCTCCACTTCACAAAGATCAACGTTCTTTTCTGCTTGTCTCCTCTGATACTGTTGGGAACTGAGATGAGAACAGTGTCTTGCATTTTGAAAGAAAAGAGGCTGGGTCTGGCAGAGGTGGGAAATGGTGATAGTTCAAGAGTTGCAGAAGAAGCCGGGTGCTGGTGGCGCACGCCTATAATCCTAGCTACTCAGGAACTGAGATCTGAGGATCGCAGTTCAAAGCCAGCCCAGACAAGAAAGTCCATGAGACTCCTCTCCAATTAACAACCAGAAAATTGGAAGTGGCACTGTGATGCAGAGTGGTAGAGCACTAGTCTGACAGCACTCAGGCCCTGAATCCAAGCTCCACAAAAGTCTCAGTGGAAACCTAAGTGCACTTCAGTGAGAGTGCCTCACGGGGGACTGAGTCCCACTAGGTGGAGGATGGGACACTCAGATCTCTGTGGCACTGGCTGATGCCCTGAGCTAATGTAAACCCCTCTCAAGCAGAGATACACTTAGTCTGCAACACTAGCATAGACACTACTGGCTTTGTTTCCAAATTATTGTAAAATAAAATAAAAACAAGACTGTCGCTGTGTGTTACAGTTGCCAAGCACTGGGAAAGCTTGCAGCCTGGTTTTGTGTTTCATAGAAATAAATAATTTGTGTTCTTTCTCAGTTTTGAATTTCTAGAATGCTGTATTTAAACTTTATAAACCATGTAAGTACATGATCATTTTAGATGCATTTTACTTTATTTTTATTTTATTATTTTGTCAGTTATGAGGCTTGAACTCTGGGCATGGGCGCTGTCCATCAGCTCTTCAGCTCAGTGCCTAGCAGTGCTGTACCACTTAAGCCACAGCACCACTTCCGGTTTTCTGGTGGTTTATTAGAGATGAGCGTCTCATGGAGACTTTCTTGCCTGGACTAGCTTTGAACTGCGATCCTCAGATCTCAGTTCCTGAGTAGCTAGGATTACAGGCGTGAGCCCCTGGCCTCCTGCTTTGAATGCATTTTACAACTTAGGACATTCTTTGTGAGACAGGAGACATAATTGTGGAACATTTTCTTCGCAGCTTAATTGTGGCCAGTCGTTTCCATCCCACTCCTCTGCTGCTGTCTCTGCTGGACTTTGTGGCCCCTTCAAGGCCATTCGTGGTCTATTGCCAGTATAAAGAGGTAATACTGGGATAAGATGGACAGCAGTTCTTACACTTTAATTATGTGTACCAAACTGCACCCAGGAAGTATTAACAAAATTCTGTTTTTTGTCTTCAGCCTTTGTTGGAATGCTACACAAAACTCCGGGAAAGAGGAGGGGTCATCAACCTCCGGCTGTCTGAGACTTGGCTCAGGAATTATCAGGTACGTGTTCTTACCATCAGACTGTGGACCTGCTGTCTCATTGTAGTAGTACGGGAGGTTGTCAAATAGATCTGTCTGTTTCTGATGATAATGGTAAAGTCTCCTGCCTGCATGTAACTCGGAGAAAGTGCCCCTGCCTTTTTTTTTTCCCTGATCCTTTTCTCTTCATGTCAGGGAGTATTATTCTGTAGCGCTTATAACATAGACATTCAAAGAAAAAACAGTACAGTTCACATTTCCCCAAGACCTTGATATTTCTGTGGAGAGGGTAACTGACAAGGATGCAGTCTCACATGGACAAGAAAGTGCCCTTCATACTAGGTCACTACTGTGATGTCTTCACAGCCAATGTTTGGGATATCTTGATGGACCATGTCAGTTCAGGTCTTCTGGAAGTCATATATCCAGGTGCATTTCTTTTTCTCTTTCCTTGCCCTCTGTTTTGTTTTGTTTTCTTTTTAGATTCTGGGTATCAAACCCAAGGCCTTGCACGTGCCAGGCCAGTTCACTACCACTAAACTACAGCCCCAGTCACACATACATCAGGATGGAACTCAAAAGTGTAAGAGCTTTATTGGGAGAAATGCCTTTGAAAGGCAGACAGGGTAGGCTTAGCTGCTGTAGTTGATACCTGAGAAGGAGGTGCTAAAGGAATGGGGAGAAGCGGCTATAGTGCTGTTCTGAGAAGGTTAGGCCAGGTTAGTAGGTCAATAGGAGCAAGAGTGCCTCTTAAAGGGGTTCTGGATTGGGCAGAAATGATCCAGAGGCAGAAAAATGTGTTCAGTTACCATTGGGAACCGCTGGTGGCTAAATGCTGCAGCAGTATCCAAAGGCTTTCTGTACCCAAGCCTCATAGCCAGTCCCTTCATGAAGGGAGAGCAGAGAAGTCCCTCCCGTGCCCAGAGCAGTCCTGCTACTTGGCATCTTCTCTTTGATACTGTGGTTGGAGGCTGTTGAGCCCTGAGTACTCTACCCTTCATGGATCATCTTAGTTAAGGTAATAGGGGAGAAGAATTCTTATCAGAGTTGAGCCAATCAAAGGGAAGGGAGGCTCTGAGTGGTCATCCAGTTGCCACTTCTTCATGGACCTAAGCTTCGGCATTGGCCATGAAGCTTCCTGGAGCCAAGAGGAAGAAGCAGGTCATGCAGACTATTTGCTCACTCTCCACAGACTTGGGAGAAACAAATACCAGTTTTATTATTTTGTTTTGTTTTTGTTCCAGTCCTGGGGCTTGAACTCAAGGCCTGGGCGCCATCCCTAAGCTTTTGTGTTCACTCCACCACTTGAGCCACAGCTCCACTTCCATAATTGGAAATAAGAATGTCATGGACTTTCCTACCTGGGCTAGCCTCAACCCTTGATTTCAGGTGTGAGCCACCAGCACCTGACTTAATTAGTTTTATTTTTCTCATATCACTTAGCACTCTCATATGAAGGAAGGAATGAGTTACTACTTAAGAGTCATCCAGTTAAATCTTCAAGAGAATCTGTCATTTAAATCCTGATTTTGGGGCTGGGAAAGTGGCTCAGTGGTAGAGTGCTTGCCTTGCATGCATGAGGCCGTGGGTTCAATTCCTCAGAACCACATAAGCAGAAAAGGCCAGAAGTGGTGCTAGCTCAAGTGATAGAGTGCTAGCCTTGAGCTGAAGAGCTGAAGTGTCCAGACCCAGAGTCCAGGCTCCACGACCAACAACAACAACAAAAATCTTTATTTTTGAAACTTATGTTTTTCTGTTATGATTAGGTACTGCCAGATCGAAGTCATCCCAAATTGCTGATGAGTGGAGGTGGTGGTTACCTTCTGTCAGGCTTCACCGTTGTCTTGGATAACCTTAGAGCAGACACCAACCTCAAGTCCAGTATGAGTGCTTTAGAATCTCCCAAGACTGAGGAGCCAGCACCCAAAAAACAGAAATGCACTGAGTCTGGCTCTTAACTCATCAAGGATGGTTTTGATTTTTGTCTTCAGGCATTCTGAAGTTGATAAACTTTAAATGCCATTGCTAATTGTTTCTTCATGCCCTAAGAATACGAATGTCTGTGTCCATCTCTTCCTGGGAAGGAGAGAAGCCTTTTGTCACATTTCTGACACAGATGGGTTCAGACTGTCAAAACTGCAACTCAAGTATGCATTCATGGATTGATTCAATACTTGTGTTTATTTAATAAAAATCCTCAGACTACTTTCAAATGCTCTGCAAATATCTTGAGAATTTCAGCATCCTTGAAAAGATGTACAAGACTTTGTTTCTTTTTTAAGCTAATTGGAATATCTCAGTAGAGCTAAAACATGGTGAGTACTGAAAGGAAGAAATTGTGGATAAAATGTCCTGTTCATCCTCTTCTCTTCCAGCCTAAGCAATATGGATGTGTGAGTATATGAGGTTGCCAGTACCAAAAAAATGTCTGCCATGCACCCTCAGTGAAATAAGTTTTTTTTTTTTAATGTTAGGTTTTATTACTTTAATAGCTGACAACCTGGGGAGGTCCAAGAACTTATTTTATTGCTTTAAGGGAGTGGGTGCAGAAAGGTTTCATAGGTACTATATTTGCATTAATTTGCCAATTCTCTTATCCTTTTTTCCAAATAAAGTGACTAGTACACGTGTGTGTACTGATGTTGGTATACACACGCATGTATTTTGTATGTATGCACAAAGACAGAATGTACTGCCTATTGAACTACAGTGAAGTTTTGTGCAAGACTTAGGACAGGTCTCATTGTATTGGTATCACTCCCTGTCAAGTGTTTGTTAAAGTGCCTTTTTCTGGTGATTAATACTGGTCTAAAGAGCTCTGCCATGATTCAGTAATTAGCCTTATGATAAGCTCTGACAAACCATGATCAAATGATTTGGCCATCTGTTATAGCAAATAAAAAATATTAAGAGTAAGCCACGGCTCCCATGCACTTGATTTTTGCCTCTGTGTATGTCTGTCTATCTGTGTATGTCTGTCTATCTGTGTCATGCCAGCCAGTAGTTGGGTTTGAAATCAGGGCCTGGGCTCTGTCCTTTAGCTTTTTCACTCAAGGATGGTGTTCTACCACTTGAACCACAGCTCCACTTCTGGCTTTCTAGTTTATTGTAGATGAGAGTATCATGGACTTCCCTGCTTGGGCTACCTCCAAGTCTTGATCCTTAGATCTGAGCCTCCTGAGTAGTGGTTGATTAAGGGCATCAATCAGCAGCACTTGGCTTTCTCATGCATTTGATACCTGTGTCTTGCCCACTAGAGCATGTCCACTATGTGTATTATTCCTGTCACAGAGAAGACCTGTATTGCCCAGAGAGTAGCATATCAGGAAAAAAGAAACTTCTTTTTTTTTTTTTTCCAATGACATCTGCCACTCTTAATGGCTGTGGGTTTACCAACAAGTACAATTTTTTTTTCTGAAAACAATTGCTGTTCAAGAATAAAAGTTCCCTACGATGATCCCTCCAACTGATTAACGACTTAGTGATGCTGCCTGGATTGGTTTTCAGTCTAATGTGACACGTGACATGGTATGTGGTAGAGGACATCTTGATGGCTGCCTCACTGAACATGTAGCAGATTGACCTGAGGTAGCCAGGCAAGTTCATGAAGGAAGTCACAGACTACATAGGTGAGATTCAGTCAGCACTAATTGTTTTCCCCAGGTTACTAGTGAAACTATCTACTAGGGACTCATCCTGTTTCCATGCCCCATTACCTAAATCTTGGATCTGTGCTGACAGATTTGTGGATTGAGCTCGCCTATGCCCATGAACCTCTCTTAGGAGATAATTTGTGAACTCTAGTACCACCAGCAAAAGTTAACCTGCCTTGTTTTCCCCCCTACTCAAGATGACTTAACGAGGCAGTTCACAAACCTGGTCTGCAAGTTTAGTGTTAGGAAGTTTACAATTTCCTAAAGGGGCTGTGTTACAGATTTCTGGTTCCACTTCCCTGGTGTTTCTTTTTCCCGTAGGTCTAAGATAGAGCAGAGGATACACTTCTGTTAAGCTTCCAGATGATAGCAGTGCTAGTGCTGCTGGTCTGGGAGCCAGCCAGAACTATTACTATGCTTCTGCATCATAGGTAAAGCGAAATAAGAACATCTAAATCTTCTGTATAAGTGGCATCACACTAGGACCAAACAAGATGTTGACCATTCCCCAGGCCTTTTTTCAGTCCTGGCTGCCTACTCTCGGGCACATGATTTTTCTTTTCCTATATTGCCCAGTAATCTTGAACTCCTAAACCCTAATAATGTGCCCCACTAATAACGACAATTGGCTGTATTTCCATTTTAGGCAATTTTTTTCCCCCAGTACATGAGGATAGAACTAGAACCTCATGCATGCTTGGTAAGTAACATTGAACTAAACCTCCAGCACTCCAATTGTTAGGATTTTTTTGTTTGTTTGTTTGTTTGTTTTGGGTCCGGTCATGGGGCCTGAACTCTGGACCTGGGCGCTGTCCCTCAGCTCTTCAGCTCAAGGCTAGCGCTCTACCACTTGAGCTACAGCGCCACTTCCGGCTTTTTTCTTTTTGCTTATGTGGTGCTGAGAAATCGAACCCAGGGCCTCAAGCATGCAAGGCAAGTGCTCTACCACTGAGCCACCTTCCCAGCCCCCAGTTGTTAGGATTTTTAAAAACAACATTTTGGGGGTGGGGAGGAAGGTGTCGGTAGTAGGGCTTAAACTCCGCCTGGGTGCTGGCCCTGGGTTCTTCAGCTCAAAGATAACACTCTACCACTTTGAGCCACAGTGCCACTTCCAGTTTTCTGGTGGTTAATTGTAGATGAGTCTCACAGACTTTTCCTGCCCAGGCTGGCTTTGATCTGCGATCTTCAGATCTCAGCCTCCTGAGTAGCTAGGATTACAGGCATGAGCCACCAGCACCTGGCATGATAATTTTTTTAAACAGGTTAGTCAAATCTATCTAGTCTCAGCCTAGGAAAAGCAGTATTTTTTTTCCTAATCTCTATTTCTTGAACATTCTGCTACTTCAAAAAGTTGCTTTTTTTTTTCTATTATGCATCCAAAGTCCAGCAAACCCCAGTGCCCAAATTTACTCTTAAGAGTAGCCCTCCAAGTTAGCCAGTTAGCCCAAAAGAAGCCAAGAACCATGAAGCTTCTGGTCTCAGATGAGTCTTTTATTATTTCAAACTGAGACAAATGTATTTTCAAAGACAGCAGCGCAGTCATTGTCACAAGCTTATTAATGTGTATTCTGCAAGAAAATATGCTACAAGTCATGCTATCCATATTCCCAATAGCATTCTGGCAAAAAAAAAAAAAGACATTTCCAATTGTGTCAAACATTTAATGAATGGTAAGTTCTACTTTCTACCTTTGGCTAAATAAATGGTGTCATTCATTGTAGTAGTGGAAAATAGATAAAGTGAGAGCTGCTTTTTAATATTGCTCCATTGCTCTAACATACATCAGCCCCTTTGGCTGAACTTGTCAGCTATTTTCTGCAGTTCCAAGTCCATTGCAGCCAGGTTTTCAAGCTCTTTCTCCTAGAAAACAAAATTGGAGACAAAAGGTTTCAGATCAATCTATTTGCTATAGTTGGAAGGACCATGAGTAAAAATGGGGGAAATTTTAGATATATCAAAGGCTACATGAGTCAAATTACATCAGGGGTTTTCAAAGTGTGATCCCTTACACGAGTAGCATCAATAACCCCAGCATACCAAAGGAACTCATTAGTAATTAGTTCTTGGGTCACACTCCACAAACTTATAGGATAGAAATCTCATGATTCTGGAGATCAACCAACATCACTAGTTGGAAAAATCATTATTTAAGAACAGCTCTCTCCCAGAGGTCAGTTTCTGATTATAGTAGGACACAAGCCAATAAAAATAGGCCAAAGTGCCAGACACTGGTGGCTCATGTCTATAATCCTAGTTACACAGAAGGCTAAGATCTGTGGATCACAGTTCAAAACCAGCCAGGACAGACAAATCCAAGACACTGCTATCTCCAGGGCAGCAGCAAAATGCTAGAGTGGAACTGTGTGGTTCAAGTGGGAGAGCACCAGCTATGAGCAAAAGAAAGGTTGAGATTCAGGGTTTGAGCCACAGTATTGGCACTTTTTTGTTTTTTGGTTTTTTGTCAGTTGTGGGGCTTGAACTCTGGGCCTGGACACTGTCCCTGAGCTCTTCAGCTCAAGGCAAGAGCTCTACCACTTGAGCCACAGTGCCATTTCTGGTTTTCTGGTAGTTAACTGGAAACAGGAGTCTCATGGACTTTCCTGCCTGGGATGGCTTTGAATCATAAGCCTCAGATCTCAGCCTCCTGAGTAGCTGGGATTACAGGCATGAGCCACCAGCACCTGGCTATCATACTTTTATATCAGTTATTCACCCAGCCATGGGAGACAGTGACATTCAAATGATCAAGGGGAAGACACCAGACCACCTTGACAGAACAGTAAGAATCACCCAGAATCTTAAAAAAAAAAAAATCTCCATGCTTTATTCAGGGGGCTAGTGGCTCAAGCCTATAATCAGCCTATTCAGGAAGCTGAAATCTCAGAATCATGGTTAGATGCCAGCCCAGACCAAAAAAGGCTCCAATTAACTAGCAAAACGCTGAAATTGGAGCTGTGGCTCATATGGTAGAGAGGCAGCCTTGAGTGAAAAAAGCTAAAGGACAGAATTTAGGCACTGAGTTCAACCCCCTTCCCCCCCAACACACACATAACTCTCTGTGCTCACTGTCTTCTTAGACAGAAGCTCTAGGAGATCTCAGACACAGTCATTAGCCAAGCTCTCCAGGTGATATGCAGATGAGGCTAAGAGACAGGTAGGAGAAATAGGTGGAAATCAACTCCAGCGGTGGTCTGTACTTTTTTTTTTTTCTGTCAGTCCTGAGCCTTGAACTCAGGACCTGGACTCTGTCCCTGAGCCTCTCTGTGCTTAAGGCTAGCATTCTACTACTTGAGCCACAGCACCATTTCCAGCTTTTTCTGAGTAGTTTATTGGAGATAAGAGTCTCACAGACTTCCTGCCTGGGCTGGCTTTGAACCACGATCCTCAGATGTCAGCTTCTTGAGTAGTTAGGATTACAGGCGTGAGTCACTGGTGCCCCGCTAAGGCTACATTTTCATGGTTATAAATTCCCACCCATTCCTCCCCATCAGTATCAGATAACATTGAACAAAACATATTCTCTTTGACCATGGTAAGTTCATCTTAAGCAGAATCCCCATACTGTACCTCCTCCTCTGTCAGAACTCTTCGGTCAGCCCTGTCCTTTTCATTTTCTGCTTCCTGGAGTGTTCCCATCTGCTCCTCGACGTTATAGAAGTCGGGAAATTCATCTGACTTCTTCCTGTAGTGAAGGAGCTGGTCCAGCTCAGCCACTCGGTCATACTGCCTTTTCAGATCCCATTTGGGGGCCTGAGCAAAGCTTCTCTTCTCATATCCCCAATTCACATCCTCTGAGAAGGGCCTTTTCTCCCACCAATCATAGCTGTATTCTGGGAATACATTCCTCTCATTCAAGGTCAGTGCATTGTCCTCATCACCCACAAAGAAATTGTCATCCATGTTGTCTTTTCTCTCAAAACGGCTGCTCTTCCACCGGGCAGGGTCAAAGTATGGGTTGAAGAGGGCCCCTAATCTCTTTTTCTTTTCAGTGGTATGTGGAGAGCCAGACCATTTGTCTTGAAGCCTAGCTTCCTCCCGATTTCCTTTCTGTTCCAGAAGGTCCTCCTGTGGCTCCGACTTCCCTGGGGCTCCTTCCTCACCGTAATTGAGATAATCAATTCCTTGCTCTTGCCATTCATTTTGGGGATATCTTCTTGCCTTGTCCATCTGGCTTTCTTGAACATGGTGACGACCTTCACCCAAGAACCTTTTCTCTTCTCTGGTGTGAGGAGTCAAATAGGAGCCTGGCTCCGCTCCCCTGCCTCTGTGATGGTATCCCTTTATCCCCTCATATGCCTTCTCCTCTTCACTTTCCTTACCATATTCATGTGCCATGTTTTCAAGTTGTGAACTGGGATGATTTCTCTTGTCCTCCTCCTCCTGGCTCTCCTCGCTGTAAGGCCTCAGGGCCTTGTACTCCTCCCTTCCTCTGCCTCTATAGTGTGCTCTCTCCAGATCCTCATATCTGGGTTCTTCCTCTGAAGCCCAGTAATGGGTTGAATGGTGCTCCCTCTTTTCCCCTAAATGGGCTGGGCCCACATTGGCCTCCTCAAATCCCTCCAGGGCAGGTCCTCCTTCCTCCGAGGGAGGATTTCCTTCTTGAGAGGACCTGTCCGGCCTGCTCCTCCCATGGTGGTGTCTAGGCCTCGTGCGTCGCTTGGTCACCTGAGCGGTAGCGTCTTCCTCGCTTTCCTCCGATTCCTCCTTGCTCTGGAGTTGGCTGTTAGACTCTTCAGGATGTTTCTCCTGGCTCCTCGTGGCTTCTCCACTCTCCTGGCTGCTCTCCTCTCTGCTGTGTGTCTTCTCAGAGTATGAATCTGATCTGATCCTCAGCTCCTCTTTTTGCTTAGCTGTAGCCTGGTTTCTGTTGCTGAGAAAGGTTTTCTGCACCTCTCCCGGCTCTTCAGGCTGTTTCCCTTTACTGACATCTTCACGGAACAACCCTTGCTGGTAGTCTCCTCCCTCTTCTTCCTTCCCGTCCTCTCCCTCAGAATGGTGAGTATTTGCTTCTTTGGAAACTTGGCTAGCAGAGGGGTAGGGGTGCCCTTGGTGCTTATCCATCACCTCTTGGCTGTGTCCCCCTCCCTCTGCCCACTTTCCCATGTCTGCCTTTGTCTGGCCTTGAGTGTCCTCCTCCCCTGGGGCTGCTGCTTCCTCTCTACCAGCTGGCTCCTGGGCTTTGGGGGCCGCAGCTGGGTCTCTTAACAATCTTACTTCAAACTTGGTGTTTTCATTTTCACTTTTCTCTTTGTCTTTGACTTCTTTTCCACCTACAATAAAAATATAACTTCATAAAGTCTGTGATTCTACAAATACCAGCTAGCTAATCACTGCAAATCCTGAGGACAGTGGAAATTGTTAAGATACTTTTTTTAAGTTATAGAGACTATATTCTGATACCTTTGAATAGCAGATGGTTTGGCCAGGTGCTGGCGGCTCATGTCTGTAATCCTAGCTACTCAGG
Source organism: Dipodomys ordii (assembly GCF_000151885.1). NCBI lineage: Eukaryota > Metazoa > Chordata > Mammalia > Rodentia > Heteromyidae > Dipodomys > Dipodomys ordii. The sequence continues at coordinate 8,917,620 of NW_012267229.1, forward strand.
AGTCTGAGATCTGAGGATTGTGATTTGAAGGCTTCCCAGAAAGGAAAGTCTGTGAAACTCTTATCTCCAATTACCCACAGAAAAAGCCAGAAGTGGCACTGTGTCTTGTAATAGAGCTCTAGCCTTGAGCAAAAAGGAGCCCAGGGACAGTGTCTAAACCCAGAGTTTGAGCCCCAGAATAGGCAAAGATTTTAAAAAGTTAAAAATTAAAAAGCAAATGCTAGCTCTTTGGCTGTATCCTTATTTGTAGATTTACCTAATACCTAATCAGCATCTCTAATTGGGACTGTTCATGATCAAGTTGAAATCCACATATAGATGTATGAATTTTAGACCAGAAGAAATCATAGAATTTATCCAGTTCTATCTCCTCTTTTTTTTTTCCAGAGAAGGAAGAACTTGAGAACTCAAAAGTATTGTAATTCTCTATTATTCTTTCCATATTTAGCGTGGCTAGTATGTGAATGGCTCTAACTGTAATTCAGCTAAATGAAGTTAAGTAGCCAAGGGGCTGGGAATGTGGCTTAGTGGTAGAGTGCTTTCCTAGAATGCATGAAGCCCTGGGTTCAATTCCTTAGTAGCACATGAACAGAAAAGGCAGACGTAGTGCTGTGGCTCAAATGGTAGAACACTAGCTTTGAGCACAGAGAGACTCAGGGACAGAGCCCAGGTCCTGAGTTCCAGCCCCAGGACTGGCAAAAAAATAAAAATAAAAAATTTAAGTAGCCAAAATGGAGATTAAGATTCAAAGGTGGATTCAAATTTTAATTATTTGTTTATCAAACTGTATCATCCAATCAACAGTATAGATTTAACCCAGCTATAAAATATTACTTAGTACCATCAAGAGCTGCACACTGATGGCTCAGCCAACAATGGAATACATTTCCCATAGTGGTCCCATAAGGTTGTATCACTTGTGATGTCATAGGCATCTTTGTGGAAGTACTCAGTATGATGTTTATGCAGCAACCAAATAGCCTAAAGATGCACTTTTCAGAACCTACTCTATCATCAAGCAATGCATGACTGTAATTGGTGATGAGGTTTATCTTTCTTCCCCAAGGAACTTCAAACAATGGAAAGGACCCTTTCTTCTTTTACTCAGGACCAATCCACTCCTCTTGTTTTTATCTACATTGGATGAACTTTAGTATACTGAGTTACCTTTGTGTTTCATGAGTCAGCAGTAGATGGTATAGCTGACATTTTGCCGCTTCCTTCCATCTTTTCCCAAATATCAGTAGCTCCTTTACTAAATCCTCAACTCAAGGGCACCCCATAAAAGAAGATGTACAGTTAGCACTGGCTCCATAATTAATCGAGAGAGCTTGGACTTAATCTTATCTCACCAAGCTCAGAGAGAAGGCCTGAAGCCAAGGCCTCTGACAGCAATGAGTCTACATCTTCACCATCCATTGTGGGAGCCCATAGTCCTAGTGTTTATGGAACATTTGATGCTGTGTCTGGTACAAACTGAGACCTGCTCTGCAGGTAAGATACACCCTAGAGAGTGGAGTTATGGCTCAAAGTGGCAGAGCACTAGCCTTGAGCAAAAGAGTGCAGGGACAGCGCCTAGGCCCTGAGTTCAAACCCCAAGACCAACAAAAACAACAATATCAACATCCTAAAATAGATACACCAGATTGCCAAGACTTCATATGGAAAATAGAACGTGAAATATTTCAATAATTTGCTGGTATTGGTTACATGTTGAACTGCTAATATTTTGAATCTACTAGATAACATGTTATTAAGAGATGGGTTATATAAAATTATATTAAATAAAATATGTTGGCTGCAAATGAGATAGATGATTGAAATTAATTGTACCTATGTCCTTTTACTTCTTACATCTAGCCACTGGAAAATTTGAAATTGTCTTTGTAGTTCTTTTATTTTTGTTGACTGGTGCGATGAGTCATACTGAGGCTGAGATTTACAAAACAGAAGAAAATTGTTTGGTTTTATAAAAATGTCTGAGAGATACTGGGTTGTATGTACCTCTGATTAAAGCCTGGCCTGGTGTGATAATAACATCTTCACATTTACAAAGCAACAGAAATGTTCCTGACCTTCCACATACCCAAGGGCTGTCACACTCTCTGTGTCCATGACAATGTAGGCAACATTGGCCCTCCTCGCCAGGTGGGCACAGGTAGGCAGGGTGGGAGGAGCTTTGTGACTGTGTCCCCTCCCTACATTCATATGCAGATGTCCTAATCCTAAATGTGATGTTACTAGGAGGTAAGGCCTTGGGAAAATACTGAGGTCATGAGAAAGGAGCCTTCATGACGGCACTGGTACCCTGGCTAGAGGAGACTTGAGAGAGGATACACATGAGGATACAATGGGGAAGGTGGCTGTCTATATGCCAGGAAGTGGGCCGTTACTGGAGACCTTGATCTTGAACATCAGCCTCTACAACTGTGAGAAATGCATGCTGGTTGTTTAAGCCACCTGGTCTATATTTGTCATAGCAACCATAAATAACTCAGGCAGATGCTGATGTCATTCTCAGTTAGCGGACGGAGAGCTAAACAGACAGGATCTCAGCCTCCAGGGACTACAGCCACATGGCCTCTTTCTACAGTCTGCTGGTACGTGAAGATCTTAAGTGTCAGGAGAGAAAAGTATTTTTATTTTATTTTTTTCCAGTTAAATGTGTACTGCCTGTAGCAGCTTGTGCTTGAGGCTTAACACTTTCTCCTAAATTTAGCTTCAAGCCCTGGCAGGTAAGATTGGAAAAGGGCTATGATTAGCAGCACAAAGTTATTGTCCATCTGTAAACCCAAGATGCCAGAAAACCCTCGCTTTCAAGTTAAAAGGGGAAAATGCACCTTTTGTCCATATTATGCTGAGAAGGTGACCAGCCTATCCTTGGTCAAAGAGATCGTCTATCTGTTGAGGAATTGGATTAACCCAGGCACCAGTGGCTCACACCTGTAATCTTAGCTACCCAGCAGGCTGAGATCTAAGGATCATGGTACAAAGCCAACCTGGACAGGAAAGTGAGCCATGTTTCCTAAGTGAGCTTGGTTATTTGTTGACTTTACATGACAGCCCCTCGCTTTTGCACCCATCTGGTAAACAAAGAAAAGGAAAAGGACAGAGCAAAATGATTCACCCAGCAGAGCAGCTTTTACTCTCTGTTGGGGATCCACTCTGCTCTCCCTTCCTATAATGGCTGACTAAGGGAGTTGGGGAAAAATCCAGAAAGAGGTATTGCCTGTAAGTGAAAGGAGCATTTCCGTTCACTTTTATGAAGGCCCCACTAGCTCAGGCCTTCCACAGTTATAATTATTACCCCGAAGCGCCCATGGTTACTCATTGGGCCAATTGTTAATACTTGTTACTATCATTTTATACATGGAAGTGTATAGCATTAGCAAGAGAATGCTGTCTTGCAATACAAGTATTTTTTGTGGAGCGTTGAGGGTACTAGAGGTTGAACCCAAGGCCTCATCCTTGCTAGAAAGATGCTCTAAACTCTGAGACACACCTCCAGCCCTTTTTGCTTTAGTTATTTTTCACATAGGGTTTCACTTTTGGGGAAGAGGGCAGGAGCTAGCCTCAGACCATGAGCCTACCTATGACTCCTTATAGCTGTAATAACAGGTGTACATCACTATGCTGGACTGAGTTGTTAAGATGGAAACTTGCTAATGTTTTGGTTTTCTTTGCCTCAAATTGTGATCCCTCTTGAGTAACTGGGATTACAGGTATCAGTTACTGCACCCCACATAATGAGAGATTTTTTAAGGTGCAAAGAAAGAAAAAAATGTCCATTGTTCTGAACCTGGCTGCAAATTTAAAAGCAGAGAAAGGCTGTTGAAAAGAATAGTGTTTTCTGAACTTTTCTTAAATTCATGTGTATGAGAAACAATATAGTTTTATTCAACTAATCTCAACATAGAGCTCTCAATGCCTACTGTGTATAGCATCATTCAAATTTGTTTCAACAGAGGCTCTTTAAAAGCAGAGAAAAATCCTGGTGTAAATTCAGAAGGCCATTTGTCTGACTCTTTGCAATGCTGGGATTCCGCTCTGAACCCTTACCAGTCCTCAGACCTGGAACTCCTGGTGTCCCTTAATGTTCTGCATTAAGGTATATTCACTAATCTGCCATTGAAACAGTCTAGACATTTTCAAATCACATTTATAAGTCTCCGATTTCTCATTGTCATAGGAGTTGAGGCAAAAGAAGAGGCAATTCCTATAACTCCACTCACCCAAAGGAAGGCGTGTTTTGGAAATTCACAAGATGAAACCAAGACCAGCATTGAGCTCAACCTCTTCATTTTATTGGAAAAATGGCCCAAGTTGAAGAAATTAGCCCAGAGACTCATGGTCACATGGCTACCAAGTAGTAGAGCAGGGATTAAAGTCATATCTCTGTTTCTCTAGTTGCAAGTCCAATCAATCAAGACCATCTCTACAGCATTAAGCTCTTGGGGTTCATTTGTAGGTGAAATGGAGAGAGAAGGAGATAGTCACTACAGGGACAAAGGTAGGGGACACTTACTGTTCTTCAGGACTTGCCGGCATTCAGGGGTGATAGATGGGATGTTGGACTCGGACAGGGCATTTGAGAGGACCTCAATGATACAGCGAGTGACCTAGGGGAAAACACAATGGCAGATTGGGAAAGCTAGTGTCATTGGAATGCAACACTACCTAGAGCTCTTATCGGGGGGGGGAGGCTTGATTATGTGATCTGTAGGATCTTTAGAGCAAGGACACAGACTTATAGGGCCATGTTGAAGGCTCCAAAACACTGCACAGATGATGTAAGACAACAACATGTTTTGGTACTCTGGAAAAGTGAAATGAGCACTCATTTCTGAGTGGGTCTGAAGGAAAATGCTGTGAGGACACAGCTAGCCACAGGGGGCACTAAATCCTCTAGGAAGAATATGGGAGCTCAGTGCAGGAGGGGCATTCTTCACCTCTGTTCTCTCAGGGGTGAAAACCTGACATTCTCAGACCACAGGGTGTGTATGGTTGATATGTCATAAGGAGTGGGAGAATCTAGAGTAGATACAATGTCTAGGTTGCCATTTCAGCTTACCATTTCTTCATTGTGGCTCCCATTATCCACTGGTACGGAATTGACAGCTTTGAGGAAGAAGAAATGGAAAACAGCTTGAGTTGAATTTTGGATACCATGGGAAGCAAACTCACAAAAGCACTCTGCATTATTTGGAGGAGTGGGAAGAGTCAGAAGGGAGTAGCGTTCACATGAACTCTGCTCAGTGGCCAGAATCGCCCCAGTTACACATACACAAATGCATAAACATACACACATGCACACATAGACATGGCATTGTCTTAAGCATTTTCAGAAATGAGTGCTGTCTTACACTCAGTATAAATTAAGTGACTTTTTTTTCTTCTGGTCCAGGACTTGAACTCAGGACCGGGGTGCTGTCCTGAAGCCTCTTTGTGCTCAAGGCTAGCTCTCTACCACTTAAGCCACAGTGCCATTCCCCTCAGTATAAATTAAACATAGTCTACACACAAAAGGAGCTTCTTGGGTTTTGGTAGCACCATTCCTTATCCCATTACTGGCTACATAAGGCATCTTAAATTTGTGCGAAATTCATTAAGCTGTGTTTTTGTGATCTGTGCACTTTTCTACATGTTAACTTTCAATAATTTTTTTAAAAAAGACTCTAAATAGAGGGTTGGAGGCATAGCTCAAGTAGCAGATTGCCTATCAAGCACAAGGCCCTTAGACTAAACCCCAGTCCAACAAAGAAGGAAGGAGAAAGAAAGAAAAAAAAAACTAAGAAAGAGAAAGAAAGTTTAAAAATCTAGCTGGAATTAGGGAGTGCTCATATATCCTTTTACTCTACTTACCCCAAAAAGGTACAGATTTGAATCCTCCACCTATCCCTGTTTTCAAGATAATATACTGCGTTGACTAACTTTATGAAAATATGGTTATTCAATAATTGATTACTGGGATCTTTACCCAACACCTTTGCCTAAACAAGCTTGCTACCTCTGAATGAATGCCATGTTTCTCCTCCCCTACATTGTCTACAAGCATGCTCAGAACACGGGAGGAATCAAGTCTTCCTAGGAACATCCTCAAGTTTGTAATATATGCAAATTGGTGTTCAGCAACTGGCTCATAAGACTGTAATAAAAGAAAAAATTAATTTATTTCCCTCAAATTGAATGATACTCTGCCTGATCTAAAACAGCATTTGAAGTGCCTTGGTTGGCTTAGAAAATGCTGCAGATGATTGTAATCTTCCACTGTTACCTTTTTTTTCTCCATGCTGCTTCTTTTGTTGTTGTTGTTTATCTTTCACCTTGACTTTGCTTTGTCTCAGCCCTTTCCCTTACAGAAACTCAAAAGCATTTATCTGCAGGTCCAGCTCCACAATGCTGGCACTCCCTAGAATACACAACTGGTAATACAGAGAAAGAAACGTGTGGAAGAAATTAGTTTTAGTCCCTGCAACAAAATAAGAACTAGCTGGGAAAGAGCAAACCCTCAGCCATCAGACTCAGAAGCTACTCACATGCAATTTATGACCAGCAACGGAGCCTTCTTTCCCAAAATGCTCTGCTCTCCACTCCTCTTCAAACAGCTACTACCCCCACCCCCAGTCAAACATGTATCACAGGGATTGACATAGACATAAAACATCTATTTAATTTTCTCACTTTACAAAATTTTCCTTATACAAAGCATAGCCTTGGATTTATTCCAAGTGTTTGAAGATGCCCCAAATTTTCCAGCCCATTCAGACCTTTGAAAAATGTTTGAGGGGCTGGGAAGGTGGCTCAGTGGTAGAGTGCTTGCCTTGCATGCATGAGGCCCTGGGTTCGATTCCTCAGTACCACATAAGCAGAAAAAGCCGGAAGGGGGCTCTGTGGCTCAAGTGGTAGAGCACTAGCCTTGAGCTGAAGAGCTGAGGGACAGTGCCCAAGCCCAGAGTTCAAGCCCCAATACCCATAAAAAATGTTTGAGAAGGACGTACATGCTATGGAGACCTGGAGTTCCTTCTAAAATACAGCTCAGGCAAGATCTGAGTGACCAACTTTTGACATCCAGGTTCTAATACTTGGTGCTATTTCTTAATGTGTCAAATATCTGTTGTTCAAGAATGTGCTCACTTTAGAGCTGACCCATTTCATCTGAAATCTATACAATTCTCTGGAAAGAAATGACTAGGAGATGGGCTGGGAATGTGGCTTAGTGGTAGAGTGCTTGCCTAGCATGCATGAAGCCTCAGGTTCAATTTCCTCAGTACCACATACACAGAAAAAGCCTGGAGTGGTGCTGTGGCTCAAGTGGTAGAGTGCTAGTCCTGAGTGAAAGAAGCTCAGCAACAATGCTCAGGCCCTGAGGTCAAGCCCCAGGACTAGCACAAAGAAAGAAAGGAAGAAAGAAAGAGAGGAAGGAAAAAAGAAAGAAAAAAGAAAGAAAGGAAAGAAAGGACTAAGAGAGAATGACCACCCTCACCCACAAGAAAGTAAAAGTTGCTTTTTTTTAAATCTAGCTTTAAAAAAAATAAAATCCAGCTTTAGTAAAACTTCCTTAGTAATAGAATTACTTCTCTCTTCTTTTCAAAAATGTAAAAGGTAATTTTTCCCCTCATATTGCCAAGGTATTAATAGTTATCAGAATGAGCAGAGAAAATTTTCTGTTGTTATCCTAGACAAATTGAAGCTCACATTTATTACAGAATAGCCCAATCAAGGATCTTCTCTATACCATCACTCCCTCCCTCCCTCCTTCCCTTCCTCCCTCCCTCCCTCCCTCCCCTCTCTCTCACCCTCTCCCTCTCCCTCCCTCTCTCTCCCTCTCTCTCTCTCTCTCTCTCTCTCTCTCTCTCTCTCGTGGGACTTGAACTCAGGGCCTGAGTCCTCACCCTGAGCTCTTTTGCTCAAGGCTAGCACTCTACTACTTGAGCCACAGCTCCACTTCCTGTTGTTTTGAGTGGTTAATTGGAGATTTGAGTTTTCTGCCTTGGCTGTCTTCCAACTACAATCCCCAGATCTCAGCCTCCTGAGTAGCCAGAATTACAGGCATGAGCCACTGGCACCCAGTTTCAGATTCTTTTTGATGGAAAGAAACTAGGGTTTACTTATATAGGCAACATGTTCATCTTGATGCAACATCTGATTGCCACTCCAGTAAAAAGGATACTGCTTGTGTTAAAAATGAAATTATCATATGATACAAAAATTACTAAAGAATTTGGTAAATCTGAGTTGTGCACTGAGTTGTGCACCTATAATCCTAGCTCTCAGGGGACTGAGATCTGAGGATTACAGTTTGAAGCGAGCCTGGGAAGGAAATTTCATGAGCCTCTTTTCTACAATTAGCCACCAAAAAGCCAAAATTGTAGCTGTGGCTCAAATGGTAGAGTACTAGCCTTAAGCAAAAAGGCTCAGAGACAGTACCCAGACCCTGCATTCAAGCTCCAGGACTAACGCAATAAAATATAATAACATAAATCTGAGAATAACTTCTAAAGTATTAATATTTCATAAGTGTATTGAGGTTTCACCCCAGAATGAAAATATAGGTGTGAACAGGTTAAGCAAGGTCTTTTGTTAATAAGTTACAAAGGCTCCCAAATTCCTCCTAAAATGAAGGTCAGGCCAGGTCTGGATTGATGGAAACCATCCTACTAAGTATAACATGGAGGGGCTGGGAAGGTGGCTCAGTGGTAGAGCGCATGCCTTGCATGCCAGAGGCCCTGGGTTCGATTCCTCAGCACCACATAAGCAAAAAGAAAAAAGCCGGAAGTGGCGCTGTGGCTCAAGTGGTAGAGCGCTAGCTTTGAGCTGAAAAGCTGAGGGACAGCGCCCAGGCCCAGAGTTCAGGTGCCATGACCGGACCCCCCCCGCAAAAAAAGTATAACATGGATCTAGTATGGCTACTTCACTCATATTAATTTTTAAAGTGCACAGCAGTTGCTGCAGAAGATTATAGATCTCCCTTTAGAAGCTCTAAAGAATAGAAAATGGACTAGATGATTTCTCCCAGTCCTATGATTTTGCTAAATAACCAACTCTACTTGATGACCAACATATTTCATTTTCAGAAGTTAGGGAAGGAGGGAATGAGAATGTAGCTTCTGAATGGGGTATCCTTCTGGGGCAATAAAAATATCCAGACAGATGCTGGTGGTTCACAACTATAATCCTAGCTACTCAGGAGGCTGAGAGCTGAGGATCCTGGTTCGAGGTCAGCCAGGGCAGGAAAGTCTTTGACACTCTTATCTCCAGTTAACTACCAAAAAGCTGGAAGTGGAGCCATGACTCAAGTAGTAGAGCAGCACTTTGAGGAAAAACAAAGCCCAAGAACAGCACCCAGGCTCTGAGTTCAAGCCCCAGCAAGCGTCCGCACGCATGCATGCACACACACACACACACACACACACACCTTGGCATATGGAATTGTAATCAGTTTGTATTACCACTTAATAATAATAAAATGTTTAGCCAGGCACCTGTAATCCTAGCTACTCAGAAGACTGAGATCTTAGAATCGTGGTTCCAAGCCAGCCGGGGCAGTAAAGTCCATGAGACTCTTATCTCCAATAAATCATCCAGAAAACCAGAAGTGGAGCTATGGCTCAATTGGTAGAGAGCTTGCCTTGAGCTGAAGAGCTAAGGGACAGTGCCCAGGCCCAGAGTTCAAGCCCCATGACCGACAAAAATAAAAGTTTTAAATGGAAAGAAAAAGTTCTGAAATTTGGTAGTGGTGATAATTATACAGCCTGTGAATATACTATAAACCACCAAGTTATATATTTTTTAAAAAAGGTAAAAAGACTTATGCAAACTGAATGAAAACCAGAGTATAAGTTCTACATTTTAAAAGGCTGCATCTTATGCTTTAATAGCTGCTGTTAAAATATGAACCTTTATTTAAATAATCTCATAGATGAGATACCTGTATTTTCTTACTATGGTTAACTACCACATTGGTCTGTAACATTTGTGGTTTACAACACAATATATAGAACAGACTTAGCCCTTATGCAATTCTATTCTAGAAACATTTTGATCAGAAAACTCTAATTATCAATGATTCATTAAGTTGTCTTTAATTAAACTGAGGACATTATTAATAATTTTAAGAATGGCAACAATTTTAGCATAGTTTACATGAAAGAAATCACTATTGGTTTTCACTTTGATTCAATATTTTTGATCCCATGACTGCTGTCAATAAGACAAATACTCATGGAAATGGATTGGTTCCAGTTAGGAATCTCAATCTTAAAACAATTTTCTATAGCTCATTAAAATGACCAAAGAAAGCCTTTAGTTTAACCTAATGGTGGTAATATGTACTTCTTAATAAATAGTCTCAATACTCATAGGGCTTTTACTTACACACACACACGCACACACACACACACACACACACACACACACACCTCTTCGAAAGCCTTGCTTTGAGTTTTAGTGTGAAAGACTAATGCCACAATCTTTCATGCAAAGAGAAACTAGTAGCTGTTACTTAAATTTCACCCTCTCAATTTGACTAGAGCAGTTTTGAAGTACACTAGCAATCCTTTTTGTAGTTATTTTATACTCTGGTTGTTTTCCTAGAGTGCAAAACTCAAAATACCTAGTGTAGTTTCCATTTGTCACATAAACACGTATTAGTCTGAATGTAAAATTACCTCTCCAGATGTGGAACTACAAAGCAGAAATACATTAACCTTTACTTTATGTACACAATGCACACATACAAAAGCAATAAGAAAAATAAATTATATATATATATATATATATATGAGGCTCAGTTTTACTTTTTCATGTCTATAAAACAACAATAATAACAGCTGAAAAGATGAAGGGCCACCTAGTGCCATACTCCATGTATTCCTGCCCTGGTGCAGTCCACCTGGCTATAGAAAGTCAAGCACACGGTAACAAGCTCTCTCCGGACTAGGGTAGAAAGCATGGCATCTTAGAAGTGAGCATCAAATGCGAGTTTCCTTGGGAATGTGGATTTCCTTGCAAATGCTAGGAAAACTCAGATATGAAAACACAGCCACTCTGCTGGGTTAGGTGAGGAGCCCTCTGACTTTTTCCAAGTCAACGAGGGCAGGGAGGAGGTGGGCAAGGCTAAGGGGAAACACCCAAGGAAGAATGAAGCGCCTCAAGAAGGACAAATCTACTCAACCCGCCTCTTTCCAACCTCCCCGCCTGCTGCTGCGGGGATCTGCAGGGAGGATGGAGACCTGCGCTGTCCTTGGTGCTGAACGGCCCTGGGCGCCCACTCACCGGCCAGCAGCGCGGCTCCCAGGAAGCTGAGCAACACGGTCGGCTGCATGGCCGGGTCGCCTGAAACCTGCACCTTAGCAGGAAGAGGCTGCAGCGGGACGGGCTGGATCGGCTGGACCAGCGAGGCAGGGTGCAGGAGAAAAGGCGAGATGGAGATGGAGATGGAGAAACCGGCCGTGCGTCCTGATCCCCGCGGTGTGGCGCGGTTGTCGCAGGCCTGGCTCTTTTAAAGGGTAGGTGGGGGCCGCCAGGCCCGGTGTGGCTAAGAGCCAGGAGGAGGCGCCCCCTCGCTCGGCCTTGACGTCACCAAGCAGCCCCCAGGGCGGCGGAAGGCGGCAGGCAGGCGGAAATGTACGCCAGTCCCAGAGTCTGGGTGCGCAGAGGAAAGGAGGTGGGCAGTCAGGTGGACGAAGGAGCTGGAGAGTGAAGGAAGGCAATGTGGATTGGAGACGGGAGAGAGGCGGGATTGCACAAGCTTGCCTCCCCCCCCCCCCCACCACACACCTCCACTGCTAACAATGCGTGATGGAGACTGTGCGAACGCGTGTGGGTCTGCTGAGAGCGTGCGAAGGACTGCATCTGTTCTGTGGCTCCCTTTTTCTAGCTAAGGAAAAGATTCCTGCAACAGAGAACACTATACAGTCGGTAGAGGAAATGGGAACCAGGGAATGATGGTTTTAAACGATCAAAAGGTGTAGCCAGCATCTTGGCTTCTGTATCTATGTTCCTGCCCACAATCTAACCTCTCCAATACAGAGCATTCTCAGTTACAAACATCAGATGGTAGGGAAGGATGTCTTAAGGTGATCGACCTCTTTGATCGCCAACTTCCAGGTCTCCCAATTTCCCAGTCCCTCCATCTCCCCCCTCTCGCCCCCCCCCCGCAGAATCAACACAAATTAACCATTTCCTGTGGTCTAGGCTTAATTTAGTTTGGAGCATTCTCAGCTGCATCAAAAGAGTGGCTGGACTGCTGCTACATTGAATAGATAGGATGGGATTTAACAATTCCTCCTTCTGATGGAGATTTACTTAGATTTTTAACCCTTTTGTCCTTTGGGATACTGACATAGCACCAGGATAGCTTATAGGAGCTAGTACATCCTACAAGCCCCGTGTATCCTCTTTTGCTTTTAAACGGAAAGAGAAAAATATTTTACTAGGGGGAGGGGAGAATGATGGAAAAGGTGACATTGATCAAGATGCATTGTACTCGGGAATTGACATCATGAACATTGGAAACCACTTTGTACAACTAAAGAGAATTTAAAAAAAAATACTTTGCTATACTGAATGAGAAGGTTAGAACATCTTCCAGAATATTTTTTTAGAGAATACTTTATTAGTTTCTGTAACCAAACCCATGTAGATAAGACCTTACATATTTAATACAGTGCATTTACCCCTGTACAAATGAAAAAAATTAAGTTTAACATTTCTAGACCAATATGGCTATTAATTTCTGCACAATGCCAACTCAACACGGTAAACTGGGATTCTAGAATATTTTTGACATGGATTTCCCCAGCCTGATGGGGAAACCAGGGAAATGCATCAGGCAAGAGCTCTGCACAGATGAGCTACACTTCCCTGAACACAGGCTTGGGGGACAGAGGAGCCTTCACATGAGGTCTCTCATTCAGGTAGTGAGGCAGTCCACACGAACAACTACAAAGACCTTTCAGATCCCTTTTTTATAAAATTAGTGTGACTTTAATTCTCTTTTGCATGCTGGTACATAGATATGTATTCTTGAAAAGGCTTGGAATTATTTCACCAAAACTAGAAACATAAAATATTCAAATAATAGTCTTGGGAAGAAAAGCTTACAATAAACATGGTAGGAGACAAGGGCAGAATCATGGTGTTGTTGTTTTTTTTAATATCATTATCAAGTAGTCTGGGAATCTTTGTTGATGTGACTAACCTTTCTCTTCTTTTCTTCAATGTTCCTTTAAAAAAGCATATAGAGTATACACAAGTATACACATGGGAAAAACATATAAAGTCCATAGATGCATAAGCATGCTTCTGAAACTTCCAGAACATGGATGCATTCTATTTCATTAGTCCAATTGTTCTGTGGAGCAGCACCATACTTCATATCTTATCAATGAAATAAGTTTTGCTCTCTTGGAGAAAACATCTTCCCATCTTATTTTTCTTGTGGATGTTATTGGCCACTCTTGGCCTTCTGCATTTCATACAAATTCTGAAATCGATGATCAATCCATCTTTTAAAAAAAGATCCCATTAGGATTTTGACAGGAATCATACCAAATCCATGGATCCATTTAGGACTAGTTAACATGCTTACATAGGATTATATTCTGATATATATATATATATATATATATATATATATA
>NW_012267229.1:8931569-8962070 GCF_000151885.1 Dipodomys ordii
TTGAGCCACAGCACCACTTCTGGGTTTTTTCTTTTTGCTTATGTGGTGCTGAAGAATCGAACCCAGGGCCTCATGCATGCAAGGCAAGTGCTCTACCACTGAGCCACCTTCCCAGCCCTCTGGATATATTCTTATCTCATGTAATTTTTTAAATTCCAGGAAATGAAGTCAAAAGGAAGATTATCTCTCAGGAGTACCCTCAAAGAATTAAGTAAGAAAAGAAAAACATTTCCTATAGGACCAAAATTTAGATAACCATGGTTTTGTACATGGTTTCTAAAAATAGGTTACTCATCAGAGTCCTTCCTTGAAAACAAAACCAATAAAAGGAATTTGATGCTGGAAATAATACACAGGGATTAAAAACATTGAAAGGTAAAGTAGGAGAAGGGGAGGATAAAGCAGATTCACAGCGGCAGGAAGCTGCTACACCCTGGGGATGGAAGGATAAAGGAAAGGTAAATCCCTCCTGCATCCCACAAACACAGGCCACTTAGTAAAAGGGGGACCCTCTGTGGGCTGGGCAGGTAGGATTTGGAGCCAAAGGGAGAAAACGTTTTCTGATGGGAATTAGAAACCAAGAAGTAGCTTCTGTGAGAGATGCATTCTCTTCTTCTCAAGAAAAGAAAGGGGAGAAATACCCTGACTTCCTCTTCTTTTCAAGGCTAGTACCTCTTAGCAGCTGACCCTACCTGGGAACAATTCACAGGGAAGCTAGGAAAAGGCAGTTTGTGCAGATCAGTCTCCCTAGGGATACAAAGAACTGGATAAGTTGGAAAACAGTCAAAGGAATGGTATAGAGATTAAAAAAAAAAAAAAAAGCAACCAGGGGGCTGGGAATGTGGCTTAGTGGTAGAGTGCTCGCCTAGCATGCATGAAGCCCTGGATTCGATTCCCCAGTTCCACATAAACAGAAAAGGCCAGAAGTAGTGCTGTGGCTCAATTGATAGAGTGCTAGCCTTGAATCGAAGAAGCTTAGGGATAGTACCTAGGCCCTGAGTTCAAGCCCCAGGACTGGCCAAAAAACAAACAAACAAACAAACAAAAGCAGGGCTGTAGGTATTGGATTTGACTTTTCTCTAAACTATTCACTACTCATTTTGTTTCCTTTTCTGAATACTATATGTCAAGCACTATGGTGGATGCTATTTCTCTAGATATGGTTTAAAAAAAAGTAAAATAAAAAGTTCAAATGCCTCATTGTTGAGGGGAGGGATAGGAATCTCAGCTCCGGAATGCCTGGAGTAGGAGACTGTACATTTCACCGAGTTCACATATTTGTGTAAGGTGTAGACCTGCAGACAAAGGCGACTCTTGTTTGCTCTGTGGTAATGTACAGAGGCAGTGTGGAAAGAATACTGAAACCTTCTGAAAACTCTTTATCTATTTCTTCATTTTACTCATTTACTTTCAAAATCCTTTGCATTAGTACTTGTCTCCAGAATCATGAGCAGGAAGACTAGATCAATCTAGCAGAATGAGAGAATGCTCCAATCTTCTTCAACATCAGGCTTCAGAAAGAAAAAAAAAGATTTCACCCATATGCACCCTCTTGGAAGTCTAGGGTGACATAAGTCTAGGGTAAGATGGTCCAGAATTAATGAAAAGCTTGAGATGTTTTTCAAGGATTGAAAATGGAAATTTGATAGAACATGCTTCTGTGGAAGCAGGGAAGAATTTAAGCAGCTTCTGAGGTGTACCTTCCAAGTTCCGCATGTGGAAAACGCTAGTTCTGTAATATAGGATTGAAATGTGTTTACATTGTATACACATGTTGGTGCTAAAATGTAAGAGGGCGTTGAGGTCTGGGAAGGTGGCTCAGTGGTACAGTGCTTGACTTGCATGCATGAGGCCCTGGGTTTGATTCCTCAACACCACATAAGCATAAAAAACCAGAAGTGATGCTGTGGCTCAAGTGGTAGAGCGCTGGACTTGAGCTTAACTGAGGGACAGCACCCAGGCTGAGAGTTCACGTGACCGACCAAAAAGAGATAGAGAGAGAGAGGGGGGGGGCATTGATCTAATTGGACAAAAAAAACATAATCTCCAGAAGATAAAAGTGGATGGGTTTATAGAAGAGGAAAAAAATCACAGAATCTCAAATAGGGCTCATGAAAAAGATCAGGAGGTTGCTCCTAGTCCAGAAAGTCTTGGTGAAAACTGTTAGAAGTCTGGATGGAGTTCCTGGTGGAAGTCAACTATGTGGGGGCAGTCCCTTCCCCAACACTTGTGCTGAGAATGGGTGGGTGATACCTGACCTCATCTTTTTTCATGTTGGGGGTCTCTCGACCTAGTAGTAGTAACTACTATGCATGGTACTTTGATGCCAACAGCCTTGTAACACTCTTCTGTGCAAAGTATGGCACTCTTTCTAGGGATTTTTTTTTTTACTTCTGGTTTCATTTTAAAATAGCCATTTTATTGTACTTATTTGTTTGATTTTTTGGCAGTATTAGGGTTTGAACTCAAGATACAATTACTAGGCAGGCACTCTAACCTCTGAGCCATGCACCTGTTCATTTTTTACATTCATTATTTTTCAGATAGTGTCTTACTTTTTGCTCAGGTTGGCCTTGGAGTTGAGATCCTCCTGCTCTCTGCTTTTTGAGGACTGAGGATTACAAATATATACCACCACACCTGGCCCCAATTTTCATTTTACAATGTGGTATTTCCAGCACCCAGCGAGAATTAGGGGCCATGACTCTGAAATCCTGCCGCTTGCAGGCCGATATGACTGACATGCAAAACCCAGAGGCCATCCTGTGCTGATCTTGATTTTATTTTGTCAGCTTGAACTCAGGGCCTGGGTGCTGTCCCTGAGCTTTTTTTCTCTCAAGACTAGCATTCCACCTTGAGCCACAGATCCATTTCTGGTTTTCTGGTGGTTGATTAGAGATAAGAGTCTCACAGACTTTCCTGCCCGGGCTGGTTCTGAACCATGATCCTCGGATCTCAGCCTCCTAAGCAGCTAGAATTACTGGTGTGAGCCACCAGCACCAGGCTTTGTGCTGCTGCTTCAAAGTCTCATTTTCCTTCTCTGCCTGTGGCACTTTCTCCTGCCTCCATCAGTCATCCCCAGGAGTCGTAGAATATAAGTTGGGTCTGCCTCTGTGATTTTGAGAGATTTGGCTGACTTTGCTCTGAGAGAGGCCTTCTGCTGATGCTGAATTTTTAATTATTTATACTGAGTATTAGTGTAGACCAACTCCCAGGCAGGCCTCTCCTCAACAAAAATGCATTCTGTAGATGTAAACTCCAGAAAAACCTCATGTAGGCTAATTTCACTTTTATACCTATGAATATTTTATTTCAAAAAAATTCATAATGGCCCTTAAGGAGCCATTATTGGTAAGTAAATATACATAGTCTGAAATGGTCTAAGATGTAATTGTGCCTATTTGCTCTGGGTAACAACATTCTTGTAAGTTTTATTAAAGGGTCTCTCTCTCTCTCCTCCCCGCTTTGCTTTTATATTCACTCACAAAGCTTAGAAAAGAATATGAAATAATTGCCCTCTGAAACTACAAATTGTTAGTGCATAAGCCAGTAAACTCAATCTTTTTTTTTCTTTTAGAAGGCATACTATATTATGAAGTGTAAAAATAATGTTAGAATTCCTGAATTGGATCCTTCCCTCTCTGCAGTAGCACAGTGAAGGCAGAATCTCTGGCTGACGTTGACTGAGATCCTTTGCAGGAATATGATCCATGGGGCAGAGTGTCCCCACATCCTACAGATGAAAGCGTGAGCACAAATGGTCCTCAGACCACATCTACTGAAGCTTAACCTGATTTTCAGCCCAGGCCTGGAAGAGAAAGCAAAGAAACATTCAAGGTAACCCTACTCCAGGAGGAATTGAAGCAAGATCAGAGAACCATAGGGATGGGAGTTGTCTCTAGAGAAAATTTCTAAATTCACCTGAGTCCTTCATTTCCTAAATGTACCTACAGACTTCATCAAGCATATAGAGCAAATTCTTTGAAAGTTAGAGCAATAGTTTGTTTGCAGAGTATTTCAATATTTGATTGTAATACTCTGGACAGTGTTTTGACACTTGGAGTGTATGTGTGTGGTAGAGGAAAAAGCAGAATATATATAAGGAACAGAGTATAGGTCACATGCCCAATTCCTACCTCCACTCTAGGAAAACCTACACAATGGCATTTTTGTATGCTGAAGCTTCTTGCAAAACTTAAAACAGTGTTGAAATACTAAGTCAACCCTCTCCTTTTCCTCCCTTTTTCATTTCTCCCAGTCCCTCCTACTGAACATAGAATACCAAGACAACTTTGGAGAGGAGGGAGAATGAACCCAGAAACCATGCTCCATCTTCTTGTCACTATTTTCTAGGGTAACCATGCTCTGTCTCCTTGTCACTAAAGTAAACACCCACATTACCTAACTTATGTCATCTCCCGGAGGACCTGATTAGCATTCCATTTACCAGATCTAAAAGTGTAGAAGTAATTTTCACAAAACGTGTTCAAGGTGCTAATGAATGCTGGGAGATTCCAAACTGAAATTATTATTCCAGGAGCCATTTCAGAACACTTAAGGGAAAAGTGTCCATGAGAAGAATTTCAAAATCAGTGTAGAGGATCTATGGGAATGCTTCAATTAAGAACTTTTTCAAAGCCTGGTACCAGTGGCTCACATCTGTAATTCTAGCTACTTAAGAAGTTGAGATCTGAGTAACATGGTTCAAAACTAGCTTGGGAAGGAAAGTCCACATGACTCTTATCTAAAATTAGCCACCCAAGGGCTGGGAAGTTGGCTCAGTGGTAGAGTGCTTGCCTTGCATGCCTGAGGCCCTGGGTTCAATTCCTCAGCACCATATAAGCAAAAAGAAAAAAGTTGGAAGTGGTGCTGTGGCTCAAGTGGTAGGGCACTAGCCTTGAGCTGAAGAGCTGAGGGATAGTGCTCAGGCCCAGAGTTCAGGTCCCACAACCGGACCAAAAAAATAAATAAATAAAATAAAATTAGTCACCCAAAAGCTGGAAGTATAGTGGTGGCTCAAACAAACAAATAGATGAACAACAAAACAACAACAGAGACATCAGACTTCAAGATACCGCTTAATTAATGTAAGAGCACATGAATGGTCTTTCAAATCACACAATAAATGTTAGCAAGACATTTGTACATGAGACAAGACAAAAGAATTTCTGAATTAATCAACATCCCAGCTTCTCTCTGACACTACGAAGTTGCCAGTCACTACTGGCAACCTGAGGTAGTCAGGTTAAATAAATGCGACCCATGGTCCTGAAAGCATCTGCTCTCCTCTACGAAAAGAGAACCATTTATTCTATCTAGCAAGATCGTGGTTTTCTACCTACCCAAGGCTTGTCATAGACAGCACATATGCCCACACAGCTGGAGGATGAGTGTGAACCCACTGTAGTGAATTCTGAGTGTGCCCTCACAGAACCCTTTGGGACAGTCACATTTTATGCACGTCAGCCTCTCTTCCAACTGGCAATATCTACCTTTTGGCCCAAGGACTTTATCTAGTGGTCAAGGCCTATTCTGCCCCTGCGTACAGCAAGCTGAAAGGGCTAGAGAATCAGCAACCTCCCAGGTGCTGCCATCAATTACAGAATAATGGGGACTGGTGGTTAAATGTCCCAGCTCCCACACTCCCTCCATGTACAGAACAGCTCTGAGGCTTACATTCTGCACTAGATCCCAGTGGTGTCTATCGGGTGAAGTCCTAGTTGTCCCTTGTTTGATAACATGCCTCTTATTGGCTCTCTCCTCTCCTCTCTCTTATCCCCATCCTCCTATGCAGCTAAATTATGTGCCCTTGAATTTATATTTCCATGTATTTCTGAGAGGAACCTTAACTAGATACACAGGGTTGTGGACAAACTCCCTGAAGGTCTTTTGAGGTCATTATTTTCCATGTTGTAATCTGTTAAGGCAATTAGAAAGCAGAGAAGACAGGGGCTGCCAAACACTCTTACCTCAGCCCAGAAAATTCAAGGACATCTTTTCCTGGTAACAAAGAAACTCAGTTCCTTTGGGAACAGCTGCCATGGTGTCATCTCTGGCCTCATGTTACTTAACCACACAATACCACATCCCATCATGGAACCTGAGAGCTATCAGAGACACTTAAAGCACAGTGGCAGAATTTTTGCTGTTGCCTCAATGAATCCTCTGTGTCCTGGTTCATCTCTAACTCAGCCTTTTACGTAGCAGTGTGGACTGCTTTTAAGTGTCAGTCTAATCACTAATGGAATGCTTAGAGAAGAAGTTTTAATGCTCTGGGAAGCTAATGTGCTCCCACTGAGCACCTGAGCAAAACTCAAGTGGACAGATTGACTTTGGATTCTGTTCCAAAAACTTGGCCAGGGAACAGTTACAGAGCCACCAACATGGAAGAAGAAACCATTTCCCCTACAATGAGGTAAAAGCCTTTGCAAACTCAGTATTCAAACAATACAATAGGACTGCTTGTGAGCGATGCAATGCATTTACAGGGGTGTGGTAGGAACTGCCTACATAGAAAATTCCTATGGGCTACTTCTGTGTGCAGAGCTGAAATTACATCATGGGGCAGTTGTAGATGTTTATTTAGCAGCCAGTTGTCCTTCCCTTAATGATGTGGGTCATGAGGGGATGCAGCATCCATTTCCTATAGGATTCTTTTTTTTGTTTGTTTTTTGGCCAGTTGTGGGGCTTGAACTCTGGCCCTGGGCACTTTCCCTCAGCTCTTCAGCTCAAGAATAGCGCTCTACCACTTGAGCCACAGCGCCACTTCTGGCTTTTTCTGCTTATGTAGTACTGAGGAATCGAACTCAGGACCTCATGCATGCAAGACAAGCACTCTACCACTGAGCCACTTTCCCAGTCCCCCTCCATTTCCTATAGGAAGTCAAGACAGATGCTCTATGCCTGGTCCTTGGCTTCTGGAGGACAACTCTACAATCTAGACTCAGAAAACCAAATGCTCCCACCAGGATTTTTATTTAGACTCAGGAACAAGCTAAGAATTCCATAGTATCAGTGGCATCTAGTTCCTGTGCTCAACTGTAACAATGTCTAAAAGCCAGAGTGGCCTCAAGGACAAAATTAAGGATCATGGCTATATTCCTGCTGTCCAGCCTTCTGTAGATCATGCTTGCTTTTTTTGTGTGTGTGCCAGTTTTGGAGCTTAAACTCACGGCCTGGGCACTGTCCCTGAGCTTCTTTTGCTTAAGGCTAGCACTCCACCACTTGAGCCACAGGACCACTTCCTGCTTTTTCTGTTTATGTGGTGCTGAGGATCGAATCCATGGCTTCATGCATGCTAGGCAAGCACTCTTCCACCAAGCCATATTCCTAGCCCCTATGCTTGCTTTTAAAACCTAAAAATCCAGCTGGGCACAGATGGCTCATGCCTATAATCCTAACTACTCAGGAGGCTGAGATCTGAGTATCACAGTTCAAAGCCAGCCCTGGCAGGAAAGTCTGTGAGACTCTTATCTCCAATTAATAACAAAAAGCTGAAAATGGAGTTGGGGCTTAAATGGTAGGCTAACTGGAGAACAATGGCTCAAGGACAGTGCGTAGGCTCTGAGATCAAGCTTCAGACCAGCAAAAACAATCAACCCTAAAAATCTACCTTTCAGGTCAATTCTGTTAGCTACCCACTGTCCTTCTCTTAAAGTCAGCCATAGTCCAACTCTCACCTTGTCAATCCAGAGTCCAGACTGAGGCATAAGTTGATAGCCTATAATATTTGAAGTCTCCAATGGGCTTATGGTCTTGGAGGACCTACATGGTTGCTGGGTCATTGTCTCCTTTCTGTCAGGGAGACAGATTGCTTAACTGCTAAGCTTGCTCTCCTGTTCTGTTTCTACAAGAAGTGCTGGCTAGTGAAGCCTGAAAGTTACTGAAGGCTCAGTGAGGGATGATGGAGGCGTGGAAAAGTATATCATAGTGTGAAAACCACAGATGAATCTGGGCCAAATCCAACCACGCAACTGTCTTAAGTTGCTATTATGTATGTGTGGGTTTCAGAAGAGTTGAATGTACCTAGTAAACAGTTCCAAGGGCGAGAAAATGAACAATTCGTTGACTGCCAGTCACAGGTGACTGCTCTGTGATGGACCCATTTGGCATAAAGAGAATCAGAGATGATAAGAGTGAGAGGGACCAGTACTTTCTACACAGAGAAACCGCAATCTCTGAGCAGCTCTAAAAACAAGCATGGGGTAGTGTGAGGTGTGGCTTTTAACATGCATAGATTGTGGGGTTTCTTTCTTTTGGGGGGGAACAGGGAATCATTTGTTTAAACTTTTCCATAAGCAAAGAAAAAGTCACACTGTAGCAAAATGCAGGGAAAAGAAAACAATTGAGAGATTATGGTGATGAAAGTTTCCATAATTAATAGTAAAATAATCTATTTGGAGAATGGTTAGAAATCAGCTCTTAAAGGAGAGAAATACTATTATAAGTGTTAAAGGGGATGGGGCTGGGAAGTTGGCTCAGTAGAGTGCTTGCCTTGCATGCATGAGGACCTGGTTCGATTCCTTAGAACCACATAAGCAAAAAAGAAAAAAGCTGGAAGTGGTGCTGTGGCTCAAGTGGTAGAGCGCTAGCCTTGAGCTTTTTTTTTTTTTCAGACTCTACATCTGTTTTATTTAAATGGGCTGCAGCTTGGGCCTCGTCCTACACTCCGACACAGCGGAGCCTAGGACTAGAGCCCCGAGCTAAGGATTTGCAGGTCTTCTATAGGCACACAATCAACCAGGTGTTTTGATCACCACCACGTGTTGCTTTGCTAGACAGAAACAAGAAACACGTGGTGGTCACTGCCTCAAACTTTAACCTGGCCCAAGAAACTCCAAGAGTGCTTGATCTTGAACGGGTATAGTCCCTCTCTGACCTTAATCATACTATGAAACAACAATATCAATAACAATCAGTTCATTTTTCTTTTCTTGAGGCGTATGCGGAGTGGTTGGGTAGAATGCTTGGAGACTTCCCATGTTTCCCCATGGTCATCCAGGCCAAAGGGGTCAACTGGTCTGGCGTGAGAGCAGTGGATCCAAGCAGCAATGCCGTCCACCTTAAGGGCAGTGAGTGTAGTCAGTAGCACCATGTAAAGTCCCTTCCACCATGGTTCCAGAGATCTCAAGTTGTGCCTTCGAACAAACACCCAGTCCCCTGGTTTAAACAAATGGGGGGAGGGAATAGAAGAGAATCATATAATGCTCTAAGCTGGGGCCACATACTCTTATGCACCAGCTGTAAATAGTCAAGTTTACACAGAAATTCAGTATCACCCAAATCAGCAAGCAATTCGGTCTGAAGGCTAAAGATAATGGGTGGAGGATGTCCATACATTATTTCAAAAGGAGTAAAGCCAAGCCGATAGGGTGAATTTCTTATTCTAAACAAGGCAAAAGGAAGAGCTCAGGGATAGCACCCAGGCCCAGAGTTTAGGCCCACAACCGACAAAACAAAACAAAACAAAAAAGAAGGGTTAAAGGGGAAAAAAAAGACTACAATAGCTTGAAAGATGCCATTGAGATAATCAACCAAATATAACAGTAAATCTTTACTTAAGTCCTTATTACAATAGACTAATTATCACAAGGCATTTTCAAGAAAGTTAGGAAAAAATGAGCATGGAGGAAATATTAAATGATATAAACAGGAATTATTGATGATTTCTTTGGGAGTATTAATGGTTTTCTGATTGTTAAAAAAATTTAAAAGAAGTTATCTATGAGAAACATATGCTGAATTTCCAGATGCAATAAAATGACATCTGAAATTTGTTTTAGAATACTCCAGAACTATTCCAAGTGTGGTCTATACTCTGAGGCCCATTTGCAAAATGCGTACTTTTAATGAGTGCAGACATTGACAGTGAGTATCTAGAAGTTGTTTTTAAGTTTTAATTTTTTTTTGCCAGTCATGGGGCTTGAACTCAGGGCCTGAGCACTGTACCTGGGCTTCTTTGTGCTCGAAGCTAGCACTCTACCACTTGAACCATTTTCAGCATTTTCTGTTTATGTGGTGATAAGAAATCAAACCCAGGGCTTCATGCATGCTAGGCAAGCACTCTACCACTAGGCCACATTCCCAGCCCTTAATAATGTTCTTTTAATTCGATAGCATCCAAACAGTGCTTTGTGAACTCTTTTGACCTGTACAAAGACTAGTTTGTGATGTCAAATTTGCATGAACTATATGAGGCATGAGAATGAGCTATGTGTTAGTCCACTGGCCCATGACAAATGGAGACTCAAACCCAAGGGCTTCTGAGCTTTAGAAGAAATGCTTTATTTTGTACACACACATATGTGCACACGCACACACAAACACATCCACATCCACACACACATACCTACCTAGGGAGGAAGGCTGAAAAAAAGAACAAGACGCTATTGTTTGTTAAAACTAGATGATGAGCACATGAGCTCATAATACAATTTTCTCTGCTTTTATGAATATTCAAAAATCAGTATCACGGGCTGGGAAGGTGGCTCAGTGGTAGAGTGCTTGCCTTGCATGCATGAGGCCCTGGGTTCGATTCCTCAACACCACATAAGCAAAAAGAAAAAAAAAGCTGGAAGTGTCGCTGTGGCTCAAGTAGTAGAGCACTAGCCTTGCGCTGAAGAGCTGAGGGATAGCGCCCAGGCCCAGAGTTCAGGCCCCAAAACCAGACCCAAAAATTAGTATCAGGAAGGTGCTGGTGGCTCATGCCTGTAATACTAGCTACTCAGGAGGCTGAGATCTGAGGGTTGCAGTTCAAAGCCAGCCTGGGCAGGAAAGTCCATGAGACTCTTATCTCCAATTAACTACTAAAAAACTAAAGTAACACTGTGGCTCAAGTGGTAGACTGCTTGCCTTGAGCTGAAGAGCTCAGGGATAGCACCCAGGCCCAGAGTTCAAGCCCCACAACCAAAAAGAAAAAAAAAAAAACAGACACATCAGTACCATGTGATATAGTAAAAAGCTTGTGTGTGTGTGTGTGTGTGTGTGTGTGTGTGTGTGTGTGTGCCCATCCTGGAGCTTGAACGTTGGGCCTGGAAGCTGTCCCTGAGCTTTTGCTCAAGGCTAATTCTTTACCACTTGAGCCACAGTTCTACTTCTGACTTTTCCTGAGCAGTTTATTGGAGATAAGAGTCTCATGGATTTTCCTGCCTGGGCTGCTTTTGAACCACAATCCTCAGATCTCAGCCTCCTGAGTAGTTAGGATTATAGGTGTGAGCCACCAACACCTGGTGCCCCTGAGCTTTCTTTGCTCAAGGCTATGGCTCTATGACCTGAGCCACGGCTCCACTTTCAGATTTTTGGTGGTTAATCAGAGATATGAGTTCATGGACTGCCCCAGGCTGCCTTTGAACCAGCTCAATCTACCGAGTAGCTAAGATGAAGGCATGAACCATCAGCACCAGCCTGTAAAAAGATTTTAAAATAAGCATGCCAATTAAGATATTTTGAATATATACCTTTTTTCAAGGTGAGCATCAGTATTAGGGCTTGAGCTGAGGTCCTTGAACTTACTACATAGACCCTTTTATCCCCGGTCTGTGCTTCAGGCTTCAACTGTTGCTGGTTATTTTTGAGATACAAATTTACCTCCTGCCCTCTGTACATATTGAGCTATTTGTTGGAAAGGGGTCTAGAGAATTTTTGTGCCCAACCTGGTCTGGGGAACTATGATTCTCCCAATCTCAGACTCTAGTAGCCAGCATGACAGAAGTGCCACTGGCACCAGGACTTAAATGCATATATTCATATGTAAACGTACAGAATAGTTTTTGTTATACCCGAGTCCCAGAGACCCTCCGACGACCACCAAGAGACCAGGCAACCCGAACTGCAAAATGCAAGGTTTATTCAACAACCAAGGCTCGGGCCTGGTCCGTACTCTCAGACGCAGCAGAGGAAGGGAGAGGGCCCCGAGCAACATTGTAGCTGGGCTTATAAAGGCAAAAACCACAAAATTACAGCAATACTATGGTTTAGGGACAGGTTCAATTCTGACCAGGGACTAGGTGTCTATTTGAGCATCGAGGCTGACATCTCCTGTGGTTAATCTTCTGCTGACTGGGTCTCAAAATCTTGTCTGGGATGTTCTGCAATCTTTAAATAACAGTTCTCAAAAATTTTGTAACCTTTGCAACATTAACTCAGAACAAGAATTAGAGACTGACACAAGTCAACTTTAGAAGCTGTCACAAAATGGCTTTAGTTTGGTTCTTACAGGTGTGTGTGTGTGTGTGTGTGTGTGTGTGTGTGTGTGTGTGTGTTTGTGTGTTTCAAATAAAATAACACAGAAAGGATACACAGAACCCATAACTCACATGAGGATTAGAAACAATATTTCCAGTCAAACTTCATTTTACAAAAGAAGTTTTACGTAAGTAAACAGTAATTTGCCGGATCATGAGCATGGTAAGCTTTTATTATATAATAAAGTCTGATTATATAATGAACTCCTTGAGGCCATGGATCTGGGGAGAGCTTCTGTGTCTCCATAGCACTCAGCCCACAGCCTTGCAGAGTAAATGGTGCTTAGTAAACATTGTTGATAGCTGAACTCAGGAAATGAACTGTCATGGAAAGGACTTTAATTCTCCATGCTGCTCAATCAATTCGAAAACCAGTCTCCCGAATCCACCTTCTTGGAGATCTGTCACAGAATGTTTGAGGTTGAGGGGTATTTGGAGAAGAGTTAATGTCCTCATTTTGCAGAGGCAGAAATGAGGTCCAGGCGAGTTAAATGAGCCTCTCTGAAAACCCTGCTTGTTAATGGTTGTTTGTTTTTGCCTTTTATGTCTTTGTGGAAGCTGCTTTCTCCTACGGTAGCTCTCAGAGGGTACATACAAACCTCTCTCTTGCTCCAGCTACTTGTTCTTAGTTTTAAAATTACATGGCAGCCACAGACCAGTGGCTTACACTTGCAATCTTAGCTATTCAGGAGGCTGAGATCTGAGGCTGGCAGTTCAAAGTCAGCTGGGTAGGGAAGTCCACAAGACTCTTATCTCAATAAACTACCAAAGATCTGGAAGTGGAGCTGTGGCTCAAGTGGTCAAGCACTAGCTTTGAGCAAAAGAAGCTCAGGGGCAGTGTCCAAGTCCTGAGCTCAAGCCCTGGGACTGGCACAAAATAAATAAATAAAATAACATGGCTTCATTTTTACGATAGGAGTTGTTGAGCTGGCTGTACCATGAAGCTGAACAGAAAATTTGAGTATGGAGTAGATTCATGTCATGATCAGTTTTACCCAACACTGGCCCATGTTTAGATTTCATAGAACATTCAGAAATTTTCTACCAGGGAAGGAAGGCTAATAATAAGCTAATAGTTAAACAGTGACCCTGCTTTATCAGCTAAAAAGGGCAAATCCTGTTATCTCAGCTGTGAGTTGGGAATTTGAGGCTGGTAGGCTGTGTTAGGCCATTAAGGCTATCCTGTGTTATGTAGAGAGAGGGAGAGAGATTATGTCTCAAAAATGCAAATGAATAGTTGAGTAGAGCTCTGATGTAAGAGAAGGGGTGCAGTGGTCTGAAGGGTCAGGGGAAAGGCATATGGAAAGGGCAGAATATCTGGCTTCTGCTTGGTTAGATGAGTGTGGGCAGTGCTTCACCTCGTTAGTATTAAGGAGCCTGGGAGGCTTCTGTGGAGGAGTTGGGAACCTCAGTGATTTGGGAACAATGTGTAGGAAAGGCTGGGACAGGAGAACCTTGAGGACATTAGATGAAAGCATGAAGCTGGTGATTGCAGGTAGGAAGGGAAAGGAATGACAAATGCCAGGGGTTTGTGGCTTTGTTTGTTTGACTTTAGATGAAAAACACATCAGTAAGCTAAGCCAGGCATGTTTTACAGATGAGGAAATGGAGGCACAGTATGCTCAAGTACACACAATGACAAAATGTCAGAGTCAAAACCACACCAGGAAGTCTGGCTCCCGTGTTTCATCTTTAAACCACCACTCAATGCTGTAAGACAGTAAAATATTTAGAAGTAAAAGTCACAATGAAGCCTGGCACCTGTGGCTCACACCTATAATCCTAGCTACTCACGAGGCTGAGATCTCAGGATCAAGATTAAAGCCAGTCCAGCAGGAAAGTCTGTGAGATTCTCATCTTCAATTAACTACCTAAGAGTCGGGAGTGGCTCTGTGGCTCAAGTGGTAGCGTGCTAGCCTTGAGCATAAATCCTCAGGGACAGTGCCCAGGCCCTGAGTTCAAGCCCCAGGACTGGCACAAAAATAAAAATCATAGTAAATCCAAACTGTGTCCAACCTAAGTGAAATGTGAGTGTCAGATACCCAGAGAGAATATTAGCCTGTGGGAAAGCATCTATACTTGGATTTTTAAGATACATGTTGTCAGTTGTTTGCTAGTTTTGAATTGTGATCCTGAGACCTCAGCTTCCTGGGTAGCTAGGATTATAGGTGTGAGCTACCAGCATCTGGCTCACCTTTTTTTTTAAATTAATTTTTTAAAAATATATTGAGACAGGGTTTTACTATGTAATCCATGCTGGTTCCAAATTCAAGATCCTTCTGCCTCTACCTCCCAAGTGCTAGGATTACAGGCAGTTTTTGCATACGTTTAGATTAGTAATAGGGATCCTGTACATTCTTTTTTTTTTTTTTGTAGGTTGTAGGGCTTGAACTCCGGGCCTGGGCACTGTCCCTGAGCTCTTCAGATCAAGGCTAGTGCTCTACCACTTGAGCCAAAGCACCACTTCAGGCTTTTTCTGTGTATGGAGTGCTGAGGAATTGAACCCAGGGCCTCCTGCATATGAGGCAAACACTCTACCACTGAGCCACTTTCCCAGCCCCTGTACATTCTGTACTCACTTTGCTCAATGATGGAAAACTATAGCATAATATCACAACGAGGACATAGCCATTGACACAAACAGATTTTATTCAGGTTTCTCCATTTGACTTGAACCCATTTGTGAATCCAACTACAATTTTGTCATCTGTGAAGGTTTTTTATATCACCCCTATGCAGAACAGTCATGTTAAATAATTGTAAGGTTTCATTTTATTGATATTTTATAGAATAATTTGGTCTTGTTAGTTTTCATTGATTTTCCACACATCTGTTTTTTCCTCAGGTTCATTGGTGTCTGATCTTATTTGCATTGTTTCTTATATTTGACTTACTTTAAGTTTATTTTTCTCTTCCTCTCACTTTTTTTTTTCTTCTGGTTGAGGGCCTGGGTGCTGTCCCTGAGCTCTTCTTGCTCATGGTTAGTGCTCTACCACTTTGAGCCACAGTGTCCCTTCCAATTTTCTGGTGGCTAATTGGAGATGATTCTCAAGGACTTTCCTGTCTTGTCTGGCTTTGAACCACAATCCTCAGATCTCAGCCTCCTGAGTAGCTAGGATGACAGGCATGAACCACCAGTGATTGGCTTCCTCTCATTTCTTTTTTTTTTTGGGGGGGGGTCCGGTCGTGGGGCCTGAACTCTGGGCCTGGGCGCTGTCCCTCAGCTCTTCAGCTCAAGGCTAGCGCTCTACCACTTGAGCCACAGCGCCACTTCCGGCTTTTTTCTTTTTGCTTATGTAGTGCTGAGGAATTGAACCCAGGGCCTCAGGCATGCAAGGCAAGTGCTCTACCACTGAGCCACCTTCCCAGCCCCTAATAGCTGTAATTTGTAAATTAGGAAACTCAGGTCTAGAGAGGCTGAGTGACTTGCCCGACAAGTCACTCAGTCAAACATCTTGTCTCCAAACCCTAGTGTCTTGTGTATTAGCTATGTCCTGGGTCCAAAAGATGGGAGCAAAGGGAAGCAGAGGAACTGGACAAAAGCAAATCATGATTAGTTTCGTGTGGGCTGGGGATGTGGCTTAGTGGTAGAGTGCTTGCCTAGCATGAATGAAGCCCTGGGTTTAATTCCTCAATATCATACAAACAGAAAAAAAAACGGAAGTGGCACTGTGGCTCAAAGGGTAGAGAGCCAGCCTTGAGCAAAAGTGCCTAGGCCATGAGTCTAAGCCCCGGGACTGGAAAAAAAAAGTCGTGTGTGTGTGTGTGTGTGTGTGTGTGTACACCTTTTAAGACAAAGGAGAGTTGTAATTATATGAGAGACAAAGGGGAGAACAAAGCAGAGGGCTGAGGTTACAGGATGGTGGGGAGAGGTGGTGAGGGTTAAGCATGATTGCTTAACCCTGGCTGTAGGGTACATTTTACACCCAAATATTCCCCGCAGCCTTTAGAGAACCTGTACTGTTAAAACAGTAAGGAAGATGCCCAGAGGAACTGGCAAAAGCAACTAAGAAACCTTCAGAATATAGAGAAGTTACGTTCTTCTGAAATAAGGAGGCTGCTTCAGGCATTTGATGCTAAGCCCCAGTGCTAAAGGAAGCAGAGAGAAAATAACCAAGGGCAAGAGTGCTAAATCTTGTCTTTGTGAACGCACCCACGCAGACAGCAATTGGAAAGCATTTGCTTGGGGGATTTGGAGTGTTCTTTGTTTGCTTGCTGGTAAAAACCAGTATCTCTGATGCACAGCTCTCAGAGGCTTAAGAGAAAGGCAAAGAAAGATTAAGGCCTGTGTGTTTCAAACAAGCCAAGAGGTCCACAAGCATATTTGATGTGAGAATCAGTTATGCTAAGGGACTCTCGTTAGAATGGCTGATATCTTCTTCCACTGAATGTGAGCTTGCTCATGAGCACTGAGTCCTCAAATACAACATGTCATGGAGTGGGCAGTTTTCCCTGAGGATAGACAGCCACACACGGGACCATGTGCTGTGAAGTGAGCTGAGAGCCCAGGACTGGAAGCAGGCAAAGAAATGAGTCCAAACACAGTAAAGAGTGAGCTGGTTTGACATTTATTTGGATGTTCATAAACCAAGCAGGGAACACAGTATGGGTTTGGGGGCTACTAGGTTTCTGTGCTTCATTTCCCAACCTGTAAAAGTGATTGGGTTTGAAATGATGATTGACACTTAGCAAGCACCCAACCATTCTGTCTTAAAACATGTCAGTTAGGAAAGCAGCCTATGGGCTGAGGCCACCACTAATCCAAGGGCAACAAGGAGGAGGGACAGGAGTACGCAACAAGGTCAGGTCTATATATATATATTTTTTTTTAATTTATTTTTATTTTTAATTTATTTTTATTTTTTTGTGAACACACTGTACAGAGGGGTTACAATTACATGGGCAGGTTAATGCGTACATTTCTTATCAAGCATTGCAGCCTCCTCCTTTGTTTACCCTTCACATCCCTTCCCAGCCTCCCCACCTCCACCCAATCCTCCCCGCTTCCCCCCTCCACCAACATTGTAAAGCTCGTTTTCAACATGACTTGTACTTCTCATTGTTGCAACAGGTCCACCTTAAACAACTTCTTTTTCCCCATCTCCTCTACAAGTTATACTGACATCAAATATAGTGAAAGCAGGGGTTATACTGTGGGGGAGGGACATACAAAGCTACAAAGAGATAATCTTATAAATGCATTAGAAACACATGCATGAAAGAAAAAAAACACTAAAATACATATCTAAGGGTTCATTTTCCTAATATCACATTATCTGACCTTTTCCGCTTGACTCATACATATACTAGATATTGCAAATAAGGGAAACCATGGGACCTATGTTTCTTTGGGCCTGGCTTACTTCACTTAATACAATTTTTTCCAAGTTTTTCCATTTCCTAACAAATGGGGCAATGTCATTCTTTCTGATGGAGGCATAGAATTCCATTGTGTATATATACCACATTTTCTTGATCCATTCATCTACTGAAGGGCGTCTGGGCTGGTTCCATATCTTAGCTATGGTAAATAATGCTGCAATAAACATAGTTGTGCTGGTAGCTTTAGTGTGGTCTTGTTTGTAAACATTTGGGTAAATGCCCAAAAGTGGGATTGCTGGGTCATAGGGGAGTTCTATGTGAAGTCTTTTGAGGAACCTCCATACTGCTTTCCAAAGTGGTTGAACAAGTTTACATTCCCACCAACAATGAAGTAAGGTTCCTTTCTGTCCACATCCCCTCCAGCATCTGTTGTTATTAGAGTTCTTGATTTTTGCCGTTCTTTCTGGGGTGAGGTGATATCTCAATGTTGTTTTGATTTGCATTTCTTTTATGGCTAGGGATGTTGAACATTTCTTCATGTGTCTATTGGCCATCCTTCTTTCTTCTTCAGAGAAGTTTCTCTTTAAGTCTTTCGCCCACTTATTTATTGGGCAGTTGTTTCTTTGAGGATTTGTTGTTGGGGGGGTTAATTTTTTTCTTTTCTTTCATTTTTATATGCTTTTTATTGTAAAAATAGTGTACAGAGGGGTTACAGTTACAAGAGTAAGGTAATGAGTACATTTCCTATCCAGCATTGTTACCTCTTCCTTTGTTTTTCCCCTACCATCCCTTCCCTCCCCCAACTCCCCACCCCCACCCCTACCCCCACCCCTGGAAGTTGTAAATTTCAATTTCAACATACTGTAAAATTTATATACAAGATG
The DNA here is from genome assembly GCF_000151885.1 of Dipodomys ordii. Classification (NCBI taxonomy): domain Eukaryota; kingdom Metazoa; phylum Chordata; class Mammalia; order Rodentia; family Heteromyidae; genus Dipodomys; species Dipodomys ordii. The sequence goes on from NW_012267229.1 coordinate 8,950,018, forward strand.
CAAGGTACCAAAATCAAATACAGTGAAAACAGGAGTTATACCATTGCGGGGGGGGGGGGAGGACATACAAGAGAAACAAAAAAAAAATCACACAGTACATTTTAAACATGTTAAAAACAATAGCAAGAAAGAAAAAAAAACACTGTGTCCCTATCTTGGGGTTCACTTCACTTAACTTCATCTTATATGGTCATATGTACATAGCTTTTGGCCTTTTCTGCTTGTCCTACACATGTACTAGTTATTGCAAATAAGGGAAACCATGGGACCTATGTTTCTTTGGGCCTGGCTTACTTCACTTAATACCATTTGTTCCAAGTCTTTCCATTTCCTAACAAATGGGGCAATGCCATTTTTTCTGATTGAGGTATAGAATTCCATTGTATAAATATGGGGGTTTAATTTTTTGAGTTCCAAGTATATTTTAGATATGAGACCCTTGTCCGTTGTATGGCTAGTAAAGATCTTCTCCCAATCCGTGGGCTTTCTATTGATCTTGCTAGCTATGTCATTTGCCCTGCAGAAGCTCTGCAACTTTATGCAATCCCATTTGTCCAACCTTTCTTTGATTTGTTGTGTTTCCGGGTCTCTATTCAGAAAATTTCGGCCTGAGCCAAGGAGACCTAGGGTTTCTCCTATTCCATCCTGTAATGTTTTCAGAGTGTCTGCTTTGACTTCAAGGTCTTTGATCCATTTGGAGTTGATTCTGGTGCAGGGTGATATATAAGGATCTAGCTTTAGTTTTCTACATGTAGTTAACCAATTTTGCCATCACCATTTACTGAAGAGGCTGTCTTTCTTCCATTCTATTCTTATCGAAGATTAGATGGCTATAGGTCTGTAGGTTCATTTCTGGGTTTTCAATTCTATTCCATTGGTCCTGAGGTCTGTTCTTATGCCAATACCAAGCTATTTTGATTACTATGGCTTTATAGTAGAGTTTGAAATTTGGTATTGATATTCCTCCAGCAGTGTTCTTTCCATTGAGGAGCGTTAGGTCTCTATTTTTTAATTGTTCAGCTCCTTACTTAATTACAAAGGTGATGTCCACTTTCCTGTTAGAGGGCACATCTCTGTCAAGACCAGATAGAACCCAATATTACAACTTAAAAAAAAATCAAACACATAAATTGAAAAATGGCAACAACTTTTTAAAACTCTGGATCTTCATGATACACTGGGTGGTTGTTCATATTTATTGCCAATTTGCATTTCTTCTATGAAATACCTCTTCCTTCTTTTTTGTTTTGTTTGGGTCCGGTCGTGGGGCCTGAACTCTGGGCTTGGGCGCTGTCCCTCAGCTCTTCAGCTCAAGGCTAGTGCTCTACCACTTGCGCCACAGCGCCACTTCTGGCTTTTTTCTTTTTGCTTATGTGGTGCATGAGGAATCGAACCCAGGGCCTCATGCATGCAAGGCAAGCTCTACCACTGAGCCCCCTTCCCAGACCCTGAAATACCTCTTCCTTCTACGAGGTCATTTACACACTAAAAAAAATTATCTTTAGCTAGGCACTGGTGTCTCACGCTTGTAATCCTATCTACTCAGGAGACTGAGATGTGAGGATTAAGGTTCAAAGCCAGCCCAAGCAGGAAAGACTGTGCGACTCTGATCTCCAATAAACCACCAGAAAACTGTGGCTCAAGGGGTAGAGTGCTAACCTTGAGCTGAAGAGCTGAGGGATAGCGCCCAGGCTCAGAGTTCAAGTCTTACAACTGGCCAAAAAAAAATTTTAAGTAGCTATACAAAGGAGTTTCGATCCAACGTGACAATCTATGAGTACAATACATTTGTCATATCTGCTTTATCTTATTTCTAGTTGAAAGGAAATTATTAAGATGCTTTGTCCTAAATACTTCAGTATTCATCTATTCAAAAGAAATAAGTATAAACTCTTGAAAAGCCACAACACAACTGGCTGTGGAAGGCGGCGTGGCCTGGAAGACTGAATGGTCTCCATTCTCCACCCTCATCTGCACAACCCTGTTCCTTCATTGCCTCACCTGGCCCAGGCCTCAGTTCCATCTCAGAAGCTGTCACTGAATGTTCTAGATTGTTCCTTTTCATTCATCCAACAGAGTTTGCCAAAAGTTCTAAGTATAGGAGCTATGGCCTCCTAGTCATAATTTTAGCCACGTTAGCTGGCCTTTTAAATGAAGTTCTTAAAACATTAAAAAAAAAAAAAAGAGGGCTGGGAAGGTGGCTCAGTGGTAGAGCGCTTGCCTTGCATGCCTGAGGCCCTGGATTCGATTCCTCAGCACCATATAAGCAGAAAAAAAAGCCAGAAGTGGTGCTGTGGCTCAAGTGGTAGAGCGCTAGCCTTGAGCTAAAGAGCTGAGGGACAGCGCCCAGGCCCAGAGTTCAAGCCCCACGACTGGACCAAAACAAAAAAAAAAAAAAAAAAAGAAAGAAAGAAAAACCACAGCACAATCATCCAGAAAACCAGAAGTGGTGCTGTAGCTCAAAGTGGGAGAGTACTAGCCTTGAGCACAACAGCTCAGGTATAGTGCCCAGGCCCTGAGTTCAAACCCTACAACTGACAACAAACAAACAACAAACAACTCACCTCCACTGTCACCTGTAACTTTCATAGTATTATTATTATTTTTTTTGGGTCCGGTCGTGGGGCCTGAACTCTGGGCCTGGGCACTGTCCCTCAGCTCTTCAGCTCAAGGTTAGCGCTCTACCACTTGAGCCACAGCGCCACTTCCGGCTTTTTTCTTTTTGCTTATGTAGTGGTGAGGAATCGAACCCCGGGCCTCAGGCATGCAAGGCAAGCACTCTACCACTGAGCCGCCTTCCCAGCCCCCATAGTATTATTTTTTTACACTTAAATATTTAATCCATCTGGCATTTATTTTGCACACAATGTGAGGTAGAGCTTTTACCATTTAATAAATACTTTTGAAAATTTTTATTCTATTGTAAAAATGCTGTACAGAGACAGGTTACAGTTACATGAGTAAGGCACTGAGTACATTTCTTGTTGAGCATTGTTACCCCCTTCCCTTGTTTTCTCCCACTATCCCTTCCCTCCACCACCTCCCTCATCCCTCCCCCCATCCCTGAAGTTGTTAAGTTCATTTCCAATATGCTGTCTTGAGGGTATCATTGTTGCAATGGGTCACCCTGTGTCCTTGTTTCAGCATTTTGTTATTCCCTTCCCCTCCCCAAATTAGAAAAATGTATATACAAGATGCAAGGTATCAAAATTAAGTACAGTGACAACAGGGGATATGCTATAAGGGGAAGAACATACAAAGGAAACAAAAAAATCACATAGTACATTTAAAACAGCAACAACAAAGAAAGACCTCTTGTGTCCATCTCTTTTTTGCTTAGCACCATCTTATATGGTTGTATGTACATAGCTTTTTATCTTTTCTGTTTGTCTGGTAGGATTATCCTAGATGTATACTAGTTATTGCAAATAAGGGAAACCATGGGATCTATGTTTCTTTGGTCCGGCTTACTTCTCTTAATCCTCAAAGAAACAACTGCCCAATTAATAAGTGGGCTAAAGACTTAAAGAGAGAGTTCTCTGAAAAGGAAATAAGAGGCCAATAGACACATGAAGAAGTGCTCAATTTCTCTAGATACAAATGAAATGCAAATCAAAACAACACTGAGACTCTACCTCACCACGGTTAGAATAGCTATAACCAAGAAATCTAATAACAACAGATGCTGGAAGGGATGTGCCAAAAGGGAACCCTACTGCATTGTTGGTGGGATTGTAAACTTGTTCAACCACTTTAGAAAGCAGTATGGAGGTTCCTCAAAAGACTCCACATAGAGCTCCCCTATGACCCAGCAATCCCACTTCTGGGCATTTATCCAAACAATCACAAATAAGGCCATACTAAGGCTACCAGCACAACTATGTTTATTACAGCATTATTTACCATGGCTAAGATATGGAACCAACTCAGATGTCCCTCAGTAGATGAATGGATCAAGACAATGTGAGATATGAGACCCTTGTCCGTTGTATGGCTAGTGAAGGGTTTCTCCCAATAGGTAGGATTTCTATTGATCTTGCCAGCTATGTCCTTTGCCATGCAGAAACTCTGCAGTTTCATGCAATCCCATTTGTCCAACCTTTCTTTGATTTGTTGTGTTTCTGGGTCTTTATTAAGAAATTTTTGGCCTGTGCCAAGGAACCTTAGAGTTTCTCCTATTCCTTCCTGTAATGGTTTCATGGGGATTGAACTCTGGGCCTGGGAGCTGTCTCTCAGTTCTTCAGCTCAAGACAAGCACTCTACCACTTGAGCCACAGTGCCACTTCTGGTTCTCTGGTGGTTTATTGGAGATAAGAGTCTTATGGACTTTCCTGCCCGGGCTGGCTTTGAACCGTGATCCTCAGATCCCAGCCACTGGTGCCTGGCTCCTTCCTGTAATGTTTTCAGGGTGTCTACTTTGACTTCCAGGTCTTTGATCCATTTGGAGTTGATTTTGGGGCAGCGTGATATATAAGAATCTAGCTTTAGTTTTCTACAAGCAGAAAAGGTCAAAAGCTATGTATATATGGCTATATAAGATGATGTTAAGTGAAATGAACCCCAAGATAGGGACACAAGTGGTTTTTCTTTCTTGTTATTGTTTTTAACATATTTTAAAATGTCCTATGTGATTTTTTTTGTTTATCTTGTAGGTTCTTCCCCCATGGAAAACCCCTGTTTTCACTGTATTTGATGTCGGTGCCCTGCATCTTATATATACATTTTTCTAATTTGGGGAGGGGAAGGGAAATAACAAAATGCTGAACTAAGGATACAGGTTGACCCATTGGAATAATAAGATGTACAAGACACTATGTTGAAAATGAACTTTATAACTTGGGGAGGGGGGGAGGGAGGAGTTGGGAAAGTGGAGAGGGAAGGAAAGGTAGGGGAAAAACAAAGGAGGAGGTAACAATGCTTGATAAGAAATGTACTCACTCATTACCTTACTCATGTAACTGTAACCCCTCTGTACAGTATTTTTAGAATAAAAAACATTAAAAAAAGAATTTAAATAAAATTTAAAAAGTAAAAAAAGAACATGTGAGTGTATATATATATATATACACATACACACACACACACACACACACACACACACATATATATTCTATGCCTCCATCAGAAAGAATGACACTGCCCCATTTGTTAGGAAATGGAAAGACTTGGAAAAAATTATATTAAGTGAAATCTTATAGTTTCTTGGACCAGTGACATGAGATACTCTTTAGAGAAGTCAGGCAGCAAGGTACAGCTCCTTTCAATCAGCCACAAGTTCATGTTCATGAGAGGAAACAACCAGCTCTTCAGTGCCTTGTGTTGCTAAGCTACGATGTCTGGCAGGTTATGTACATTCAACGCATTTTTCACTTACAATATATTCAATGGGTTACCAAGACCACATCATAAACTGAGGAGCATGTGTGTATTTTCTCCTAACTTCCCTTTCCTATCCAATGCCAGTTTGTCTCTTTGGCTGTCTTTTTAATAATTTAAAATATGATAAGAATGCTGGTTTATAAAGGAAAAATATCTGTTGTATAAGTTCCAAGTGTTTTTCCTACTTTTTTTCTTTTTGCCAGTCATGGGGCTTGAACTCTGGGCCTGGGAGCTGTCCCTGAGCTCAAGGCAATCTCTGTAGCACTTGAGCCACAGCACCTCCTCCAGTTTTCTGGTGGTTTATTGGAGATAAGAGTCTCACGGACTTTCCTGCCCAGGCTGGCGTGATCCTTAGATCTCGGCCTCCTGAGTAGCTAGACAGGCATGAGCCACCAGCCCAGTTTTATTTTTCCTACTTTTGATCTTGTTATGGCCTTACATATGTAAGAAGAAGTTATATGTTTTTAAGCAGCTGATTTCATTGCATTTTTCATCAGCTTTAGTTTGTTGTGTTTTTCTTTAAAAGATCCTTATTCTAGCCTCTTTCTCTCTGTGCATATACACATACATAGGTATGTATATGCAATATATATAAATATATCATCCATATTTTAGTTAACATTTTCTATTATTTCAATTTTTTACTTTGAAATCTTCAATTTATCTAGAATTCATATTGATATAAAATGAAGACTCTGGCCTTTTTTACTCTTTCCTCTTTAGTGAGGAGTTAATTATCCTAACTCACTTTGCTAAAATTTCTTACCTTTTCCTGTAGATTCTGTTATTATCATCATTATTATTATTATTCAGTTTTAGGGATCAAATCCAAGAGGTGTACATGCTAGGTGAGTGTTCTAGCACTGAGCTATAGCCCTAGCCAACCATTTGAAAAGCCAACCATCACCCCACACTGTCTTTATATGCATTTACATGTATCTGTTTAAGGACGGATTGTTTTATCTTCGATGAATCTATTTCTGTTCTGTTGCTGCTTCAATTATGGTGGGGTTAAAATTTTTTTTTGGGGGGGTCTGGTCGTTGGCCTGAACTCTGGATCTGGGCGCTGTCCCTCAGCTCTTCAGCTCAAGGCTAGCACTCTATCACTTGAGCCACAGTGCCATTTCTGTTTTTTTCTGCTTATGTGGTGCTGAGGAATCGAACCCAGGGCCTCATGCATGCAAGGCAAGCACTCTACCACTGAGCCACCTTCCCAGCCCCCAATATTTTCATTTTTGATAAGGGTAGTTTTATCTTCTTGATTTTCTGCTCATTTAGGCATGGCTTGTTTTTTAAAAATAATTTGTGTTGTGGCTGTAGGATAGAGAGGGAAAGGTAGATATGAGTTAATCCAATGGAATCACCTTGCAGAAGTCAAGGGGTAGGGTCATGGAGACTATAGGATGGAATGGATCAAATCTATTCCATTGTATTCCCAATCTCAGTCATTTCAGGGTATAGAATTTTAGTTTTTGAAATATCTATATGTTACCTGCTCTATTATTTTTTTCAGTCTACTTTAAATGTATTTAATATTCCTGTTATGCTTATCCTACACAGCATGTGTGAAAGCATGGATTAGTGGCAATAGTTGTATTTTTCTAACACATCAAATGAATCAGTTAGCAATTAAACATTGTCCATGTGATGCCTAAAGTGGTCTTATGGGCTACCAGAACCTTGAGAAAATGTATCTGGACACACTGCTCTTCTAAATTCTGCACAGAAAAGCCTTCCTTGAAGAAGGCCCGAGGGTTGCATAGCAACACCTACAGCTCAGGCAGGATACAGGTTGCATAGGTAGCTTTGGTTAATCCACTCAAACAATGTAAGCACTTTCCACTGTATTTATTATTCAACAAATGATTTTTAAAATGTTTTAAGTATTGCTATTTTTTTGTGTGGGCTAATTACTGCTACTATGGTCTGTTTCATGTACCCTTAAAAAGGTTAGACAAAGACATGGAGTAGCTCAGTGGAAAAGTGCAGGCTTAGCATGTCCAAGGCCCCAAATTTTGAAAATAAACTAATGAATCATACTATACAAATTTAAAATATTTCAAAGAGTTTGATGTTTCTCTAAGGAAACTCACCAAGGCCCTGGAAGGTCTGAAAAGAGCCTCAGATTATATCATAGGCCACTCACAATGTTCAGGACATGATAAGACCTCCCAGAATTTATCTGTAGGCTGGAATTGATAATAATGCCAAAGGCCAAATCCTCCATAGCCTTATCTTCTAGTCTTTATTAAAGGTTCACAGAGATAAATGGAAAATGTTATCCTATCCTCACAGAGATCTAATTAAGGAACTCCTCTGTAGGGAATCAAATATCTTGTTCTGACCTGTCAAAAGCACTTACTCAGATGAAAGTAAGTATACAGCAAACAGTTTTACCCAAAGGTAATTCTGGCTTTTAGTCTTTCACATTCTCAACTTTCAGGGTCCACGCTGAGCACTGCCAACATTGATGTTAATGAAGGTTACAGGTTTGTTGACAGTAAAATCTCCCCTGGGAAATGGATGCTGCTACTTCAATCTCAACATGGAATCCAAATGGCTTGTAGGTTTTGCCCAAGTTTATGTGTGCCTGTGTGCTAGTCCTGGGACTTGAACTCAGGGCCTGGATTCTTTCCTTGAGGATTTTTTGGTTCAAGGCTAGTGTTCTACAGCTCTACTTCCAGCTTTTAAAAAAAAAATTGTAAAAATAACCCAGATCTCTATTGTGGGTAGCCATGGAGACCAATTGCAAATATTTCATTGGTAAAATATATTAAAAAGAAAAATATTCTTCAAGGTCATCTAAGAATGCTTCACTTTCAACAAACAATCAATGAAACTACCAATTTTATTTAACCTGCAGGCTTTACTGGTTTCAGGATTATTTCCAGGGGAAAAAGGGGTGGCCATAGAATAGAAGTGGCAAATGATTACCTGTCAGAAGAGTCTTATTTTCTTGAGTACCTTTCCTCTCAAAAGCCTGTTCATTTCTAGCTTCCTATTGTGGAAGTTCCCTTCCACTAGTGCCTTTGCCCTTCAACTTGGAAGAGCTTCTTAACTCCAATTCTCCCTAAACCAAAATCGGAGTATGCTAACCTTTAAAAGGTTTCTCTGTGGACCAGAGTCCTCAAAGAGGGCACACTGCCTTTCAATGTGCACTTTTAGGATGTTTCATTTGCATAATCTGCTTTTTGGAAAGCTTCTGGAATCTTATGCCAATTGCATTTCACTTCAAGTTTCTCCAAATCTACTTGCCTGGTGTTGGCTGTCTTTCGCTGTTCCGCTCCCTCCCCCAAACAAGTGGTATGATTCTGTCAGTGGAATTTATGTAAGAATGATCTGAAGCTTCCAACTGCAGTTTCAGAGAACATAGTGCCAGGTGATGCAATGCTATCAACAGTCTCAAACCAGGGTTCAGGACATGACCTGTGGAGTGGAGCATCTGTCAGTGTAATCCTGAAGCAGCTATTTAAAGATCTCCCTGGCAAGGCAGAACACAGGCCCGGAGGATAGGGGAAGAATGGCAGCCAGGCCCTGCTCGGGGCAAGCACTTTCTGGAGGCAAGGACAGGGCAGAAGAAAAAAGTAATAAGAGGAAGGAGGATTCTATCTGAATAAGCTCTTTATTCTCATTTTTAATTGATTTACTTTATTGTTATTATAAATGTGATACAGAGGGATTACACTGACGTGAGTCAGGTAATGAGTACACTTCCTTTTGTACAGTGTCTTCTGTTCCCTCACCCGCTCCCAGTCCCTCCCTCCTGTCTCCACCCACAGGTGATAGTTCACTTTCATCAGTGTCCAGTGAGCTCCAGGGCTGCACTTTTCCACCCTTATCCCTTCTTCTTTTCTTCAAGCACAGATTGGCAAGGCCACTTTATGTCAGCTGAGCTTAGATACTTGGGTATGTGCCATGTATTTGTCTCCTTGCCTTTCACACTGTCATCTGATGGAGGTGTAGAAACCTTTTGAATCTGTGAATTTTAGCTGCTATTTTATGGCCCAAATATCCTTCTCATAGGCAGTTAATATAAATCAGGGAATTCTAGCTTTGAGGGTTGCTGATGATATGATTATGCTTTCTGTTGTTTTAGGACCTAAGTTCTCCATCACATCGTCTCCATTTTATAATTTGGTATAAGTCTTGACTCCACACACAGATTTATAGACTTAAAAAACTCATTTTCCAGCCAGATTCTGGTGGCTCATGCCTGTAATCCTAGCTACTCAGGAGGTTGAGACCTGAAGATCACAGTTCAAAGTCAGCCAGGGCAGACTCTTATCTCCAATTAAGCACCACAAAACTGGAAGTGGCGCTGTGGCTCAAGTGGTAGAGTGCTTGCCTTGAGCTGAAGAACTGAGCGATGGCACCCAGGCTCAGAGTTCAAGCCCCATGACTGACAAAAAATAAAGTGAGAGAGCGAGAGCAAGAGAGAGAGAGAGACAGAGACAGAGAGACAGAGACAGAGAGAGAGGAAGGAAGGAAGAAAGGAAGGAAGGAAGCAAGCAAGCAAGCAAACTCATTTCCCAGAGGCTTGTTCTCTTAGGTAGGGTTCTCCCAGGTGTAGATAGTGAGTAAAGGACTCAGATAAAAGACATTTATTAAGGAAAGGGTCCCTCAAGATACCCATAGATGACTAGGAAGAGGAGAAGGAGAAAAAGGAGGGCTGCTGACCTGTTTCCCAGGCACCCTGAGTATAGCCTGGGCTTTGGATTCCTAAACTAGCCAGCCAGGGCCTTGGTCAAGGCAAGTGGTGGGGAGTGGGTGACCACAGGGAACTTGTTATGAACTCATTGGCTCTATCTAGAACCAAGTCACAGGTGCCAGCCTTTAATTATAAACCACTTATCTTTGTCTGGGCTGGGGACAAACATTTGACAAGAGACCCCCAGGGATTCTGAGGGAGGCATCACATCATCTTCAGTACTGCTTGCTCTCAGCATCAGCACCAGTTATGGGTCTGTCATCACGCAGTGCTTCAAGAGATAACAAATGATATCTTTTGATAGCCCTGGGATGGGCTCTTCATCATCCAGAGAGATGTCTGCTGCTCCCAGAGGGTAGAAGTGTGCGTGCTTGGAATGTCTCTGCAAGGCTGAGTAGCCGTCCCGGTTGAAGATGACCTGTGCCATCTGGAAGCTGCGGAGGGCATATTTCTGGCTCTCCTGGTCCCTCAGTTCGGGGATTTTCTCAGACAGGTGCTGGCAGACAAACGCAGAGAGTGGATTCCCAGAGGCTGGCTGTGGATGTCCAAACACTTCATAGAATCTATCTAGGGCTTTCCGAAGCCCAGCATCCTCTTCATTGGCTTCTGCCTGGCCTTTCAAAGAAGGGTCTGGCCACAAGTCCTCAGAAGTCCAGGAGTTCTTCTGTTCACTATTCAGGTTACTGCTATCTGCAAGATAAAGCACATTCTGATATTTGAACACACAATGAAAAATATCAGAAAGCAAGACAAGAACAGATCATGTCCCTTTTTCAATTCAATACACATACTGCACCTGACTGACTGGCTACGGGCAAATCACCTAATTCTATCATCTGTCCTCACCACTCTGTGTGTGTCCAACAAGAATGTCCCACAACTCCAGGAAATAAAAATGAGGTTTTCTTTTGTTGTTGTTGCTGTTTTTGTTTTCTTTCCTTTTTATTCTGTCTGCTTCTTTATGCCCTTGGCGACATAAGGGGAGGGACAGAAACGAAGGGATACAGGGTGAACAAAAGCAGTAGTGGTATTCACTAGCACTATATTGAAAATGAACTCTACAACTGTGGGTAGAAGATGGTAGGGAAAAACAGGGAGAGAATAAGTGTGAGGAAAGGGGCGATGCTGTGCAAAAAGAAATACACTCTTTACCTGATTTATGTAACTGTAACCCTTCTTTACATCACCATTATAATAACAGTAAAAAAGAATGTCCTACTTGAATATTTCAGGGATTCTTAACCTGGGATCCCTATATTAAGTTCAGGATGGCTGTGGACTTAGATGAAAACCCTATTTATGGGCTGGGAAGGTGGCTCAGTGGTAGAGTGCTTGCCTTGCATGCATGAAGCCCTGGGTTCGATTCCTTAGCACTACATAAGAAAAAAAAAGCTGGAAGTGGCGCTGTGTCTCAAGTGGTAGAGTGCTAGCCTTGAGCTGAAGAGCTGAGGGACAGCGCCCAGGCCCAGAGTTCAAGCCCCATGACCGACAAAAAAAAAAAAAGATATATACATGTATATGTATATGTATATATATATACATATACATGTATATATCTTAAACTTAAGACTATGTTATGAACGGAATTGTGTTCCCATTAAATTTGTGTGCTAAAGCTCTAAACCCTTATGTGACTATGCTTAGAAAGGGCTTTTAGGAGGTAAATAAGGTTAGATGAAGTCCTAAGGAAAAGGTTCTCATCCAATAGGACCTATAACCTTATGGGGAAGAGATGGGGGAAGGAGAGGCAGACAGAGTCCATCTCTCCATGTGTAAAAAATGAGGCAAGACCATGAAGAAGGCTGTCTGTAAGTTGGGAGAAAAGTCCTCCCTTCTTGGGGCTGGGAAGGTGGCTCATTGGTAGAGCGCTTGCCTTGCATGCCCGAGGCCCTGGGTTCGATTCCTCAGCACCACATAAGCAAAAAGAAAAAAGCCGGAAGTGGCGCTGTGGCTCAAGTGGTAGAGC
>NW_012267229.1:8964350-8977486 GCF_000151885.1 Dipodomys ordii
AAAAAAAAAAAAAGCACAGTATATTAAGAAAGGAGGAGGAATATGTGGCTTACAAATGTCTTTCTGTGCTATGGTGATGGGAGCTGCCCATTTGATAGCTATATAGCACATTCTTAATTTCCCAGGCCTGGCAGCCCTGCTTTGTCGGCCTTGCGTGTGCAAGGGACGTGTCCTGGTCATCAACATTCATTTGTAATCCCACTTTTGATGCATCATTTAATTTTGTGAGGGAGTTGGACTTCAGAGGCCTCACACTGCTCCAAGATTAGTCCACAGGCAACAATACCATGTTAAGTCTATCAGGAGCTAAGGCCTGCATCACAACTTCTTGCTGTGGACCTTACTTTTCTTTTCCTTTGTAACTTTTCTGTTCCTCTTAACCCTGCTACCCACTCCACAGAGGAGTGAACAGGATCACTGGATGAATAAGATCCAGTGTTATCTCAAGCCTGGATGTGCAAGGCCGTGAGAAGGTAATTGGTGCTCACTCCTCTGTCTGTAGCATTTGTGCTGAGAAACCTTTCCTGGCCCTTGAATACACAGAGCAAGCTCCTCTTTATATTTCTTCTTCTGCATGTGGCTAAATCAGGGTTTTATGTTGTTGCTATCCAAATTGAGAAAAGAAATGATTTGTTTTGGCTTCATTTCAGAGGTTTCAGTCCGTGGTGAGCTGGCTCCATTGCTATGCGACCATGATAAGGCAGCAGCAGAACTGGCAGACAACATGCCCAACAAGTACAAGTAAGGCTCTGGGCTCAATTCCTAGTCCTAAGGGGGGAAGAAGGCAGAAAAACCCAAAGAGCTTGTGGCAGAGCAAAGTTCAAAGGTTTGTTCCTTGTGACCTCTTCCATCCAACTAGGTCCTGCCCGCCACAGTTCCATTTAAATTTTGAATCCACCAGTGGATTCAAGCATTGATCAGAGTCATCATGCTCTAATTTTCTCCAGAAAGTCCCTGACAACCAGAGGTGTGTTTTCCTAGGCATCTCTCAAACCAATAAAATAGATACTATTAACTATGGCAGCATGCAATACACTTTATTCATATGTCTGGTTCCCTTATCTCCTTTCAATCTATTTTAAATTTTATTATTTTTTGGGGGGGTTATGGGGGCTGAACTCTGGGCCTGGGCTCTGTCCCTCAGCTCTCTAGTTCAATGCTAGCGCTCTACCACTTGAGCCACAGTGCCACTTCTGGCGTTTTTTGCGTATGTGGTGCTGAGGAAATCAAACCCAAGGCCTCATGCATGGAAGGAAATCACTCTACCACTCAGCCACCTTCCCAGCCCCTAAGATTTGATTCTGTTTTCAATGAGCTTTCAATATCAGTCAGAATAGACTAGGTTATGCTATATGACAAGTAAGCACCAAATATCAGGGCCATCAAACAACAAATGGTTAATTCTCATTTGGTAGAATTATGTCCCACTATTAGTATACTGATATACAAATGGATCATATCATCCTGAGCAGTACCTCCAGTCTTATGGAGCAGCTGCTGTATTACCACAGCTGATCATAACAACAGATGGAAAAAGAGCCTGGTGAAGCAGCCAGTGGCTGGAGAAGCTCTGCCACTGTTCACATTTCACTGACCATTGTGAAGTCACATGCTCAAGTCTGATTTCAAAGGATAAACATGAAAAATTATCCTGTAGGGAAAAGCAGGGGATACTGGTGAACAGTAATTTGTTTGCAACGTCTTCCATGTGAAACTATATTTCCCATTTTCACAATAGCCAAGCAGTAGCAGCAATCCAGGGTCTAACAATAAGTGAATAGCCACACAAAGTGTGGTATGTGCATGCAATGGGATAATATTCAGTCTTTAAAGGGAAAGATGCTCTGAAACTGAATGCAGCATGGACTTTATGTTAAGTGAAATAGGATAACCATAGCTAGAGAACTACTGTACATTTCTACTAGTATAGCATCTCCATAGCAGTCAAGTTCACAGAGACAAATGACCATCATGGTTGGATTTGTTATGTGATGAGTAGTTTTAGTTTTGAAACTTGAGAAGAGGTTTGGAGACTGGTCATCAACAATAGAAACACTCATGAACAACAAGCTTTAAGATGGTTAAGACAGTAAATGGCATGTTATTGTAGTTATTGTAGTTCTGCACTCCCCTAAATCTATCTATCCTGTCTCCCTTTTCTGCTTTACATTTTGTGTCCATTTTTAAATTCCCCACTCAAGGATCTTTGTCTCTATCACCTACTGTATCCTAAGAACTAAAAAGGTGCCTAACACAAGGTCAATACTAAGCTCATTAATTTTTTTCTTTTATTTGATGAGTTTCATTTTCAAAGATATAATTAGGGATGAGGTAGAGTACTTGTCTAGCCTGAGCAAGGCCCTAGGTTCAATCCCCAGCACCTTCTAAAAAAAAAGAACAAAAGACTTCTTGTCTCAAAGACAAAATTAAACTTTATTACTATATTTAATAAATCTAAAACCCCATACTTTAGTAATTTGTGAACTGAACAAGGGAATGAAATTAAGGTTAACAGATTCTGTCTGAAACACATAAGTAACACAAATATGAGTATCTGAATTCCTACCTATTCCCAACCTGTGTAATATGCATGGGTATGTCCTAAAAATTGACATGGTTTAAAGGGAGGCAAAAAAAACTTCATAATATCAAAGCAAGGCGTTTCATACACTATAACAAATGGTGACTGGATCAACATATACATCTATCTCTGTGCTGGGAGAAACAGCATCCATTAGCCAAATGTAGCTATTGAGTACCTAAAACACAGTACAAATAAAGACACAAGCACAACATCAAATCAGATCCCAAAGATTCACTACATAAAAATAATATCAAAAATACTGATTGGACTGAAAATGTTAAATATGGCAAGTTAAAGAAAATATAAGCTGGGCACTGGTGGCTCACGCCGGGAATCCTAGCTACTCAGGAGGCTGAGATCTGAGGATCGAGGTTCAAAGCCAGCCCGGGCAGCAAAGTCTGTGAGACTCTTATCTCCAATAAACCACCAGAAAACGGGAAGTGGCGCTGTAGCTCAAGTGGTAGAGCGCTAGCCTTGAGCGAAGACCTGAGGGACAGTGCCCAAGCCCAGAGTTCAGGCCCCATGACCAGACCTCCCCCCCCAAAAAGTCCTCCCCCTAAAACCAACCAGCCAGCACCTCAGTCTTAGATGTCCAGCTTCCAGAACTGATATTTAAGTTCATTATGGTATTTTATATGTCAAGCTGAAAAGACTAAAAAGACTACTTTGAAATTACCATTGTCATTAGTCCTGATAATAAATTGAATTACTGGTGCAGTTATTTAAAGGTGTATATTAAAAAATGGAAAATGAAACCTACTGAAACTGTTTTAAGAAGGGAGAGGGGGAAAAAAGAGAGATGGGTAAGTTTGATTGGAGTATACAGTATGTATGTACAAAAATGTCATAATAAAACCCCACCACTGAACTGAAGCCTCTGGAGTGGGTGGACAGGGAGGAAGGCAAATGCTGGCCTTTTTTTTTCTGGTTCTATATCAAAGAAACAGTAGGAGAGGACTTTTTTGGCTTGTATTCTTCACAAGTGCCAAATTCATGAAAATCAAGGGAAGACCAAGCAGTTCTAGACTGTAGGAGACATGACAACTAAATGCAACAGGTGGTTTTGAACTGACTTATTTTGCAATAAAGTACTTTACAGGAACAACTGAAGCATTGTGAATGGCATCACAATTAGATGGTAGTGATGTTCTGCTACTCAGTTTCTGATGCTGATGCTTTAATTCTGTTATGTAAGAGAATATTGTTATGATGAAAAAGACATTTGCGTAGACGTCATGTGTAGAATTTCAGGGGTGAAAGGCACCAGGTGGATCATTCACTCAGTTCATGAGTATGATATTTTTTTTTAAATCTTTAAAGCAAATTTCTGGAGGGATAATTGCTAAATTTTTCTACTTCAAAATAACAAATAGGCTGGGTGCTCTTGGCTCACATCTATAATCCTAACTACCCAGGAGGCTGAGATCTGAGAACCATCACTCAAAGCCAGCCTGGGCAGAAAGGATCATCAAATTCCCATCTCCAATTAACCACCAAAAAGTGGAAATGGAGCTCAAATGGTAGAGCACCAGCCATGAGTCAAAAAGCCAAATGAAATCTCAAGGCCCTGATTTCAAGCCCCGGTACTGGTACACATGCACGTGCACGTGCACACACACACACACACACACACACACACACACACACACACACACACACTCAAAAAGCCTTAGCCCGGGGTTTGGCAAGTAGTATTTGCCTTTTTAATGGTGTTGCTATTAAAGAACTAGGGAAAGGAGTGAAGATGGGCTCACAGTGGCAAGATGAGAGATGAGCTGTCCCTTACCACCTCCTTCCTTGCAGACGATCTGATCCCAGGATGGAAAAACAGGAAGATGGGACTGAGAAGGGCAATGGGAAAGGTAGGGAGAACAGAGAAATTGTTAGCAGCAACACTGGGGAAACTGGAGAGTTCTTGAAATACTGAAATCACCCACCTGACATGAACAACCATTTGTACAGAACTGTCCAAGTAGCATGACATGTACTTGGAAGTAATTGGTCAATGAATTTTGATATACTGAATTTGTGTGTATGTGTGTGTGTATGTTCGTCCTGGGACTTCAACTCAGTCTTAGCACTGTTCCTGAACTTCTTTGCTCAAGGCTAGCACTCTATCACTTGAGCCACAGCTCCATTTCTGGCTTTTGGTGGTTAATTAGAGATAGAAGTTGCACGGTCTTTCCTGCCCAGTCTGGTTTTGAAATGAGATCTAGCTTGTCTCCTGTATACCACATACAAATGTCAAGCAGACGGCAAATCATCTTCAAAGAAACAACCCTTCCTTCTTCAAAAGGACCATGGCATATGGCTTGAGTCATTTACTGTCAGTTATTTTGAGTACTGCCTCCAGTGCATTTCAGTCTTTGATTTCCTTTCAAACTTGCTTCACAGCAAGTACTAAGCCTTTTCTCTAATGACATGCTGTGGTGGTCCTCAGAATGCCATTCTTTCTTTACCAGCACATTTAACTAGTCACTTCTACCTCCCTGGTGCACACCTAGATGGAGAGAAGCACGAGATCTTCCCTAACTCAATTCCTGCTCAGAGGTATATTCTCACCACTGTTTTCAAATCCCACTCTACTTGTTGATATATCCCAGGTTTATAGAGCTTTCAACTAAGAACAGTAATGTCTACCCTAGGGTAAGTTTGAAGAAATCTTTTGTGTCAGAGATTAGTGACTGGAGTCAAGTATATACACATCCTACAGTGTGCACAAGACAGTGCCTAGCAACAAAGAACCATCCTTTCTCCATGTGCTGATAAGGTCGCTCCTCTTGCCACTCCTAAACTGAAGATGAACACTGACTCAAAGGATGGGTTTTGGAAGGAACTGGAAGTGAATTCTGAATCCCCACTGAGCTGTAATTTGCCTTGGAATTTGCCAACGCAATCTTTGCTATGAATCCCCCTTCCTTGGGCATTACCTTTCTTACCCATATACATGGTGCAATTTCCCCTTCTCAGACGCTGAGATGCCTTTTCCCTTCGCTGGGTCAAGGCTCCATTCCCAAAGATTCTTGTATTACCTAAATTGGGAGGAGCTTCCCTTTGTGTTACCATATGCTTTTCATCAGAAAAAGCATTTCTTTAGGAAGCCTAGTTGATATCATAATGACTTTGCATGCATTGTTTCAGGTAAGCTATTCATGAAAGCATCCACTTGTTATTTTTTTCCTTTGCCCAGAGAAAAGGATAACATATAGATATTTTTCATTCTCATAAAAGTAAAAATACTTTGTATCTTCAGGAGTTACAAATGCTAACTTGAATTCAGTAATGCAGGACAATCAATGAACTTGGAACATTTGAGATTAATGGCTGTGGTCTGTGAGAGACGCCATTAGCCAAACCTCAAATGGCTAATGGGGGATTCTCGCAGAGAATTTTACAAGGCTGCTTCTGTGGTTAATAAATGCACAGCAGGTTTTTAATCTCTGTCAAACATTTTAGCCTTTAACAAGTTGTAGCTAAATGGACTTGATATTCAGAATTCTGTCTCCTTCATGCATCTGTACCAATTGACGCCCACATTGTCTTGTTTGTCCAGAGTTCCTTTTACCACCAATAGCTAATTAGGAAGATCTGTGATTCAGGGCTACCCAGGACCAAAAGAATCTAAGTCTTACTTTTAAAATATTAGACAGCATATTGAAAGCTGGGTGCTAGTGGTTTCATGCCTATTATCCTATCTACTCAGGAGGCTGAGATCTAAGGATTAAGGTTCAAAGACAGACTGGGGAGGAAAGTCTATGGGATTCTTATTTCCAATTAATCACCCCCTCCTTCCCTCAAGCCAGAAGTAGAGAGAGCTGTGGCTCAAGTAATGGAGTGCTAGCCTTGAGAAAAAAAACCGAGGATAGCTCCTAGGACCTGAGTCCAAGCCCCAAGGCCAGTACAAAAAAAAAAAAAAGCACAGTATATTAAGAAAGGAGGAGGAATATGTGGCTTACAAATGTCTTTCTGTGCTATGGTGATGGGAGCTGCCCATTTGATAGCTATATAGCACATTCTTAATTTCCCAGGCCTGGCAGCCCTGCTTTGTCGGCCTTGCGTGTGCAAGGGACGTGTCCTGGTCATCAACATTCATTTGTAATCCCACTTTTGATGCATCATTTAATTTTGTGAGGGAGTTGGACTTCAGAGGCCTCACACTGCTCCAAGATTAGTCCACAGGCAACAATACCATGTTAAGTCTATCAGGAGCTAAGGCCTGCATCACAACTTCTTGCTGTGGACCTTACTTTTCTTTTCCTTTGTAACTTTTCTGTTCCTCTTAACCCTGCTACCCACTCCACAGAGGAGTGAACAGGATCACTGGATGAATAAGATCCAGTGTTATCTCAAGCCTGGATGTGCAAGGCCGTGAGAAGGTAATTGGTGCTCACTCCTCTGTCTGTAGCATTTGTGCTGAGAAACCTTTCCTGGCCCTTGAATACACAGAGCAAGCTCCTCTTTATATTTCTTCTTCTGCATGTGGCTAAATCAGGGTTTTATGTTGTTGCTATCCAAATTGAGAAAAGAAATGATTTGTTTTGGCTTCATTTCAGAGGTTTCAGTCCGTGGTGAGCTGGCTCCATTGCTATGCGACCATGATAAGGCAGCAGCAGAACTGGCAGACAACATGCCCAACAAGTACAAGTAAGGCTCTGGGCTCAATTCCTAGTCCTAAGGGGGGAAGAAGGCAGAAAAACCCAAAGAGCTTGTGGCAGAGCAAAGTTCAAAGGTTTGTTCCTTGTGACCTCTTCCATCCAACTAGGTCCTGCCCGCCACAGTTCCATTTAAATTTTGAATCCACCAGTGGATTCAAGCATTGATCAGAGTCATCATGCTCTAATTTTCTCCAGAAAGTCCCTGACAACCAGAGGTGTGTTTTCCTAGGCATCTCTCAAACCAATAAAATAGATACTATTAACTATGGCAGCATGCAATACACTTTATTCATATGTCTGGTTCCCTTATCTCCTTTCAATCTATTTTAAATTTTATTATTTTTTGGGGGGGTTATGGGGGCTGAACTCTGGGCCTGGGCTCTGTCCCTCAGCTCTCTAGTTCAATGCTAGCGCTCTACCACTTGAGCCACAGTGCCACTTCTGGCGTTTTTTGCGTATGTGGTGCTGAGGAAATCAAACCCAAGGCCTCATGCATGGAAGGAAATCACTCTACCACTCAGCCACCTTCCCAGCCCCTAAGATTTGATTCTGTTTTCAATGAGCTTTCAATATCAGTCAGAATAGACTAGGTTATGCTATATGACAAGTAAGCACCAAATATCAGGGCCATCAAACAACAAATGGTTAATTCTCATTTGGTAGAATTATGTCCCACTATTAGTATACTGATATACAAATGGATCATATCATCCTGAGCAGTACCTCCAGTCTTATGGAGCAGCTGCTGTATTACCACAGCTGATCATAACAACAGATGGAAAAAGAGCCTGGTGAAGCAGCCAGTGGCTGGAGAAGCTCTGCCACTGTTCACATTTCACTGACCATTGTGAAGTCACATGCTCAAGTCTGATTTCAAAGGATAAACATGAAAAATTATCCTGTAGGGAAAAGCAGGGGATACTGGTGAACAGTAATTTGTTTGCAACGTCTTCCATGTGAAACTATATTTCCCATTTTCACAATAGCCAAGCAGTAGCAGCAATCCAGGGTCTAACAATAAGTGAATAGCCACACAAAGTGTGGTATGTGCATGCAATGGGATAATATTCAGTCTTTAAAGGGAAAGATGCTCTGAAACTGAATGCAGCATGGACTTTATGTTAAGTGAAATAGGATAACCATAGCTAGAGAACTACTGTACATTTCTACTAGTATAGCATCTCCATAGCAGTCAAGTTCACAGAGACAAATGACCATCATGGTTGGATTTGTTATGTGATGAGTAGTTTTAGTTTTGAAACTTGAGAAGAGGTTTGGAGACTGGTCATCAACAATAGAAACACTCATGAACAACAAGCTTTAAGATGGTTAAGACAGTAAATGGCATGTTATTGTAGTTATTGTAGTTCTGCACTCCCCTAAATCTATCTATCCTGTCTCCCTTTTCTGCTTTACATTTTGTGTCCATTTTTAAATTCCCCACTCAAGGATCTTTGTCTCTATCACCTACTGTATCCTAAGAACTAAAAAGGTGCCTAACACAAGGTCAATACTAAGCTCATTAATTTTTTTCTTTTATTTGATGAGTTTCATTTTCAAAGATATAATTAGGGATGAGGTAGAGTACTTGTCTAGCCTGAGCAAGGCCCTAGGTTCAATCCCCAGCACCTTCTAAAAAAAAAGAACAAAAGACTTCTTGTCTCAAAGACAAAATTAAACTTTATTACTATATTTAATAAATCTAAAACCCCATACTTTAGTAATTTGTGAACTGAACAAGGGAATGAAATTAAGGTTAACAGATTCTGTCTGAAACACATAAGTAACACAAATATGAGTATCTGAATTCCTACCTATTCCCAACCTGTGTAATATGCATGGGTATGTCCTAAAAATTGACATGGTTTAAAGGGAGGCAAAAAAAACTTCATAATATCAAAGCAAGGCGTTTCATACACTATAACAAATGGTGACTGGATCAACATATACATCTATCTCTGTGCTGGGAGAAACAGCATCCATTAGCCAAATGTAGCTATTGAGTACCTAAAACACAGTACAAATAAAGACACAAGCACAACATCAAATCAGATCCCAAAGATTCACTACATAAAAATAATATCAAAAATACTGATTGGACTGAAAATGTTAAATATGGCAAGTTAAAGAAAATATAAGCTGGGCACTGGTGGCTCACGCCGGGAATCCTAGCTACTCAGGAGGCTGAGATCTGAGGATCGAGGTTCAAAGCCAGCCCGGGCAGCAAAGTCTGTGAGACTCTTATCTCCAATAAACCACCAGAAAACGGGAAGTGGCGCTGTAGCTCAAGTGGTAGAGCGTTAGCCTTGAGCTGAAGAGCTGAGGGACAGCGTTCAGGCCCAGAATTCAAGCCCCATGACTGACAAAAAAAAAAAAAAAAAATATATATATATATATATATATTGTAAAAACTAGTATTTTTTATTTTTCTTATTTTTTGTCGGTCCCATTGGGGCTTGAACTCTGGCCTGGGCACTGTCTCTGAGCTCTTCAGCTGAAGGCTAGCACTCTACCACTTGATAGCACCACTTCTGGTTTTCTGGTCATTAATTGGAGATAAGAGTCTCATGGACTTCCCTGCTCAGGGCTGGCTTCAAAGCATGGTCCTCAGATCTCAGCCTCCTGAGTAACTAGGATTATAGGTGTGAGTCATTGGTGTTTTTAATCGTGGCTGATAGGAAAATATGAATGATGTGAGTGGCTCAGATTATGTTTCTGTACAAGGATGGCTGATCCAGATAGTCTTTATGTAATCGATTTTTTTTTTTTGGTTGGTTGTGGGGCTTGAACTCTGGGAGATATTCTTTAGAGTTATGATGCAAGAAGGCTTTGACTCCACAGTTATCTTTCCTGAAAGTTTATGCAGAAATTCTTGGAGCTCAGGTAACATGCTAAAGGCAGCCAGGATGAAGATTCACAGTAGCATTGTATCAGTCCGTTTTGGTTGCAATAATTAAATGCCTTAGGCTGGATAACTTGATAAAGAAAAGAGCATTATTTAATCGCACAGTTCTGGAGGTGCAAGGGCCCACATCTGGTGATAGTCTTGCTGGCAGAGTCCAGAGGTGGTGTGAGGCATTACACAGCAAGAGACAGGAAGAGTGAGTGACTCTGTGTGTGTGTGTGTGTGTGTGTGTGTGTGTGTGTCTTCCTGCTTCTCTCCCCTTTATAAAACCACTAGTATTCAATTATAGGGACTTCTCCCTGATGACCAGTCTATTCCTAAGCACCTTCAAATGGCCCAAACTTTAAATACTATAATCTATAAATTACATGTCCACCTTCTTTACACCTCACTAAAATGATAGAATTTCAACTCAAGCCTCTGTAAGACAAACTCAAATGATAACCGAACCATATCAAATGTGTTATCCCACACTGTTCGGGAAGCATGAGATGTCCATGGATGGTCAGTGCTGCATTGTCCTCCTCTACTAGTTGCCCCTGGAGTACACGCTTGCAAGGAAGTGAGGACGGACTTTCTAAATGAACCCAGATGTCTCTACTTTCTAGACTCAATCAATAATTATAGAACATTTACCATCCGTGGCATCAGGTTTGGCCCCATGCTAATTGGCCAATGTTTGGGAGGCAAAAGCTGCATTAAGCTGAGATGAACAGGTGATGCTGAGGCCTAAGGGATGTGTCATCTCCAGTCAGATGAGTCAAGGAAGGAAAGTTGCTGGGGGAAAGCCAGAGGTAGGCCTGAAGAGTGCAATGCCCAGGAGCATAGAGTATGGTAGTGTGTTTGGGGAAGGGAATTCTTACAAGTTAAGGGTCTTGAGGGCTTGCGTGCATGTTGTAGAAACCAAGTAAATACTGTTTTAGTTTTGTTTTGTGCTGGCCTGGGGGCTTGAATTTGCTTTTGTGGTCTCAAGTGACTTGTGTGCTTAGCGGGCACTTGAGCTATACCTTCAGTTCAGCTATTTTGCTGGTTAATTGGATATAAAGTCTCTCAGACTTTTCTGCCTAGGCTGGTTTCAATGCACAGTCCTCTAAGTTTCAGCCTTCTGAGTAGCTAGGATTATAGGCTGTAAACACTGTTGGTAACCAGCCAACTTCAGGCATTCCCTATTGAAAAAATATATTACAATTTGAGTGATCAAGACTCACTAGGGCAAAGGGGAGGCTTACTCAGAACAGTCTTTGTTTGTGCCTACTGTCCCAAGAGCATCCTCTTTAACTCTGAAAAGATGGATCACACTGCTTCTTCCATGTGCATGTGCATGGGGACACATTTCACAGAGAACCTGGTGTTGGAGGTACACAGGAGAAAGTCCTACCTCACATCCTCACACAGTGTGGGGCTGAGGTTGAACCTGGAAATGTTCCCAGTCCATGGTCTAACTATGTAACTGACTACAGATTTTGTTTTCTGCTAAACGTTGGATTTATTCTACTCTTCAAGAGCCTTCTGGTTATTGCTGGTAAATAATGACCCCCATTCACTCTACCCATCTGTGTTTCACTTGACTCTTCTTTCTGGTTTGTCTCCCCTCTCTCATGTAATAACACCAGACTTGGAGTTCTAAAACACCTTGTATCCTACCATAATAATAACAAAACTAATCACAAAAAAAAAGCCAACAAATTTGAGCCTCTTTTGCCCAGGCAACCCAGGTTTTGAATTTGCAACTGTTCCTTTAAAGGACAAATTTCACAAATCCCTGGAAAAGAGGCTATCAAGATATTTAATTCAAATTAACACTTCAAAAGGATGATTGGCTTAGTCAGGTGCTTTTGAAGCCAGAGCCAGAGTCTGTACTTGTTTACATCTGAAAGATAAAACTGGATGAATCACCCAGAAGGAAATAGCTTTTGCTGTCACCCTTCATCCCAATGACACAAAGATGCAATGTGCAAAGGACAGGGTCTTGTGAGAGGAACAATGAAGGCAGGGAGAAAATAAAGATTATGTGATCTGTAAATAGCTCCCAAATTAGGTGTGAGGTAAATTTGATAAAGCAGATGTTCTGAATTGCAAATTATCTTATTTTTATCTTGGCAAATGTTACCTTTTTGCTAAGAGATTAAAATGTTCTAAGAATTACAAACTTTAATATCCAAGCTCATAGTACTCCAACTTGACAACTGGCATATTGTCACATTGGTTTCAAATCTTTTTCCTTATTAAAGAAATCAATTAACTTGACTGTTTCTTCATAGATATTATATAATTTGGCTCCTTCTAGCCCATTATATATGTTTTAATATATGCTATAAATTTATGTATAAATATTAATTTATAAATATACTAATAGATAATATTGTTGCTTTTTGTATAGTGATCATTTTAATTTTGCTTTCAATTTTCAAAATTTAGCATCTTGCTTTTAAAAAATACTTTCTATAGAGGGAAGGGGTGACATTGTCCAAAAAGAAATGTTCTCATGCTGGGCACTGGTGGCTCACACCTGTAATCCTAGTTACTCAGGAGGCTGAGGTCTGAGGATCATGGTTCAAAGCCAGCCTGGGCAGGAAAACCAGTGAGACTCTTATCTCCAATAAACCACCAGAAAATGGGAAGTGGAGCTGTGGCTCAAGTGGCAGAGTGTTTGCCTTGAGCTGAAGAGCTGAGGGACAGCGCCCAGGCCCATGACCACCAAAAAAATCCCAAAAAACAAAAAAGAAATGTACTCATTATCTGATTTATGCAACTATAACCCTTCTGTACATCACCTTCACAATAAAAATAATATATGTATATATGTAATTTTAAAATACTTTTTTTTTTTTCGGTCGTGGGGCTTTAACTCTGGGCCTGGGTGCTGTCCCTTAGCTCTTCAGCCCAAGGCTAGTACTCTACCACTTGAGCCACAGCGCCACTTCCGGCTTTTTTCTTTTTGCTTATGTGGTGCTGAGGAATCAAACCCAGGGCCTCATGCATGCAAGGCAAG
>NW_012267229.1:8977886-8984335 GCF_000151885.1 Dipodomys ordii
AAGCAAAATTAAAATGATCACTATACAAAAAGCAACAATATTATCTATTAGTATATTTATAAATTAATATTTATACATAAATTTATAGCATATATGTTAAAACATATATAATGGGCTAGAAGGAGCCAAATTATATAATATCTATGAAGAAACAGTCAAGTTAATTGATATCTTTAATAAGGAAAAAGATTTGAAATCAATGTGACAAATTTTTTGTTTTTTGGGTGTTTTTTTGCCAATCCTGGGCTTGAACTCAGGGCCTGGGTACTGTCCCTGAGTCTCTCTGTGCTCAAGGCTAGCACTCTACCACTTGAGCCACAGCGTCACTTCTGGCTTTTACTGAGGAATAGAGCCCAGGGTTTCATGCATGCTAGGCAAGCCCACTACCACCAAGCCACATTCCCAGCCCAACAGTACAAATTTTTTGTTTGTTTGTTTGTTTTTTGGTCCAGTTGTGGGGCCTGAACTCTGGGCCTGGCCGCTGTCCCTCAGCTCTTCAGCTCAAGGTTAGCGCTCTATCACTTGAGCCACAGCGCCACTTCTGGCTTTTTTCTTTTTGCTTATGTGGTGCTGAGGAATCGAACCCAGGGCCTCATGCATGCAAGGCAAGCGCTCTACCACTGAGCCACCTTCCCAGCCCCAGTACAAATTTTTATATCCAACTTTATAATGTTTTTAACCTTTAGCCATTGTAGTAGGTAGACAGATAAGACAGACAGACAGAAAGATAAAGATATAGACGGATGGATAGATAGATAGTTAGGTAGATAGCTATATCTAGTTAAAAGTATTCAAATATAGAGGCATATTTTCTACTATCACTAGTGAAAGTGAATCTCCTGGTACATACCTCCCTGTGAACATGTGTGAGACTTTCTCTAAAAATACGTGTAGATATGGAATTAACTGAGTCAAGGGACTATGAATTTTCCATTTTACTAGATTCTGTCAATTTGCTCTCCATAGGACTTGCAGCAAGTTCACTCCGACCAGCAGTGTGGGTTTTCCTGCTTCCCTCATCTTTGCCAACCTTGATATTGTGAGACATTTCCCTTGCATCTGATTTGGTTTGCATTCCTTGATAGCTAGTACAACCAAGAGGCATTGTACACAGGTATAGGACCTTTGGGTTTTTCTATTCTGTGAACTGTGTATTCAAATTTCTTATCATGTGCCTCTGGATTTTTCCTTCTCTCTTTTATTTCCACCCCCCCTTTTTTTTTTGCCAGTGTGGGGATTTAACTCTGGGCCTGGGTGCTTTCCCTGAGCTTCTTTTTGCTCAAGACTGGCACTCTACCACTTGGGCCACAAGGCAGCTTTTTTTTTTTTTTTTTAATCAGTGACCCTTACAAGGAAAAGGATGAGATGAGGGCTTCTAAGAAGCCACAAAGCCTTCGTTTTAGTGACAAATCTCAAGCAAAACAGCCCTCATAATGTCAGCGTATCATGACCAAAAAGTGGATGATACTGTATTTCCACTCCATATAATAAAGAAACTGTAAAGGAGCTGGACCCTAGAGCAGGGAAGGCATCTGATTCTACCGACCCTTATTTTCCAGACCAAGACTCCAGAAGTGCTGGGTGATTTTGCAATTACAACATGAAAAGTTTCCTATGCTCATCCATTTTCTTAAATCCACATGATCATTATATGGCTATCCTTTGGCATCATTAGAACCAGAGATAGGTTTATCTTTTGGCAATCAACAGGCCAGGCAGGGGAGCCCAAAGGTCTCTGTAAATGATTTAGATAAGGAAAGTCTACAAACTGCCAGCTTAGAACATAAAAAATGCTAAATAGCCCTGCATCAGTGGCTCACACCTGTAATCTAAGCTATTCTGGAGGCTCAAACCATAAGATCACAGTTCAAAGCCAGCCTGGGAAGAAAAGTTCATGAGACTTTTTTTTTTTTTTTTTTTGCCAGGCCTGGGGCTTGAACTCAGCACCTGGGCACTGTCCCTGAGCTTCTTTTGCTCAAGGCTAGCACTCTACCACTTGAGCCACAGTATCACTTCTGGCTTTTTCTGCTTACGTGGTGCTGAGGAATCAAACCCAGGGCCTCATGCATGCAAGGCAAGCACTCTATCATGGAGTCACCTTTCCAGCCCCATTATTTGATTCCTGTATCTAATTTAAATGGCCAAGAAATTTTTCTGGCTCAACTCTTCTCATTTTCTGGTCTAGACCCTTAAAGTTAGAGCTGGGAGAACTATGATTCCCTGACCCTGCCCACATCCTGGAGAACAGCTCTGGGCAGGCACCTCTGCCTCTGGAATCCTAACACAGGACAATGAGGGAGGCTGTCAGACAAGGGAAGAGGAGAGAAGGTTTCTTCTAGAAACCATCTGGAGTTTGGAGCTTTATTGAAATACCAAAAGCAATTGTTTAAAAATATTTTTCCCAAAAAAGTTTTAAGCTTTCATTTCACATAGGAAATTTCTGTGGAGTTGTCTCATATCCTGGCCTAGACAGTAAGGAGCCCTTCTAAGCAGAAAGGGAAAGCAAATGATTTGGATCTTGGTTGTTATGGCAACACTGCTACACTGCCTTTTATGATGATGATGATGATGATGATAACTGTTGACTTCAGTACAGTTAGACATGAGTCCCTAAGATAATACTTGAAATACTAACCTTAACTGTAAGACAAATAGAAGCACTTTAAAAATGATGCTTGACAATAGTTATTATAATTAAAATATAATAAATGAACATCTGAAATACCAT
Source organism: Dipodomys ordii (assembly GCF_000151885.1). Classification (NCBI taxonomy): domain Eukaryota; kingdom Metazoa; phylum Chordata; class Mammalia; order Rodentia; family Heteromyidae; genus Dipodomys; species Dipodomys ordii. The sequence goes on from NW_012267229.1 coordinate 8,980,615, forward strand.
GGTTTAATTAATACACACTAAAAAATGAGTGACAGGAAAGTAAAAGAGGCTCTTCTGGGGGAGCAGAAGAATATATTTTTTTGGGGGGGGTTCGGTTGTGGGCCTGAACTCTGGGCCTGGGCACTGTCCCTCAGCACCTCAGCTCAAGGCTAGCACTCTACCACTTGAGCCACTTCCGGCTTTTTTTTCCCCTGCTTATGTGGTGCTGAGGAATCGAACCCAGGGCCTCAGGCATGCAAGGCAAGCGCTCTACCACTGAGCCACCTTCCCAGCCCGAGCAGAAGAATATTATTGAAGTCATTTATCAGCATGTATAAAAATAGAACAATGAGACTGAAGAAGAGAAGGATAAGGGAGCATGACAATCGTGAGTCTGACAGGGATACATCATATACATTTCCATTGTTCATGGAATGACTGGTCAGAATACATTATGTAAGGTGTGCATTATATATTTCTATTTCTATTGTTTTTAGAAATATTACAATGAAACACCCAGCCATACAACTAACACATGCTAATTAAAAACAAATGATGCTTCTAGTGTTGCTGGACACATTAAATTTAGGAGATTGTTCCTGGGGGGGCGGGGGAAGGATGGAGGATTCGCACAATCTGCCGATATTGACAAGAAAGTATTTGGTGATTTTCACACTTAAAGAGGCATAAAACAAGAGTCTTAGCAACACAGTTCCTTGCAGCGTTGACATTTGCAACAAGATTTTCCAAGAGAAAAAAATAACATCTGTCACAGGAAAAGTCTGACATTTCTATACTCAGCAGTTTTTGCTAGGTTCAATTATTTTGCTTTTTTGTACCAGTGCCTAAACTCAGTGCTTCAAGCTCTTGCTCAGCAACTGGTGTTCTACCACTTAAGCCATGCCTCTAGCCTAGCATTTTGTCTGATTAATTAGAGAGATAATCTCAGACTTTTCTGTCCCAACTCTTTGAACTTCTTTCTTCCAGGTCATAGCCTTCTGACTAGCTACCTAGGGTTACAGGTGTGAGCCACTGGTACCAGGCAAGACGCCAATTTTTGTAAGCAGATTTTACTCCCTGTCAATCAAGAAGTTGAACACTGAACTATAAACAAATATACCAGAATGTACTTATACAGTTCATTGTTACTCCTTCACCTCTGTAGCTGCAGTTTGGTGGTGGAGCACTTGCCTAGCATGGGTGGCGATGAGGAAAAAGTCATCTCCCGAGGGATCAAACTATCATTTGTAAAATGCTGACTCTGCTCAGGGCATGTCAGGAATTGTCTTCATTTCTTCTGGAACCTTTTTCTTAGTGTCCTCACTGGTAACAAATTTCCATCCTCAGAGGTCAGAACTGCCTTCTTTTTTTTCAGTCATCAGGCTTGAACTCATGGGGCTTGAACTCGGAGCCTGGGCACTGTCCCTGAGCAATTTGGTCAAAGCTAGTGCTCTGAGCCACAGCTCCACTTCCAGTTTTCTGGTGATTAACTGGAGAGGAGAATCTCGCAGATTTTCCTGCCTGAGATGGCTTTGAACTGCGATCCTCAGTTCACAGCCTCCTGAATAGCTGGGATTATAAACATGAGCCACCAGTACCCAGCATAAGAATTACCTTCATGGGGGGGGAATCGGGTGGGGGGAGGTGGGAGGAGTATGGGAAGGGATGGGAAGTGGAAACAAAGAGGAGGCAACAATGCTTGATAAGAAATGTACTCATTATCTTGCCCATGTAATTGTAACTCCTCTGTATGGTAGTCTCACAATTAAAAAAAAGAAAAAAGAAAGAAAAAGAAAAGAATTACCAGGGCTGGGAAGGTGGCTCAGTGGTAGAGCACTTGCCTTGCATGTCTGAGGCCCTGGGTTCGATTCCTCAGCACCACATAAGCAAAAAGAAAGAAGCCAGAAGTGGCGCTGTGGCTCAAGTGGTAGAGCACTAGCCTTGAGCTGAAGAGCTGAGGGACAGAGCCCAGACCCAGAGTTCAGGCCCCACGACTGGACCAAAAAAAAAAAGAATTACCTTCATGAAATGGTCAAGAGACATATGCAGCAAAATCTGGTAAATAATGTATGCGACTAAACAGGCAACATGACAAGGAATAAGTTAAAAGTACAGTTTACCTACAAAGGTAATTGATTTTCTTACGTTTCATAAGTTGATTCTAAACGCAATCCTCACAAAAGAATTCCAAAAATCAGTTCTGTGCAATGTCAGACAGTGTAGCTTCATATGTACATACTTTCAAACTGTTGCCCTGTAACGTGAACTTAATTTCTGGCCTAATAAATGCTTATAGTCATAGAACAGAAATCTCAATATTTTTGTCCTGAAAAATTTGCTAGCATGGATTTTAAGTTGTAGAAAACTTGAGCTATAGCCAGGCACTGGTGGCTCAACACCTGTAATCTCTAGCTACTCTGGAGGCTGAGATCTCAGAATCAAGGTTCGAAGACAGCCTAGGCAGGAAATCTATGAGATGCTTCACTCCAATAAACCACCAGAAAACCAGAGGGGGAGCTATCACTCGAAGTGGTAGAGGTCTAGCCTTGAGCAGAAAAGCTCAGAGACAGTGCCCAGACCCTGAGTTCAATGACAAAAAAAAAAAAAAAAAAAAAACAAAGAAAACTTGAGCTATGTGAACTTGAGCAAGTTACTTAGCATCTCTCAATCTCATATCCTCCTCTGCACAATTGGGATAATAGTGGCTGTTACTGCTTGGAACTGTAGAAAGAATTAAATGATAGATTAGCATGAAACCTTGTACATATAAAGGCTCAATGAATAAAAGATATTTAATAACTATTACTGTAGAGTTGTAATATCTATCTGTTAAGCGGTGTCATTTAATATCTGGGATTTTAAAAAGTAAATTTTGAATACTCTTGTATTTCTATGCAGTGATAGATGCATAACAGAAGCAGAGTCCAGATGAACAAGTATTTATGGTGACTGGAAGGAACATCACCTTTTCTGAGAGCTCCAGTTCCATCCTGGCAACAACAGCAGCAGGGATGAATCACAACTAGCATTACACATCGCACAGCCATAAGACTGTGACTACAAAGGGGTCCCAAGTGCACCCACTACAAAGAAAACATGATCCCAGTGGGGGTGGAAACAGCAGGTGCCCCAGTGTGTGGGTGTTGAAGAACACAGAAGCCCAGGCTACTGGAGCCCTCAGCAGACCCCAAACACATGGGAACCAGCACTAGCCTGTGGGTGGGACTGAAATGGCTTGATTCCAAGTTTGAGGGTGATAGCGGTTTCAGTTGAGACCAATACAAATCATGTAAAGAGCTTCAGGAAAAAAAGTCTGGTCTTGGCCTCATAAACAAACTGAAGAAGGAAAATTAGGTTGTTGTTTATTTGTTGTTGTTGTTGTTTTTCTTTTTCTTCTTAGTGTTGTGAAATTAGGCAGAAAAGATCTAGATTTCAGCAGTATGGAGGTTCCTCAAAAGACTCCATATAGAGCTCCTCTATGACCCAGCAATTCCACTTTTGGGCATTTACCCAAACAATCACAAACAAGGCTATACTAAAGCTACTAGCACAACTATGTTTATCACAGCATTATTTACCATAGCTAAGATATGGAACCAACCCAGATGCCCCTCAGTAGATGAATGGATCAAGAAAATGTGGTGTGTCTACCGAACACATTCTATGAAGCCATCATAACCCTCATCCCAAAACCAGGCAGGGACTCATCAAAGAAAGAGAACTATAGACCCATTTCTTTGAT
>NW_012267229.1:8989950-9006601 GCF_000151885.1 Dipodomys ordii
GGGGAAATAACAAAATGCTGAAATAAGGATACAGGTTGACCCATTGTAACAATGAGATGTACAAGACACTATGTTGAAAATGAACTTTACAACTTCGGTGGGGGAGGAGGGAGGAGTTGGGAAAGTGGAGAGGGAAGGGATGGTAGGGGAAAAACAAAGGAGGAGGTAACAATGCTAGACAGGAAATGTACCTATTACCTTATTCATGTAACTGTAACCCCTCTATACAGTATTTTTACACTAAAAAACCTGAAGCAGACAAAAGAAGATTTAGCTTTCACAAAATGACTGCTGGCTGAGTCAGAGCTGCAGTGGTGAGTTAATCTAAAATGGCAGGATAAGACTGGGAAACACAATGAGAACAATTATGATACAAGTGTCTACCCTTATTATCCTCATTTGCACTTGAGAATAAAACTTTGAATTCTTTCCTTCCTTCTCCCCCTCCCTCCCTTCTTCTTTCTCTACTTGGCTTCAAACCACAATTCTCTGGTCTCAGTCTCCTGAGTAGCTAGAATTAAAGGCATGAGCCACTGACTCCTGGCAACATCAGCTTCTTAACTGACCATTAAAATGCTAAATTTGATCACAGCCAGCTCTCGCATATATCCAAAAGTCATCCTTTAAGACTGCTAAAAACAGAACAATATCCATATCACTTATGTGAAAGAGCTATATGGAAATAGCTATATGGAATAATCTTGAGGCATTTTATTCCCTTGATGCCAGGAGCCTGTTTAACTCACCAAGATGGTCACCCGTCCTTCAAAAAGTATTCTAATGGTAGACTTTAATCCCAGATCACATGTGACCGACTTCAAAATATAATTCAAGTCCATTCTATATTTTGTTTCTCAAATTCCATTCCATAATAAAACAATTTTGTAAAAGTATTCAACTTCAAAGTTGTCCTAAGTTGATGTAATTTTTCTTTAAAAATGTATCCAGATATGGTGGTACACATCTGTAATCCTAGCACATGGAAGACGGAGGCAGGAGGATCTCAAATATTCATACGCATGTATTATGCTATATGTAGCATGATTACATACATTAATATACATATATTACGCATATATACACATAGATATACAAAAGCTCTTGATGTTTTATAGATGATAGTTTTTTTCCCTTTCTGTAACCAACTGTTTCCATTTCCTTCTGAAGCAATTAATAACTTTATCTTACTAATTCAGCCTATAACAGCTGCTCTGGTGGCCGCTGAGCCCCACACTTGTTTGAAATCATTGGTCCACAGAGCAAGATAGCTGATCAAACACTGTTTTGAGGAAAAAGAGAAACTAATTACTTTTGCTCTCCCATGGTACTCACTGTCTTTGAATAATGAGTATGCAAAAGCTTTATTTGAAGAAAGTAATTAAGCTTTCTTTTGGTCAATAAGCTATGTGAATCATCAGAAGATAAACCCAGGCAGAAGTCAGCACCGTGAAGTTATTAAGGGTAACTCTGGCTTATCAACAATTTTAGAGTTTTACATTACCTAAGGCCCTCCTTAATTTTATTCCATGTACAAATACTTAAGCCTATAAAGGAAAATAAACTTGAAGGAAGCCAGGTGCCAGTGGCTCATATATGTAATCCTAGCTACTCAGGAGGCTGAGAGCTGAGGACTGCAGTTTGATGCCAGCCCAGACTCTTATCTCCAATAAAACACTCAGAAAAAGCTGGAAGTAGTCCTGGAGCTCAAGTGGTAGAGTGCTAGCCTTGAGCACACAGAGTCTCAGGGACAGAGCCCAAGCCCTGAGTTCAAGCCTCACGACCAGCAAACAAACAAACAAAAACCCCCAAAACTTGAAGGGTACTATGAGGAGAAAAAAAAAACAAAGTAGAAAAATAACATAATTATACAGGCCAGTCTAGATGATTAAATCTGTGTCTTCTAATTAGCAAGACTTCTAATGCATTTGAGCCCCCCAACTGGCACTGGTGGCTCACACCTGTAATCCTAGCTACTCAGGAGGCTGAGATCTGAGATCTGGTTCAAAGCCTGCCCAGGCAGGAAAGTCCATGAGACATTAATCTCCAATAAACCACTAAAAAAACTGGAAAAGGAACTGTGGCTCAAGTGGTAGAGCACTACCCTTAACTGAACTCTGCTGACTCTGCTAGTATCTATACTTGCTAAAAATTAAGGTTCTATGCCCTGTTTCTCTTCCTAGCTCAAGATGAAAATAGTTGCTCCATGATGAGTTCCCATCATAAGGTGCTACCCTTGCCAGAGGCCTAAAGCAATGAGGACAGAACTATGACCCAAAATAAACCTTTTCTCCTTACAAGTTAATTGCCCCAGATATATCATTATAGTAATAAGAGATTAATACAAATATCACTAAAACTCTATGAGGTAAGTTGACTGGTAAAGGTCTTTTTGATATAATCAACAAAAATCACAGTAGTTACTTTAAGCAGAAAGAAATAAGTTTAACATAGTGGAAATTACTGTTGGGAAAATGATACAAGCTTGAGGCTGAGCTTTTAGGAAACACTACTCAAATCACTCAGCAGAACTGGACAGCCAAAGGGGCTACTGCTTCTACCACTATTAGGAACCTAACAAAGGAACCAGAAAATCCTGTTAAAAACTTTGTTCAACTATCACAATTGTTACCAAGATCTAAAACTTCCATTCAGGAAGCTGCCCGATAAAGTAGGAAGCCATCAATACACTGAATAGTTCCAGAACCCTGCGGACCCTACTAGTGTCTATACTGGCTAAAAATTAAGGTTTTATGCCCTGTTTCTCTTTCCATGTAATCTAGACTTGAATTCAAGGGTTTATGGGACCAAGCCTATTAGAAGACCTTAAATTATATTCAGAATGCTAGCTGCAAGTATTTTTTTTTTTTTTGGTCCGGTCGTGGGGCCTGAACTCTGGACCTGGGCGCTGTCCCTCAGCTCTTCAGCTCAAGGCTAGCACTCTACCACTTGAGCCACAGAGCCACTTCCGGCTTTTTTCTTTTTGCTTATGTGGTGCTGAGGAATTGAACCCAGGGCCTCGAGCGTGCAAGGCAAGTGCTCTACCACGGAGCCACCTTCCCAGCCCCGCTGCAAGGATTTTTGGAAAGGGAAAGTTCACAACCTCTATAAAACATAGTCATGCCCGAGAACACATGATGGAACTGAGACAAAGACTGAAAAAAATAATGGCTCAAAGACATGCAGTTACTAAGTGGTGCAGCCTAACACCAAACTGAAGAAGTCTAGCCCCGAGAAGCTATAATACATTTGAAAATAATAATAGCACACAGGCGAGCTTATGAGCGGAAGTCTCCAGTCCTGACATACAAACAAATTTTCTACTCATGAACAGCAAAGTTCTTATTTACTATACTCATGAATCCTGATATTACCCCTAGGAATTTAGTCTCAAATGTTCTCATCTTCAAATTTCAATGGTATTTTTGGTCTAGAAAGTGCTCTCAAATATAGTGAAAACAGGAAGAAGGATCCAAAAGTGCCTGAAGATATCCATTCCTAGGCTTTGATTAGAAACAAAAAGTCCCCAAACCCAGATCCTCACATTAGTTTTATGGTACAAATCCAAAGAATCCTATAGTTATTTTAATACTGTCTACTGTAGCATCTTCCTGATTTTACTTTCTTCAATTAATTTGGGAGACTATGTTGGGTTCAACAAAAATATTCATCCTCTTTTGGAAAAGTGACCATTATCTGGGTTTTATGGGCTGGGCATCTTGAGATGTTAGCTTGCTGGATAGTCTCTATTACCTGAAACTGTAATTTAACACATCCTTGCCAATATTTTGTCTGTCAATCAACTTGCCTATCCATTTATACATCCATACATATATTTGTATGGATGTATAAATGGATATATATGGATGAGTATTGGTGGCTCATGCTTGTACTTCTAGCTACTCAAAAGGCTGAGATTTGAGGACTGCAGTGTGAAGCCAGCCGAGGCAGGAAAGTTTGTGAGACTCTTACATCTAAATAACCACCAAAAAGCCAGGCGTAGAGCTGTGCTTCAAGTGGTAGCTTCAAGTGGAGCATAGCCTTCAGTAACAAAGCTCAGGAACCATGCCCAGGCCCTGAGTTCAAGACCCAAGACTAACCAAATATATATATATATATATATATGTGTGTGTGTGTGTGTGTGTGTACATATATATGTACATATATATGTACATATACACATACTATATATATATGTATATGTACATATATATATAGTATGTGTATATGCATGTATATATACATCTCTCTAACACTCAATTATCAGAATAAAACATTAAACTGTTCAGAATAAATATACCAGTAAGTATAAGGCTGTGAGGAGGGAAAAGTGAGTACCAATTTATAGGATGGAAATACTGAGTGCTCCCAACAAAGGAGCTATTTTTTGTTATTGTTGTTTTGTTTCTTGTTTGTGCTGGTACTAGAGCTGAACTGGGGGCCTAAGTGCTGTCCATTAGCTTAGTTTTTGCTCAAGGCTGGCACTCTACTACTTTAGCCACATATGTACTTCCAGTTTTTTTTGTAGTTAATTGGAATGAGACTCTCACAGACTTTCCTGCCAGGCTGGCTTTGAGCCTCAGATCTCAGCCTCCTGAGCCCATGGCATCCCTCAATGTGTCAACTATTTATAAAAGGTAATCCTGAACACAGAGCTTTCTGGAGGTAAGGGAAAGAGAAAATGCTTCATTTGATATGACAAGTTATAAATTGTAAATCTGCCAGTTTGTGAAGGTAAATATTTGCTGTAGATTAAGTACATGGCAGAGGTACATCGTTAAATCAAAGAAATTAAAAATCTACTCAATTTTAATAAGCCTACAGCCTCAACACTATGAGCCATATTCTATCTGTCTCCATGGTGCAGCAGGAAATGACAAATTTTTTCTAGCATGACTTCCCACAAGGTGAGTCTGAGTTAATAACTCTGTGTGCAAGTGAAAATGGATTTGGTTAAAAATGAGCCTGGGGGGGGCGGAGGGGGCATGGGAAGGGATGGGAAGGTGAAACAAAGTAGGAGCCTACAATGCTTGATAAGAAATGTACTCATTATCTTGCCCATGTAATTGTAACCCCTCTGTACAGTATTTTCACAATCAAAAACAAAACAATAAAAAAACAAAAAAACAAAAAAGAGCCTGCCAGACAAATTCATTGGCCATATACTGAATAACATTTCCTACTAATCAAATGTATATTAAACTGTATCTGTAATATACACTCATTAGAAAGGCTGCTTAAACTGTTAGTTAATAACTAATTTTTCATTTTAACCACATAATAAATACAACATAATAAATTCTTATAAACTTTAAGTCAGATGAAGCAATTGAAGCCCCTTTGCATAATTATTTAATTTAAAAATTATATATAAAAAGAAAAAAGCCGAGGCTAAAAATCTTACAGAGAAAAAGAATAGCTCTTTATCCATTCTACTATTTTTTCTCATTTCTCTAGTCCATTTCAACTTACTATTTTAGTTTTTAAAATCTTCATGTATTTAGAATGGCACTGGTGGTGCACATCTATAGCTACTTAAGAGGCTGGGACATGAGGATCTCAGTTTGAAGCCAGCCTACACAGGAAAGTTCATGAGACTCTCATCTCCAATTAATAACCAAAAAACCAGAAGTGAAGCTGTGGCTCAAATGGTAGAGTGCCAGCCCTGAGCACAAAAGCTCAGGGGCAGTGCCCAGGCCTAGAGTTCAAACCCAGGAATGGCACACAAAAGAGAAATTGTTATGTGTCTAATTAACATGTTTATATGATAATATATCAGTTTTTGATATTATATGTAGTATCCTATGGTAAGTTAAAATTTAGGATTCAGACACATATATGTACATATAGTCATTATAAACAGACACACAGGCATCTCTTCCCCATTCTATAACTATAGATACATCATTTTTTAAAGCACTATTAAGTGTTTATATTACTTTAACTATGTAAATATTAATCACTAAGAAATATACTAAGGGTATTTCCTTTGTTGTATAATATTATAGCAAGTAGTAATTTTTCTTTTGCATTTGTTTGCTTTACTTTGTAACTACTACCTCAACTCTACCAACATCCTCCAACAGTCTTTCAGTGCCATTTCACATGTTAAACTGTTAGGATGAACCTGCAGTTCATGAGCTCCTCTTGAGAGCTTTCTATCCTCTTGCTCCAACCTATCTTCAGTTCCGCAGCTATAACTCTGCTCTCTGTTCACACACACACACACACACAGGCACACAGGCACACACACACACACACAAGCCACACCCACACCCACAGATGCACACCAGAACTGGGGCCTGAACTCAGGGCTTGGGGCTGTTCTTCAACTTTCTTACTCAAGGCTGGTGCTCTACCACTTGAGCTACAGCTCCACTTCTAGCTTTTTGCTGGCTAGTTGGAGATAAGGGTCTCATGGACTTTCCTATTCAGGCACAGATCTCAGCCTCATGAGTAACTAAGATTACAGGTGTGAGCTAATAGAGCCTGGTTCAAATTATTTTTATCATACTTGTTATCAGACAGAGAAAATCACTGTTGATTTCCTTTTGTTTGGTTAACCTGCTAGGTCAATAGTTATATGAAAATTTCTACCATATTCAACATTGGTTTCGTAAGGGTCCTGAAAAAAATGCATACTTTGTAACCCTTGTATTAGACTCTCTCTGAATATGATGTAAATCTCTAATTGTTTCAATTAAACCGAAGGATGCAGCTCATGTTGAGAAAAATCCAAAGCTAAAAAAAAAAAAAATCCAGCCAGTTGTCAAGGAAACAAGAAAAAAAAGAAAAGAAAAGAAAACGGCTTTATCTCAACCACAACCACATTCAGAAAAAGAAGGTTTATTTAACTCTAGTCAATCATTTTAGTACATGGGGCATGAATGGAGAATCTGCAGCATGGAGTAACTCACTGGAAAAAGTTACTAAAATGAAAATGAATCCTATGGTTCATAAGCTAAGGCATAGAGCTATATTTTTTAAAATGTTTCTGCAGGGCTGGGAAGGTGCTCAGTGGTAGAGCGCTTGCCTTGTATGCCCAAGGCCCTGGGTTCGATTCCTCAGCACCACATAAGCAAAAACAAAAAAAAAGAAAAAAGCTGGAAATGGCGCTGTGGCTCAAGTGGTAGAGCGCTAGCCTTGAGCTGAAGAGCTGAGGGACAGCGCCCAGGCCCAGAGTTCAGGCTCCACGACCGGACCCCCCCAAAAAAAATCTTTCTGCAATTCTTCCTGCATGACAAAATATAGCAGAAAACTTCCATTTATTTATTTGACACTAAATGGTTACTGAGAGACCAAAGGTCAAATACCTTACTGGAGGGCTTCCTGTCCCTTCTCCTTGAATGTCTGCAATTTCAAAGCCATCTGTGCTCTTCTACCAGTCACTCGGCAGAAAGCTCCGGCACTCAAGCACTGACAAGCAAATTCTTGACTCCTTCCCTGTTTCCTCCACCTGGAAGCCTTCACTGCTCCCTAGGGACCCCATCCCTGAACCCCCTCTCTGGGGAGGGGGTGCTCAGTACACAGTATAAGCAGTTTTTATGACCTATTGAAAGACTATGTATGTGTCAGTTTTCTTAATTGCCTCTATTTTAAAGGCAGGGCCCTTTATCTATAGTGTCTAGGCATAGGGCTATGATAAGTATGTTTTAGTGAATGAGAAAGAAATAAGTGTACTGCCCTGTTGTTGTTTTTTTTTAATGCTAAATGACAATCTCAAATTACTATCCACATAATCAGCAAGAAGAATCTGGAAAACTGGTGAGAGAGTAGGAGGAAAATGTATCTGAACCCAGCTGGGTTTGACTGTTGAACATGTCTCACTTCCCAAACTGTGTCCTCCATATGTTAGCTGGTGTTTCAACAACAATAAAATGTAAGTGGGGGACAGGGAACCTCCATTTTCTAACAAGCCTCAGAGTTACAGGGGGCAACTGCAGATGCAGGTCTCAATGTGGGCCTTCAATTCACATAATGAAATCCGAACCCCAAGGTGTTAGGAGGTGGGGCTTTGGGAGATGATTAGGCCACAGGGAAGGAAGGAGCCTTCCACATGAGATTGGTGCTGATAAAAAGGAGATCCCAGAAGTCTTCCACCATGTGAAGAAACAACTAGAACGTGTCATCTGTGAGCCAGAAATTAAGTCCTTAAGACCAAATCTGCGGGCAACTTTGACTTTGAACTTCTTGGCTTCTACAACTGTAAGCAACAAATTTCTGTTGTTTACGGCCATTTGTTCTACGGCATTTTGTTACAGCAATCCAAGTAGACTAAGACATGGGGTCCAGCACATTAAACAGCTTTTTACAGTATATACAACAGTATCTTGCGCATAGAATTAGAGGAGGATGGGATCGAGTGACACAAAGAATTCTAGGTATGCTGTATGTTGATGTACACAGCTCTATGTACGCCTAGTGCGTTTTTCACCTGCCAAGTTTTTCACATAAGGACAATTAGGATGGTTTTAACCTTTTACAAAAGAAAGCTATTTCACTCAAAGTACTAGTTAAATTAAAATGTAACCCTGCAGCATGAGTTTATGATTTCTGCCTGGGTCATTTACAGATGAACCCTTTCCTAGTTCTTCCCATTCATAAAAATCCCACAGTAGTAATTTTAAAAACATTTTATTTCAAAAGTTGTATTAGGCCTGTAATTCCAGCATTTGGAAGGATGGCCTCCTGTAGGTAGCCACTCATAAAATAAGGAATGGTTCCCTTAGAACTGAGCATTCCTTCCTGACAGTGAGCACACATTACTATCACCATGATAAACTTACTCCCAAGTATATAACTGGAACCTGACAGTCACAAAGTCAAGAAGAATGAAACATAACCATCACTCGAAATTTTGTTGCTCAGTGCTGAGGACAACAGATGCTCAGGATTCCAAGAGACATGACTACCAGACCACATGAAGGAACTGAGCAGGGGCTGAGGGCTAGATTGATGGCTACAGTAAAAATTCAAATCCAAACTATATCCCATTTGTCTTTTCTCAACAACTTTTCTGTCTCTCTGTCCCTATCTGAGTCTCTCAAACATACATACACATACACTTATGTACACACAGTGCATGTGTACACACACACACACACACATACCACATAATACCACACTATGCCACAGAGAGCATAGTATTACCTAGACGAATAGATCAGGACAAGCAACAAGCAAGATGGTAAGGTAAGGCAGAGGCCTAGAGATAATACGAATGTCATCATACTGCCTTAAACCACCATAAAATTAAATAAAATGATATACTCATTAGATTATTTTAAAGGTCAAGAGAACCCTGTCTGAATAATCTAATTTAAGAGAGGTCATTTAAAAATTTCAGGAGTCTAGAGTAGAATATAGGGAATTTTGGAAATTTGGAAGGAAAAATATCTGAACAAGGTCAAGAAGAGATGACTATGTTGGCTGCTAGTGGCTCACAGCTGTAATCCTAGCTACTTAAGGAGGCTGAGATCTGAGGATCATGGTTTGAAGTCAGCCTGGTTAGGAAAGTCTGTGGAATTCTTATCTTCAAAACTACTCAGAAAAAGCCAAAAGTGGTGCTGTGGCTCAAGGGGTCATGGCCAAGAAGCGGTGCTATGGGTCAAGTGGTAGAATGCTAGCTTTGAGCACAAAGAGGCTCAGGGACAGTACCCAGGCCCTGAGTTCAAGTCCCAGGCTGGGTGGGGGGACTCAAGGCGGGTAGAAGAAATGACTGAAATCTATTTTAGGAGAACCTCAAGAATATATTTTTATGAGATAAGAGGGAGAGTTCAAGCACTAGAATTTGTGAGGACCCAGGAATCACAGGCTAGTTGCTTCAGGTCAGAACCAAGAGGCCAGGTCAGCCACACAGTGCTAGCCTCCTACTTTATGGGTTCAGAAACATGAAAATTAGTGTGTTTAACTTCCCAGAAATCCCAGTAGAATCCAGACTGTAAGGCAGAGTCAGGGATGATAAGACTGAAAAATCTAAAAGCTGCTGTATCCATAGCTGCCTTCAAAAGAATTTAGGACAAGAGCATCCATAAGAAGCACAGTTCTAAAATTTAAAAAGGGGGCAGGGAAGGTGGCTTAGTGGTAGAGTGCTTGTCTAGCATGCATGAAGCCCTGGGTTCAATTCCTCAGTACCACATAAATAGAAAAGGCCAGCAGTAGTGCTGTGGCTCAAGTAGTAGACTGCTAGCCTTGAGCACAGAGAGGCTCAGGGACAGTGCCCAGGCCCTGAGTTCAAGCCCCAGGACTGGCAACACACACACACACACACACACACACACACACACACACACACACACACAATTAAAAAAAGAAGCACAGTTCTATGCTAGAAGAGTTCTCCATTTCTTCTAGAGATCTGGAGTCTATTATAGACACCAGACAAAAATCTAAGTGACAAGTATAAAGGAATTTGTTATATATCATATTGTACTATTTTCTGGTAAGACAAGAAAGCCAAGTGTTTTATATAAGCTTTAGCTTCAAAGTAGCAACACATGAAGTTCCCACTTTCCCCAAGAAGCTTTTAAAAACCAGGCTTGGCAGTGCACACCTTTAGACTCAGTGCCTATAATCCCAGCACTCAAGGGGCTGAGGCAAGAAGATCACGAGTCTGAAGCTAGCCTGGGCTACATAGTGAGACCCTGCTCACCAAAAACAAAACAGTGACGTTTCTCTCCTCTACTCACTTTCCTCACTCTTAAGAAATACAAGCCGGGCTCTGGTGGCTCACAATCCTAGCTACTCACGAGGGTGAGATCTGAGGATCATGGTACGAAGCCAACCCAGGCAGGAAAGTCCTGTGAGACTCTTATCTTCAATCAACCACCAGAAAACCAGAAATGGCACTGTGGCTCAAAGTGGTAGAACACTAACGAAAAAGCTCAGGGACAGTGCCTAGCCCCCAAGTTCAAACCCCACAATGGACAAAAAAGAAATTCAAGCAAAAGGGTGGGGCATAGGTGACAGGGCATGAAAGACATGGCATTTTATGAGAAACAAAAGAAAAAACAATGTATAATAATGAACTGCACAGAAAGATTATGGGTGTTTATTTTTCTCTTCTTTGTGCTTTTTCATGTTTCCTAATGCTTTACAATGAGCATATAAGCAAGAAATTTTAGATAAAGAGAAAGAGACAGAGACAGAGATTAAGAAAGAGATCAAAGGGGTTAATCAAATGGAGAGACAAAGAAAGCAACAACTATCATCACCGAAAAGCTAGTGCTTGCTCTTGTCTCAGCAGGGTCTCTGTTTATTTTTCTATTTCTTCAAGGGCATCAGTTAATCAGTTAATCACTTGCCAGATATTCATTAAGTGCTGACCAGATGCCTGACCCTGGATGGAGAAATGAGAGATGAGGTTGTTGGCTTCAATTTAACTTTCTTAACTTGCAGTGAAGAAAAAAGTAAAAGAAATTCTTAGAGCATGACTAACTGCTAAACCACACTGTTTTAATAACAGCTACAATCAGAGTTTATACAGAACAGAAGTCACAGGTGGCAGGAGGATGTCACCAAACCAGGAAACTTGAGTTGACCTCCAAATGAGGTTGGACTTTAAGCTCCCATGGTTTCTCACAGAAAAGACCATGTCCAGGTTTAGGTATCTTAATGGTTTCTTGTTGTTGTTGTTGTTTGCCAGTCTTGGGGTTTGGACTCAAGGCCCGGGCACTATCCCTGGGCTTCTTTTGCTCAATGCTAGCACACTACCATTTGAGCCACAGCACCACTTCCAGCTTTTTCTGTGATTAATTGGAGATAGGAGTCTCTTAAGACTTTCCTGCCCCTGCTGGCTTTTAACTTCAATCCTCAGATCTCAGCCTCCTGAGTAGCTAGGATTATAGGCAAGAGTCACCAGCGCCCAGCTAATCACTTAATTTTCACAAACTGAACATACCTAGAACAGTCAGTCTTGAAACCCAGAACCCAAGCCCTTCTTGGTCTCCCTTCCAATTAGGATCCTACAAGAGTTACCACCATGTTGGGTTCTGTTCCCTACATTGCTTGTACAAGCGCTTTGGTATCTAGAGTCTTTCATTCATTTTCTTCAGAAGATGAATTGCCATTCTGAGAAAACATTACCACGTGCTCCCTGAGGACAGGCATTTGGGTAGCTTCCAGTGAAGGCTGTTATCATTAGTACCACCATGTCCTTTCAGGTACATATGCCTAGGTTTCAGTAGGGATGGAGCTGGGAATGAGAGCAGGGCCTAGTGAGATATTCGTATTTTCAGCTTTGGGAAATACTACAAATGGATGTGATAGCTTCTCTGAAAACTAATGCCCAGCTCCACTTTTGCCTGCCTCCTAACAGTGGTGTTCTATGCCCACGTGGACTAAATCTGATCTTCTGCCACCTATGATTAAGAGCCCCTGACTAATCTATTTCCATCTACTTAAATAATAGTAACTTCACAGATATAGCCAAGGCTATGGTTCCTAGAGAAGCATCTATTAACCATGAAGGGAGAAGAAATTATATTGTAGTGAAAAGTAAATTATATTATAAAGGACAAACTGCTTAGTAAAACACAAGATATAATTCCAATTAACTTCAAAATAAATCCAATTATCCATATACATCCAACCACTCAATGGCAGATTAATGGAAAAAATATGTCAGTATTGAGCTTTTAATTGCTTCTATTACAAAACCCACAAACTTAAGCTTAGCTTATCAGGCAGAGAAGAGGCAATTAGTGGCAACAGATGTATGAGTACAAACCTGCTAGAACACTCCAGATTAATCTGCCCCAAGTTGATTAAGACCATCTGCCCATTTTTTTCAAGTTTTCATTTTAACTATCCTAGGCAGTCCTTTCAAACTAATTGATTTTTTTCTTCTTTTTAAATCAATAGGTTTCCTAATATCCCCACCTTGAAAGCTTCAAAAGGGCTCTGTTATCTCAATCTGCAGCTTAATTTCCTTTCCACACAGCCTTTTTTTTAAAGAACATTCAACCTCTGAAAACAGCAGATGAAAAGATTATTGAGCAGTGCAGGCTTAAATAAATTAAGGCTTCCAGGCATGTTGTTACTTCCTGTTCCCAAAAGGTAATCTTTTTCAGGTTATTAAACATCATTTGTGACCTTTAAAAAGAACTCCCTGAAGTCATTCATTAATAATCAAATTTGGTTAGCCTACCACAATAGTGAATAATATAATGTCAATTTTCAATTATACCTATTCTAAATTACTAATAGGATTGAGCTGGTCCAAATGATCATAGAATATATTTTACGAAACATCACAAATTAACAAACCACAAAATAAGCTTAAGTAGGACAGATGAGAAATGAAAGGAAAATAATTATGAAAGATTTATTATATATAATAAGCAGTTCTAAGGCATGGTGATTCTATGAACAACACAAAAAATGGCCTGTGCTTATGGAGCTAAAGTTGTAGATGAGAAGTAAACCAAGAAAAAATAATTCCACAGATGAATTCTAACAAACAACATCAAGATACTCTCAGAAGACGTGACAGTGGCTAAATGGGGGTACAGGAAGTGATATGGGGGGAGGGGCATATCAGGAGATACTTGGTCATGTACATGTAATATAGTTATTGAGTGTTAAAAATGCTGAATTTACTGCTCATAAGTAAAGTCTTTAGCTGGGCAAATGATATTTTTTTTTCTCAGCATCAGTTATTTTAACGCAAACTCATTTTTTGAGCAGTCACTTTTATTTCAACTACTTGGAGGCTCATAAAGGAAGGTAAAGAACTACATTAGTCTCCCCACACAGGAGTGTATGACATAATCTACAGAGGAAGCAGTCTCACAAAAAGACAAGCAAAGCCGGGCGCTGGTAGCTCACGCCTGTAATCCAAACTACTCGGGAGGCTGAGATCTGAGGATCACAGCTCAAAGCCAGCCCGGGCAGGAAAGTCCATGAGACTCTCATCTCCCATAAACCACTAGAAAACTGGAAGTGGTGCTGTGGCTCAAGCGGTAGAGTGCTTGCCTTGAGCTGAAGAGCCAAGGGATAGCACTCAAGCCAAGAGTTCAAGCCCCACGACCACCACCACCAACAACAAAAGACAAGCAAGAGCACAACATGAAATACGCACAGTCAGCTACAAGGAAATCTGACTCAAAGCACAAATAAAGACTATTGGGGCTGGGTATCTCTGGCATTTCTCTAGGCCTAAAAAGAGGCAGGAAGCTCCTGGGAAAGGGAACAGGCCTGAAGGGTTGAAAAGAGACGCAAAGGTCATAGTTACTTGGTAAGCAACCTACAGACTAGCAAAGTTGTAGAGGAAGAGACTAGAGCAGTCTTGACCTCTTGGCCTTCTGTAGAGATAGTTGAAGATGAGACAACTGGAGACAATCTTGCTACTTATATAACCTCTACATCAACGACAATACATTATCATGTCCAGGTAGCAGGATGGTAGTGATCATCAACTAAAAATGACTATATCCAAGTAAATTACTTGTGCTATAGAGAAACCTTAATTATGTTCCTAAGAAAGTTCACATTATTTTTTTAAATCTATTAAGTAAAAAGAGATTTGTGGTTGCAGAGAGATGACAAAACTAGGTAATTTTTTCCAGTACAGTTTTGAGAATAAAATCTTGAGTCACGCTTGGTGCTGGTGGTTAATGCCTGTAATCCTAGCTATTCAGGAGGCTGAGATCTGAAGATCACAATTCTAAGCGAGCTTGGGCAGGAAAGTCCAATTAACCAGTGAAAATTCAAAAGTAGAGTTGTGGCTCAAGTTAGTAGAACACTAGCACTAACCTCTACTAGCTCTACTAGCTAATAGAGTACTAACAAAAAAAAAAAAAACCTAAGGGACAGGCCCTAGGCCCTGAAGTTCAGGCCCAATATTGGCACATGTGCCCATACACACACACACACACACACACACACACACACACACACACACACACACACACACACACACACACACACACACACAGAGTTGAGCTATAGCTTATCACAGACTAACAAAAGAGAACCAACGATAAAACCTGGACAGCATACAAAAATAACTTGCAGCCAAATTCACACCCACTAATGATTAAAAAAAACCACACACACCAAAAAACCTACTGCTGCCAGCTGGCCATCAGGGAGACACAGTGCCACAGGATGCCCCTGGCACACAGGCAGCGCTTCCTTCCACCCGGCTCCCTCTGGATGCTCACCTCTTAATCCTATTATAGTGGTCTAGAACAATGAGACTGTTCCCCACTTGGTCAATGGCCAGTCCCCATAACAGTCAGTTCTCAGAATGGAAATGTACGCTATAAGAGAAATACTAATTAATAATGTTCAAGGTCTTTATGATAGATAAGAACCTGAAAACAACAGTGCTCTGGGAAAAAATGAGGGAAGTGAATGAGGGCTGCTGTATACACATAACCACAGCATGTTACTCACTTTAAATGGCCTCTAACTCAGGCTGCCTTGAGCCAAACCAACATGCCTGTTAACATCAGAAATACCGTCCATAGCAAGCTCTTTCATCTCCTTAAGGAGACAGATAAGATGGAGAAAATGCTCCAGATCCATATCTTTCTTTGGGCTGCCAAATGTTGCAGCCTGGCCACAACTGCAATAACAAAAAGAATCCAATAACAAGCTCTTAGAAACCTGGCCAGGGCCAGCAGCCGCCTAGGGGATATTTGATAACGGTGACTGGCTGAATGAACTGGCCTTGACCTCATTCTACTCTCCCAGAATATCCTCATGCTGGGTTCCACACAGAGTTGCAACTGGATGAGAGAGAAGAGGCCATTTCTGCAGTTGTTCACTCAGCATTGAAGGCCTGTTGCCATGATTTACTTGCACAACCTAGCTTTTACAGGCATCTGGAAATAACACTTGCTAATTAGTGATGTTCTACACATTTATATTAATAGAGATAAGGAAAGTAGGTACAAACTGATCATTTGTTTTAAATAAGTGTACTATCTCTTTTGGGTACAGGAGAAGGTGAAATTCAATAAAGTACTTTAAAGGAACATGGGTGAACTAAGTAATTCTGTAGTTTTGAAAGGAAAGCTAAGATCTCTCATGATTATAGTGGTCGAGATATGTATATAAACCATAAGAATCAATCCACTTCAGATTTTAAAAAAATAATCTAAATGTTAGGATTTGGAAAAGGCCCTGTGAATTTAAGAACCTGAAATAAAACCAACAAGAACAAACTTCAGTCTACATTGTAGAAAACTAAAGATTTTTGTCATAAAATTGTTTCCTGGATACATTTTTTCCTTTAAAAGTCACCCTTCACCTTCTCTTTGAGAATGGATGATATAGGAAGTATACTTTCTGTTCTGTTGCTCTAGGCTCTGTCTATACCAGGGAAGCCCTGTCTCCATGGGTGGCACCTGTGCCCTCCAGAGCTACCTGTAGTTTTTATGAAATTCATCAGTTAGACTTGACAGAGACATATGAACATCTTGCTCATTCTATTGTAAGTAGTGGTTCTGAGATGGTTTCCCTTTTACACTGTGACATTCTACTTGTCCCCCCCAAATCTGACTTTCCTTTCTTTGAACACACACCTAAGCTGCATTTCTACCAAGTGTAGCCATATGACTAAATCACCTTTGCTGGAATGCAATCAGAAGTGACATGTGCCCATCCCAAAATGGCCCATAAGAAAACCAGTTCAAAAAAAAAAAAA
>NW_012267229.1:9008841-9016521 GCF_000151885.1 Dipodomys ordii
CTGGGCTGGCTTTGAACCACGATCCTCAGATCTCAGCTTCCTGAGTAGCTAGGATTACAGGTGTGAGCCACCAGCGCCCGGCTTTTTTTTTTTTCTTATTTTTGCTTATGTGGTTCTGAGGAATCGAACCCAGGGCCTCATGCATGCAAGGCAAGCACTCTACCACTGAGCCACGTTCCCAGCCTGTGGCTGAAAACTTAACCAAAGAAGAGCAAGAATGGGACTGAAGACCAACTGGGAGGCTCCTACGAGGAACATGTGTAAGATGATGGATTGAATATGAGTGGAAAAGCCAGGCACTGGTGGCTCACTACTGTAATCCTAGCTATTCAGGAGACTGAGATCTGAGGATCATGATTTGAAGACAGCTCAGTCAGGAAAGTTCATGAGACTCTCATCTCCAACTAAGCACCAAAAAATAAGCCAGAATTAGAGCTGTGTCTCAAGTGGTAGAGCACTAGCTTTAAGCAAAAAAAAAAACTCAGGAAGTGTGCCTTAACCCTAAATTCAAACTCCAGGACCAACACACACACAAACTCCAGGACCAACACACACACACGCACACACACACACACATACACACGGAAATGAATATGAGTGGAGGTGGTAGTCATTACCATACTCAGAGTACAACTAGAAGTAGAGCCAAAAGGACTTGTTTGTACTGGGTGCAGAGTGTAAAGAGAAGAATAGGCTTGGGGCTTAAGGGATCAAATGAAGAGAGTACAGTTGAGAGATGGATAACGTTGTCTGCTTGACAGGGATTAAGAGCTCTATTTGAATTGACTAATTTTGAGGTAGTTATTAAACACCCTTTTAAGAACTGAACAGTAGCTAGCTGTCCATGCCTAGAGCTCCAGGGAGATGTTTAGCACCACAGGGATTAAAAGAGAATATTGGGGGTAAGAGGAAGGACAGGAAAGGGAAGACCTTTAAAGAGCCAGCCAACGAGTCTGAGAAAGACCAGCAGGTGAGGAGGAAGAAGAAACAGAAGGAGGGATGGTCCAGAGGTCAAAGGATAGATGTAGAGGAACAGAGTTAATTGATTCAAAAATGCCACTGCTGGTCTAACACAAGGAGGACTCAGAACTGAACACTGAATTCAGGAAGACAAAAAACAAACAGAAAACAGAAATGCTGTAACAAAAGCCATGGTGGAGTGCAAAGAGGGAGATAAAAGGTGGGAAGAGGACTGGAGGCAGGAAGGCAAAAGCCTATCTGGACTGGCTGGAGAGAAAATGGGAAGGGAAGAGGTAAAAGAGTGGGTATAGACAAATTAGCCACAGCTTTCACAGTGTTTTGCTATAAAATAGAATAAGAGAAATGATGAAGTATCCAGAAAGGACCAGAAAGGATTTTTTTTTAAAGATGAGAACTATTATATCATCTTCTATGTCTCTAAGAATGAGCCAGTCAAGAGGAAAAAAAATCAATATTGCAGGAGGGAGGAGATAACTGCAGATGTTTGATGTTCGTGACTGGGAGACAGGAAGTGGGATTAGTAGAGAGACAGCCTTCAAATAAGAACAGATTAGCCTGCTGCAACAGTAGGGGGGCATATGGGGACAGATGCAGGTGGCAGAGGAGGAGAAAGATATATCAATTCTGTCAGTAAAATAATCAGGTTGTGGGCTCATAGGTGATCCCTAGAAAAGTCAGAAATATGCCTTCTTCTAGATGAGAATAATAAGCATCAGGCTGGACAGATGAGACCTGAGCTTGTCCGGCAGCCCAGCATCCAACAGGAGAGGAGACCTGCCAAGGCCATCACTAAGGACTTAGCATATCTTTGGGATCAGAAACAGGCAGAGAAATACACTCTTTTAATACACTTTAAAAACCAGATCCTCAATCTACTCACTTTACAGTTTTCCCCAAGAAGAGTTGGAGATGTGGCAAGTGGTAGAGCTCTCGCTAAGCCAGCGCAAGGGCCTGAGTGCTGCCAAACCCAGGTCCCACCAAAACAAGAACAAAATAAACAAAAACTTTCCCCAGAGAACTCTTCTTACTCAGTGACAAACTACAAATGCTCAATGGCAAAATAGGTCAAGGATATTTACAAAGAATCTACATGTTGGTCATTGCAAATGAAAACACTGTACTTTGTCAAGAGAGAAAGAGAATAGATGGTGGATGTCAGGGGTGGTCAGGAGGACCTGAGCAGGGAGCGTTTAATAAGTACAGAGTTTCAGTTTGGGAAGATGATAAAGTTCTGGGACTGGGTGGTGGGAATGTATATAATGTGGGAGTGTATATAATGACACTGGAACTATACACTTTAAAATGGTTAATACGGAGCTGGGTGTAATAATGTACATCTTTAATCCCAGCATTCAGGAGGCTAAGACAGAAGGACTTACAGTTAAGGCCAGTCTGGTCTACATAATGAATCTGGCAACATCCTAGGCTATGTAGTAAAACTGTATCTCAAAAACAAAATAAACAAGCAAACAAAAAAACAGAGCCAAAGGTAGGTAGATCATCATAGTGCTAGAACTCATGGCTGACATTTTGGAGACGCAGAGTTCAATCCCCAATATAAAACAACACCCAATATAAAACAACAACAGCAATAGCAAAAAAGAAAGAAAGGAAGAAAGAAAGAAAGAAAGGAAAGAAAGAGAAAGAAAGAAAAGAAAGAGAAAGCAAAAAGAAAGACAGACAAGAAAGAAAGAAAGAAAGGAAGGAAGGAAGGAAGGAAGGAAGGAAGGAAGGAAGGAAGGGAGGAAGGAAGGAAGGAAGGAAGGAAGGAAGGAAGGGAGGGAGGAGAGAAAGAAAGAAAGAAAGAAAGAAAGAAAGAAAGAAAGAAAAAGAAAAGATACATATGAGTAAATCACAGGAAAATAAATATGCTAACAAAATTATATGGAATAATGCTCAATTGTAGCAATAATGACAGAAATGCAAATAAGAACACTGAGTTTTTGGTTTTGTTCTCATACATTGGTAGCATTTATTTTCAGGGAGTTACCAGAAATTATCTGAGAAATTTGGAAATGTACATGTTCTTTGATGCAACAAGTCTTCTTGTGGGATCCTGCTTGAAAGAGAAAAGAACAGAGGCAGATGGTTCTATTCTGTTAATTAAAAGTAACACATATTAATTTTTGTGTCTTTGTGCTGGTACTAGGGCTTGCATTAAGAGCCCGAGCACTGTCCCTTAGATTTTTCACTCAAAGCCGGCACTCTATCCCTGGGCTGGGAAGGTGGCTCAGTGGTAGAGTGCTTGCCTTGCATGCTTGAGGCCCTGGGTTCAATTCCTCAGCACCACATAAGCAAAAAGAAAAAGCCGGAAGTGGTGCTGTGGCTCAAGTGGTAGAGCGCTAGCCTTGAGCTGAAAAGCTGAGGGACAGTGCCCAGGCCCAGAGTTCAGGCCCCATGACCGGACCCCCCCCCAAAAAAAAAGAGTGTCAGCGACTCTCCTACTGGGGGTGGCTTAAAACCTCAATCCTCAGATCTCAGCGTCCTGAATATCTAAGATGATAGGCATGAACCATTGGCTTGGCAACTGGCTACCCAGGATTTTTGATCTTGGAAGCTATAAAATGATCAATGTGTATCATCTTAAGCCACTTGGTTTGGTGGCAATTTGTTATTATGCCCAACAGGTAACCAAACTCACTATTACTCTACATCTAATGTGCTATACCAAAGCACAAATTTTACAGGTTAGAATAAATGTTGATCAAAGACTTGCATATAATTGTTAAAAACTCATGATTACTGTTTATCATCTTCGCAGCTGATTAAAGTAAAATACTAACTGGTTTTTCAAAGGACTACAAATTGCTGCCATATCTTCTAAGAACCAAGAAAATTCTTCTGTCAAAGGTGGGAAGCTCTTTGTTTTATGAGGCTCTGAGAGAGCTGCCACCTCAGCAGGCTGTCGCTGAGCTGTCTGCTGGAAATCTTTTGGGCAGCTCTGAGAGCCCCAGGTCTAGGACAACTCATTGGACACCCTGGCTGGCTTTGTCATCCCTGGGATCTTTTGTCCAAAACATTTAAATCAAAGTCGCAAGCTAAAACTTATATGTGAAACCTGGATATGAAAAAGACAAGACCAAAGGAGATGCTGATAAAATCTTTCCCTGAAAGGGTATGGCCTGTGGGCGTGGCTATCACTTCATATCTGTAGGAAATAATACTTTCCTTTATTTTATGAGCTTTCCTTGTCTTTCACAATTCTTCTTTTTAAAAACTTCTCCATGTGAAAATATCATTGTGAGAACACAAATCAGAACATTTTGGGGAATCGCATCTTGAGTATTCTATCACTGAGTAGTAAACTCCAAATGGCAAAAACTTCATTTAATTCACACTTTGTTATCAAAGAGCTAGTACAGCACCTAGTACATGGTAGATACTAATTAACATACAATGAATAAAGGCATCAAATCTGCTCTCTAACTCTGAAGGCCTATCAAAGAACTTCTCTGATCAACTGGTACCTGTTGAGTGCAAAAGCTGTGAGGGGGAGAGTGCAAGGTGACATTGTCTAAAAAGAAATGTACTCCTGCCAGGTGCTGGTGGCTCATGCCTATAATCCTATCTACTCAGGAGGCTGAGCTCTGAGGATCATGGTTTGAAGCCAGCCTGAGCAGGAAAGTCTGTGAAACTGTTATCTCCAGTTAACCACCAGAAAACCAGAAATAGAGCTGTGGCTCAATGTGGCAGAACGCTAGCCTTAAGCAAAGAAGCTCAGGGACAGTGCTCAGGACCAACACACACACAGACACAGACACACACAGACACACACACACACACACACAGCAAAGTTGGAATTGAAAATAATAGATAAGGGCAAGGGTAGAGACTCCCCCCCCTTTTCTTCAAATTAGTATCTTCAAACTCTTTAAATAGCTATCATGTATTGGGTTTAAGGTCAGAAGAAAATAAATGATACTCTCCTGGGGTGGAAGGGCATGGATAAGTAAAAAACATTGGTTGGTCAAGTCAACAAAAATCAGTGCTGAAAAACACAACACCTAAGGGTACTCCTAATGATCAAGTGCACAGGCTTTAAGAGCTATAGATTGGGTTCAAATTTCAGCTTTGCCACCTGTTAGCTGAGTCTGTGGACAGATCTCTTTGCTTTCTTGGGTCTCAGTTTTTTTCTCTGTAAAATGATGACATGGAGTTTTCTTTAGGTAGATAATGGGAATTAAATGAGATAATACACTGGAGAATCTCAACAAAGTAAAAAGGATGGAATCATAGTGGCATTATTTTTATATCATTATAAATGACAGGAAATTATTTTTGACACAGCTCTTAGTTCTAATAAAGCACTCTCAAATCTCTCTTGTAAACAGCTATAAAACCTTCATTGCCACTTTCTTCTTCCAACTTCCTGTTTTACTCTCTTTCTCTCTCAACAATTCTGCTTTACTATCTCTACCAGTAGGAACCAGTAATACCCACTGGTGTGCTGAGGTCTTCAGGCTGCTGTACACAGGGTATGACCTCATGAGAGGAGGGGAGGGTCATATTACCCAGGGTTTCTTACCAACCAATCAGTGCTTTCAACCTCTTCCTCACTCTTGACAACGCTGTGTTTTCTCATCTATAAAATAAGACAGAGAGCCAGGCACCACTGGCTCATGCCTATAATCCTAGCTATGCAGGAGGCTGAAATCTGAGGATCATGGTTGAAAGCAGTAATGTCTATAAGACTCTTTATCTTTGCTAAACTATCAAAAAAAAAAAAAAAGCTGGAAGTGGAGCTGTGGTTGAAATAGTAAAATGCTAGCCTTAAGCAAAAGAAGCTCCCAGGACTGTGCCCAGACCCTGAGTTCAAGCCCCAGGACCAGCACAAAAAAATAAAATAAAATAAATGAGACAGGATCTCTGCCTTTATGTACTACAGAAAAATAGTAGATGAAAAAGTAAACTATCTCTAGCAATGTAAAGTCACTGTTACCAACTTGCTCTTCTACTATAAACAACCAGGAAACTAGATGAAATGTAGTGAATAATTGTTTCCTGACTTCACTCCCTGAGTAAAAGGAAACAGGTAAGATACATCTACAATTGCCTGCGACTTTCTTCCTGGAGGTGCCTGCTGGACCACAACAGACAGATGGGGAATCCGGAGCACAGCACAGCAGTCTCCCCATTGAGGAGGCAGAGGTTGGCCGCTGTGGGGATTGCAATGTGTGGGGCAGAACCCTGGAGAAAAGGGGCTATACAGAGACAGAACTTGAGAAAATGGTGTATGGAATCTACTAGGTCTTTTGCTCAACACTAGAGCTAGAATTAGCTCAAATAGAACAGGAGAGCACCTGGCTAGAAGCCGGAGACCCTGAGGGTCAGTTGACTGGCAAGTGGAGGAGACAGATTTAGTACAAGCTTTTAATTCCCAAATACATGTTCTTTTGTTTACATCCTGGGGCCAAAGAGAGACCAGTTTAGTATTAATTGCAGTAGATGGTACTAATCCTGGAGGATAACTGAGATGAGTGTTCTCAACAACTAAAAAAAAAAAAGTTAAATGATATTGGATATTGGTAGCTCATGCCTGCAACCCTAGCTACGCAGGAGGCTGAGATCTGAGAACCAAAGTTCAAAGCCAGCCCAAGCAGGAAACTTTATGAGACTCTTATTTCCAATTAGGTACCAAAAAGAGCTGGAAGTAGATAAAGGTGTGGGGCTCAAGTGGTAGAGCATAAGCATAGAGGAAAAAAAAAAGGAAAAAAGGAAGAAATAAGGATGGAAGGAAGGAAGGAAAGAGACAAAGGAAGAAAGAATGGTAGCTCAGGGACAGGCTCAGAGTTCAAGCCCCATGTTTGGCACACACAAAAAAGTTAAATGGATTTTGAAGGGTCCTGTAGTCAATCAGAAGCAAAAACAAGCTTAGAACTCCAATCTCCTAACTGCCACCTAGCCGAATACTCTTATCACTCCATCCTAAGAATCATAGGTCCCTAGGTTAGTTACTCTGAGTGATAGTCCATTATGTAACAATTCAGTGTTTGACAAATGCACAGTATGCAATAAATGAGATGTGCCTGAAAATTAGAATTATGATGAGATCAATATCTGACATCACTGGGCCCAGTGGGTTTCATAACTTCAGCAGGACTGGGCTGGATGGTTTGTTGTTGAAGGGTCAGGAATAAAGCTGTGTGGGATGTTTAGGGACATTTTTGGCTTCCACTCACTGCTTCCCAAAAGCACACCCAATGTAGTAACATCTAAAAATGGAGTCCAAACTGTGCCAAGTGGCTCCTGGGAAACAAAACTGCTCCTGCTTGGAAATCACTGGTGCAAAATGCTTGACCTGAGGACAATGGATGCAGTTTCCAGCTGGAGCGGCAGAGGGCAGACTACACTGGGTAATTCTTGAAGTGTGGCAGTAGGGACTTGGTTGATAAGAGACAGCCAGCTCTTCCTACTAGGAAGCTGCTAGTCAGAGTCCTGGCTGTAGAGGGATTTTACTTAGATCCAAGCTCAGAGCAAATAAATCTAATTGGAAGAACTTTCTTCAGGAGACTCATATCGACTGGTGCTGTCAAAATTCCCTCTGTGCACTAGTTAGTATTCATTTCGTGGAATGAAAATGTTTCCTATTTTGGGGGCTGGGAAGGTGGCTCAGTGGTAAGAGCGCTTGCCTTGCATACATGAGGCCCTGGGTTCAATTCCTCAGCACCACATAAGCAGAAGAAAAAAGCCGGAAGTGGC